>NC_140179.1:28114339-28129339 GCF_963971535.1 Notolepis coatsorum
ACTCTTTACTACAATCATGACGTTTGGGCATCGCAATCTTCATCAGACCGACAGATGCAGGGGGGGATACGAGTAATTGAGTAGAGGAGGGGAGGAGAGAGAGAGAGAGAGAGAGAGAGAGAGAGAGAGAGAGAGAGAGGTAGAAAGAGAGAGATAAAGAGAGAGAGTAAGAGAGAGAGAGAAAGAGAGAGAGAGAGAGAGAGCGAGAGTAAGAGAGAGTAAGAGAGAGAGAGAGTAAGTGGCTGATTCTCCAGCTGTCCGTGGCTGTGTTTCCCAGACCACTCAGACCACCCGCAGCCCCTCCGTCACAGCTGGACATAGCCAGGATTTCTAGCGCCTGACTCAACATGGGAAGAGGGCGGCGTCACGTGTGCCTCCGGTGTGCATGTGTTTCAGGCCGCCGGGGGCTGCGAGGCCGGAGAGACCCGCGCCGCTCTCCACGTTCCGGTCTTCTGCATTCTGAACTGCCACGTGACGTCACCATGTTTACACCGAGTCCACACCGAGTCTGCACCGAGTCCACACCGAGTCTGCACCGAGTCTGCACCAAGTCTGCACCGAGTCCACACCGAGTCCACACCGAGTCTGCACCGAGTCTGCACCGAGTCTGCACCGAGTCTGCACCGAGTCCACACCGAGTCTGCACCGAGTCTGCACCGAGTCCGCACCGAGTCTGCACAGAGTCTGCACCGAGTCTGCACCAAGTCTGCACCGAGTCTGCACCAAGTCTGCACTGAGTCCACACCGAGTCTGCACCAAGTCTGCACCGAGTCTGCACCGAGTCCACACCGAGTCTGCACCGAGTCTGCACCAAGTCTGCACGAGTCCACACCGAGTCTGCACCGAGTCTGCACCGAGTCCACACCGAGTCCGCACAGAGTCTGCACCGAGTCTGCACAGAGTCTGCACTGAGTCTGCACCGAGTCCGCACAGAGTCTGCACAGAGTCTGCACCGAGTCTGCACCGAGTCTGCACTGAGTCTGCACTGAGTCTGCACAGAGTCAGCACAGAGTCTGCACAGAGTCTGCACAGAGTCTGCACCGAGTCTGCACAGAGTCTGCACAGAGTCTGCACAGAGTCTGCACAGAGTCAGCACAGAGTCAGCACAGAGTCTGCACCGAGTCTGCACAGAGTCTGCACAGAGTCAGCACAGAGTCTGCACAGAGTCAGCACAGAGTCTGCATCGAGTCTGCACCGAGTCTGCACAGAGTCTGCACAGAGTCTGCACAGAGTCTGCACCGAGTCTGCACAGAGTCAGCACAGAGTCTGCACAGAGTCAGCACAGAGTCAGCACAGAGTCTGCACCGAGTCTGCACCGAGTCTGCACAGAGTCCGCACAGAGTCTGCACCGAGTCCGCACAGAGTCTGCACCGAGTCTGCACCGAGTCCGCACAGAGTCTGCACCGAGTCTGCACTGAGTCTGCACCGAGTCTGCACCGAGTCTGCACGAGTCCGCACAGAGTCTGCACCGAGTCCGCACAGAGTCTGCACTGAGTCTGCACCGAGTCTGCACAGAGTCTGCACTGAGTCCGCACAGAGTCCGCACAGAGTCCGCACAGAGTCTGCACTGAGTCTGCACCGAGTCTGCACCGAGTCTGCACTGAGTCTGCACCGAGTCTGCACCGAGTCTGCACCGAGTCTGCACCGAGTCCACCAAAACTATATGTGAAAGCGCCCTAAGTCTGGGCGGCGTCTCTAGAGCATGCAGGCAGAGTGCTTGGTTCACCTGTTGGTGATGGGCCTCTCCCGGATCTGAATGGTGCTGAGCTCCTGCACGCTGCCCCGCCGCCCCCCCACCGCCGCCATGTTGCAGTTGGGCATGTTGAAGCTCCGCCTCTTCCTCCGCGAGCAGCAGGTGAGGCCGTGCGGCGAGGAGGAGGACGTGGAGGAGGAGCGCGACACCTGCTTCACCAGGGACACCTCCATGCAGCTGGCCTCGTACGTCTTCTCATCCACAAACTCATGGTTCTGGTGGAGGTGGAGGGAGAGAGAGAGAGAGAGAGAGAGAGAGAGAGAGAGAGAGAGAGAGAGAGAGAGAGAGAGAGAGAGAGAGAGAGAGAGAGAGAGAGAGAGAGAGAGAGAGAGAGAGAGAGAGAGAGAAAGAAAGAGAGAGAGAAAGAAAGAAAGAAGAAGAAAGAAAGAAAGAAAGAAAGAAAGAAAGAAAGAAAGAAAGAAAGAAGAAAGAAAGAAAAAAGAAGAAGAAAGAAAGAGAGAGAAAGAGATAGAGAGAGAGAGAAAGAGAGAGAGATAATGAGAGAGATAAAGAAAGAGAGAGATAAAGAAAGAGAGAGAGAGAGAGCGAGAGAGAGAGAGAGAGAGAGAGCGCGAGAGAAAGAAAGAGAGAGATAGATAAAGAAAGAAAGAGAAAGATATAGAGAGAGAGAGAGAGAGAGAGAGAGAGAGAGAGAGAGAGAGAGAGAGAGAGAGAGAGAGAGAGAGAGATAAAGAAAGAGAGAGAGAGAGAGAGATAGAGAGAGAGAGAGATAGAGAGATAGAAAGAGATAGAGAGAAGATAGATAGATAAAGAAAGAGAGAGAAAGAGATAGAGAGAGAGAAAGCGAGAGAGAGAGAGAGAGAGAGAGAGAGAGAGAGAGAGAGAAAGAAAGAGAGAGAGAGAGAGAGAGAGAGAGAGAGAGAGAGAGAGAGAGAGAGAGAGAGAGAGAGAGAGAGAGAGAGAGAGAGAGAGAGAGAGAGAGAGAGAGAGAGAGAGAGAGAGGAGAGAGAGAGAGAGAGGAGGGAGAGACAGAGAGATAGAGAGAGAGAGAGAGAGAGAGAGAGAGAGAGAGAGAGAGAGAGAGAGAGAGAGAGAGAGAGAGAGACACACACACAGTAGTCAGGGGACACAGGTAGTGATGGAGGGAGACAGACGGAAAGCAGGTGGATTTAATAATAGTGCTCACTGCTCACATTATATCTGAGAACAAGATGATCCATGTCAAACCAGTGGTTAATTATGGATTACAAAATATGTACACTATAATCGCCTTTGCAGATGGCTTCGGCTTCGCAGATGGTTCACAGTTTGTTACAGCTGATTATGTTCCAGTGTTTGTGTGTGCTCGTGCATGTGCGCGTGTGTGTGTGTGTGTGTGTGTGTGTGTGTGTGTGTGTGTGTGTGTGTGTGTGTGGGTGCGTGCGTGCGTGTGTGTGTGTGTGTAGTACTAACATATGCTGGTAAGGGGTTATGTTGATCCAAAGTCTTGCAAATACAGTATGAGCATGTTTAGTACGGGTGGCGCCAATGGAAATTGTTCCCTACAACCATGACGTGCTTTCCCCACTGAGTGTATTATGTCTGTGCGGCGCGCATGTGTGTGCAAATGTGTGTGTGTGCCCGGTAAGCACTAGACTAGATATATTATTATTATATTTATTAGGGGTGTAACGATGCTCCTCACAACGATTAATTTCGATTACGATTATTCAGGCAACGATTCAATGCATCATGAAATCTTTTCATTTTACCACAATTCGATTCGATTCGATTTGATTAATTTTCGATACATTTTCTATCAGTTAATTGCCCAAAAAATTTGAATACACAAATGTGGCTGGGGGAACTGATTCACTCAGCATGAATGGACTATGTAAGGGATAATGTATAGCTACGAGGTCATTGTCGCAAAATAATTGACCGACACGGAGTTTAGAACACAGAGGCGCAGCCGAGGTGTTTTAAACGTCAGTGAAGGTAACAATATACCTAATTCATCGACAAGACGAGATCAAATGCAGCCCAAATAAAGTGATTATTATTATCGGCAGTTCTGTGGTCTGATTGCATGACTGAGTGCAGCTGTGCATATGCTGAGCAGCACTGATACAGTGTGTGTAGTGGGCTTGATTGGTCCAGCTGCGCACAGCGGTCATTATTGTTCGGCAGAGGTCCGTTATCGAGTAATATCGGACCTCTGACGAGCGCTATTGACCAATCACAAGCAAGCATTTCGGCGAATGTGAAAACACCATGTAATAAAGGTCAATAAAAACAATACAAAAAAATATATATATTATTATTATTATTATTATTATTATTATTATTATTATTATTATTATTATTATTATTATTATTATTATTATTATTATTATTATTATTATTATTATTATTATTATTATTATTATTATTATTATTATTATTATTTCGATTAATTTAGATTACAATCGATTCTAACATTTTCAAATTGATGCAGTTGAATCGTCACATTAGAATCGATGCATTTTGCTTAATCGATGCATCGGTACACCCCTAATATTTATAATATCACACGAATGATATGCAGAATGACGAGTGAAATGTGTAAGATGCACAACTGAAGTCCATATATTGTACTAAAATTAAGAATGTGAGGAAGAAATTGTAAAGCGCTTTGGATTGAAGCGCTATATAAATGCACCATTTACCATTTAGTATATTTAGAAACAACGGCTAGGTGTTATCTAGACGTCTACTAAACTTTCGCTTTTGAACCACATTTAGTCCGATTTGAGCCTAGACAGCTATGTACCATGTAATAATAATAATAATTTCTTAAATGTATATAGCGCCTTTCAGGAAAACCAAGGCACTTAGATATAGACATCTTATAGTCGTCAAATAATTTCTCATTGTATGTGTTTTATGTGTGTGTGTGTGTGCTCTATTATTAGCCATATTGTGTATATAATATGTCAGTCTTATATGTCACAAATGTCGTGATGAAACAGTACTGTATATCTGTATATCTGTATGTCGTGTATGTCATGTCTTTGGGGGGGGGGGGGGGCCCTGATGTAAACAAGACGTCTTTCTCTGGTCTGCATCCTCTTAACAATAGTTTGTATTGAGCCGTACTGTATTGTACCCATTCTGCAATCTGCAATAAAGTTTTCAATCAATCAATCAATCAATCAATCAATCAATCAATCAATCAATCAATCAATCAATCAATCAATCAATCAATCAATCAATCAATCTCTTACCGTGGTCTTCTCCAAGCAGTGCAGCAGGTGGTGATGCTGCGTGTCGAAGCTGGGGTTGCTCTTACACACCAGAGCCTGACCGGCCTCCTTGGACGCCTTCAAGACACAAGAAGACAAGACGTACACATTGAGCTTCCGGTAAAGCAGTAGGGGGGTTGCGGACATAGATATATAAACACTAGATGGCTCAAGGCGGAGTCTCCCGCGTAGTTCACCGGTGGCCATCTTGCTTGAGTGGACTACTGCTTTAAGGTGATGATCTGCACAAACAAAAATACTCTTAACTCGCTGAAATCTGGACGGATTTACAAACGGTTTGGTTTATTACAAATGTTATTAACGTGGCTATGATTCTTGCTTGGAAGAATTTTTTGTCAAGTGGCCTGTGCGGTCTAGTCAAATCTGCCATTTTCTAGCAAATATATTTCCCTAAAACCAGCCCAATCTAGCTTCAAATACGTAAATAATAACAACAGGAAAAAGGTACATAATGTACGTTATGGCTATAAGATAAGATGTACCTTTTTTCCTGTGGTCAACATGAGTACTTTATTTAATATTTCTGACAAGATTGTGTTGCCAAAACTGTGCTGCACGTCCTTGTTTACTGAACTGAATGAAGGAACAACCTGCTGCGTCGGTGCATTTTGAAGTTTGTGAGCCTGTCATCAGCTGGTTTGTGAGCCTGTTTCATCAGCTGGTTTGTGAGCATGTGTCATCAGCTGGTTTGTGAGCGTGTGTCATCAGCTGGTTTGTGAGCCTGTGTCATCAGCTGGTTTGTGAGCATGTGTCATCAGCTGGTTTGTGAGCCTGTCATCAGCTGGTTTGTGAGCATGTGTCATCAGCTGGTTTGTGAGTGTGTGTCATCAGCTGGTTTGTGAGTGTGTGTCATCAGCTGGTTTGTGAGCCTGTGTCATCAGCTGGTTTGTGAGCCTGTGCCATCAGCTGGTTTGTGAGCCTGTCATCAGGCTGGTTTGTGAGTGTGTGTCATCAGCTTGTTTGTGAGCCTGTGTCATCAGCTGGTTTGTGAGCCTGTGCCATCAGCTGGTTTGTGAGCCTGTCATCAGCTGGTTTGTGAGCCTGTGTCATCAGCTGGTTTGTGGGCCTGTCATCAGCTGGTTTGTGAGCCTGTCATCAGCTGGTTTGTGAGCCTGTCATCAGCTGGTTTGTGAGCCTGTCATCAGCTGGTTTGTGAGTGTGTGTCATCAGCTGGTTTGTGAGTGTGTCATCAGCTGGTTTGTGAGCCTGTGTCATCAGCTGGTTTGTGAGCCTGTGTCATCAGCTGGTTTGTGAGTGTGTGTCATCAGCTGGTTTGTGAGCCTGTGTCATCAGCTGGTTTGTGAGCCTGTCATCAGCTGGTTTGTGAGCCTGTGTCATCAGCTGGTTTGTGAGCCTGTCATCAGCTGGTTTGTGAGCATGTGTCATCAGCTGGTTTGTGAGCCTGTCATCAGCTGGTTTGTGAGTGTGTGTCATCAGCTGGTTTGTGAGTGTGTGTCATCAGCTGGTTTGTGAGCCTGTGTCATCAGCTGGTTTGTGAGCCTGTGCCATCAGCTGGTTTGTGAGCCTGTCATCAGCTGGTTTGTGAGCCTGTGTCATCAGCTGGTTTGTGGGCCTGTCATCAGCTGGTTTGTGAGCCTGTGTCATCAGCTGGTTTGTGAGCCTGTCATCAGCTGGTTTGTGAGCCTGTCATCAGCTGGTTTGTGAGCATGTGTCATCAGCTGGTTTGTGAGTGTGTGTCATCAGCTGGTTTGTGAGTGTGTCATCAGCTGGTTTGTGAGCCTGTGTCATCAGCTGGTTTGTGAGCCTGTGTCATCAGCTGGTTTGTGAGCCTGTCATCAGCTGGTTTGTGAGTGTGTGTCATCAGCTGGTTTGTGAGCCTGTGTCATCAGCTGGTTTGTGAGTGTGTGTCATCAGCTGGTTTGTGAGCCTGTGTCATCAGCTGGTTTGTGAGCCTGTGTCATCAGCTGGTTTGTGGGCCTGTCATCAGCTGGTTTGTGAGCCTGTGTCATCAGCTGGTTTGTGAGCCTGTCATCAGCTGGTTTGTGAGCCTGTCATCAGCTGGTTTGTGAGCATGTGTCATCAGCTGGTTTGTGAGTGTGTGTCATCAGCTGGTTTGTGAGTGTGTCATCAGCTGGTTTGTGAGCCTGTGTCATCAGCTGGTTTGTGAGCCTGTGTCATCAGCTGGTTTGTGAGTGTGTGTCATCAGCTGGTTTGTGAGCCTGTGTCATCAGCTGGTTTGTGAGCCTGTCATCAGCTGGTTTGTGAGCCTGTGTCATCAGCTGGTTTGTGAGCCTGTCATCAGCTGGTTTGTGAGCATGTGTCATCAGCTGGTTTGTGAGCCTGTCATCAGCTGGTTTGTGAGTGTGTGTCATCAGCTGGTTTGTGAGTGTGTGTCATCAGCTGGTTTGTGAGCCTGTGTCATCAGCTGGTTTGTGAGCCTGTGCCATCAGCTGGTTTGTGAGCCTGTCATCAGCTGGTTTGTGAGCCTGTGTCATCAGCTGGTTTGTGGGCCTGTCATCAGCTGGTTTGTGAGCCTGTGTCATCAGCTGGTTTGTGAGCCTGTCATCAGCTGGTTTGTGAGCCTGTCATCAGCTGGTTTGTGAGCATGTGTCATCAGCTGGTTTGTGAGTGTGTGTCATCAGCTGGTTTGTGAGTGTGTCATCAGCTGGTTTGTGAGCCTGTGTCATCAGCTGGTTTCTGAGCCTGTGTCATCAGCTGGTTTGTGAGCCTGTCATCAGCTGGTTTGTGAGTGTGTGTCATCAGCTGGTTTGTGAGCCTGTGTCATCAGCTGGTTTGTGAGTGTGTGTCATCAGCTGGTTTGTGAGCCTGTGTCATCAGCTGGTTTGTGAGCCTGTCATCAGCTGGTTTGTGAGCCTGTGTCATCAGCTGGTTTGTGAGCATGTGTCATCAGCTGGTTTGTGAGTGTGTGTCATCAGCTGGTTTGTGAGCCTGTGTCATCAGCTGGTTTGTGAGCCTGTCATCAGCTGGTTTGTGAGCCTGTGTCATCAGCTGGTTTGTGAGCCTGTGTCATATGCTGGTTTGTGAGCGTGTGGTTGTGTGACCTGCCGTGGACCAACTACCATTGGAATTGGTGACTCAGACTCTTGGACTCTTAACTCGAACACTGGGGACTTGGGACTCGGGACATTTGTTCATTTGAGAATCAAACTCTTAAGACTTGAATACAGAGGACTAGGGACTCAACTTGGACTCAAGGATTGGTTTAACACAACAATAACAACATGGCTATTTTCGAGGGGGTAGATTGAAAAAGTAGTGGTTGTAGTAGTAGTACTGTAGTAGCAGTAGCAGCAGCAGCAGTAGTAGTAGCAGTAGTAGTAGTAGTAGTAGTAGTAGTAGTAGTAGTAGTAGTAGTAGTAGTATTAGTATTGTTTATTGTTTATTTATGGCTCCCCATTCGTCTACACCCATGGGTGAAAGACTATTCTTCCTGGGGTCCTAACACAGAACATTACAGTACATTACAGCACCCTATCATTCCATTCCCACATCAACAACACCATCCGGTCCGCCTACTTCCACCTTCGCAACATCAACCGCCTCCCCCCTTCACTCACTCCCAACAGCGCCGCAATCCTGGTCCACTCCCTCGTCACTTCCCGCTTGGATTACTGCAACTCCCTTCTCTTTGGTCTCCCCCACAAACTCCTCCATAAGCTCCAAGTGGTCCAGAACGCTGCTGCCCGTATAATAACCAGAACCCCTGTCATCAGTCACATCACCCCCGACCTACGTCAACTACACTGGCTTTCGATTAAACACTGCATAGATTACAAGATCCTCCTCCATACATTCAAGGCCATCCACAACCTCGCCCCTCCATACCTGTCCGACCTCCTCCACATCAACATTCCCACCCGGTCCCTCAGGTCTGCCTCCTCCATCAACCTGACCGTCCCCCCAGCCCGTCTGTCCACCATGGGGTCAAGAGCCTTCAGCTGCTCTGCCCCTCGCCTCTGGAACTCCCTCCCCCCCAACATCAGGAACATTGACTCCATCATCCCATTTAAAACCCACATCAAAACCCACCTCTTTAGGCAGGCGTATGTCTGATTCTATTTTTTAAATGGATTGTGATTGTTAATTAACTGTTTTTAATTGTTGTATGGCGACCTTGAGTGTCCTGAAAGGCGCCTTATAAATAAAATGCATTATTATTATTACATTACAGTAACAAAAAAACTATAAAAACATAAGAAACACCTTAGCCTAAGCACATTCTCAACATCTTTAAAATCTCACAAAAAAAACACACAAAGGCTCCAACCACAAATACAATACTAACTAAACTAACTAACTAAACTAACAATACTAACTAAATAAATCAGTAACTCAACTGTATTTCACCATTCATAACAGCATCCTTCAACTTTTTCTTATAAGTAAATTTGTTGCTGATCATCATTATCTTCACAGGTATACAATTCCAGTATGCAGCAGCTCTATACATTACGGTGCATACAGTGCATTTGTACTTGGTAGAGGTAGAGTAAAATGAAGACCCATGGCGTGTCTGGTGAGTAGTATTGGTGGGTTGTAGTTCTGACCACAAAGACTTAGGTTTACCAATTTTATAAATATTAAACAAATGTTTAATAGTAGTAATACATAGTAGTAGTAGTTTACAGGGGCGACAGTCAAGTCAAGTCAAGAGTTTTATTTGTCACGGCATACGAGTATACAATGAAATGCGGGTGGTCTTGCCCGCAACGATGTGCAATACAGTGGGTACAACATATAATAGAATCAAATACAAAAAACGTGCAATAACAGGTAACAGGTAACATGGTGTGACATCTCGGTATCTGTACATAGTTATTTACAGAGCATATAGGACATGCTAGGTAGCTTTGGTAGTGCAATACACTGTTACTGTTGCTAATACTGATTTAAAGTGGCCTTTCCTTTTGGCAATAAGTGTGGGTGTGCCCGCTCATGTTAAAGTGTTAAAGTGGCTGCTAGTGTGTGAGCGTGCACAGCGTGCGTGTCGTGTGTGTGCTCATGTGTGCTTATGTGTGGATAGTTCAGTGTTCTGTGGTACTCAATGTTCATTGTTCAGGACTCTGATGGCCTGGGGGAAGAAGCTAAGCCTAAGCCTCTCTGTCCTAGTAGCTGGGGTTCGCAGGCGTCTGCCTGACCTCAGCAGCTGAAACAGGCTGTTATTGGGGTGGTGGGGGTCTTTCATTATTCTGCAGGCTCTGGATTTGCACCTCTTGTTGTATAGAACCTGCAGGGGAGGTAGTGCAATACCCGTGGTACGCTCGGCTGAGCGCACCACTCTCTGTAGGGCCTTCTTGTCCTGTGCCGTGCTGTTTCCATACCAGGCAGTGATGTTTCCGGTCAGGATGCTCTCTACCGCTCCTGAGTAGAAGGACTGGAGTATCTTCCCCGATACTCTGAACTTCCTTAACTGTCTCAGGTGGTAGAGGCGCTGTTTCGCCTTCTTTACTACTGTGTCTATGTGTGTTGACCATGTCAGATCCTCTGAGATGTGGACCCCCAGGTACTTAAAGCTGCTCACCCTGTCCACGAGTGGCTCGGTATGTAGATCAATTCCCACTCCTCCCGGACAGCGTGTCAAAGTGTCCCTGAGCAAGACACTTCACCCCTAACTTCTCCCGATGAGCAGGTTGGCGCCTTGCATGGTTGCCTCTGCTGTTGGTGTGTGAATGTGTGAGTGAATGGGTAAAATGTGAGGAACAAATTGTAAAGCGCTTTGGATAAAAGCACTATATAAATGCAGCCATTTACCATTTAGTAGTAGTAGTAGTAGTAGTAGTAGTAGTAGTAGTAGTAGTAGTAGTAGTAGTAGTAGTAGTAGTAGTAGTAGTAGTAGTAGCAGCAGTAGCAGTAGTATAGTAGTAGTAGTAGTAGTAGTAGTAGTAGTAGTAGTAGTAGTAGTAGCAGCAGTAGTATAGTAGTAGTAGTAGTAGTAGTAGTAGCAGTAGTAGTAGCAGTGACAGCAGTAGCAGCAGTAGTAGTAGTAGTAGTAGTAGTAGTAGTAGTAGTAGTAGTAGTAGTAGTAGTAGCAGCAGTAGTAGTAGTAGCAGCAGTAGTAGTAGTAGTAGTAGTAGTAGTAGTAGTAGTAGTAGTAGTAGTAGTAGTAGTAGTAGTAGTAGTATCAGCAGTAGTAGTAGTAGTAGTAGCAGCAGTAGTAGTAGTAGCAGCAGTAGTAGTAGTAGCAGCAGTAGTAGTAGTAGAAAAAGAGGGAAAGGGGGCGGGTCTTGGTCGACCATTACTCCCCCATCCGATGGGGCCAAGTTTCATGGTGCGTGGGTGGGTTTGAAGGGGGGGGGGGGGGGGGGGTTCAGGAAGCAGGGGTCTATGGTTGGTTGGCAGAGGTGGAAAGAGTACTGTGGTATATTACTCGAGTAGAAATACTACTTTACTGAAGTTGTTGGGAGTAACCAATGATGATATTTGTGACATAAGAGCACTTGCTAACACTAAAAACAAGTACTTAAGTATTTAGTGACTTGTGTATGTGTTCCAATTGGGCGTGGTCCTCCCAAGAGGAGAGGAATTCACTGAATCACCCCATTCAGAAGGACGACTGCATCTGCACTGTGAATGACACATTTCACTGTACTAAAAAAATTAAATGTACTCAATTAAAGGTAGGAATAAATACTCAATACTTACAATAAAAGTACTAGTAGATTCAAAAGTTACACACATTTCTTTTCTCATTTATTTAGTATATATATATTATATATTACATATTTATAGGTATATTTATATAAATGTATTTATATATAAATGTATTGGATTGTATACAGAGATACAGCGTTTATACATATAATTAACAATAGATTCAATTATAATTTGTGCTAATTAAATAGGGGTAGGAATTTAAAAAAGTGTATACTTCTTCCTACTCCTTTTTCGAACTGGGTAAACTATGATTTGTTTATCTGTTTCTCTTTTTATTGTCTTTTTTTATTATCTTTTGTATGTCAAATGAACAGATATATTTTATATTTTATACTTGTTCGGGGAAAAAAATCTTTCATTCATTCATTTACCTTAAGTAGAGTAATTCTAACTTACTCACTATCCATCCATCCATCTCTGTGCGTGCGTGTGTGTGTGTTTATACGTATCTATGTGTGTGTGTGTGCGTGTGTGTGTGTGTGTGTTTATACGTATCTATGTGTGTGTGTGTGTGCGTGTGTGTGTGTGTGTGTGTGTGTGTGTGTGTGTGTGTGTGTGTGTGTGTGTGTGTGTGTGTGTGTGTGTGTGTGTGTGTGTGATTGTGGCTCCATCTGTGTGTGTCCCTGGCCACCGGGGGTGTATATGAGCGTGTTACTTGAGAGTTGAGGATGACATGTCAGAGCGACAGACAGGACCCGCCTCTTTCTCTCTTCTGATTGACAAACAAGCTGTCCCTCCAGGGAGCGTGGTCTCTGAATAGACCAGCAGATATCAGCTTTCGCTTGGTTTGGACAGGGAGTGATGCGGGAGAGCGCCCCGCCGTGAGTGAGGCAAGGAGGGGGGGGGGGGCAGAGTTTGGTATCCATCGAGGAGCATGCACACACACGCACGCACGAACACGCACGCACGCACACACACACACAGGTATGGACACACACACACACACAGGTATGGACACACACACACATACAAGGGAGATGAAGCCCTAGTGTTCCCTGATTGGCTCTATATCTCTCCAACTTTCATGTTTCCATCCAGCACCCCCCCCCCCCCCCCCCCCCGGGGACCAAACAGAGCTCCTCAGCATAACTGGAAAAACAGTCTGTTGATCTTGGGACAGAGTAATGTCTCTCTCTCTCTCTCTCTCTCTCTCTCTCTCTCTCTCTCTCTCTCTCTCTCTCTCTCTCTCTCCCCCCTCCGCTGCGTTGAATAGAGACTAGGATTTCTAAATAAAGAGCAAGGAAGCAGACCGCAGAATGATAATATGATATATGATATGATATGATATGTGTGCTAGGTGTCCTCTGCTTTCCTCTACTGCTGCGGGCCAGGCGGGCGGGGCTTAGGCAGCCATGCAGGCAAACATTTCACATTTCACATGTTCGCAGATGGTTCGCACTTGCTTAGCACACGAATGGAGTCTATCATCTAATTCAATCAAGTAACCACTTCGTTTTCCTGGGGGCCATTTGGAGCTTTGTCTGGAGAAGGAGGAAGGAATAGACCAAGAAAACCAAGAAAACAGGATATTCCCGGTTCGATTCTGGCTCCTCCTTGGCAACGTGTCGACGTGTCCTCGAGCGAGACGCTTAACCCCTAACTGCGCCCGATGGGCAGGTCGGCACCATGCATGGTCACCTCTTCCATTGGTGGGTAAATGTGAGGCATAAGTTGCAAAGCACTTTGGGTAAAAGCGCTATATAAAAGCAGTCCATTTATAAAACTGTGTGTGTGTGCATTAAATGCATCAAGAATCAAGCACGGCTCTATTTGAAAGAGGCCCCTGGCATGAGACAAACCTTTATCAAAATGCCCCTAGACATTAGTATTGTAGAGCATTTTTTTTTCTCTTCCCATGGAGATTGCCCCCTGGACCCCCATAGATCATTTTGTCCCCCGAGGGACAAGGGGGGACCCACAGTTCTTGCCCTGGGGGCCCCTAGTGGCCTAACCCGGGCCATGGATTTAGTGTTTACACTCAGGGAAAAAGTGTTGGCCGATGAGTGACACCCACACTGTAAAAAAGAAAACTGTAAAAAACTGTAAAGAAAACTTTAAATGTCTGGCAGCAACGGTTGCCTAATACTTACTGTCAAATTACAGTAAAATCAAATACATTTACAGATTACAACCTTTATTTAATAGTTAATATTTTGATAAAAGGTAATTTACTGTATTTGTATGGCATTTACACTTAAAGTGGAACTATTTGACTATTTCTTTCACTATTTGGGCACTTTTACACAATTCCTGTGAGTTTATGGAACACCTCTGTAATTTTTTTTTTTTTTTAATTCATTGTTTTGTATTTCTAATCAAGTCCTCAAAAACAGCATTTTTCTACCTCAAGATCTTAAGCCGTTTTGAGGCTGGGCTCCAACCACTGTGGTAACTGTGTGGAGTGTGTGGCGGCATCTGCCACATTATCATGCAGCTGAGTCTCTCCGACATCACAAATCAGCACATTTTCAGATGACTCAGTTCAGTGAGGGTGAATATTGTGAGAGGAGAATTGGAAGAATGCGCCAATATGAGAATTAGAGACATAGATCATATTAATATAAGTCCACATAGCTAGGAAACAATGCTAAACACTGAAAAAGGCCATTTATAAGATAGTTCCCCTTTAAAGTAGAAAAACAAAAGTACTCTGTAAAATAATACAGTGAATTTCCCATGATTATAATATTTTTTTTACAGTGATACCTACATCCAGCAGCGGAGCCTATCAGACCCGGGCCGGGGGGCGGGGTTACATGACCGGGCCCTTTAAAGCCAATAAAGCTTGACATTATATCGGGAGTCCGGGGTGCCGACGCGCGTCCGGGGTGGTAATCTGACGCTTGTGCGTAAAAAGATTACAATTTAAAACAATGTTTGAAAGAAAACTAACCAAAGAAAAGGTGTAATATTAAAGATTTCGTTTCTACAAAGGGTATAGAAACGAAATATATACAGATAATGATATAAAATGACATAAAGCCAACAAACTACAAGAACCACGTAAACATAGCCTAATAAAATGACTACATTTCTGACACACCATTCACCACGGACCACGAGAGCAGCTCGTGGCGATGACCCGACTATAGTGCTCTCCTGGGCAGCTTGGTGTAAACTCCTCTTCCTTTGCTTGCAGTAGTGTGTTGGGGTGAATTGCCTCAAACATGTTCACAGTTGCATTTATAAACTTTTGTCCCCTATAGGCTACTCCACCAAAACACTGATGGCATGTTGCAGTAGAGTAGATGCTTTGAGAATATCCGCGTCTTTTGCAACAAGCGCATCATGGCGAGATGACCAGCGAGTGGGACATAAGCACGCTTGTGATACTACATGAAGTAACAACAACCATATCAACATTTA
>NC_140179.1:28134339-28159339 GCF_963971535.1 Notolepis coatsorum
TCACAAGACGTGGGACCAGAATAGCCTCCGAGAACGAACGGCTCAGTACCACCACTGAGCTAACTGTGTCAAATGTCATTCCGAGTGAGACGCGTAGCATAGCCAGCGGGTTGTCGCGAAAAGTGACGTCGCTTATAGTTTTCAATTTGTCAATGCCCCCCGTTCACGTGGGTGTTAAGGCTCTGCTGTAAAAGGGAAATGGCGCTTCGAGAATGGAAATTGTCAAAACGGAACGTAGAATACACTCTTGGTTGACAAACTCATGATTATACCTGACTCACTTTTTGGTGTTTTGAATAGACGTGAATTAATCACCTGCTCGTAGGAAATGCTCTCGACAGTGAATACGGCAAATTTAAGCCTCTACAGTCTACCTTGGCGAATCAAACAGATTATTATACATTACATTTAGTTGAATTTAGTTTCACTTTATTGTCCACAATGTGGACATTGGTTTCTGAACCACCATTGAACAAACTACTGTAATAAAACAACAACAACAATGACAATGACAGCAGACATTATACAGTACATATACATACATCTGTAATGGGGAAGTGCAGAGAACATAGGAATACAATACACATTTTAGTAGATGAATATTGTCTTTCAATACTCTCTCAGGTTATCTGGCCCAGGAGCAGATTTGGGCTTAATACGAGACAGGCTAGACACAATTTATTGTTCAGTGAGTGTAATTACACAGTATTTCCAAGGTTGTTCCACCCATATGATATTTAAAGGGGACCTATTGTGAAAAACACTTCTTCCTGTGTTTTGCATTGTTTTTACAGAAGGAGGGGTCGTCTCAAGGCTGAGGACATGTAAAATATGTACAGTAGGTTGTGCACTTTCTGCAGTTCAGCTGTGACAAGAACCCTCCCTCTTGAAAGGAGACGTTCAGAATTGCAGCCACAATCGCCGGAGTTAACCCTTTCACTACCACACTGCAGAAGCGGCACAGTGGTGTAGTGGTTAACACTGTCGCCTCACAGCAAGAAGGTCCAGGGTTCGATTCCTGCTTGGGGACCAGGTTTCCATGATGCCAGGTACTCAGGTGGGGTATCTCCCGGGGCCTTTCTGTGTGGAGTTTGCATGTTCTCCCCGTGCTCGCAAGGGTTTCCCCCCCGATAAGATAAACCCAATGGAAAAACATGCACAACAGATCGCTAACGCTGTGGCGTCCTTGACGAAGACGGACAGGAGCACTTGGATTGGTCCCCGGGGCGCGGCTCACGTTGACGCCCTATCTGCTCCCGGCTGCCCATGGGGGAAGGACAACGGGATGGGAAAAGTGCAGAGTGTCATTTCATCTGCGACTCAGTGCATGTGTGTGTGTGTTCCTGTGGGTCGCCCATCTCACGTGTGTGTGTGTTAAAAACTGCATGACAAATAAAGACTTCTAGTCTAACAATATTAAGGTCAACCCTTTCACTACCACACTACAGACGGTTAACCGTCTGTAGTGTGGTAGTGAAAGGTTAACCTTCTGTAGTGTGGTTGTGAAAGGTTAACCTTCTGTAGTGTGGTAGTGAAAGACAGTGGTGCAGTCCTAATATGGGAACTGGTAACACGCCACGCCACGTGCACGCGCACGCGCGGGTACGTGCATGCGCACAGAACTGATTTATACACACACACGCACGCACACACACACGCACACACACAAGCGCATATACGCAAGTGCAATCTTTCTATCATACAAGCTCTTCTTGCTCTCTATTTGTGTGAATGTGCGCATGGAAAGCTGGCGCGCAGCACAGACGCTTGATTCAATATCATAAGCAGGTAGACCCCCATCACGAATTCCGAGCCACATTAGTATTCACCTCCACTGCCTGTGTCACACAGAATGAAGGGGGAGATGCATTCAGATAGCCAACACCCAGACACTTAGTCTACCTGCGCTTTTTGTTATGTAAAACGGTGGCCGGGTACTAGTCACAACGAATGGATACAGCACATTTTTGTGTGCGCGTACACGCGAGTACACATCCGTGCGCGATCGCGCGTACTTCTGCCTCAGTGATCTGGTAACACGCCGTGTAACCGGGTGTGACCGCGACTGCACCACTGGTGAAAGGTTAACCGTCTGTAGTGTGGTAGTGAAAGGTTAACCGTCTGTAGTGTGGTAGTTAAAGGTTAACCTTCTGTAGTGTGGTAGTGAAAGGGTTAACCTTCTGTAGTGTGGTAGTGAAAGGTTAACCTTCTGTAGTGTGGTAGTGAAAGGTTAACCGTCTGTAGTGTGGTAGTGAAAGGTTAACCTTCTGTAGTGTGGTAGTGACAGGTTAACCTTCTGTAGTGTGGTAGTGAAAGGGTTAACCTTCTGTAGTGTGGTTGTGAAAGGTTCACCTTCTGTAGTGTGGTAGTGAAAGGGTTAATAGCGTGCGTGTATGTGCGTGTGAAGAGATCTTGATCGAATAAGATGTTTTTACGTTTAAAAAAAAAGAAACGTAAAACACATGTTTAGAAAACCTCAAACACCTATATTCCAACCTTTCTTCTCTTGCTGAATAAAAAAATACAATCTACTCTGACCATTGTGTGTCGACTTAATTGTGTCGATTTTATTGTGTATTCTCATCTTATTTGGTTGAGCCTATATTGTGTATGAATTCGCTGATAACTGTGTCTTGTTTTGGAAGCTCGTCGTCGCTAAAAACGGGGGTAACCTGCAGTGTCTCACTGGAGTGGAAATAAAGGTTAGAAATTAAAACGAGATTTAATATGAACCTGTTGAAAAGGAATATAATATGTCCCCTTTTTTAAAAGAGTATTGTTTCATGATGCAATTTGACGCCCCGCTGCTTTTCGGTTTCTCGACTCCAAACGAGCCGGAGCAGGTGGGATCCACAGCGCTCCACAGGGGGGGGGGGGGGTTCTAAAAGATAGGAATTGGAGAATTGAAAAGAAAAAGTTGCAACAGATTGTCGTGTGGGAACAGACAGAGGCTTTTGTTCCCATACGACTGAAAGACGTTTGAAGACTTCGATGGTGAAAACCAAAGTGTTTCGTCCAGGTGTGTGTATGTGTGTGTTTGTGTGCATGTGCATGTGCATGTGTGTGTGTGTGTTTGTGTGCACGTGTGTATGTGTGTGTGTGTCTATGTGTGTATGTATGTGTGTGTTTATAACTGTGTGTGTGTGTGCAGAGTTGCGTTCCTCTTATCAACATTGGCTGCACGCACGCTAATGATGCCACGTGCACGCGCGCTCCTCGGCGTGTGTGCGCGCTCCCGTGCATGCGCATAAATGTTTCCTCGCTTAAGCACAGACCAGAGTCATAGATTATAAGGCTCTGGCACAGACTAAAGACGATGCCTAATTGCCTCTACGAATGGAATGTAACACATTTCATTCACAAGTTCTGTGTGAATGTATCCGAGAACGTCTTTAACACACCTGACGACCGGCACTATTGATATGCAAAGTAGCCCAGGTGGGGTACTTATAGCGAGTTGGCGAGTGAAGCGCATTCCTGTGTGCACGCGCGTGCCATGCACATCCGTGCGTGTGCGTGCACGCGCTTGTGCTCACAAAACTTTGGCTGCACACAGTGCAGCCTCGTCCCATGAAGAACGCATCCCTGTGTGTGTGTGTGGACATTCACATAGGAGTTTGGATATAAGAATGTGTCTCTTCCTTAAAGTAATTTAATTATGCAGATGAGTTTCAGGGCTCATCCAGCCAGCACATAGGCTATAATTAATGCTAACACACACACACACACACACACACACACACACACACACACACACACACACACACACACACACACACACACACACACACACACACACACACACCGCACGCACAGGGTCACAGTCGATCATGACACAGCTACACACACACACACACACACACACACACACACACACACACACACACACACACACGCGCACGCACAGGGTCAAAGTATGACCATGACACAGCTACACACACACACACACACACACACACACACACACACACACACACACACACACACGCTCACACACACACGCTCACACACACGCTCACACACACGCTCACACACACGCTCACACGCGCACACGCACACACACACACACACACACACACACACACACACACGTGTCAATTCTACTCAAGTCACGCTCCATGAAATTGATCGTGTGCACATCGCAATGAAAGTCTATTGTGAGATCCCATCCCATAATAACCCTCAGCCACTCAGACCAACCCACCCCCCCCCCCCCCCCCCCCCCCCCACCACCCCTTTGTCACGCTTTTGACATGCACCATCAAAGAGCTCCTTTATACCCCCCGCCAGGGGACATTATGATTGGAAGCCTGCTGAAGTGAGGAACTCTTATCAAAGGCCCTCCTTCTACAAACATCCCCCGGGCACTCCGCCTCGCGCTCGCCGCTCCTCATCAGATCTCGTCCGTTTTGCTGCCGGGAGTCCGTTTCAACGCGTCGGGGCATCAAAGGCGGACAGAGAGAGAGAGAGAGAGAGAGAGCTGGGGGCCCTGCGCGCGGCGGGGGACTTTGACGTTGCTTAATAATAATCAGCATTCATTATGAATGGGGATCTGCCATGCAGCCCCCCCCTCGCGGTAGATAATCCCTGAACTCTGAACATAATGAATGGCTGATGCGTGATTATTACCTGCCGCCACCTACACCCCCCCCCCCTCCCCCCTCCCCACACCACCAACACCCCCCTCATCCACGTGGCACCAAAGGGCAGAGCGGATCGGTGCAGCAGTAGGAAGTCAGGCGTGTGTCGCGGTGTTGTTGTTGGTCTATTCATGGTGTTCGATCGATGATCGCACGCGTCTCGGTATATAGGCAAACAAACAGTGTGATTGCGATGCAATAACAGGTGATTATCATTAAATGTCAACCGCGGCCACTGAGCCGTGGCATTTACTCCGCTGGTCGGAACAAATGAGAATACTATGAAGATGTGTGCGTCCGTGTTTAGAAGATTACTTCATTGTCAATGAACAAAAGGCAATTTCATTTTGTCTTTTCGCATATCGCCCTCCTAGTTACACATACACACAGTCCTCATATTCCTCCTAGTTACACATACACACAGTCCTCATATCCCTCTTAGTTACACACACACACACAGTCCTCATATTCCTCCTAGTTACACACACACAGTCCTCATATCCCTCCTAGTTACACATACACTCAGTCCTCATATCCCTCCTAGTTACACATACACACAATCCTCATATCCCTCCTAGTTACACATACACACAGTCCTCATATCCCTCCGAGTTACACACACACAGTCCTCATATCCCTCCTAGTTACACACACACAGTCCTCATATCCCTCCTAGTTACACATACACACAGTCCTCATATCCCTCCTAGTTACACACACACAGTCCTTGTAACTGAGGGGTACAATTCCCTGACTGTATTGATAAGTATGGTATCATTAAACCACTACCGCTTTATGTACTTTAACTACTGGCCACACAGTACATGATATAGATATGATGAACACTTTCCCACCATGAAACCAAGTCCACACAAATGTATAAGTCGAATATTTAATATATAGCAAAGGGTATATACAACGTTCACTTAATGACATTTATGATTTGAATGCACTTGTAAGGCAAATGAGTATTCGAAGGCAAATCAACATTGAATGTCCTATCTCTGGTTACGCAGGAAGCAAGTATACAACCTGGTTCTTTAGGGAACTATAGCGATGGTACTTAATGATTATAGCTGGATATACTAAAGGGGGGTCCTGCTGGTTGTAAGTCAGTAGGGGGGGGGGGTTAGGAGAGCCGCCGGCGATATCCCATCTGGCCAACGATTTCTTGGGAGAATTCAGAGTGCTGAACACGTTGCCCACAGAACCTTGGTCCACAGATGAATATGCTTGGGCCCTCTTGTAGACGGTAGCTGCCGGTCCACAACAAAGAGACGTGAGGCGACCTCACTCGGGGTAGAGCGCCGTCTCACCTGGGCTCCTCTCGGGGGTAGTTCCAACACTCACCAGTGTTGGCTGTTATCCATGGCATAAATCAAAGCACCCAAAGCAAGTAGATAATCCAAGCCGTGTAGGGCTCGCCGTCGTCCGGGTAAGGTAATCCAATGTGCAGGTCCACTCGTCCTAGCCCAGAACTCCTCGGATGAAAGCACCACACGTGGTCTGCCCAGCCTGGTTAAGACTCTAGATAACGCGAGGAAACGATGGGGGTACTACTCACTGTATAACTCTAACCGAACGATGCACCATACATAATAGACTATTATTAACTTAATAGAAATACGTCCCACTCGACGGTATAGTGCCAAACTATGACAATTCAACTATTAATCCACACGATGTCTCAATGCCATTCTGAGGCCAAGTTGACCATACTGCACCACACGTGTATCGTGGGTGAGGCTTAACGTCTTGCCACTAGGTTGGAGGGTAAAGAACTAAGGGCTAAGGGACTAAAAGAGGGAAGTTCTACTTTACTTGCGCCATATATATATGCGCTGTGAACAAATAGTACCATTCGTATTTCGCCAGACGTATTCCTACGCGGAACCGGGCTAGTAACGACATGTTCGTCGGCACGATTGAACTTGAACCAAGGGGCTTGGCTGCTGGCGCCAAGTTCTTGTCCAATGAGAGAATGAAACTATTATGGGCTGTTAGTAGACTAAAGGGATATTCAGTGTATATGTACAAGGAATATACAAGGGATATCAAACGATATACAAATACTATTAAATATATATCCATAAATAAATATATATATTCGGTTTAATCTGATCCTTCACAACAGTCCTCATATCCCTCCTACACACACAGTCCTCATATCCCTCCTAGTTACACACAGTCCTCATATCCCTCCTAGTTACACACACAGTCCTCATATCCCTCCTAGTTACACACACAGTCCTCATATCCCTCCTAGTTACACACACAGTCCTCATATCCCTCCTAGTTACACACAGTCCTCATATCCCTCCTAGTTACACACAGTCCTCATATCTCTCCTAGTTACACACACAGTCCTCATATCCCTCCTAGTTACACACAGTCCTCATATCCCTCCTAGTTACACACAGTCCTCATATCCCTCCTAGTTACACACAGTCCTCATATCCCTCCTAGTTACACAAACACACAGTCCTCATATCCCTCCTAGTTACACACAGTCCTCATATCCCTCCTAGTTACACACAGTCCTCATATCCCTCCTAGTTACACAAACACACAGTCCTCATATCCCTCCTAGTTACACACAGTCCTCATATCCCTCCTAGTTACACAAACACACAGTCCTCATATCCCTCCTAGTTACACACAGTCCTCATATCCCTCCTTGGTACACACAGTCCTCATATCCCTCCTAGGTACACATACACACAGTCCTCATATCCCTCCTAGTTACACATACCCCCCCCCAGTGATGTACCTGAACACGTTCAATGAACGATCGTTCATGAACGCGTTCGTATTTTGGGCGAATGTGAACTGAACGTACTGTATATCCACTAAATTAATGTAATTAAGAATGCGTTCATTCTCAGCGCTGTATAACGCCGTTCAAAGGTGTGCCAGATTTCATATGGCTTTCAGCCGAAAACCCAGTTAAAACACACCGTAAACAGGCTTAAAAATAATGCGGAAAACCACCCAATCTGGCAACACGCCTGTCACCAGTGATGCAGTCGTAATATGGGAACTGCCCATACGCCACGTGCATGCGCGCTCCCGCGCACACGCACGCGCATACATGTTCCCTCGGTTGCGCACAAAACAGATGATTATTATGCATAACAATGTTTTAAATGTAATTGTAGTTACAATTTCTTTAATTGAATTAACTTAAACTAGTAAAGTAAATACAAACTAAATTAACAATGTAACTTAGAGTTAGTTTACTGTACAGAAGGACAGTTTCCTTCAGACTGAAGCACAACTTAATGTCTCATCCTTCCAGTCGGGTTGCTTGACCACAGATCAAGGCAACTACATGCTCCCAGCTGCATCCCTCCATCCCCAGTGCTCTCTCTCCTCCTTCTCCCCAGTGGATGTTCCGCTGGTCATGAAGCTGGTTACCAGAGCCAAAGCTTCCACCTGCTCCCTCGACCCCATGCCTACGGTACTGGTCAAGGCCTGCCTTCCTACCCTCTGCCCCATCATAACGGACATCATCAACTCCTCTCTGTCATCTGGAATAGTTCCCTCCTGTTTCAAAACCGCCTCCATCACTCCCATCCTAAAAAAGCCTGGTTTGGACCCTGAGGTGCTGGACAACTACCGGCCGATCTCCAACCTTCCTTTCCTAAGCAAAACCTTGGAAAGGGCAGTCGCCGCCCAGCTTCATCAACATCTGTCCAACCATGAGCTCTACGAACCCCTTCAGTCAGCCTACCGAGCACATCACAGCACAGAGACCGCCCTCATCAAGATCACTAATGACCTCCTCCTTGCTGCAGACTCCGGACACATCAGCCTCCTCATCCTTCTCGACCTCTCCGTGGCGTTCGACACAATATCCCACTCAGTCCTCCTCAAATGCCTCTCTGACAACCTAGGCATCACCGGTACAGCTCTGTCATGGTTTCATTCATATCTCACTAATAGATCTCAGTTTGTCAGCATCAGCGGCTCATCCTCCCCCCCGGCCCCAGTCAACCACGGTGTCCCCCAGGGCTCTGTGCTGGGTCCCCTACTATTCACCATCTACATGCTCCCCCTCGGTCAGATTATACGTCACCACGGACTCAACTTCCACTGTTATGCTGATGATACTCAGCTCTACATCAGCACCTCACCATCCTCCCAGCTCCCCCCACAGTCTGTAGTCAACTGCCTCCACGCTATAAAAACCTGGATGGCAACTAAATTACTCAAACTCAACAGCAAAAAGACAGAGCTCATGGTTGTGGCCCCCAAGGCACTGCTCGGGAAGGTTGGAGATCTCCTCCTCCACGTTGACGGCTCTTCCATCTCCCCGTCTCTCGAAGTCCGTAACCTGGGCGTCACCCTTGACTCCACACTTTCATTTCACTCCCACATCAAATCTGTCACCAAGTCTGCCTTCTACCACCTCAGGAACATCTCCCGTCTCCGACCCTCACTCTCAGACTCTGTGGCGGAGACCCTGATCCACTCATTTGTCACCTCCCGGTTGGACTATTGTAATGGAGTCCTGTTCGGGGTACCCAGCAAAGCCCTGGACAGGCTCCAGTATGTCCAGAACTCAGCTGCCAGGGTTCTCACTCACACCAAGCCCTGGCAGCACATCACCCCCACCCTCATCCATCTCCACTGGCTTCCAGTCAGGTTCCGCATCACCTTCAAACTCCTGCTCCTCACCTACAAATCCCTCCATGCCCTCGCCCCCCGGTACCTGTCTGATCTCCTCCACCAGTACACTCCATCCCGGAACCTACGATCCTCTGATCTAGGTCTCCTCTCCATCCCTCGCACCAGGTTACGGACTTTTGGGGACAGAGCCTTCAGCGTGGCGTCCCCTACCCTCTGGAACTCTCTCCCCCCCGAAATCCGCAACGCCCCAACCCTGGACACCTTCAAATCCGCTCTAAAAACACACCTCTTCACCAAGGCTTTCCCCATCAGTTAGTTTTAGATTAAATTAGGTCCATTATCCCCTACTTTCCCTCATCCCCTCTTCCCCCTCCCCCCCTACTTTCCTTGCCCTATTTTTTGTCCTGATTGTAAAGCGACCTTGGGTTCTATGAAAGGCGCTATATAAATTTGATTTATTATTATTATTATTATTAACCCCCCACCAATTGCTACAGGGCTTGTATTTTGGTTTGGCACTTCTCGTTGTTATGCTATGGTATCCTATTATTATGCAAAGTCTAGGTGATAAGTGCCGGCCGGGTAGCTTCATTGCTTTCTACAACGGCCGGGTACTTATCACACGGCGCGACGAGTGCGCGCGTGCACATCATTGCGCGCATTTCTGCCTCAGTGACATACTAACACGGCGTGTAACCGCGTGTGTGCGCGACTGCATGCCTGCCTGTCACCCCCTGGCTACGTCATCAGACTCCTCACAACAAACAGTGGAACAGCGGAATCGGCGAGCATTAGTATCATGGACGAAGCCGAGAGCTGCAGCAGCACTCGCTCAGAGTCAGACTCTACCTCTACGACGTCGGCGTATGAGCATTTAAAAGAGTTGTTAAAGTCAGTACTGACTCAGACGGAAAAAATCTAACGTTTGTCTGTAAACTTTGTCCACCCGGTTTGAAGAAGCAAGTCTGTACATCGACGACGTCGACAGCAAACCTTAAACGGCACATTGAGAATAAGCAAACGTCCTGTTGTTGTTTTCATAATAAAGACAATTCAAGCTAAGTTTTTCCCCATGTTTTTGAAAATATACTGTAGAGATGAAAGCTGCAGCTGCTACTAGTGTGGACTGAATGGGCGGCAGCAAAGCGTTATGGAAATGCCAGTATTCTGATTGCTGTCTGTGGTTCAATAATTTTTACAAATAATAGCTCGCAGCAACGTATTGAAAAAATAACTAACAAAATGGACTGTTCAATATCTCCTTTATGTTCGAAATGTCAAACAGATCTGGGTACCTACTATCACTACTTTTGGGAATGTAAGTGTTTTACAGGTTCTGGGGCCAAGTGGCACGTGAGTTAAGCGACATTTTCAAGGTGAAAATAAAGAAGGATCCGGGAGCTGGGACTCGCATCAAAGGAAATTCATTTGACACCCTTACAATTCAAACTATTTGATAAACTTCTACTTTCAGCCCGGAAATGCATTCTGATTAAGGATTAAGGATAAGCCTCCATCTATACAAATGTGGTATAGAGAGATCTTCGGTGTGCTACCCCATGAAAGACTCTATGCAATGCATAGAGGCAACGACGCTTCCTTTCAGGAGGTGTGGGCCCCACTATTAGACTATTTTCCTGCTGAAATTTCTCAGATCCTTCTAAAGGCCCAGTGCCCCATTGTATGGACAGACCTAGGATAGAAAAAAAATATATATATGTATGTCTACATGTGAATGGTGCAAGTGCAATACTGTACAGTGCCTGTCTTGGTTTGCTTTCCTTTTTGCTTGTTTTCCTTTTTGTTTTGTTTTTGCTTGCTTATGGTGTGGATGATGGCATAGATGAACTGGAGGAACCCCCCCCTCCTTGTCCCAATGTGTGTTTTTGTAATGTAAGTAACTGTACGTGAAAAATCTTTAAAAAAAAAACAAGAACAAAATTAGAAAAAAAACTATATACTATAAATTAGTTCATTTTTGAAACCATGAACTTTAGTTCAACATTTTGAATTATGAACTATGAACTGAACTAGTTCATTCAAAAAAAATGTGAACTGTGAACTGAACTAGTTCATGTAGAAAGTGAACTTTCCCAACACTGAACCCCCCCCCCCCCCACACACACACGTACGCATCAAAGTGGTTCGAGTGCAGAGTCGCCCGCAGTGCAGTATGCTGGAGCAGTTTTTTGGGGGTTCAGTGCCTTGCTCAAGGGCACTTAGGCAGGATGGTGGGCACCAGAGAAGATTTCGTTTTTTATCGCATGGGGTGCACCTTTGCATTTGTATACAGATTGTGCATGTCTGTGTGTGTGTGTGTGTGTGTCTGTCTCTTAGTCTGTGGTACCTAGTGTGTATTTGTGTGTGTGCGTGTCACTATGTATTTCCTATGCGTGTGCCCTGTGCGTTTGAGCGCAAGCTCTAATCTCTCTCGGTTCCTTGTCCCACAATGCTCCCTGTCCACCGCGATTACATATGACATTGTAGCAATTAACCCCACGCCCTCCGTCACTGAAAGGCAAGCGTCGGCCGCTGACACGTCCACAAGGACAGGGGCCTGTGGTGGTACAGGTAGTCTCACAGCAGAGAGAGGAGGAGAGGAGGAGAGAGGGGTGGTAGAGACAGGAGAGGAGGAGAAAGAGGAGGATAGGGGTGGTAGAGACAGGAAAGGAGGAGAGGAAGAGAGACAGTTGGTAGAGACAGGAGAGGAGGAGAGAGATGTGGTAGAGACAGGAGGAGGAGAGGAAGAGAGAGAGGTGGGAGAGACAGGAGAGGAGGAGAAAGAGGAGGAGAGAGGGGTGGTAGAGACAGGAAAGGAGGAGAGGAAGAGAGACAGTTGGTAGAGACAGGAGAGGAGGAGAGAGATGTGGTAGAGACAGGAGGAGGAGAGGAAGAGAGAGAGGTGGGAGAGACAGGAGAGGAGGAGAAAGAGGAGGAGAGAGGGGTGGTAGAGACAGGAAAGGAGGAGAGGAAGAGAGACAGTTGGTAGAGACAGGAGAGGAGGAGAGAGAGGTGGTAGAGACAGGAGGAGATGAAGAGAGAGATGAGGAGAGAGAGGTGGGAGAGACAGGAGAGGATGAGAGGAAGAGAGAGAGAGGTGGGAGAGACAGGAGAGGATGAGAGGAATAGAGAGAGGTGGTAGAGACAGGAGAGGAGGAGAGAGAGGAGGAGAGGAGAAAATATAGGTGGTAGAGACAGGAGAGGAGGAGAGAGATGTGGTAGAGAGTATGAGAGGAGAAGAGATAGGTGCACAGAGACAGGAGGAGGAAAGGAAAAATCAGCTAAAATCAGCTAAAATCAAGGAGACGATGGCCTCCTTCTCTAGGAAGGGGAGCCAAAAAGTCAAGAAACAAACCCACCTCCCATGGCTAGATCACAGCTGCAGACAGCAATTGAAAGACAGGGACTCACTCCTCAAACAGAGCTTAAAGTCTGGACTGTCTATCAACAGACAGAGATTCACGCATGCTAGGAACAAGGTCACACAGACCCTCAGGAAGGCCAAAGCAAACTTCTTTATTAGTATAATTGAAGCAGGAAAAGGGAACGGCAAAAAAATCTGGCAAACCTTGAATAAACTCCTAGGCAAACACCACAATCGAGAAAAATACCCCCTAGAACTGAATGTGAATGACATACTAGTTAAAGACCCCACAGTACTGGCCTGCACCCTCAACGAACACTTCTTAAATAGTGTTCTAGACAGCACCAAACACTTTGCCCCCTCCAGTATCCTACCAAACCCAGTAACCAACACCCAGCCTCTCTTTGAACTGGAGGAGATAACAGAGCCTTAAGTGAAAAATATCATTCTGGCTCTGAAAGGCTCCAAAGCCAAGGACGCCTACGGGCTCGATACTGATTTCCTCAAAACATACTCTGATGCACTCATTAAACCCATCACTCTACTAGTGAAACAATCAATCACATCCAGTGAAGTTCCATCATCCTGGAAGATGGCCATGGTGACCCCTATCTTTAAATCTGGCAACAAGGCACTGGTGACCAATTATAGGCCCATCAGTATACTTCCTGTCATATCCAAAGTTGCAGAGAAGTGGATGTCAAATCTCATGACTAAACATCTCGACTTGGGCCCCACCCCACTTAACCCAATGCCGTTTGGATTCCGTGCCCTTCACTCAACAGAGTTGGCCAACTGTCTGTTTGTTGAAAAGGTCAAGAGTGCACTAGATAGCAACAAGTATGTTGGTGCTGTCTTCTTAGACCTTAGCAAGGCTTTCGACTGTGTCAACCATAATATCCTCCTAACCAAACTAACTCACTTCAATTTCTCAGCTGCTACAATAGAGTGGTTTAGATCCTACTTATCAAACCGAAAACAATGTGTCACGGTCAATGGCGCCAAGTCCCCATATCTAGACAACCCTGTAGGTGTCCCTCAGGGATCAATCCTTGGGCCCCTGCTATTCTCCCTGTATATCAATGACCTGCCAAATGTGTGTCCCGAACTCAATGTACAGATGTATGCCGATGACGCAGTCATCCACACACAGGGCAAGGACATAGAGTTGATTACATCTAGGCTCACATGCGCACTAGACAAGGTACAATGCTGGCTAAACAGCACCTGTCTCCTACTTAATGCGAAAAAGACTGTGTGCATGTTCTTTAGCAAGCGTCCAGAAACCATCAAGCGGTCCAATGTGTTCCTGAGGAAGGAGGGAAGGAAGGAAGAACTAGAACTTGTTTCCCACTTCAAATTCCTTGGGGTCATCTTGGACTCAAACCTGACCTTTAAGAAACACATAAAGAAAGTGAGGAACACCATCAACTTCAACATTTCCAACTTCAAACAAATACGGCCCTCCCTAACACTTGAAGCCGCAAAGACATACCTACACTGTATGGTCTTCTCCCACATTGAATATTGCCTTCTAAACTGGTCATTTACTGGGGCCACAGCCATGAAACCCATAGAACAACTTTACAACAGAGCATTGAAGGTATATGACAGGAAACAGTACTCATACCACCACTGTAAAATCCTGGATAAGCATAAAATAAAAAAATTTGAAAACCTCAGACGTTATAAAAGTTCCTGCTTTGTATATAAATGCCTGCACAGATTAGCCCCTCCCCCTCTCAAGGAGTTTATCCACGAGAAAAGGAACACTGGATTAGCCACTAGGTCAAACACCAGAGGGGATTGTGAGGTCCATTTTAGAAAGACCGCCTTCAGCAAAAATGTTCTATCGATAAAGAGAAGTGGAACATGGAACAGCCTTCCGGTCCCCTTAAGGGAATGTACCACCCTGTCCACCTTTAGGGGCCAACTCAGGAAATGGCTGTTAGACAGCCAAATATGCACTCATTAGGGATGTTAGTGATGTTGTACTGACTGAATGTCATGTTAGTGTGGTCATGTCAGTGATGTCAGTTTTTATGAATGAACGTTGTATGGTCCGCTTTGTGTTTGTTTTATGTTAGGACTACGGGTGGAAATTATCCCTGTGCTATTCTCAGCATATTTACGTCCTTATCATGCTGTGATGTTATGCATACACTCATGTAAATGATGTTCATTAATTTGCATTGTCCTTAACACTTTCACTGCCACTCACGAGATATCTCGGGTTTCCGATAGTTATGTTGAAAGCCACTCACGAGATTTCTCGGAATTCTTTTTTTTTTAGCGATCTGAAATCATATTGCATCATGCGAGCCTACCCTAGTATACCCGAATGGTGATCAGGAATTGGAATATACCAGTTGGATACCATCTGATGTCAGGTAAGGAATCTATGTTATCAGTGTTAGGATAATCAGACTAATTTTGATGAAGATATAGGCTGTTTTGTGAAATGGGCTATTTCGGTTTCACTGTAAAAGTCCAAGAGGAAATGAACACGGCGATTATCCGAGCGCGGCTCGAATGTGCTTGCGTGCACGTATAATATTGATCATCTAGCGTTTATTTGAAAACGATTCATAAATAGGCAGACAAATATCAACGTTCTGGAATATTCCAGTAAAAGACGATTATCATAGAATGGTCTAGAATGAACTGTTTTTTTACCTCAAAACGGGTGCTTTTCTAAATGCTCTCAAACGGAAATGAAGCGATAAAAAACCAATCTGCCTTGACAGCACTGACTGGAAAAGCATTCTTTGATAAGCGACGGGCAGATTAGACACATAGCCACAATTTAAAACATAGATTAGGCGATATTAAGCGTAACATTGGCGCCGATGGTGGCATTGAAGCGCTACCTCTGGCGCCACCTCGTGGCATTCAAAGTGTTAATAAACAAATCTTAATCTTAGGAGGAGAGAGATGTGGTAGAGAGTATGAGAGGAGAATAGATAGGTGGTAGAGGAGGAGAGAGAGGTGGTAGAGAGTATGAGAGGAGAAGAGATAGGTGGTAGAGACAGGAGAGGAGGAGAGCAAGGAGGAGAGGAGGAGAGCTAGGTGGTAGAGACAGGAGAGGAGGAGAGAGAGGAGGTAGAGACAGGAGAGGAGAGAGAGGAGGAGAACAGAAGAGAAGGGGAGAGAGAGGTGGTGGCAGATACAGGAAAGGAGGAGAGAGAGGCGGAGAGGAGGAAAGTGAGGTGATAGAGAGAGTATGAGAGGAGAAGAGATATGTGGCAGAGAGAGGGGAGGAGGAGAGAGAAGAGGAGAGGAGGAAAGATATGTGGTAGAGACAGGAGAGGAGAGAGAGGAGGAGAGGAGAAGAGAGAGGAGAAGAGGAGGAGAGAGAAGTGGTCGAGAGAGGAAAAGAGGATAGAGAGGGAAAGAGATAGAGGGGTAGAGACAGGAGAAGACCAACATCGGCTGTTTGCAGAAGGGAGAGAGGAGGAGAAGAGGAGCAGTATGTGTGTGTCTCCTCTAGCTGCCCCCCCCCAACTAAAGCTGTTTGCAGAAATAACAGAGAGACTGAGGAGGAGGAGGGGTGGAGTAGAGCGAGGAAGGAGAGGTGAAAGGGACAGAGTGGCCTGTCCACATGGGAGTATTTTAATGAGTTAAACACACACAGGTATGGACACGCACTAACACGCACGCACACAGGCACGTACACACACACACACACACACACACACACACACACACACACACACACACACACACACACACACACACACACACACACACACTTCTATGTATATGCACTCTGACACAGCCTGTCTTTGACGAAGGGCATTGCCACTTGGGTATAAAGAAGACACACATTGTACAGGTATGTGTGTGTGTGTGTGTGTGTGTGTGTGTGTGTGTGTGTGTGTGTGTGTGTGTGTGTGTGTGTGTGTGTGTGTGTGTGTGTGTGTGTGTGTGTGTGTGTGTGTGTGTGTGTGTGTGTGTGTGTGTGTGCGTGTGCGCATGCATGTGTATAACCCACTCAAGATTACAAAATTAGATGCCGTTGGTCTAACCACATACAAACGCACGCATGCGCACACATGCACAAATCTTTTCTGCAAGGTCATAGAATCTCGTTTGATTTCCCTAAGTTGTTTAGACCCTGCTGCTTCAAGGTTAGTGGCGAAGGGTGTTCGCTCACTCATAGGCGTAGTTTCATATAGGGACACTAGGTCATGTCCCTATACCAAAGACATGACTGCAGCAGTGTATTGCAAACATTGAAGGACCTGAGTGTCCTCAGGAAGAACAGCCTGCTCTGTCCCTTCCTGTAGAGGCCCTCAGTGTTGTCTGACCAGTCCAGTTTATTGTTCAGGTGTACCCCAAATAATTTATATGACTCCACCACCTCCACCTCCTCCCCTCAGATGGTGATGGGAATCGGGGGGACTCCTGAAGTCCACCACCATCTCCTTGGTTTTACTGGTGTTGAGTTGGAGGTGGTTGCTGTCGCTCCACCCCACAAAGCTCTCCACCAGGGCTCTGTACTCCTCCTTATCGTCGTCGGTGATGTATCTTACGATGGAGGAGTCATCAGAGAACTTCTGCAGGTGGCACCCGTTTGAGTTGTGGCAGAAGTCTGAGGTCTAGAGGGTGAAGAGGAAGGGTGACAGCACAGTTCCTTGGTGGGGCGCCGGTGTTGCTCACCAGTACGTCAGACTGACCTGTCCTGTAGTCTGACGTACTGCGGTCTGTCATAGAGTGAGAGTGAGAGAGAGTGAGAGAGAGAAAGATAGAGCGAGAGAGGGAAAATGAGTAATGCCAAACACGCCTTCACCGCATCGAGATAAAGAAAAAAAGGAATAACTCTGAATCTGGAAAGAAAAAAGCATGGGAACGTGCGCTCCATGGCAACGTGTTCTCCAATCCGGCGGAGGGAGGGGGGGTGGGGTGGGGGTGTTGCGAGGGCTGTTGGAGGGGGGGGGGTTTGGGAGGGATCTCCCCCGTTCACCTATCTGCCTCAGTAGCGAAGTTCCTCCAGCAACTCTCTCACTTCAACCCTTTGTGTGTTTCCTCTTTTTCATCCTCTCCCCATGTTCCTCTTCCCAGTCATCCGTCTAGAGAGAAGTACACAGTATCACACAGCTCTACTCACAGGGGAGAGCCTCTTTGAAAACTTTTCTCGCTTTATGTGAAAACCCCCATAATTCCCCTCCGACGGTTTGTGCGTGTCGGCGCCTGTGTGCCCGATTTGATGTTCTTAGGTTGGGCTGTTGACCTAAGGGTTTTCGCTACAGTCAAAGATCTTCCCCCCCAGTGGAGAATCTTATTGACGAGAGGACACTCGCGTTAATTGGGCCGGCTCGGTCGGAAAATGGAATGAAATGGCCTTAACGATGAAATGGCCTTAACAATGGTAGGATTAATGATGATAAGACTAACGATGATAGCGCTAAAGACTAGCGGCCCCCTCGTTCAAAAGCCCTGGCGGTCGCAAAGAGGTCAGCTTTTCGGGGGGAGAGACCGTCGCATTCCCATAATTGCTCTCGGGTGCAGTGTAAGATTCTCTCTCTCTCTCTCTCTCTCTCTCTCTCTCTCTCTCTCTCTCTCTCTCTCTCTTCCCCTCTGTCTCTCTCTTTCTCTCTGTCCATCTCTCCACCCGCATCTCTTTATCCCCGCGGTTCATCTGTGGCTGACAGGCTTGAGCAGAAAGGGACTCCATTAATGAGAATGCCTTCGTGGAAGAAGACATGCCACTGGATAAGAACATGAGAGAGATGGACGAACGAGGAGCGGAACGAGGGACGGATGACAGACAAGGGACAGACAAGAGGGAGTTATTTGGACACGGGGACTGACGATGGATGAACAGACAGGTGGACGGAAAGACACGGACATAATACGAATACAGTAGATTGATTTACAATTTAACAATTATAACTTTACAACTGTATGTGAGGCCCTGCTGTTATTGTACCATGTGTATGGATATATACATGTGTATGGATATATACATGTGTATGGATATATACATGTGTATGGATATATACAAGTGTATGGATATATACATGTGTATGGATATATACAAGTGTATGGATATATACAAGTGTATGGATATATACATGTGTATGGATATATACATGTGTATGGATATATACAAGTGTATGGATATATACACGTGTATGGATATATACACGTGTATGGATATATACATGTGTATGGATATATACATGTGTATGGATATATACAAGTGTATGGATATATACACGTGTATGGATATATACATGTGTATGGATATATACATGTGTATGGATATATACAAGTGTATGGATATATACATGTGTATGGATATATACATGTGTATGGATATATACAAGTGTATGGATATATACAAGTGTATGGATATATACATGTGATTGATTGAAAAGTTTATTAACAGATTGCAGAATGGGTACAGTACAGTACATCTCAATACATACAATTGTTAAGGGGATGCAGACCAGAGAAAGACTTTCGTCTTGTTTACACCAGGGTCCCCCATTTTCAATTCATCATAACATATATGACATACATGACATACAGATAGACAGTACTGCTACATCTATACATTTATGACATATCAGATTTGCAAATACAGTACTGTTTGTGATACAAAAGTGTCCAGAAAAGGAGTGTATATACATTTGGCGTAGAAACTGTACATTGGAGGAGGTTGGTGGGGTGGGGTTGGGTGGGTTGGGTGAGGGCTGTACATTGGAGGTGGGGGGGGGGGGGGGGGGGGGGGGGGGTTGGGTAGGGGACACACACACATTTTACACTGTACATTGGAATGTTGACAAAGCCTTACTTGGTCATTTACTGTACAACTAGGTTAGGACATTTGTAGGGGCCAGTTTCGAATTGCAGTCTCACGTAGGTGTTTTTGAGAGTGTTTTTGAAGGTGGGTAGTGATTCACATTCCTTTACAGCTTTAGGCAGGGCGTTCCACATTGATGTGGCATAATTGCGAAACGTGTTTAGTCCCTTGTTTGAGCCGAATCTGGGTTTTACATGATTTGTGGAGCTCCCTCTGGTGTTGTGATCGTGGTATTCACTGACCTTTGGGAAGTATTTTGACATGTACATGGGTACCTTGGTCGCGTAGTGTATCTTGTAGACCAGGCCCATTGCAAGTTGCTGTACTCTGTCGTCTACTCTAAGCCATCCTAGGTTGTCAAAGTGGGCAGGGGTGAGGTGGGTTCTAGGAGTCAGGTCAAGTAGTAGTCTGACTAGCTTGTTTTGAGATGTTTGTAATTTGTTTTTTAGTGCCTTTGAGGTGCTTTGGTACCATGAGGTGCAAGCATAGTCGTAGTACCCTTGAATGAGTGCTCCTGCTAGAGTCTTCAGGGTATTCTTGTTTACCAGAGAGGAGATCCGGTACAAGAATCGCGTTCGTTGGTTGACTTTTTTTATTACATTGGATGCCATTTTGTCACAGGAAAGATTAGCCTCTAGGATGGAACCCAGGTAGGTAATTTCATCTTTCCTTGTGATAATATTGTCACCCACTGTAACCGAGAAGCCGTCGGTCTTGCTGAGTTTGTTATTTGAACCGAAGACAATGGACTCTGTTTTGCCCATGTGTAATGATAGTTTGTTGTCGGCGAGCCATATGCAGATTTTGCCTAGTTCCGAGCTGAGGGCTTTTTCAACCTGTAACTTGTTCTTGTCAGAGACCAGCAGGGCTGAGTCGTCCGCAAACAGGAACAAGTTGCAGTCACAAGCTGACGACATGTCATTTGCATAAATTAGGAATAGTAGCGGTCCTAGTATGCTTCCTTGTGGAACACCACAGCTCACTGTGAGGGGGGGGGATAGGGTACCGTTTACTTCCACCATCTGTTCCCTCCCCTCCAGGTAGGATTGTATCCAGCTCACTGATAAACTATCAAAACCAATTGCTTTTAGCTTGTCAATCAGAATGGTGTGATTGACAGTGTCGAAGGCCTTTTGTAGGTCCAGCATGACCATGCCGCAGTATTTGCCCGCGTCCACCTCTTGTTTGATGTGGTCGTTCAAGTAGAGAAGGCATGTGTCAGTGGAGTGGGATGTTCTGAAGCCAGATTGGAATTTGTAGATTAGATTTTTTTCCGCGAGGTACTTTTCGATCTGTTCGTATACTATTTTTTCCATGACTTTCGAGATGGATGTAAGGATAGAAACAGGGCGGTAGTTACCCGGGTCTAATTTGCTGCCCTTTTTGTGCAGGGGTGTTACTCTCGCAATTTTGAAGTCCTTGGGGACGTGTCCCTGTTTTATGGAGAGGTTTATTATGTGTGTGATGACTGGGGTGATGGCTGCTGCTGAGTCTCTGAGGAATTTGGAGGGGATGTTGTCATGGCCAGTGGCCTTGTTTGGTTGGAGGGCGCTCAGTTTTTTGAGTACCTCATCTGTAGTTACTATTTCCAGTTTGAAGTCGTCTTTGTGGACGCCTAGGTTCATGTAGTATGCTACTATGTGTTCTACCCCATACTGCCCTGAGTGGGAGGGTAGTTTGTTTACCAGTGTTGTGGCTATGTTTGTGAAGAAAGTGTTTAAGTAATTGGCTACATCCAGCTTGTCTGTGATGAGCGTGTTGTCCGTCTTTATGTTTATGTTTGAGAACCTGGTTTTGAGTTTTTTACTGCAGCCTAGTTGATTGTTGAGTAATTTCCAAAGTTCACGTGGTTTATTTTTGTTTTCCTCGGTTTTGTCATTGATGAAATTTTTTTTTGCAGTTTTGATCATGGAGTTTACGTCATTTCTTAGTCTGTTTCTTTCTAGTTTGAGTTCAGTCACGTGGTCTTGGAGTTCACTGCTCGTGCTTTTGGTAAGCTTTGACTGACTTTTACGAAACTCAGAGCATTTTTTGTCTCTGGCTTTCATAGCGGTCAGTATTTCAGTGTGCATCCATGGCTCAGCGCGATTTTTTACCCTGGTGGTTCTTAGGGGGGCCATTTTGTTTAGTATTGATGAAAATTTGGTTTTGAAGCCAAGCCAAGTTTCTTCAACCAGTGTACCATTGAGTTCATCTGACCAGTCCAGACTCTCCAGTTCAAGGTTAAAGGCCTCGCTAGAGTAGGTTTTGAGGTCTCTAGATGTGACTGTTTTGTGACAGCCAGCCTTTAGTTTTAGCTTTTTGCGGGTACAGAATATCATGTAATGATCACTTAACCCGCATGCTATAACCCCTTTACTGGAGATCTTGGACTTGTCAGAGGTCAGTATGAGGTCAATGGTAGTCTGAGTTGATTCACATATCCTTGTGGGTTGGGTGATTAGTTGGCTGAGGCCGTGCAGATCACAAAACCTATTGAAGGATTTGAAGACGGGTGCATTTTTTTGTTGCATATCCGTGTTCCAATCCCCAATAAGAATTTTTTCCGCATCCTCAGCTCCAGCTAAGCACACATCCAGAGTATCATAAAAGCCAGTTTGATCTGGCGGTCTGTATATTGTGCCGACTAGAACAGATTTTGCCCTTTCAAATAAAATTTCCACCCATACGGTTTCAATTGTCTCATGATGAAGGTCAGTACGGGTAATGAATTTGGTGTCCTTATGTATGTACATACAAACACCACCTCCATACTGGTTTCTGTCATTACGGACTATAGTATAGTTCTCTATTTCTATTTCAGGGTCTGTTACAGATGGATCAAGTTTAGTTTCAGTAAAGCATATTATGTCTACCTTACCGCTCATAAACAGGTTTCTTAATTCGTCCAGCTTATGCTTAATGCTGTTTACATTAAGGTGAAAGATGTGTAGTCCGTTTTTATTAGCTGTGTTATTGATGTCTTCGAGTTCCAGGTAATGGTCTTCTGGTGCTGCTGTGGGGGAGGGAGGGGGGGGGCTTTGTTGTTGTCTCCGTGAGGTCTGTGTGTTGGTGTGTGGGGAGGGGGAGTCCTTTGTCCTGTCTTTTCTGGCGGCAACCTTTTGTTCTCCTGGGCTGGTAAATGTGTATGGATATATACATGTGTATGGATATATACAATATGGATATACACATGCATGTATATATGCGTGCATGGATATATACACGTATGGATATATACATGTGTATGGATATATACAAGTGTATGGATATATACAAGTGTATGGATATTGTGACGAGCCTGGTAGTGTTCAGGCTCGACACGGACCAAAACAAACAATTTCAATGTCCACACAAGCACAATTTCAATAAATAAATGATATGTATTGTTTAAGAGAACAAGTCCAATGGGCAATAGGGTAATCATATAACAGTCCAGGGTCAAAACACATATCAGAAATGGATTGTTCAATACTCAGAGTTTGTCTTCCGGTCCAGGGTCAGTACACAAGGGGGTTTCTCAGCCAGTCTAGGGTCCAGTACACAATGAACACCTTCTCGCCTTCACCTCTCCTCTCCACTACCTCTCACCTCACAACACTCGGTAACAACAATCTCTCTCTCAGTACTTCGCTCCTACCTCACCTCCTCTCAACAAAATACTCTATCTGTCCTAGTGTTTTGTGTTATGTTATGTGTGTCTGGGGTGTGTGCGTGTGGGATGTGGGTGATCTAATGGTGCACAGGTGTGTTCTAGCAGTCCTAATCAGCTGCCTAATTGCTTCTCCTCTCCTCGTAGCGGTAGTATCTCCCATCCTTCACGTAGCCATGGGATGGGGGATGATATCTGCCACAACGTGTATGGATATATACACGTATGGATATATACACCAGCGTTTCCGTTAGCCGGTAATTACCGGTATTTGACCGGCAAAATCTGTTGAAGTCCGACATATTTAATCTCTCCGGTCTTAATGTCCGGTGAAAATAATTCCCTGAGTCTAAGCACAATTTGATTATTTGAATTGTATTAAAATAGGCTAAAATTAAATAGTCTATGCGATGAACGAAACAATCATTACATTTGTTTCATCGTTGCTTCTAATAATGACAACGACGTTGTGCTAACTTTTGTGAAGCTGCAGAGCCGGAGCAGCAGCAGCACAATGCAGTACTCCAGCAGTACTCCAATTCAGCCATTTTCAATTCAATGTTGGGTGGGGGGCGCTGCTGTGCGGTCCCCAGAAAAGAGCCAATAACAGCTGAATCTGCTGCTGCTCGGAATTTCTCTCATTTGACCGGTAGATTGAAATCTACCGGACACTGAGGCCGGCAACAATTTTTTCTAACGGAAACCCTGATATACACGTGTATGGATATATACATGTGCATTAGGGATGGGTACCTTTCACATTTGAACCGATACGGTACCGGTACCTGTGAATCGATACCGGTACCCAACGGTACCTTTTTTCTGTACTTTAGTCTCAACATTTTGTATTTACATCAAATAACTACAATTTCGACCGTTTTCGGCTTGCCATTGCTCCGACTGCTTTGTTGTTGAATCAAGTCAAATCCTAGGTAAGCATATATTGTGCGTGTGAACGTTGACATGAAAAAAAAAAAAGGTAAAAACATTTTTTTTTTGTATCTCACTTGAATCGATACTCGGTATTACCGACGTGTTTCGGTTCGGTACCTTAAAAGTACCGAATTCGGTACCCATCCCTAATGTGCATGGATATAAATGTGTGCATGGATTATACATGTGTATGAGGAGCTAGCCGAGATGAGGAGCACGTTCAGCCACAGACTCATACCCCCCCCGACACACCACTAACCGCGTCGGCCAGTCCTTCGTACTAGTGGCCATCAGGCACCACAGCCTGTTTACTTTACTTACTATTTATGTCTTCTAGGGGTGGGAATCACCAGAGGCCTCACGATACGATATTATCACGATACGATAGTATTGCGATAAAAAATATATTGCGATATGCTGAGTATTGCGATATTAATATTGCGATATATTGCGATTTATTACCTTTTTTCAACTGCAAAGTAAAACTTTGTCAACATGTTTTATCTAATAAAATAAAGTTTTCAGTCTGTTCATCTCACTTCAATAATTTTTATTGCAGCAAGTGGGATTTTCTCAAGCAGACAGATGTCAACACTGTAATCTGTGTTGCATGTACCTGACAAACTGAACTGTTTGTATTACAGTCATATTCCAACTTAACTGAATGCACACGTGTGCGTGTGCGTGTGTGTGTGTGTGTGTGTGTGTGTTGACTACTGTACTATTACAGGTATTGAAATGAACAATGCAACTTCCTTATACAAAAAAATATTATTATAATAATAATAAAATATCGATACTTGGCGTCCTTGTATCGATACAGTATCGCCACGCAAAGTATCGCTATACTATACTGTATCGATATTTTCCCCCACCACTAATGTCTTCTACTATTACCAATCCGTCAAGATTTCAGCGAGTTAAGAGTATTTTTGTTTGTGCAGATCATCACCTTAAAGCAGTAGTCCACCCTCGCAAGATGGCCACCG
>NC_140179.1:28161839-28164750 GCF_963971535.1 Notolepis coatsorum
GCGTCAGGCTCTCCTCCAGGCGCTTCTGTGTCCTCCATGTCCCCCCGATGTCAGGCTCTCCTCCAGGGGCTTCTGCGTCCTCCATGTCCCCCCGATGTCAGGCTCTCCTCCAGGGGCTTCTGTGTCCTCCATGTCCCCCCGATGTCAGGCTAGCGCCGCATTACACCACCCTACCACCCGCGGGATGCGTTAATTTACCTCTATTTGTCTCCGTCATTTAAAAGACTGGCAGGCGCTTCAGTAAAAGGCAATGAGGCAAAGTTTGATTTGATTTGATTTGATATCTTTATTTCGAACATGTAAAAACAAACAATATAAAACAAAAACAAAGAATTGAGCAATGAAATAAAAAAAAAAAGAAAACGAAAAAAAATTAAATAACTCAATTTACGTGTTCGAAAAAGGAGTAGGAAGAAGTATACACTTATTTAATCATATCCCTTTTCCACTACTCAAATGAATGTACTAATTTAAAACCATACAAAACAAATATATATGCAAACAAAAAATAATGAAAACATGAAAGAAATCAAATAAAAATGTAAACACCCGTGAATGTCAAATCCCTTCCTCATACCTGTACCTCGTGAACATCATTTCTTTATAATTCAGTTTTTCATGTTTGGACATTGCTTTTGCACCACATTCAAGTTCAGAACGACATGTGTATGGGTGTGTGCACGTGTGTGTGTGTGTGCGTGCGTGTGTGTGTGTGTGTGTGTGTGTGTGTGTGTGTGTGTGTGTGTGTGTGTGTGTGTGTGTGTGTGTGTGTGTGTGTGCGCGCGTGCGTGCCGTAAACACCAGAAACACAATACCCCTCCCAGCTTTGTGTCGGGGGGCAGCAGAGGGCAGAGACACAGGGAGACATTAGCCACACAGCTGACAATAAAGTCCATGTTTCACGACACATTATCCCACTGTGTCCGTGTGAATGCAATCTGCCCCGCATCTGATGGCAGAGCGTCCGCGGGTATTACACTCCGGAGCGCTGAAGGACGGCCTGGCTCTGCTTATTGCTCGGCGCCAGCGGGGTGTGAAATAAAATGTTTCATAAGCTGACAGTCATATTATTTGCCACTAACACCGGGCAAGCGTTTCCCTAAACGGCAGAGAGAGAGTGAATGGAGCCGTCGGCGTTGAGCGGCGATCGATGGATCTGAGAGCCTTGCTGTGGAGGAACTGATAATGAGCTGCAGGATTAGGACTGATATCGATTAAATATCCAGCGCGTCGTCCGGCTGAAACCTTGTTCAGGTCAGGGGTTGCTTGGTTCTGACGGCGAGAGAGATATATATATAGAGATATATATTATATATATATAATCTAAGGTAAACAGTCTTTGCAATAACATTTTCTTTGCTCATTGATCTAATAGTTCAATAACCTTTTTTATTGACATTTGTTTTATAACAAAAAAGTTAATAATCCAATTTTAGTTTGAAGGCAGTGATGTATCTTAGTACTTTTATTATTATTGTTTTATTAGGATCCCCTAAGAGTTTCTCTCTGATCTCTCCTCCTCTCTCCGGGGTCAAAAGCAGTACAGTATCATCAACAGCTGAGACAAACCAGCCTGCATGTACTGTAGACTACTAAACCCCTCATAATTGGGTCTGCATATACTGTGTAGACTACTAATACCTGCATCCCCTTCAATAGAGAGAGAGAGAGAGAGAGAGAGAGAGAGAGAGAGAGAGAGAGAGAGAGAGCGAGAGAGAGAGAGAGAGAGAGAGAGAGAGAGAGAGAGAGAGAGAGAGAGAGAGGAGAGAGAGAGAGAGAGATGAGAGAGAGAAGAGAGAGAGAGAGAGAGAGAGAGAGGAGAGAGAGAGAGAGAGATGAGAGAGAGAGAGAGAGAGAGGGAGAGGGAAGAGGGAGAGAGATGATAATGATGTGTGAATTGATGAAATAATCAGAAAGAAGGGCAGAAAAGAGGGAAGGCTCAAGAAAAGGACATGGAGAGAAACCCAAAACAAAAAAAAGATAAAAACAAGTAAAAAGCAGGAATCAGAAGAAAAAACATTGACCGGGGAACATAATTATAATTGGGTGACGTCTGTGTTTGCGACGTCTGTGATCTTCAAATGCAAACACCTGTACGCAGCCGTAATGTAAGAAGGACAGGTGCCACACACACACACACACACACACACACACACACACACACACACACACACACACACACACACACACACACACACACACACACACACACACACACACACACACACACACACACACACACACACACACACACACACACACACACACACACACACACACACACACACACACACACACACACACACACACACCACACACACACAGGTAAAGCCAATAGAGACTTTCCAGCCTACTGCACCGTTTCTCCTCATCACACAGTTATCGGCCAAAACAACAAAGAGAACATTAGTGGGTCTAAGCATCCATGAAACGGTGTGTGTGTCCTGCGTGCATGTGTGTGTGTGTGTGTGTGTGTTTGACCCTAGCCTGAGAACACGTTAATGTGCTGCTGACGAGATGATGCGTGTGTGTGTGTGTGTGTGTGTGTGTGTGTGTGTGTGTGTGTGTGTAGCGCCTATCACTCGGTCACGCTAAATCATTCATGGACCCCCTCGCTGGCCGCCTCTGACTGTACAAATTCCACCCATTATACACACACACCCACACACACACACACACACGCACGCACGCACACACACACACACACACACACACACACACACACACACACACACACACACACACACACACACACACACACACACACACACACACACACACACACACACACACACACACACACACACACACACACACCACACACACACACACACAAACATCTCCCCTGTTTAGCTTGTTCTGTCCTCCTCTCTCTCTCTCTCTCTCTCTCTCTCTCTCTCTCTTTCTCTCT
>NC_140179.1:28164950-28297450 GCF_963971535.1 Notolepis coatsorum
GTTCACACGTATGTTAAATACACAGTTGTCAGATGTAACATAATATCAGATATGATGATGAAAATGGCCCAGTTAGGAGAATCAACCTTGGCTAGGCGGTGCCATTGTTGATGTTCCCAACGGGAATGTTAAACAATCTTGCTAGGCTGGGGAGAAGATTTAAAGAGACAGTAGTGTCTGCCATATCTGAGCACATTATATAGCTGGTCAAAGTGTACCAGTCAAGCTGTCTAATGACATGATAATATATTCCACGACAATAGCATTCTAATTTATTATTATTTTATTTGTATTTTTATATATTCTCCCCGTCTTGTGTTTCCAATGTCATTGTATTTAATGTATTTTACTATAATGTATCTGATTTAATTTAATTAGTTGTGTCTTATAGTATGTCTTATGGCTGTCAGTTTATCGCATTAATTAGATTAATTAATTACACAGCAAATTATTGCGTTATGAAAATTAACTCAAAATTAATTACATCTTATCTTATCTTATTCATTCCATAAGAACGTAGAATACACATTTACAGACTTTTTTTTTTTTAAATATGGTCCATTTGCATGTTCTTGGTATCTGATTCTAGGGACATCTATGGATCTCAGGGAATGTATTCTCAGTGTCAGAAATACTGTGTCTGTTACTAGGCTTGAGTAAATTGTAATGAACCAAATGAGAATATCAATTAAATTTTTTTTTATCTTTGACTGTGAATAACACCATGCAAAAATTGACCAGACCTGAAAAATCTAAGCAAATTAATAGATGGAAGATGATTAAACAGAAGGTTTTGTAGATACAGTACTGAATTCTGCCATCCGGACACATGCAATTTGAAATATTACAAGCATTACAAATTACAAATCCTGTAATTAATTAGATTAATTTTTTTTATTGCCTGACAGCACTACTTAATTTAATTGTTATCATTATTGTTATTGTATTGTGTTGTGTCTGTCACATGTTAAATCAAATTAAAAATGTGATCACAAAAAAACAAACAATAACTGTCACACAGTTACAGCATAGAACTGCCCCTGCAGATAAATACCACCCGGCTCCCTCAGGTCTCCCATGCAGTCTTTGTCCAGACTTGGAAAATCTGGGTTAAGAGATGAAAGAAAGTGTGGAAGAATGATAGAGAGAGAGAGAGAGAGAGAGAGAGAGAGAGAGGAGAGAGAGAGAGAGAGAGAGAGAGAGAGAGAGAGAGAGAGAGAGAGAGAGAGAGAAGAGAGAGAGAGAGAGAGAGAGAGAGAGAGAGAGAGAGAGGTGTGTGTGTGAGGGTCTATTTTAAGATGTTAAGAGGGACAATATGATATGCAATATGGATGACGGCGCATGTAGGTTAGAGGGCCAGAGAAAGAGAGAGAGAGGGAGGAAGGAAGGAAGAGAGAGAGAGAGAGAGAGAGAGAGAGAGAGAGAGAGAGAGAGAGAGAGAGAGAGAGAGAGAGAGAGAGAGAGAGAGAGAGAGAGAGAGAGAGGAAGAGAGAGGAAGAGAGAGAGGGGGGGAGAGAGAGGAAAATAGGTGGTGGAGACAGCTAGGGGGTTGAGAGCTGGATAAAAATACTCTTCTTAATTTAGCCAGAATTCTAATCCAGGAGGAGACAGGTGACGTATTGTCTCCCTAACCTGGCGTAGTGATGGGGGTTACGGCTCTCTGAAGGGAGCTGCATTGTTTGGCCCTTTCAAAAGAACGGCTCATCATTGTTTTAAATTGGTTAATCGGTTTATCTGTCTTAAATCAATATCGTTGGTTTATCCACGGAATAATCACTAGGATAATGATAGGATAGAAGAGTTGGATCAGATTCAAACTTAGATACTTAAAGCCCCTGGAAAGAAAGCCTCAAATGTATGCATGATATCCAACATTGAGTGTGATATTAAGCGTCCACCAAAGTTTGAATGAAAAAAATATAGGCCTATATTAACCCTTTCACAGACGTCTGTAGTGTGATAGTAAAGGGTTAACCTTCTGTAGTGTGATAGTAAAGGGTTAACCTTCTGTAGTGTGATAGTGAAAGGGTTAACCCTTTGTCGTGTGGCAGTGAAATGGTTAACCTGTTGTATTGTCGCAGTGAAAGGGTTAACCCTTTGTCGTGTGGCAGTGAAAGGGTTAACCTGCTGTATTGTCGCAGTGAAAGGGTTAACCATTTGGGAGTGCGGCGGCAGTGAAAGGGTTAAGGTGGCAAGACAATACCCGGTTTTCTGGGAGAGTCCCTGAATTAAGTCATCTTTCCTCGACCCTATCCTGTCCCCGAAGATGTGTTCATATGAAGGAGAATGGATTTAGAGCAGGCGGTGAAAGGGGCACAACAAACGATAAAAATAATCAGCTGTTCAAAATAACCGGATCATTCGCGAATGTCACATCACTAGTAGGCAGAACCATAACATCCCCTCTCCTCCTCCTCCTCTCTCGTTATATATCCCTCCTACTTACCTCATCAGTCCCCTCCTTCCCTTCCTCACTTCCACCCCCCCCCCCCTCCTTTACTCTGATACACACCCCCCCCAACCTCTTTCCCTCCTTTAACCCTTTCACTGCCACACTACCAGTGTTAATTTTGTTGACTAAATTGATGACGAAAGATGTTCGTCAACGAAGGTTTTTTTCATGACGACAACGAGACGTGACGTCACGTTATTGAATACCATGTGACGCTAACGAGACTAAATAGTTTATTAAATATCGTTGACTAGAACTGATGACAGAAAAATGTAATTTACAAAAACCAAGACGAAATTTCTCTTCATGTATGTTGATATTGTTGACTAAAACAAGACGAGACAAACTAATAACTTTTCTTAATGCCATCGTCCCGACAGAACAGCGTGACGGCTGACGGGAGCTCTGTGTTATTAGCATTAGCTGAAGAGCTATTTGAAAAGCTAGTTTTAGCTGAACGTTACCTTGGCTAAAGTTGGGACTATTCATAATCCAGCTGCAGACCTGCAAGCAAAGTACAGCAAGTTGGCAAAGGAGTATTCCAAGGTAAATCACTTATTCACCAGTAACGTTACACATTGTTTGTATTTCCATCTAGCTTGCGTTAGCTAGTGGCTAACTGATAGACCTCTCGCACACAATTAATGACATGTTGCGGACAGCCATACCGGTGACGATGTTTAGCTTTTAGTGCCAAATGATAAGAGTCTGAGGCGGAGTCTCAAAAGAGAATGTTGAATATTTATTTTGCATTAAAAATCACAACAGATCCTCTGCTAGGAGCTAACTGAACCGGAGCTGACTGGATAGGAAGTGCGCAACAACGTATAATGTCCGTGTGGAACCAATTCCGTGGGTGAACTCATTGAGCTTAGTTGTCAATTAATGATACTAATACTAATCTATACAATCGCCTGTTGTTGAATAAATACCATTACTTTCTAGTTATTACTATAAAACAGTATATATATAAAACAGTAGCTGTAAAAATGAAAAGAAAAAAAGTTTTATAATTTATATAATATAATTTTTTTTTTTATGTATGCACTGGTATCGGATCAGTATAACCAGACCTAGACCACCTCTAACTCTAACCCCTAACCAGACCTAGACCACCTCTAACTTTAACCCCTAAGTTAGGGTTGTGACTTAGAGGTGGTCTAGGTCCGGATAGGGGTTAAGAGTTGGTCTAGCCCTTTACATCCATCTATCTAAATAATAATAATAAATTATAATGAATGCTTAACTACCCCTAAGTTACCCTAACCAGACCTAGACCACCTCTAACTCTAACCACTAACCAGACCTCTTCCATGTGGCACTTTAACACTGACCTCAGAATGTGATTTTATATAATGTTTTTATGCAAGCAGATTGCAATCAGTGTGTACTACTACTAGTACTACTGTGTGTTCTGTTTACTTAGTTTACAGTATCCTGTTATAGAATAAACCGCTGCCAGACACAGCAGAGAGAGAGAGGACAGACATGACAGAGAGGACAGACACAGCAGAGAGAGGACAGACATGGCAGAGAGAAAGGAAAGACACAGCAAACAGAAGACAGACAGAGTTCAGCGTCGTCTCTCTGGTCAGAAATATCGTCACCACATCCGTAATGCTCTCTTTGATGCATACATTGGACCATGTCTACACCAACATATACTGTAGGAGCAACAATACATTGGACCATGTCTACACCAACATATACTGTAGGAGCAACAATACATTGGACCATGTCTACACCAACATATACAAGTTCAAGTTCAAGTTCTTTAATAGTTGTCATACAGAAGTACAGAATACTTTCATACAAAATGCTTCTTACTGTTACGCTCCAGAGACTGTGCTAGACAAGATAGTATCAAATAACATAATAACATAATATAGCATGAATTTAGAAGAAGAAAATGAGGTCACAGTGTTCGGTATAGACATATGTACAATGTTCTGAGTTACCATATAATATACAATACACAATACTATGCAGTGTACTAATGTACAGTACTATCTAGTGCAAAGCAGAAATGGGATGAGGTACAATTTTAGGTACAATTTACAGTAAGGTGTACGAGTTGTAGTGCAATCCTTCATCCATAAATATAAAGTGTGGGGAGTGGGTGCTACAGTGTGTTTGTTTAAAGTGGGTGTGTGCTATAAGTGTGTGGAGTGGGTGCTACAGTGTGTTTGTTTAAAGTGAGTGTGTGCGTGTGGATGTGTGTGCTATGTGCGTTTGGTGGTTGTTGTTGTGTAGTGTTCATTCATTGTTCGTTTAGCAGCCTGATGGCCTGGGGATATACTGTAGGAGCAACAATACATTGGACCATGTCTACACCAACATATACTATAGGAGCAACAATACATTGGACCATGTCTACACCAACATATACTATAGGAGCAACAATACATTGGACCATGTCTACACCAACATATACTGTAGGAGCAACAATACATTGGACCATGTCTACACCAACATATACTATAGGAGCAACAATACATTGGACCATGTCTACACCAACATATACTGTAGGAGCAACAATACATTGGACCATGTCTACACCAACATATACTGTAGGAGCAACAATACATTGGACCATGTCTACACCAACATATACTGTAGGAGCAACAATACATTGGACCATGTCTACACCAACATATACTGTAGGAGCAACAATACATTGGACCATGTCTACACCAACATATACTGTAGGAGCAACAATACATTGGACCATGTCTACACCAACATATACTGTAGGAGCAACAATACATTGGACCATGTCTACACCAACATATACTGTAGGAGCAACAATACATTGGACCATGTCTACACCAACATATACTGTAGGAGCAACAATACATTGGACCATGTCTACACCAACATATACTGTAGGAGCAACAATACATTGGACCATGTCTACACCAACATATACTGTAGGAGCAACAATACATTGGACCATGTCTACACCAACATATACTGTAGGAGCAACAATACATTGGACCATGTCTACACCAACATATACTGTAGGAGCAACAATACATTGGACCATGTCTACACCAACATATACTGTAGGAGCAACAATACATTGGACCATGTCTACACCAACATATACTATAGGAGCAACAATACATTGGACCATGGCCAATACTTCCTGTGTATCACTTGTGCCGCCGACTCAGATTCCCCTAGGTTAAAAAATAAATACGCAATTTAAATCAGAAAATGTTCCATGTTGACTATTTCTGACTTTCTGAAGTTTTTTTCCATTAACTTAAAAAATAGACAAAAATGTCATCCGTTTTCGTCGACTAAATCTAGACCAAAACAAAAAAGACAAAATTGAGACAAAAACTGACTAAGACTAAAATGCTCAGACATTTAGTTGACTAAAACTGACTAAACGAAAAATAAATGAAGATGACTAAATATGATGAAAACGAAAAAGGAGCACTTGACACATGACTAAGACTAAATCTAAAATGAAAATAGCTGCCAAAATTAACACTGCACACTACCAAATGGTTAACCCTCTCACAGCGACAATACAGAAGGTTAACCCTTGCACTGCCACACGACAAACGGTTAACCCTTTCACAACCACACTACGGAAGGTAGTGTGGTAGTGGAAGGGTTAACCTTCTGTAGTGTGGTAGTGAAAGGGTTAACCATTGGTCCACCTCCTGCTGCTCCTCTCCTACTATCCCCCCCCCCCCTGTTTCTAAACAGGGATTAATTACCCTCCATCCATTCGGCCTAATAATATCCTTATTAATACCCTTATTAATGCCTGATCCTGCTGGACAGAGTCGTGCTCCTGGGGGCCGCACACATTGCGCACGCACACACATGCAGGTACCGCTCCCTTTAATATATCTATGTCCACCAGAGGGCATGTGTGAGTGTATGTGTGTGTGTGTATGTATGTGTGTGCATGCTCGCTACTGTATATCTCACATACTACGGGGCCAATCAGGCTGCCATTGGGTGCAAGGAGTCACAGCCCATCAAGGATGATCATGTGGGAATATGTTTCACATCAGGTGACGAGAAGAATTCCTTTGGGAATTAATTTCCAGCATTATCCATTGGCCTACATACAATTCTCTAGAGAGTTTATGCTGCACCCTCTTAAGCCCGACCGGCCCGAGATTTATTTCACGTCACAAATAGATGAATACAGTCCGTATTAATTAATGTTGTGTTTCTTTTTTAAATGTAGCCAAGCGTAAAGACCCTAACCCTATCAAAACATGTAGCCAAGAGTAAAGACCCTAACCCTATCAAAACATGTAGCCAAGAGTAAAGACCCTAACCCTATCAAAACATGTAGCCAAGAGTAAAGACCCTAACCCTATCAAAACATGTAGCCAAGAGTAAAGACCCTAACCCTATCAAAACAGCAGTCAAGGTGTATATTGTCAGCACTACGTGTGTTTACCAACGATTGATTGATTGATTGATTGAAAAGTTTATTAACAGATTGCAGAATGGGTACAGTACAGTACAGCTCAATACATACAATTGTTAACACTTTAGTTGCCAAAGGACGAGTTTAGGCGTCCTTCCCCGCCATGCTCAAGTTGCCGAAGACGCCGTAACTCGTCTTTGATATCAATATTTCAAAAATCTGTGATCGGAATCATATTTCCTTTCCGGGGCCCTGAGACACAAGTGTGATCTCCTCTCAATCCTCTAGCGGTTCAAGACCGCCATCTGGTGGCCGATCGGCAGATCGAAAAAAACGGATGTTACCTTTAACCCGGCAGGACTCACTCCATATGTGGTCCGGGCACTCGCTAATGTTAGAGAGACTCAGTCTTCACACAGTGAACATTGATCGCTGCAAATAACTTGAGAAAACAACATGATTTGGACGTATATATTATTATTAGAGGTGGGCATAGATAAATTTTTTTAATCTAGATTAATCTATCTGCAATCCTGGATTTAATCTAGATTAATCTAAAATGGCTAAAAAAAAAAAAAAAAAAAAAAAACCTGCCGAAGGCATTCAAAATATGTGTGTTCTACCCAAATAATGACCAGAAGTAAGTCCTTACTTTTTCTTTCCTCCTTATTACACCATGAGCCCATCTCCCGTTTCCAAAATGCATTACAGACTGTTTGAAAAAGCTGTTTTGCTATGATAATTGGTAATGGAATATCAAAATAATGTTCAATAAGATGTACTTGTGTTTAATAAGTTGTTTTATTCAGAAGTTAACACAAATAAATACTATTACCAGTACAGTACAGTATCTAGCACTCTCAGGAGCAAAACAGAAAGAATCATTTCAAACTTGAACTATGTGACATGGCTTGAATCAACTGCTCCAGTGGAGTTGCTCAGTGGCCAATGGTGTCAACTGTGGTTGTACTGGGCAGCTCCCAGGTGTGAATGGAACTGTGTGAATGTGAAGCAGGGCGTTCCTGAAAAAGAGCATCTGTGCTCAGCGAACCTACCCTGGGTAAATAAAGGTAAAAAAATAAAAAAATTTAGATTAATGTGTTAATTATATTATCGCGCGATACTAGTATAGCGTTAACGCAGCACTGTTAACGGCCCAGATCTAATTATTATACAACCTGGAAATGGACCGGGTATTTCAACATCCCATGAGTTTTAGCGTGTAATATTACCGTGTTCGACACTAACTGCTATGATGAACATTTGACCCACATTAGATGAATGGTAAAACGTTGCCCACGGAATTATAAACGATCCCCCGCCCATCCGGTCAATATCAGATGATACGTAGAAACTTCTAGAAGTACGTCCAATTGAAATTTTTGATCTCGCACAGATTCCTACCAAACTGTATTTCATCATCAATATAATGTATTTGGGGCTATAAATCACGTTCTGGAGAAAGCTGCAGAAAGAGATGAAAACATACTTATACTTTAGATCATATTTTAGTATGAATATGTGAATGAAAAAGTTTAACGTTGCTACACCATGAACAATACATATAGGACCTTGAATGGGCCCTAATAATGGCAATCTAGCAATAGAATTTAAAAAGTTATAGCCCTGCAAAGAAGGGGAACTTCTCCATGTTAAATAGAGCTGGCAACGGATGGTATATCATGAATTTAACCTTAGGCAATCAAAGTGTTAAGGGGATGCAGACCAGAGAATGACTTTCGTCTTGTTTACATCAGGGTCCCCCATTTTAAATTCATCATTTAAGTGTTATTCGCAAAATATGAGTTTATAGAATTATCTGTGCATTGCATCGGAAACCGGATGATATAGACGCGAGGAAGTAACGCTGTCATGAAATCGCTGTAGTCCTAAAAAAGAGGAGACCCAGGACCAGGAATATCATAAAACTACACCACCCAGCTCACACCAGCCACTGTCGAAGCTGGAGCCATGTTATTTTCGTGATTATATCTCACGGGTCGAACAAACCGGAACGCTATTGCCATAGAATACAACATATATTGTTTCTTTACCTTTCTGTAAACGTCTAGCAATCCGGTGAAAGATGGTGGAGCTATGGACATTATACAAAACTAACTGTACTTACAGTAGATTTCATTCACAGTCTTTGCTGCCTGTAACTGGTGCCTGTTGGTACTAAATAAATAAAAAACTAAAACTACCTAAATATAAAATCACTTATTTGTCAAACACTTAGTTGTTGAAATGGTCCAACTTCTCAAAATTAAATTCCAATGGAGAGTATCCATTTACCAAGGGCTAAATGTAACATTTAATGTACTGGCGGTCTCCCAAGTACTGCACAGCACCCTCTCTCACCTAGACCGCCAGAAGGGGGGCTATGTGAGACTGTTGTTCATTGACTACAGCTCAGCGTTCAACACCATAGTCCCCACCAGACTGGTGGACAAGCTGATCGAGCTGGGTCTGAGCTCCGCTCTGAGCGCCTGGATACTGGACTTTCTAAGTGAAAGGCCCCAGGCGGTCAGGGTGGGGGGTCAGACCTCCAACACCATCACCCTGAGCATCGGGTCCCCCCAGGGCTGTGTTCTGAGCCCCCTGCTGTACTCACTATACACACATGACTGTGTGGCCAAGTTCAGCTCCAACTCCATAGTGAAGTTTGCGAGCGACACAGTGGTGGTGGGGCTGATCTCGGACAACGACGATAAGGCCTACCGGGAGGAGGTTGAGGTACTGGAACGCTGGTGCCAGGACAACAGCCTGCTCCTGAACATTGGTAAAACCAAGGAGCTGATCGTGGATTTTAGGAGAAGACAGCAGGGGACACACACACCACTGAGGATAAACGGGGATACCGTGGACAGGGTGAGCAGCTTCAAGTACCTGGGGGACCACATCTCAGAGGATCTGACATGGACAACACACATAGACTCAGTCGTAAAAAAGGCGAAGCAGCGCCTCTACCACCTGAGACAGTTAAGGAAGTTCAGAGTATCTGGGAAGATACTCCAGTCCTTCTACTCCGGAGCTGTAGAGAGCATCTTGACTGGAAACATCACTGCCTGGTATGGAAACAGCAAGGCACAGGACAAGAAGGCCCTACAGAGTGGTGCGCTCAGCTGAGCGTACTACGGGTATTGCAGTACCACCCCTGCAGGTCTTATATAACAGGAGGTGCAAATCCAGAGCCTGCAGAATAATGAAAGACCCTCACCACCCCAACAACAGCCTGTTCAAGCTGCTGCGGTCAGGCAAACGCCTGTGCACACCAGCAACTAGGACAGAGAGACTTTGGCTCAGCTTCTTCCCCCAGGCCATCAGAGTCTTGAACACTGAACTCTCCACACACAAGCACACATGAGCACACACACAACACACACTGTATACGCTCACACACTAACAGTCACTTTAGCATTGACTTGATCTGTAGATTGAAATTAAGTTTTGTACACCACGATTTAAGAACTCCTTACACCTTACATAAAAATGATTGTGCAGTGTGTGTGTGTGTGTGTGTGTGTGTGTGTCTGGTGGCTGGTGTGATTGTCCTCCTTCAGACCATCTGGGCCTTTGCTGACTGGACTATTATACAAACACACACACACACACTGCACAATAATTTTTATTTAAGGAGTTCTTAAATTGTGGTGTGTTTGTATTTATTGTTTTCTGTAATGTATTGGATATGATGTATTGTGCTTTTCATTGAAAGGTGGGAGGAGGAAATGTGTAGGGAGAGAGTGAAGGAGGGAAGGTGGAAGGAGGGAGGGAAGGTGGAGGGAGAGAGGGAAGGAGGGAAGGTGGAGGGAGAGAGGGAGAGAGGGAAGGTGGAGGGAGAGAGCGAAGGAGGGAAGGTGGAGGGAGAGAGGGAGGGAAGGTGGAGAGAGAGAGGGATGGAGGGAGAGAGGGAAGGTGGAGGGAGAGAGCGAAGGAGGGAAGGTGGAGGGAGAGAGGGAGGGAGGGAAGGTGGAGGGAGAGAGGGATGGAGGGAGAGAGGGAAGGAGGGAGAGAGTGAAGGAGGGAGGGAAAGAAGGTGGAGGAAGAGAGGGAAAGAGGGAGAGAAGGAAGGAGGAGGGAGAGAGGGAAGGTGGAGGGAGAGAGGGAAAGAGGGAAGGAGAAGGGAGAGAGAGAAGGTGGAGGGAGAGAGGGAGGGAAGGAGGGAGAGAGGGAAAGAGGGAGAGATGGAAGGAGGAGGGAGAGAGGGAAGCAGGAGGGAGAGGGAAGGAGGGATAGAAGGTGGACGGAGAGACGGAAGGAGGGAGGGAAGGTGGAGGGAAGGTGGAGGGAGAGAGGGAAGGAAGGTGGAGGGAGAGAGGGAAGGAAGGTGGACGGAGAGGTTAGTGTGTGTGTGTGTGTGTGTGTGTGTGTGTGTGTGTGTGTGTGTGTGTGTGTGTGTGTGTGTGTGTGTGCGTGTGTGCGTGTGTGTGTGTGTGTGTGTGTGTGTGTGTGTGTGTGTGTGTGTGTGTGTGTGTGTGTGTGTGTGTGTGTGTGTGTGTGTGTGTGTGGCTGGTGGCTGGTGTGATTGTCCTCCTTCAGACCATCTGGGCCTTTGCTGACTGGACTATTATACAAACACACACTGCACAATCATTTTTATTTAAGGAGTTCTTAAATTGTGGTGTGTTTGTATTTATTGTTTTATGTAATGTATTGGATATGATGTATTGTGCTTTTCATTGAAAGGTGGGAGGAGGAAATGTGTAGGGAGAGAGGGAGGGAGAGAGGGAAGGAGGGAGGGAGAGAGGGAATAAGGGAGGGAAGGAGGGTGGAGGGAAGGAGGGAGGGAAGGTGGAGGGAGAGAGGGAAGAAGGGAGGGAAGGAGGGTGGGGGGAGAGAGGGAAGGAGGGTGGAGGGAGAGAGGGAAGGAGGAGGGAGAGAGGGAAGAAGGGAGGGATAGAGGGAGGGAGAGGGAAGGAGGAAACGTGTAGGGAGAGAGAGAGGGAGAGAGGGAAGGAGGGAGGGAAGGTGGAGGGAGAGAGGGAAGAAGGGAGGGAAGGAGGGTGGAGGGAGAGAGGGAGGGAAGGTGGAGGGAGAGAGGGAAGAAGGGAGGGTGGAGGGAGAGAAGGAAGGAGGAGGGAGAGAGGGAAGAAGGGAGGGATAGAGGGAGGGAGAGGGAAGGAGGAAGGGAAGGAGGGTGGAGGCAGAGAGGGAGGGAAGGTGGAGGGAGAGAGGGAAGAAGGGAGGGAAGGTGGAGGGAGAGAGGGAAGAAGGGAAGGAGGGAGAGAGGGAAGGAGGGGGGGAAGGAGGGTGGAGGGAGAGAGGGAAGGAGGGAGGGAAGGTGGAGGGAGAGAGGGAAGAAGGGAAGGAGGGAGAGAGGGAAGGAGGGGGGAAGGAGGGTGGAGGGAGAGAGGGAAGGAGGGAGGGATGGAGGGTGGAGGGAGAGAGGGAAGGTGGAGGGAGAGAGGGAAGGTGGAGGGAGAGAGGGAGGGAGAGAGGGAAGGAGGGAGGGAAGGTGGAGGGAGAGAGGGAAGAAGGGAGGGAAGGAGGGTGGAGGGAGAGAGGGAAGAAGGGAGGGAAGGTGGAGGGAGAGAGGGAAGAAGGGAAGGAGGGAGAGAGGGAAGGAGGGGGGGAAGGAGGGTGGAGGGAGAGAGGGAAGGAGGGAGGGGATGTGGAGGGAGAGAGGGAAGAAGGGAAGGAGGGAGAGAGGGAAGGAGGGGGGGAAGGAGGGTGGAGGGAGAGAGGGAAGGAGGGAGGGAAGGAGGGTGGAGGGAGAGAGGGAAGGTGGAGGGAGAGAGGGAAGGTGGAGGGAGGGAGAGAGGGAAGGAGGGAGGGAAGGTGGAGGGATAGAGGGAAGAAGGGAGGGAAGGAGGGTGGAGGGAGAGAGGGAAGGAGGAAGGGAAGGTGGAGGGAGAGAGGGAAGAAGGGAGGGAAGGAGGGTGGAGGGAGAGAGGGAAGGAGGGAGGGAAGGTGGAGGGAAGGTGGAGGGAGAGAGGGAAGAAGGGAGGGAAGGAGGGAGGGAGAGGGAAGGAGGAAGGGAAGGTGGAGGGAGAGAGGGAAGAAGGGAGGGAAGGAGGGTGGAGAGAGGGAAGAAGGGAATGAGGGAGAGAGGGAAGAAGGGAGAGAAGGTGGAGGGAGAGAGGGAAGAAGGGAATGAGGGAGAGAGGGAAGAAGGGAGGGAAGGTGGAGGGAGAGAGGGAAGAAGGGGGGGAAAGAGGGTGGAGGGAGAGAGGGAAGGAGGGAGGGAAGGAGGGTGGAGGGAGAGAGGGAAGGAAGGTGGAGGGAGAGAGGGAAGGAGGGAGGGAAGGAGGGTGGAGGGAGAGAGGGAAGGAGGGAGGGAAGGAGGGTGGAGGGAGAGGGAAGGAAGGTGGAGGGAAGGAGGGAAGGAGGGAGGGACATAAGGTGGAGGGAGAGAGGGAAGGAGGGGGGAAGGAGGGTGGAGGGAGAGAGGGAAGGATGGAGGGACATAAGGTGGAGGGAGAGAGGGAAGGAGGGAGGGAAGGTGGAGGGAGAGAGGGAAGGAGGGTGGAAGGCGTGAGGGAAGGACGGAAGGAGGGAGGAAAGGAGGGAAGGAAGGTGGAGGGAGAGAGGGAAGGAGGGAGGGAAGGAAGGTGGAGGGAGAGAGTGAAGGAGGGAAGGTGGAGGGAGAGAGGGAAGGAGGGAAGGTGGAGGGAGAGAGGGAAGGTGGAGGGAGAGAGGGAAGGAGGGAAGGTGGAGGGAGAGAGGGAAGGAGGGAGGGAAGGTGGAGGGAGAGAGGGAGGGAAGGTGGAGGAAGAGAGGGAAAGAGGGAGAGAGGGAAGGAGGAGGGAGAGAGCGAAGGTGGAGGGAGAGAGGGAGGGAAGGTGGAGGGAGAGAGGGAAAGAGGGAGAGAGGGAAGGAGGAGGGAGAGAGCGAAGGTGGAGGGAGAGAGGGAGAGAGGGAAGGAGGGAGAGAGTGAAGGAGGGAGGGAAGGAAGGTGGAGGGAGAGAGGGAAGGAGGGAGAGAGTGAAGGAGGGAGGGAAGGAAGGTGGAGGGAGAGAGGGAGGGAAGGTGGAGGGAGAGAGGGAAAGAGGGAGAGAGGGAAGGAGGAGGGAGAGAGCGAAGGTGGAGGGAGAGAGGGAGGGAAGGTGGAGGGAGAGAAGGAGGGAAGGAGGGAGAGAGGGAAAGAGGGAGAGAGGGAAGGAGGAGGGAGAGAGGGAAGGAGGGAGGGAAGGTGGAGGGAGAGAGGGAAGGAATGTGGAGGGAGAGAGGGAAGGAGGGAGGGAAGGTGGAGGGAGAGAGGGAAGGAATGTGGAGGGAGAGAGGGAAGGAGGGAGGGAAGGTGGAGGGAGAGAGGGAAGGAAGGTGGAGGGAGAGAGGGAAGGAAGGTGGAGGGAGAGAGGGAAGTATAGGTGGAAGGAGAGAGGGAAGGAAGGTGGAGGGAGAGAGGGAAGGAGGGAGGGAAGGTGGAGGGAGAGAGGGAAGGAAGGTGGAGGGTGAGAGGATTCTATGTCTCCTATCTCTCTTCATAAAGCACTCTACTCTACTCTACTATTCTATCTGTCTCTGTGTGCTGCACACGCTCACACTCAACGGTCACACAATGAAAAGTTCACTTAAAAAAAAAACGGGAGTGGTTCTTGTATAGTAAATTGATGGATATAGCAAGATAGCATAAGGATATATAGTACTGTATAACTGTATATTGTATAGTATAGTATTGTATAGTAGTGTACTGTACATAAGGCCCAGTGCCTCATCCGTAGCTATAACACTGTATTGCACTATCACAGGACCTTAGCATGTCTTTTACCATGCTTTTTGTAAACTTTATGTACATTATACCTGTTATGTCTTATTCTTATTACTTGTATTATTGCACAATCGCTGCGGGCATGACCACCCACATTTCACTGTATGCTTGTATGCCGTGACAAATAAAACTCTTGACTTGACTTGTCTCCTATCTCTCCCTTCACATTCCACAAACAGCCTGTATGAATGCACATCGCTTAATAAACCAGGTGGACATAATTGCATTCTTCCTCTAGCACTCTCTCTCTCTCTCTCTCTCTCTCTCTCTCTCTCTCTCTCTCTCTCCTTCCTTTATATTAAAGGAGTGCCTTTGACATTTGAATTTTCTTTCTTCACTTAAAACTTTTCTTTCTCCTCCAGTGGGACAAGTGTCAAGTGAAGAAAAATAATCAACTGAAATTCAAAATGTCAAACTAACTCCCCGACTCCCTTCTCTCTCTCTCTCTCTCTCTCTCCCCCTCTATCTTTCTCATTCCTCTCACAAAAGCTGTAACGTTGTCCTTCAACATGCTCACTTGACCGTCGTCTCTCTCTGTCTCTCTTTCTGCTTTGAAATGCATCAGCTATAATACACCCATTCAAAATCCCAAACACAGTGCAGCGTACATTCCGACCATTTAGCATAGTAAAATGCATGACATTCCACACTTGTGTGTGCACACACACCCCCTGTCTGATACAGTAACCTAGTATCTACATAACAGGAATATCTGTGTGCGTGCTTTGAGTTCCTGAGTGACAGTTCCATTTCCTGAAGCTCTGCTTCCATCTAGAGGCGACTAGGGGAATCTCTGATCATCTTTGTGCAGGCAAGAGGGAGTTGTACAAGGATGTTAATGTTATTTTGGCATGGAGCTTGAGGTGTAAATAAGGCTTGAGTGCGTGTTCATGTTTACCGCGCAGATTTGGTTCCTGGTGTACACGTTCGCACAACGCCTTGGGTTTAAAACGGTGGCTTAATTATTTAGACCAGGGCCGCTATACAGTACCTCCCCTGGCTGGAAGCCCATTCTAATACCCTGGGCTGAGTATCAATTCCACTCACTATCAATGATGTATGAGGCATGAACTGAAGCCAGTGTATTTTCCATTGCCTGCCATCCAATTGGGGCTAAATATCTGCCTTGTAAAAGGGCCGGTAAATATGCATTTTGTGTGTGTGTGTTTGAGATGGTACGGTCCTGTAGGGGTGTCTGTCTGATGGTACGGTCCTATAGGGGTGTCTGAAATTGTTGGATAATATAGAGTTACAGGTAAGAAGGATATATAAATGTGTTGACCCCCTTATTTTTTACCTCTTTTGGGGAGGGGGTTGTCTTTCATATTAGCAATATGTTTTGAGGGGGACAAATGTACCTCTTCTCAATATCGAAGGGGGCATGTTCCCTGCAACCCCCCCTAAATCGATGCCTATACGATGGGTGAACATCTCTCTCCCTCCCACCCTCTGCTTTCCTCCTCTCTCCATCTCATCTAGCCCCTTTCGTGACTGTGATGCACCGAGTGAATACACAGTCCCTTATACCTTCATAGAAAAATACCTCTGTCTCGCTTTTCTCTATCAAGTACAAGTAGCGCAGAGACATTTCAAAGGTACTCACAGTTGCACGAGGGTTTCGGACAGACAAACGCTAGGGTTTGAAAGCTTGGCGTTGCTAATAAACATTTAAAATATTTTTTATAAACTGGTCAACACTGATCAAAACGGCTTTATTTCCGTCTTTGGCTGCCTGATGCGTCTGCGCTGTGATCACAGCACAGGCGCATCAGGCACCCAATGCCGGAAATAAACCAGTCTATAAAAAATATTTTAAATGTTTATTAGCAACGCCGAGCTTTCAAACCCTAGCGTTTGTCTGTCGAGAAACCCTCGTGCAACTGTGAGTACCTTTGACATTTTTCATTGAAAATGTTGCAATGACAGATTTATCTGTGTTTGAAGAACATTTGGGACCAGCAGTCGCCTGGTAGTCGGTAGGTTCCCGGTTCGATTCCCACTCCCCCCAGCAGTGTGTCGAAGTGTCCTTGAGCAAGACACTTAACCCCTAATTGCTTCCGATGAGCAGGTTGGCACCTTGCATGGTTGCCTCCGCTGTTGGTGTGTGAGTGAATTGATGAATGTGAGGAACAAATTGTAAAGCGCTTTGGATAAAAGCACTTTATAAATGCAGTAAATTTACCATTTATATGAAAGTGACCCAAATCAGAATTGATTCCATGTGATTTGTGCTGTCGTGAAATAATCAGATCTTAAGTCACATATTGAGAGATTTGGGCCATTTTTGCCTACAGTCTTGAACATAGCCTTTTTGTGTCCCGTTACTGTATGCGCTTGTGGCGTGCTTGTGCGTTTTCAGGGATTCCCTATTTCTCCTACTGCGCTCTATTCACAGTATTCAATCGCAGACGTCTTGGTCGCACACAACAGGCGATTGTAATCAAATACCAGGTGTGGCTAATTGAATGACAACTGTGGCCAATGAGCTGTGGCTCTGCGCCATATTGTACAGCGAAACACAGCAAAGAAATCTCTCAAAACCCATTGATTATTCTAAGACCCTAGCAAAGATTTAGCCAGGTGGAGTGGTGGTCATTCCAGTGGTCAAAAACGCCATTGGATACCTTTTAAAAAGGAACCCGCCGACATTATGGGAAATGCGCTTACCAATGAACGAATGGAAGCGGATACAGACCAGCTTCCCTAGCCGTTGGCCAAAAACACACCTCCCGTTGTTTTAGTTAAGCCAGGCTGGTTTATCCGTATTCCGCTTCCGTTAATTTGCTAATTTGCTAATAAACTAAGCTAGCTTGCAGCCGGATAGCTTTCTACTGAACACACAGAGAGGAAATTGATATCTAACTTCTCGTCTGACTCTGGAGAATAAGATAAATGCCTTTCCCATGATGTCGGTGTGTCCCTTTTAAGATAGTGGATCCGAAAAGCAGCAGCGGCGTTGAAAATGACAGAACCTTTTCTGAAGAGTGAATCTGTGCTGTGGAACAGAGGAAGAAGTCGCCACGCTCGATCAGAAACCAGACGGAATGCTTTGCGATGGCAAGTTTAGCAGATAACCTTTTATTATGCCTGCACAATCTTACCAAATAGAAGGTTAATATATCAAACAATTAAGAATTATCTTTTCTTTTTTTTATCCATTTTTCATACATATAAAATCAGCTATAAAATGTCACTCTGTAATACTGTTTCATTGTAGCGTCGGTGGGCAACATTCACACAGGAAACTGACTGATTGCTACGACGCACTCTTTTTTTCTTTCTCCTTAGTACAAAATCTCAGCCAATCGCATCTCTGTATCCGTGCGAGCGACAGGAGCCAGGGTCAGGACATGGCACAGTATCGGGAAGAGCTCTGAGATCGACCGAACCCTTTCCTCCTTCATAAAAATAAGACAATTTTTCTTTTTCTGTCAAAGAAAACAAAAAAATAAAGGTCTGAATAAATAATAAAAGTCAAAAGCATCGAGTTTGTTTCGAAGGTTCGAATAGTCACAAAACACACGCGGCTCGTCATACTTCGTCACGTGTCACTTTGGCCTGCTGCGGCATTGTGGGATACCTTTTTAAAACAGCCCAGAGAAAATGGCCGACACAATGAACAGGAGAACGTAGGTGTGACCAGGCCAGTCGCCGCTTCCTCTCCATACAACCTCTAGCTTTGAAAAGTAAACGTAAAAAAAAAGGAAAAAACGTGAAAAGAACAAAAAACAAAGAGGTCTGGGTGGAAACGATAAAGATGGGCAGCAAGTGGCTGAGTTCAGAGTTTACGCTTACATTCAGAATTCAAAACACATTTTTTCTTTTTTTTCCTTCTCGTCAAACGAGCCACGTGGCCAGTAGGATTCGGCAACGTCACCAAAAACCAACTTACCTATCGAGCCGCCAGAATAGTTCTTAGAATAAGCACAGAATTATTTGAGCACAGGTTGGCAGTAGTAGATTCAAGCCCTGTTTTTACGATTCCTATGATCCTTTTAACACTGGCGGGAAAAGGAACATAGATAGTGTGTCTGATTCCTCGACATGCAGCAGGTATGAGACGGTGGTGTGAGACGTGACGTGTGTTCAATAGAGAGAGAGAGAGAGAGACATACAGTATAGGCTACGTGTGAATTTTGAAAACAGCAAGAGTCACCTCCGCCCCTTTAGTGCGTCTGAGAGGGTAAGAGGGTTCTGGGGGCATGTCCACCTTGGGATACATCAGGGGGGGGGGGGGGGAGGGGGGGGGATCCTAGCAGACAGAGGGGGGAGTCCATTTCTATGGGACGGTGACGTGGAAGGGACTGCCGGGGACATGCTCGTCCCCCCACTTGACGATGAGGATGTAGTGGCCCTGCTCCTTAACGGTGTACGTGACGTTGTACATCCGGTTGCCCATGTGCTTCACATACACCTCCTCGCAGGGGGTCTTGGGTCCGTGAACCCCCACCATCAACATGTTGGTACCTGCCGAGGAGAGGAGACGGCGGAATGAATATAAACATGAAAACATGGCCCTGATTTTTAAGGCCCTTATTGGTAAGCTACCTCCGTATACTACATCATTATTGGTAAGCTACCTTCTTATACTACATCATTATTGGTAAGCTACCTCCTTATACTACATAATTATTGGTAAGCTACCTCCTTATACTACATCATTATTGGTAAGCTACCTCCTTATACTACATCATTATTGGTAAGCTACCTCCTTATACTACATCATTATTGGTAAGCTACCTCCTTATACTACATCATTATTGGTAAGCTACCTTCTTATACTATATAATTATTGGTAAGCTACCCCCTTATATTACATCATTATTGGTAAGCTACCTCCTTATACTACATCATTATATTGGTAAACTACCTCCTTATACTACATCATTATTGGTAAGCTAGCTTCTTATACTATATAATTATTGGTAAGCTACCTCCTTATACTACATCATTATTGGTAAGGTAGCTTCTTATACTATATAATTATTGGTAAGCTACCTCCTTATACTACATCATTATTGGTAAGCTAGCTTCTTATACTATATAATTATAGGTAAGCTACCTCCTTATACTACATCATTATTGGTAAGCTACTTCCTTATACTACAGCATTATTGGTAAGCTACCTCCGTATACTACATCATTATTGGTAAGCTACCTCCTTATACTACATCATTATTGGTAAGCTACCTCCTTATACTACATCATTATTGGTAAGCTACCTCCTTATACTACATCCTTATTGGTAAGCTACCTCCTTATACTACATCATTATTGGTAAGCTGCCTCCTTATACTACATCATTATTGGTAAGCTACCTCCTTATACTACATCATTATTGGTAAGCTACCTCCTTATACTACATCATTATTGGTAAGCTACCTCCTTATACTACATCATTATTGGAATGGAATTGTGGAACCTATGGAACCCGTTCTAATGACTGGCTGGTCCTTAAGGTCCAGTTTGCTCGGAACAGAGTGAAACAGCATTTTGCTACGATGCCCCTCTAGCTCATGGAATGAACTCCAACCGTCCTTAAAGCTTGAGATTCTCCCCTCTGTTGCAGAGTTTAAAACCTTGATCTCCAACCTTTGTCAATCAAGTTGTACATGTTTTAATTGATCTGTTATCCTTGATTTGTGCCTCGCCTCTTTTCTTCTTTTGCTTATTTCTGTTACACTCTTGACAAGAAATTCATTGGCTTAAACTAATTTACAAAACCCTCCTTGGTCTGACCCCTCCTTATCTGATACACCTGTTAAAATTGTAATCTACTCCCTATAACACCAGAGCTGCTCACCATATCTCTATAACACCAGAGCTGCTCACCATATCTCTATAACACCAGAGCTGCTCACCATATCTCTATAACACCAGAGCTGCTCACCATATCTCTATAACACCAGAGCTGCTCACCATATCTCTATAACACCAGAGCTGCTCACCATATCTATATAACACCAGAGCTGCTCACCATATCTCTATAACACCAGAGCTGCTCACCATATCTCTATAACACCAGAGCTGCTCACCATATCTCTATAACACCAGAGCTGCTCACCATATCTCTATAACACCAGAGCTGCTCACCATATCTCTATAACACCAGAGCTGCTCACCATATCTCTATAACACCAGAGCTGCTCACCATATCTCTATAACACCAGAGCTGCTCACCATATCTCTATAACACCAGAGCTGCTCACCATATCTCTATAACACCAGAGCTGCTCACCATATCTCTATAACACCAGAGCTGCTCACCATATCTCTATAACACCAGAGCTGCTCACCATATCTCTATAACACCAGAGCTGCTCACCATATCTCTATAACACCAGAGCTGCTCACCATATCTCTATAACACCAGAGCTGCTCACCATATCTCTATAACACCAGAGCTACTCACCATATCTCACTAGATGTTCCCCGTGTTAACACTTCCTTTGGTCAAGCCTCCTTCCAATGTGCTGCGCCCAGCAGTTGGAATGAGAGGCAAAATACTTTGAAAATGGACAAATGTATCCCCCCTCACTACTTTTAATGACTCTGTCCTCATCCTAGAGCCATATGAAATCCGCATTCACGGAATCGCGGACGGAATCGCGTAATTGAGCAATAAAAACGGAATCAACTGTAAGCGTGGAATATTGCAGAATTTGCCCTAATCTGGACTGAAGTTCCGTGTTCGGGGGAACATGGAACGTTTGGTGCAACGCGAACATGACCGGGGACGCTACAGCGTGTGTATAATATAAAGCTGCAGAGTTTAAACCTCTCACCCGCTTTGCTGCAGTCCACCGTGAAGGCGTTCTTCTGTCCCACGAAGGCTTTTGATAGGCCGGAGCCTCTGGGGACCACCTCGCTGGCGTCCGAGGAGAACGTGGGCAGCAGGGAGGCGAAGGACCCGGCCATCGTAGACGACTTGGTGACCGTCTCCACGACGACAGACGACGTCTCATGCAGACTGTGGCCCCCGGACAGACGAGTCCCTAGAGGGAGAGAGAGAGGGAGGGAGAGAGGGAGAGGGAGAGAGAGAGAGAGACAGAGAGAGAGAGAGAGAGAGAGAGAGAGAGAGAGAGAGAGAGAGAGAGAGAGTTTGGGTCAGTGATATAATTGAGATTGTTATGATTGAGACATGGTAAATGGTAAATGGCTGCTTTTTTATATAGCGCTTTTATCCAAAGCGCTTTACAATTTGTTCCTCACATTTTACCCATTCACTCACACATTCACACATCGACACGCTGCCCAGGAGGAGCGGGAATCGAACCGGGAACCTCCGGATTGCCAGACGACTGCTCTACCTCCCGAGCCACTGTCGCCCCACATTTCATTGCATTGTGGGAAGGATTAGGAGGCGCCCCCCCCCCCCCCCCGCACCACACAGAGGGCATCGAGGTTCAGCGAGGTGACCTCACCTGAGACTTTGGCCTTGAAGGGGCTCCCCACGATGTGCTGGGGGCCTCCGTATTTGATGGAGATCAGGTAGCTCCCGGGGGCCATGGGGGTGTAGGTGACCTTGTAGCCCTCCGTACACTCCTGGCAGTCCATCTTCACCTTGGACGGCCCGTCGATGGTCACGGACAGGGCCCCCGAGCCGGCGTTACACGTGTTCATCCCGAACTCTGACGCCACGCCTAGAGGAGGAGTAGGAGGAGGGGGAGGAAGAGGAGGGGGAGGAGGAGGAATTAGGAGGAAGAGGAGAAAGAGGAGGAGGAGGAGGAGGAGGAGGAGGGGGAGGGGGAGGAGGAGGAGGAGGGGGGGGGGGGGTGAGGAGGAGGAAGAGGAGGAGGAGTGGGAGGGGGAGGAGGAGGAGGGGGAAGAGGAGGAGGAGGAAGAGGAGGAGGAGGAGGAGGAGGGGGAGGAAGAGGAGGAGGAGAAGGAGGAGGAGGAGTAGGAGGAGGATGAGGAGGAGGGGGAGGGGGAGGAGGAGAGGGGGAGGATGAGGAGGAGGAGGGGGAGGAGGACGAGAAGTAGGAGGATGAAGAGGAGGGGGAGGAGGAGGAAGAGGAAAAGGAGGTGAAGGAGGAGGAGGAGGAGGACAAAGAGGAGGGGGAGGAGGAGGAGGAAGAGGATGAGGAGGGGGAGGAGGAGGAAGAGGAGGAGGAGGACGAAGAGGAGGGGGAGGAAGAGGAGGGGGAGGAGGAAGAAGAGGAGGAGGTGAAGGAGGAGGACGAAGAGGAGGGGGAGGAGGAGGAAGAGGAAGATGAGGTGGAGGAGGAAGAGGAGGTGGAGGAAGAGGAGGAGGAGGATGAAGAGGAGGGGGGGGGAGGAGGAAGAGGAGGAGGAGGGGGAGGAGGAGGAAGAGGACGAAGAGGAGGGGGAGGAGGAGGTGAAGGAGGAAGAGGAGAAGAAGGAGGAATAGGAGGAAGAGAAAGAGGAGGAGGAAGAGGAGGAGAAGGGACACAGATGGAGGGAGAACCGATCAGCTCTCAGCTCTCAAAGGTTACTGCCGTCACTGTAAGTGACCGTTAAAAGAAATCTATAGACCGTTTCAATGGCCTTTTCATGGCAGTTTGTTGCGGTTAACTGCATCCAGAGTCACTGCCTCAACATGAAAACAGACATGAAAATGTCTAAACTTAAGCCCTGAATGTCAGTACCTCTGTATGGGAAGCTACAGGATCAATAACGAATGTGTATATGTTTAAGATTCAAGATTTAAGAGGTTTATTCATCACATACATACACAAGACATATAGTGAAATGGTTTGTATGTTGTTTATTGTACTGAGTGTAAGACAGTGCCACAAAAGACAACTAAAACATCCAGGCCCTATCACCCACACATCCAGGCCCTATCACCCACACATCCAGGCCCTATCACCCACACATCCAGGCCCTATCACCCACACATCCAGGCCCTATGACCCACACATCCAGGCCCTATCACCCACACATCCAGGCCCTATCACCCACACATCCAGGCCCTATCACCCACACATCCAGGCCTTATCACCCACACATCCAGGCCCTATCACCCACACATCCAGGCCTTATCACCCACACATCCAGGCCCTATCACCCACACATCCAGGCCCTATCACCCACACACGAAGCCTCGCATAACAGAGAGAACCAATCACCCAAATGTTGACGAAAACATTGATCCCATCATTGTGTATCAGGGCATCACACCAAGTAGCCTATAATATGACATCAACAGGGTAAAGACTGAAGGGTAAATGCGACCCGCTGGCTACCTGTGGTTCCGCCCTCCAGACCGGGACCGAAGGCCGACACCATGCCGGGGTCCCCCACCTGGCCCGGCTCGCCCACGCGGATCTTGAAGGGGCTGCCGGGGATGTGACTCCCGTTGAAGCGGACATCGATGGAGTGAACGCCATTCTCCCGCGGGATGAACCGGATGGCGTGCTGGTCTGCGGCGGGGGAAGAGATTCAGGAGGAATTGGTCATCTTTCATCTCGGATAAGAATTACCTCAAATATTGTTCTGTCGCCCTTCTATTTGGTCTTTCGCGTGATCACTTCTTTAGCTAAATCACAGAGTTAGGCTGACATGTACATGTATGCGTGTCTTACCGGTGTCCAGCTCCGTGATGTAGCACTCCTCTACGGCCCCGGAAGGCGTGTGGACCTTGCCGTCGATGAGGCCCCTGGCTCCGTTCAACTTCACTGCAAATGAGGCCTCCTGACCCACCTTCAAACCCATCTCCTGGAGATAGATAGATAGATAGATAGATAGATAGATAGATAGATAGATAGATAGATAGATAGATAGATAGATAGATAGATAGATAGATAGATAGATAGATAGATAGATAGATAGATAGATAGATAGATAGATAGATAGATAGATAGATAGATAGATAGATATATTGGGAGATAAGGTGGATTTAGTGAGGAAAGGGAATCTCTCTGCTCTAAAGTGTATACTTGAGGTACTTAAGGTAGGAGGCGATATGGGTTATGAGGTAGCAGAGCTAGAGTGAGACGAGATTTAATGAGTGCTTTGGGAACTCTTAACTGTCACTCTGTGCCTGGGAAAGGTCAAAGATCAAACATACAGCACTATAGTTAGAGTGATGAGGTGCGGGGAGGGGGGGGGGCAGATTTATGCTACCTCCGGAGGCAGCTAGGCCCTAGACGGACGCACACGTACACACGTACACACACAGAAATACACTCCCCGCATATAGGTTTCGGAGAGCAACCGGCCCCTCGCACACACACTAAAACATCTATTCCTAGCAAATCAAAATGTCGCCTCCAATATAGAGGACGGTGCTATCGGTGAGTTAATCTGAAGTGTATATAGATCATATGAGAGAGCGGCCTATTCATAAGGCTGTGACCTCAGCTACTGAGTCCCAGGCTATAAATGCTGGTTGATAATCACAGTGCTCTGAATAGCTTGCACATGGCCTTCGTTTGTGTCTGTGCATGTGTGCGTGTGTGCGTGTGTGCGTGTGTGTGTGTGTGTTGCGACAGTGTGTAAATTCAGAAGGACCGTGCGAGATCCTCCTCTAAGTGCTTCACCACAGTACTCGGCCTGACCCATGGTTTGGCTGACATTAATAACCGATAAGTTGTTTTCCATGCTTTTCTTCCTTGTTGAACGGGTTATTACCCATATAACTGTGGGATAGCATGTACAATAATGCTGTATATACCATGTATATATATATATATATATATATATATATATATATATATATATTCTTACCGTATATATATACATCTATCCACATCTGTCTGTACATACCTGCATATAATCCTTTTTACATATCTGTAGATACTATATCTATATCTGTACATATCCTTTACCTACTCTTACTAGTTACACTGCTGGCCAATATGACTTACCATAGTGTCTTTATACCAGTATCACTGTACACATTAATACTACAACTCTGTATATAGATATATTACTCAGTTCTATTACAGTATCTATTACAGCACTATTACTCAGTAATAATGTATATGTTATACCCAGTTTAATCACCTGTACATTGGATATTACTATTGTACTTTACAGTATTTGCACTCTTTCATTTATTTACGTTGCACTGTACTTGTGCTGTATAATGATACAGACACATTTGAATCTAATCTAATCGAATCTAATCCAATCTATTACCTGAAAATGTATGTATATATTTACTGGGAACTGTGTAGGTTCACCATCAATGTCTGTCTGTCTGTCTGTCTGTCTGTCTGTGTGTAACCGGTGTCGTATTGCTCTGCGTTGTGTTTCGATTCGACCCCTGTTAAGGGATCGCCCTGTGTGGGCGGCATCACAGACCACTAGACCAAGAGGTGAATTCACTTCTTGGTAATGTGTCTGGACGCCTCTGGGGAGTGAGTGTACTTGCAGTACCTCTTAACGTCCCCAGCCACTTCACTACACTGTCCATCATGACTGTGGCTAGACACGCGGTACCTCCGTTACATGTGCGTGTGTGTGTGTGTGTGTGTGTGTGTGTGTGTGTGTGTGTGTGTGTGTGTGTGTGTGTGTGTGTGTGTGTCTCACCTGTAGGCTTGTGACAGTGAGGCGGCGGGCGTCGTCTGACAGGGTGGCGATTGGGACGATGAAGGGCGAGTCTGGGATGTGTTCATCGTTGAACTTAATGGACACCTCATAGTCACCTGGAAGCCAGATAACACATAGTTAATGGATCAGGCTCTTTCCACTATAACTGCAGTCAGTATGTTAACATACATACGTCTCTTATAGTACAAGGCAGTGTACTATACTATACTTTGTACTCTTATGGTACAAGGCAGTGTACTCTACTATACTTTGTACTATTATGGTACAAGGCAGTGTACTATACTATACTTTGTACTCTTATGGTACAAGGCAGTGTACTATACTATACGTTGCACTCGTATAGTACTAGCAGTGGTATGCCTACTATTTCAATGGTGGCATCAGGTATAAGACTTACCCACCATTTCCGTCAATGGCCTCGTTTTTGTTTCACACGGTCTAAATGTTATTATTTCCTAGTTCAACTCACTTCCCAGGGAATCATTTTAACTTCCAAGTCACAGTTACCATCTTTGGATGATAATTATTCTATTATAAATTATTCTAATTTAGGTGTATATATACTTTACTACATTCTGCACAATTGTACAGCCCTATATTATATTCTATTTTATTCTACTTTCAGTGTCTGTTAATGTTGCACCAAACGACCAACACAAATTCCTTGTATGTGCAAACGTACTTAAACTATAAAGATCTTTCTGATTCTGATAATAATTTAATAAACAGACTACTTGCACTTGTTACTGATTTACTGTGTTAGGGTTTATATGTTTACAGATCAAACTATAATTTTGTATGTACACTTATATGGGAACATATATATATCGCCGATCCTCTTGGGAGGAATCAGTGTGGACTGTGGGGGTGAGCTTGGGAGAGCGTCTGTCAGTGTATAAGTGTATTTTGTTGTTCTGTGTTTTGTTTTGTTTTGTTATGTATTGTATGTTTTGTATCCTATGTTAAGGACCCCCTCGAAAGCTAGATAGCATATCTCAAGGGGTTTATCCTTCTAATACATTTCAAAATTTAAAATTAATTTCCATAGGTCTTACCAGGCTCCTGAACCACATAGGCCACTCCGCAGGATCCATCCTTCCTGTCCTCGAAGGTGATCTCGGCCTTGCTGGGACCCTCCACGGCGATGGACAGGCCGCCCGCACCCGCCTCCCTGGTCCAGATACTGAACTCGGCTGACGATCGAAACACACAGATGCCATGGATGTAACAAACGGAAAGATGTATACAAATCTTACAAGATCATTTTTAGATGGTTAGTTGGTCTACCAAAAAAAAAGTGTCGGTACAACATATTATGGCACTAAATTCACATATACGATTCGCACCAGGAATCTGGAAGATTTGCCATATGGTTGCCGGGCAACCATTAATCAAACAAATAATTAGTAAAAGAAACATAAATGAGATACGGTGATGATATCTGACGGCAGTATCTTTCTTATAAAACGTTCTGAAGGCAGAACTAAGTCGAGCTCATTATGAATTGAAAATGGGGGACCCTGATGTAAACAAGACGAAAGTCTTTCTCTGGTCTGCATCCCCTTAACAATTGTGTGTATTGAGCCGTACTGTACCCATTCTGCAATCTGTTAATACAATTTTCAATCAATCAATCAATCTCCATACCTGAGAGATCCTAACCCCCACACCTCCCCTCCCCTCCCCCTGAACCTCCCTTTGTCCCTACACCCCTCCCCCTCCCCCTCCCCCCTGGGACAACCACAGGCCAGTCTTCCTCAGGTGTCCTCAGACTCCTCTGCCCAGCTCCTGATCTCTCCATTTGTAATTCATTCCTGTTGCCTTACCAATAATAATAATAATAATAATAATAATAATAATAATAATAATAATAATAATAATAATAATAATAATAATAATAATTGTTACAAAGGGTCAGATTAAGCCGAATATATATATTTATTACTTGAGATATATTGTATAGTATTTGTATATCGTCTGATATCCCTTGTATATTCTTTGTACATATACACGGAATATCCCTTTACCTAGTACAGACCATAATATTTCGTTCTCCTATTGGACAGCGATCCCCTAGGCGCCACGGCCATACCCCCAATGTCTAGTTCAAAGTCACCGCCAAGACATGCCTGGACATGACCGGCTCTGCGCAAGAATACGAGACAGAAATAAGGCTGGTACTAGATTGTTCACCTAACGTATAAATACGGCGCAGGTGAATACAGCAGTATGTTAACCAATAAGTTGAAGCCTCACACCACGATACAACGTGCTGTGAAGTGGGCCCGTTTTGCCCCAAAATAGAGCCTTGAGACCGCGTGCGAATTGATAGCTGAAGTGTCAGAGTTTAACGCTGTATCGTCGAGTTCGACCTATTCTATTATTAAGTAATAGTCTATTATGTATAGTGTATCGTGCGGCTACCGTTCTACAGTGACCAGCATTACCAACGCTTCCTCGTACCGAGCTAGTGTGCTTGTCCAGGCTGGGCGGCCTAACCTGGTGCCGTCATCCGAGGAGCCCTAGACGAGAACCGTGTGGATATGTACACTGGATAACCTACACCGGCGACTACAGAGCCCTTTTCGGCTGGATTATATTTGCTTTGGTCCTGTAGCTGATGGAGCGGAGAATCGTCTACACCCACAACTGTGTGGGATTTACCCTGTGAGGAGCAACGTCGAGCCCGCCTCTAGGACCCCTGAGGCTGGCTAGCTTTCCTCCATGCGGCACTGCATACCGGAGAATAGCTGTTGTTCGTCTGCGGATCAAGGGATTATTGCACTGTCTCCTGTACCTGGAGTCTCCTTATTCCTCGTTGACCCAGACTTTCGCTACCGACAAATCCTCTCCCCTGCTGGCCTACAACCGGAGGGACCCTATTAGTATCTCCAGCTGCCCTACTAGTGTACCATATATAATTCTTATGATACAGGTGGTATTAATTATCTCCTGCGTAATATGCTCATGGACTTACGCTCTTGACCTATTCATGCACATTCTTCGCCTTACAAGCGCAACTCTCAATCTTGATAAGTAAAGTAATGTAAGATAATCTTCGTGCTGCTAATAAATATTCTTCTAAACAGTATTTGTTGTGAAGCCGTGTCATTGTGGAGGTGTTCATCTCATATACATGTGTACTGTATGGCCAGTAGTAATGTACATAACTCAGTAGTGGTTTAATTATACCATACTTATTCAATACAGTCAGGGAATTGTACCCCTCAGTTACAATAATAATAATAATAATAATAATAATAATAATAATAATAATAATAATAATAATAATAATAATAATAATAATAATAATAATAATAATAATAATAATAATAATAATAATAATAATAATAATAATAATATATTTGATTTGTAGGGCACTTTATAGTTGTGGAGCAAATCTCAAAGCGCTACATTGTAAAAGAACATAACAGCTAGCAAGAGAGTAAAAAGAACACTAGAACTAGTAAAAGAGTAGGGAAAAAAAACATAAAATAAGAAGGGCTAAAACTGGCAAAAGAACATAAAATGTGTGGAGCTAAAACTAGATAAAAATCAACAAAGTACTTTTAATTTGTTTTACTATAAAAAATATGAGTTTTTAGACCTTTTTTAAAAGCATAAAAGCAAGTCTGTGGTGCTCTCAGGTCAGGGAGAGCATTCCACAGACTGGGAGCGGATGAGCAGAAAGCCCGATCTCCCAATACCCATGTAGATCTGATCATTGACATTATCGGTTCCACAACTAGTTTAGTTTCTTTAATAGTTGTCATACAGAAGTACAGAATACTCATTCATACTCATACTGCTATAATGTTTCTTATTAAACCTTCGGAAGGCAGGAGTACTACACTGTATGTTTCTTAGAATGCGTTTATTTTGCCATATCTATCATCGCACTGCCACTTTACTGCCATTATTGTATTCTACTGCTATTATTTATTATTTATACTTACTATGTACCACTGTTGCTAAAAATATTTGCACTACGTTCTCTTTTACCTCCTATATTTATTTCAATCATACATACATTTTTTAGCCACTGTTTATACTGTATATCGTCCTGTATAGTGTGTGTACATTGTGTCCCATATGTCACTGTATGCTTATAGTGTCCTATATGTTACTTTATGTTTATATTAGATATTTTTTTATATACACCGTGGGGAGGGGGAAACGCAATTTCATTTCTCTGTATGTCTTGCACATTATGAGAAGCGACAATAAAGCTGACTTTGACTTTGACATTTGGGACTGGCCTCTCGATGGCACCCAGAAGTCACAGAGACCACTAAAGAGAGACGATAGAGGCCGGGAATGCGTGACTTTGTTCCCATCCTACCTGGTATCCCTGCCACGCCTCTGTCCAGCCCCGTGCCTCCGGCCCGGACCTTGTGGGCCCCTCCTTCTCCCAGGGGCCCCACGGTGAACTGGAAGGGGCTCCCGGGGACGTGCTGGCCCCGGTACTTGACGTTGACCGTGTGCGGGCCCATCTCCTGGGGCACGAAGCGGACGCTGTAGGCGCTGTCCTCACCCTCGATGATCTCGGCGTCTTCCGTCTTCCCACCGGGACTGGTCACCTGCGCCGTCATCTCCTGAGTACCTGTCTCGCCTGAAAGAAAGAAAGAAAGAAAGAAAGAAAGAAAGAAAGAAAGAAAGAAAGAAAGAAAGAAAGAAAGAAAGAAAGAAAGAAAGAAAGAAAGAAAGAAAGAAAGAAAGAAAGAAAGAAAGAAAGAAAGAAAGAAAGAAAGAAAGAAAGAGCGGTGGTGGAGCAAGAGGAGAAGGAGGAGCAGAAAAGGGGGATGGGAGAGAGAGAGAGAGAGATAGAGAGAGAGAGAGAGAGAGAGAGAGAGAGAGAGAGAGAGAGAGAGGAGAGATGAATCAGACGCTTCCTCTTCCTCATCATCCGTTTCTCTAGATGTCACGTCTCAGACTCGCTGTGTCTCTCTGTCTCCACAGGTCTCTTCAGCCGAGCCAGACCGACCGAGCAGGAAGCGGTACGGTTGGCTCGCCGGGCCACGTGGTCATCAGAGGAGTTTTATAAGCGTCCGGGTTCAGTCGTGGTGAGGTCACATGGTGAGGTCACATGGGGTGACCAGGCTGAGCCAGGCAACGGCTCACATTTTCCACCAAGCAAACAAGAACCGCCACATCTCTCCGTCATATCTCTCCTTCACATCTCATCTCTCATTCATATCTCTCCTTCACTTCTGTCCTTCACTTCGCTCCTTTCCCCACACGCGACACACAGGTACGCACAAGCGCACATACACACACACACACACACACACACACACACACACACACACACACACACACACACACACACACACACACACACACACACACACACACACACACACACACACACACACACACACAGACTGACTGACTGATACTGTTGCTTCACAGCAATAGGGTTGTGGGTTCAAACCCCGGCAGAAGGCCTTTCTGCACAGGCTTTCCATGTTCTCTTCTGGGTTCTCTCCGCTTTCCTCCCACATCCAAAGACACGCATACTAGGTAACTCGTGCCATTTCCCTTGACCTGTTCCTAGATAGTTAGGATGGGTGAAATGCACACATGTCCCCCACGGGGACAATAAACGTCCCACTTGAAGGTCAATATGGCAGATGTTTGGTTGAGCTGAGCCCAGACACTCCCAGGAGACTCGACAGTAGTCTCTCGTGTCAAGAGTCTAGCGACAGGCTTGGTCTAAAAACAGGGTGGTGGTGGAGGTTCGATTTCACGACATTTGGGGCCGATCTCAAAAACCTCCCCTTGGCCCTACCACAGGGCCCTATATCCCCTGGCCACGTAGCGTAGGGCGTCCCGATTCTTCTGTGGGCAGAGGGGAAGTGATCATCTAGCCCGCCGACTGGCTCTCCAAACGGAGTGTTTTCAGATGCTGAAACGGGTGAAATGGAGGGGTGGTGGAAGGTAGAGTGTAAAGGACTTAGGTTTCTGTTAATACGCTGATTCGCCTGTCACATTTTTCCTATCTCACACCGTTCCAAACAACTATTTCCACTGCTCCAAATCGAGAAAACTATTTATGGTTACGACAGTTTAATGATCAGATACGGCGAAACTGCTCAACCAGACGAACCGAGCGGTAACATATCTCATTCTGGGTTCGTTTTCTCCACCGCCGGTGCCAGTAATGTAGGAGAGACCTGTCTGGTTACGGAGAACCACAGAAGATATTGAGGAAAAATTATTGAGGCCTAAATGATGTGGCCTTTTCTCTCCAGACACACAGCGTTCAGTTCCACTACATTTACAGTTCACACAATGAACCTAATCTCAAGATACGCTGTAAATAAAGTGCTGTGTTTGATACACACCCAGGCCACTACCCAGTCGAAGGCACTCCGAAACAAGCACTCAAGTTTGAACACTTTGATGAACATTGTTACTCAGCTGTATAAGAGTTGTACCCTTCCTGCTGAGTTGTCGTACAAAACTTGAAAGTCGCTTTGGACAAAAGCGTCAGCTAAATGACAAAATGTAAATGTAAATGTAAAACGAGGGGTAGGGCCAAGGAACATTGGAGTAGGGGTTATATCCAATTTATAAAAAGATATTTTATATATTTAATTATATTATTAATATCTTCTTTATATAAAATAAAATAAAATTATATAAAATAAAGAAACACTGGCCCGTTGGCCCTACTGCTAGAGTTTCTGGGTTTCGCAGATGATGGGAAAATTACACACACATAGACTGCACTCTTATCCAACGCGCTTTACAACTGTATGCCTCAAATTCACCCATTCACTCAAACATTCACAGACCGACGGCAGAAGCAACCGTGAAAGGCGCCAACCTGCTCATCGGGAGCAGTTAGGAGTTAAGCGTCTTGCTCAAGGACACTTCAACACTGCCGGGAGGAGCCAGAATCAAACCGGGAAGCATTAGATTACCAGGCGATCGATCTGCCTCCTGAGCCACTGTTGCCCCCCCCCCCCGCCACACACACACACACACATGCACACACACACATAACTACACTTTAGGTTACGTTTCTAGGCCCTGCTAACAACAAATAAGCTCATACATAGTATGTAAGTCCTTCACATTATTCTACTACCGGGGACGAAACAATGGGTGTGTGTGTGTGTGTGTGGCGGGGTGACAGTGGTTCAGGAGGTAGAACCACTGTTGCCCCACCACACACACACACACACACACACACACACACACGTACACACACACACTCGCACACACACACACACACACACACACACACACGCACACACACCCTCTTGCTGTGGCTGCGGCTGCGGCTGCCTGTTGGGCTGGACTCCGCCGCTGAAGCCCGTCAGGCTCTCTCTGCCCATGAACTCTCCGAACACGTCCCTGAAGGGGTCGCCCCCGACCTGGGTGCTCTCCTCCACGCGCACCTCCCTCTTGGTCTCCCCCGCGCGGGTCTTGCTGATCTCCGTGCGCTCCGTGCGCGTGTACGTGTGGCTGCTGCGCGTGAACGTCCGTGTCAGGCGCTCCTGAGCCGACACCATTTGAAACCAGTTTCCTAACAGGGGGGTGGGGGGGGGGGGGTGGAGGAGGAGGAAGGTAAAGGGAACGAGGAAGGAAGGAGGAGACAAGGAGAGAAAGAGTTGAAAAGAAGAGTTTCTACCAAAGGGCAAAGCGAGATTTAAAGGGGCACGCCGACATTATGGGCGCTAAGCTAAGCTAGCTAGGATAGGCGGGAGCATGTCTATGTTCCCCGGGTCCTATGTTCCCCGGGTCCTATGTTCCCCGGGTCCTATGTTCCCCGGTAGCGATAGATAGTCAGACCACCAGCCCTGATTCCAAACTCTAACCTTAACCAACTTCGAAAGAGGGCCTAAGCATAACCAGTTCCAAACAAGGCGGACATTAATAATTAATAAAATAATAAAAATGTATAAGATTTTCAATCAATCAATCGGGGAACATAGGACCCGGGGAACATAGGACCCGGGGAACATAGGGATGACCCCAGATAGGCTAGCTTAGCAGTTGGATAGCTTTCTACTATAATGTCTGTGTGTTCCTTTAAGATATTAGAGCATCGCTGTTGTAACCTCGTAACTCCACTCTTGAGTTGATGACTTCCTGTATTAAACTCAAATTGAAGGTTTGCCATTTTGCGTCTTTACGAGCTGACAAACGAACGTCTATGAAATCCTTCTGAAATCCATTGTTATCGTTTCAAAAACGCACATGGGCGTTGATCTGGAAATTATGTTTGTTTTACTCCATTCCTGAAAAGTTGTTGTTGTGGAGATACGAGTCGTTGTTTTTGTTTTTTTACCCAACAGCAGTACATTATATTGACGCGTGTACTTCAGAGGGGAAACAAAGAGTGCAGGAAGATAGTCAGACAGACAGACAGACGGACAGACAGACAGGAACAGAAGAAGAAACCAGGTTGTCTAAATCAAAGCACTCCTCTGTTCGTCTCACCTGGTATTTTGAGGTTGAGGTCGCAGGTGCTGCCAACGGTGGCGATGGACGGCGCCTGCCTCTTGCGGGTGATGCTCTCCTTCATCCTGCCCTCGCCGAACACCTTCACCGTGAACGGACTTCCTGTCGGGACAGACCAATCACAAAGCGTCAGATCAAGCACTATCGCTATCGCCGTTCATTATCCGAACAATTCACATTTTTGAGAAAGTGTTGTTTTGATGTTGTTTTTTTAATACAATACACTATTTTTCTACTATATTACATGTTACCAATACCGGTATTAGTGCCTTGCAAAGTGCAGATAGGAGGTTTTTCACCACCTTTTTCTAATGCAGATAGGAGTTTTTTTTCTTCGCCAACGATATGGAATCACTGAAAAGATCGCCACCCTGACAAGTCTGTTATTTTTTATTTTATTTTTTTTAATCTACTTTTTCTCCCCATTTTCTATTTTTCTCCCTTCCCCAATTTTGTATTGTCCAATTCTACCCTCCCCTGTCTCGAACGCTGTTAGGCCATGCCTCCCACAGGCCGGCTGCAATGTGGACGAAGCCTTGCATCACACGTCCCCTCCGGTACTCGAGGAGGCAGCCGTCGCATCTTTTCACCTGCACAGCGCGATCTCTCAGCGGCGAGGGTCTGCGTGGGAGGGACACGCCGCCCCCGTCGCTTCGTGATTCTACTGCGCAGGCGCACCAACCGACCTGTAGGAGTCGCTGTCCACAACGTCCGATCCCCACCCACCATCTTCCCACCCCCGAATACTGCCAATTGTATTAGTATGAACGACCAGCCAAGCTGGTAGCAACGCCGAGAGCTGGGCTCGAACCCAGCATCTCCTGCATTGGTGGCGTGCGCCTTGCCCACTGCGCCACCTAGCCGCCCTCTGACAAGTCTGTTCTATAACCATTTTGAATGCAGTGTGATCGTTGACAACAAAACACTGTCTGAATGGTTTTTCAGAGGGATCCGGTGTACGACAGGGCTGTACCCTCTCGACCCCATCCTCTTTCTTTAAACCAGTACCTGGGACGTGCTGGTCAGCGAACTTGATGTTGATGATGTAGTTCCCAGGCTCCGTGGGGCAGTAGGTCACTTTACACGTGCCGTCCTCCACGTCCTCACAGTTGATGTCCACTTTACTGGGACCCTCGATGGACAGACCCAGACCCCCATAGCCTGAGGAGGGAAGAAGGTAGAGTGGGGAGACGGAGGAGGAAGGAGGTGAAGACGTGTTGAGGTGCGGTACAAAGAGAGGTGTCAAATAATGATCATGTCAAATATAATGTCCCGATCACATTTTTTTGCTCCCGATCCGATCCCGATCATGTGATTTTGAGTATCTACCGATACCGATCTTTCCCGATCCGACCAAAAAACCTTTTTTTTTTTTTTTTTTTTATCCCAATTTCTCACATTACATTCACCCTGAATGTTGACGTTATCCAGGTGAAAAGTTAACTTCATTCAAGCGAGGCATTGCAATCCTTGACATACATCATTTGATGTATAATTAAATCAAAGGAAATGCGTTTGGGTCTGAGAGTGTGGCTGGTCTGCCGTTCTGCAGCTGGATACTATTGGTTTGTTTTGGCAAAATTCTTCTGCTCTATGTGACAATAAATAAATGAATGATGATATGCAATTTAAAACCAAAACTAAGGCCTCAGTGTGAGTTTAAGATGTGCACATGGTCATGTTTGTTTAAAAAGAAAAAAAAAGTAAAAAAAAAAAAAAAAAAAAACCTGATTATTATAATTTCTTTTGCCGATCCCGATCTTTGGAAAATCACGTGATCGGCCCCGATCCCGATCACGTGATCGGATCGGGACATCCCTAAATATAACAACACCAATTATTATGTCATCTGAAACGTTCGATGTGGACTCAAATCAAGGCTTATCCACCAGTAAAATTTTGGGCATGTTTTTTGGCTACGGCTGGGGGTCTTTTTTTATTCTTCTAGCCACTTGGGCAGGTAGCCAATTTGTGTCCCAATCCATCTTTTCTGGTGTAAATACTCCTTTAGTCATATCTAAATTGGCTGGTGAAATGTCAAATCCACCTGGTGAAATGTCTAAATCCGTCCGGTAGGGCTGTACCGAATGCTTCAAAGCTTCGATCATAATGTTGACATTCGAATTCTAAATCAACATATGAATTTTTTTATATGTTTTTTTGTGTCTATTCATTCTGTTCACAGTTGCATATAAAGATTAGGCTACACTAATATTATAGTATTATAGTATATGACTAGTCATACAAATTAAAATAAAACATTTAGCCCATTTTAAATCTGCTAACCACTGTGACAAAAAAAGCTAGTTTTAATGCCGTGACAACGCCCCCCCCCCCCCCCCCGTACACTGAGGTCTTAGTCTAACCTGCGATCCTGGTGTCGACGATGAACTCGGCCACCTCGAAGGTGTGCCCCTCCAGCAGTCCGTGGCCGTACACCTTCACCTTGCTGGCGTCGCCGATCTCCGACTGGCCCACCATGATCTTGAAGGGGCTGTTGGTCACGTGCTTGCCGTTCTTCTTCACGCTGACCACGTGCTCGCCCACCTCCTTGGGCGTGAACGAGATCCCTGAGACGGGTGAGAGGTTGGAGAGGCGCGGCGTCAGGAAACACACAGGCCGAATTCTGAACGTGCTCACTTCACATCTCTCCTTCATATCTCTCCTTCACTTCTCTCCTTCTCATCTCTCCTTCTGATGTCACCTTCACATCTCTCCTTCTCATGTCTCCTTCACATTTCTCCTTTGCATCTCTCCTTCTCATCTATCCTTCTCATGTCTCCTTCACATCTCTCCTTCTCATCTCTCCTTCATATCTCTCCTTCTCATCTCTCCTTCTCATCTCTCCTTCATATCTCTCCTTCTCATCTCTCCTTCACATCTCTCCTCCTCATCTCTCCTTCACTTCTCTCCTTCACTTCTCTCCTTCTCATCTCTCCTTCACTTCTCTCCTTCACTTCTCTCCTTCTCATCTCTCCTTCTCATCTCTCCTTCTCATCTCTCCTCCTCATCTCTCCTTCACTTCTCTCCTTCACTTCTCTCCTTCTCATCTCTCCTTCTCATCTCTCCTTCACTTCTCTCCTTCACTTCTCTCCTTCTCATCTCTCCTTCTCATCTCTCCTCCTCATCTCTCCTTCACTTCTCTCCTTCACTTCTCTCCTTCTCATGTCTCCTTCACATCTCTCCTTCATATCTCTCCTTCATTTTCCTCTCCTTACATTTACATTGACATTTTGTCATTTAGCTGACGCTTTTATCCAAAGCGACTTACAAGTTCTGTACGACAAGTCATCCGGAAGGGCACAACTCTATCAGCTGAGTAACAATGTTCATCAAAGTGTTGAGTGCTACAGTGTACGTTAGTTTATTAGGACAAGTGCATGACAGTAAGGTTAGTTAGGGTTAGATAACAACAACAAAAAAAGATTCAGATAATGGTCGAAGAAGTGCGTCTTTAGTCGACGGCGAAATATTGGACGGGTTTCGGCTGTCCTAACTGGGGTGGGTAGTCCTTTTCATCTCTCCTTCATATCTCTCCGTCACTTCTCTCCTTCTCATCTCGAATTCATATCTCTCCTTCACATCTCTCCTTTCTCCAACCAGCACCACACATGACTCAGATACACAGGTACGCACAATGCTGGGTTGTGACAACCCACGACAACGCCTCTACTTCCTCAGGCGCCTAAGGAAGTTCCAAGTCAGTCAGAAGATCCTTAGGAACTTCTACTCATGTACAATAGAGAGCATCCTGACCGGCAACATCACCTCCTGGTTTGGGAATAGCACTGCACAAGACCGTAGCAGACTACAAAGAGTGACACGTTCAGCCGAACGCACAATTAGAGGGGGGCTTCCCACCCTCCAGAACATTTACAACAAGCGGTGCAAGGGGAAGGCTAAGAGAATTATTAAGGACTCGAGCCACCCGAACAACTGCCTCTTTGAACTGCTGCCGTCAGGCAAGCGATACCGGAGTCTTAAGGCGAGCACAGAAAGACTCAGAAGGAGCTTCTATCCCCAGGCCATCAGGCTGCTAAACGAACAATAATCGCTAAACGAACAATAATCACTATGCAACAACCATCAAATGCACACAGCACACACACCCACACGCACACACTCACTCAAACAAACAACACACTGCAGCACCCACTCTCCACACTTTAGATCACACAAACACACTTACACTTTATATTTATTGATAAAGGATTTGCACTACAACTCGTACACCTACTGTGAATTGTACCTAAACTGCACCTCGTCCATTTATGCCTTGCACTATATAGTATTGTATATTAGTACACTGCACAGTATTGTATATTGTATGGTAACTACGTCTACGAACATTGTACATATGTCTAAACTGAACACTGTGACCTCTTTTTTTACTTCTAATTTTTACTATGTTTTTATTTCATACTTATCTTGTCATGCACAGTCTCTGGAGCGCAACAGTAAGAAGCATTTTGTACAAAAGTATTCTGTACTTCTGTATGACAACTATTAAAGAAACTTGAACTTGAATATGAGAGGGTGTGCTATACCGCCCTGCAGAAGCTAACCGCAGTAACTACAATGCCCTGCAGAAGCTAACCGCAGTAACTACGCAAACAGTGAAGTTCTTTGACTATCCAGTGATTTTGTAGTTATTGCAATTATAATATTTTTTCTGTATTTTTTCATCCATCCCAATTTAGTCGTTATGCCAATTCCCTTCCTGGTTGTTGCGCGCATTGCCCCACTGTCGGCCTGGGGAGGGTGTAGAACTACCACATGCCTCCTCTGATACATGTGGAGTCGCCAGCCGCTTCTTTTCACCCGACAGCGAGGAGTTTCACTGGGGGAACGTAATGCGTGCAGAGGTTCACGCAATTTCCCCCAGATCCCCTCCCTGCTGAACAGGGGCCACGACCGACCGGTAGGAGTTTACAACGACCAGGACCCCCCCCCCCACTGGCTTCCCACCCGCTAACTCTGCCAATTGTGTTAGTAGGGACGACTGACCAAGCCGGAGGTACCGCTGACAGCTGGATGCGATCCCAGAGTCTCTGCGGTGGTAGGCGAGTGCTTAGTCCACTGTGCTACCCAGCCGCCCCGTTATTGGAATTCTTTATACGCCTTTATTTTTTTTAAACAGAGCAACATTGAACCCTGAAACTTTGTCACAAGATAAAACAGATATTGAGAGGTTCTATTTCACTCATGAATCAATGAAAAAAAAATTATTGTTACTGCGGTTAGCTTCTGCAGGGCAGTACAGTGTAGGATGAACCCACCTAAACACAGCTCGCCGACCTTTTAATTAGACACGTTTAACCCTTTCACTACCACCCTACAGAAGCTTAACCCTTTCACTACCACACTGCAGGCGGTTAACCGACGGCGAAATCGTTAACCCTTTGTGGTGTGGTAGTGAAAGGGTTAAACTGATATGAATTCTTTATGATTGAAGCTACAGCACAGATCCTTAAGGGGGGCGATGGCATTCAGGCCTGGCTAGTGGCTCACCGATATGCCGATTGGGCAGTCTCTTGAGAAGACAGGGCTCCTCGTTGCCCGACGGGGCTCTGATGCTCGCTGTCAGACTGCTCAGGTCTGTCTCCGTGATCTTCAGGGACACGTCGGTCGACGTGCCGACATTGAGCTGGGACGTCCTTATAGAGTCGTCTCCTAGAGAGAGAGAGAGAGAGAGAGAGAGAGAGAGAGAGAGAGAGAGAGAGAGAGAGATAGAGAGAGAGAGAGAGAGAGAGAGAGAGAGAGAGAGAGAGAGAGAGAGAGAGAGAAACTTTTAGCAGAGTGCTATTCTATCAGGGTATTTCTACATTTACTAGTACTATTCTATACCCTTTCACTACCACACTACACAGGGTTAACGCTTTCACTAACACACTACAAAGGGTTAACACTTTCACTACCACACTACCTAAGGTTAACCCTTTCACAACCACACTATAGAAGATTAACCTTTGACTACCACATTACATAAGGTTAACCCTTTCACTACCACACTACAAAGGGTTAACACTTTCACTACCACACTACCTAAGGTTAACCCTTTCACTACCACTATAGAAGATTAACCTTTCACTACCACACTAAAGAATGCTAACCCTTTCACTACCACACTACAGACGGTTAACCATTTTCACTACCACACTACCGATGGCCCTTTCACTACCACACTACAAAGGGTCAACACTTTCACCAACACACTACAAAGGGTTAACACTTTCACTAACACACTACAAAGGGTTAATGCTTTCACTAACACACTACAAAGGGTTAACGCTGAGTGCGGTAGTTACAGACCTTTAAGCCTCCTCGGAACCGATGTCAAACTGTACTCTAAGATATTAGCCATCAGATTGCAAAAGCATATGACGTCTTTAGTTCATCTGGACCAAACTGGCTTCATAAGAGGTCGCCTGATCAATGATAACATAAGGCGAATACTGCACGTACTAGATGCAGACAAAGAGGACACCACACCTAAGGCGATGCTATCCCTGGATGCTATGAAAGCATTTGACAGGCTGGAATGGTCGTTTCTATGGGCAGTATTAGAAAGGATGGGGTTAGGAAAATGATTCATTGATATGATTAAAGTACTATACAAGGACCCATCGGCCATGATTACAACAGGCACATTCATCTCCGAAATCTTTCCGGTATCACGCTCAGCCAGACAGGGTTGCCCTCTTAGTCCCGGACTATTCGATCTATCATTAGAGCCTTTAGCACAATATATAAGACAATCCCAATACATAGAACCAATCGTAATCAAGGGCACACAACATAAAATTAGTTTATATGCGGACGACGTAATATTGTTCATGCAAAACCCCAACACCACATTGCCGCATCTACTCAAGTTGATAGAGAACTTTGGTGATTTATCGGGATTTAAAATAAATTGGCCGAAGTCGGCTTTCCTTCCTCTTAACATCCGAGCAAAAAAAGACACAACCCTCCCAGGTGCGATACCCATGGTTAAACATTTTAGATGCTTGGGTGTGGAAATATTTCCCACCATAAGGCAAACGGTGAAGCACAATTACACAAAAATACAGAACAAAATCAAAGACGACCTGGACAGATGGGCAAAACTTAAAAACTCAGTACAGGCAAGGGTATCAATAGTTAAGATGGATGTATTACCAAGAATCAACTTCATCAGCTCAATGCTACCGTTACCTCCTCCAGAGGGCTACTGGAAAAGATTACAATCCTCCACATACAAATTTATTTGGAATAACAAACCACCTCGCATAAAAAGATCCACCGCACAGAGAAATAAATCAGACGGTGGCATGGCAGTTCCAGATTTTTTACAATATTTTAAGGCTTTCACATTAAGACCATTGACAATATGGTTTGATCCCCAGGCTTTGGTATCTTGGAGAGAATTGGAAGAAAACATAGTAGCCCCACAGAGACTGAAGGACATAGCACACACTAAACTTTCAATCAAGCACTGTGAGCGGGAATTTGGCCCCATAATTACCCATGCAATCAGAACATGGCGAGAAACACAAAAAAAATATCCTAACCCTCAAAAATGGCATAATCACACTCCCATATTCAATAACAATGCACTCTTAATGGGAAAACGTCCTATAAGATTCCCTATATGGGAAAAGCAAGGCATACACTCATTAGGGGATATTTTTAATAACCAGGGCTTCTGTAGTTATGGAGAAATATGCACAAAGTTTAACCTCACCGAGTCCACATGGCTTTTTTACATACAGTTACGCCTATGTTTGAGGTCTCACGGTGTTCCATTACACATACCAGTTGAACACCACAGATACCACACATTTTTCTATGAAAGAGAAACATTGGGAGGTTTTGTATCAGGTTTTTATTATCAATTACTAACGTCCTCGTATGAAACCCTTCAACTAGAGTACTAGACACTGTCTGGAGGAGGGATATTCCAGACCTGGAAAGTGACTTTGATTGGCAAGAAGCATGGGCAAATGTCCGTCTTACATCAAGGAACCCGGACCATCAACAAATCAATCTTAACTATATTCACAGGACATACTTGACTCCTATAAGACTGAACAGAATGGGCCTGAAACAAGACTCAAAATGCACCCAATGTACAAATGGAGACGAAGGGACATTTATGCACATGTATTGGGACTGCCCACCAGTTAAGGCATTCTGGAAAGATGTGACCCATCAATTATCAAAACTCGTATCTTGGAATATACCAGTACACCCCTCTGTATTGCTTTTAAATGATGTTTTTGAGTTTGCAGTAAATCCACAGCTAAAGAGATTGGTCTTATCGGGTATCACAGTAGCTAAAAAACTGATCGCATCACGCTGGTTTCAACCGGAAAAAATGTGCCGGAAAGTTTGGTCTCTTACATATCTCGATGTGATATATCAAGAAATATCTACAGCAAGAATTCTGGGTCTCAACGAATCCAAAATGTCAATGTGGGTAGAAGTGGTGGAGAGAATAAAAGCTAGCTTATAATGGTAGTGTCTGTTAGGAGTGAGGGATAATGGAGGTACTATCCAAGGAGGGGTCCGGGAGGGGGGGTTCGAGCTGGAGCATATGTGTGTAGGGTTTTAGAAAATAGGTATTAGGGGTATGTTCTATATAAACATTTATATAATTGTAATTTCGCTGGATATACACTGTATATGGTTAAAATGTTATTATAGACTTTTTTTTTTATCTTGTTTCTGTACTTGCATGTAATTAGTATGACTGTTAGTTTCATTATGCATTATGTGTTGAGTACTGACTTTTAATAATTTTTGTTTTGCAATAATAAAAAAAATATAAAAAAAAAAAAAGGGTTAACGCTTTCACTAACACACTACAGAAGGTTACCCTTTCACTTTCACTGCAGAAGGTTAACCCTTTCACTACCACACTACAGAAGGTTAACTCTTTCACTACTACACTACAAAGGGTTAACCATCTGTAGTGTGGTAATGAAAGGGTTAACCTTCTGTAGTGTGGTAGTGAAAGGGTTAAGTGTACTTTTTCTAAGCAATGACACACACACACACACACACACACACACACACACAAGTACCTGTGATCTTGGCAGTGAAGGGGCTGCCAGGGATGTGTTTGTCATCGAACTTGACGATGATGTTGTAGTCTCCTGGCGCGGTGGGGAGGTAGGACACAGTGCAGGTGCCGTCCTTGTTGTCCTTACAGGTGATCTCTGCCTTGGAGGGACCCTCCACAGCCAGGGACAGACCACCTGGAGAGAGGGAGGGGGGTGAGAGAGAAAGAGATTTAATTTTTTTTTATATTAAAATTAGTGCTGTCAATCGATTAAAATATTTAACTCGATTAATCGCATGATTTTCCATAGTTAATCGCAAATTAATCGCATTTTTTATTTTTTTTACCTTCAACGGATATTTTTCAAGTTCCAAGTTTTAATACTCTTATCAACATGCGAGTAAACAAATGCTTGCTTTATGCAGCCATTTAACACAAAAGGATGACCCTCATGCATTGCAAATTTGCATCCAATTCAAAACAGAGTACTGCACAAAATAACTTAAAAGAAAATAATAATTTAAAACAATGAATAAAGTGTGCATGAAATAATAGGGGAAAGAAAACGTTAGGAACTTGTTACATTCACCCACACAAGGGCTGAGTAATCACACACCCCCCCTCTCTCTCGCACACACTCTCCCAGCTCTCTTTCTCTCTTGCCCCTTCCTCATCTCTCTCACCCCCCTCTCTCTCTATCTCTCTCTCTCTCTCTCTCTCTCACACACACACAGGGGTGTAGCTCCAGATTCTGGGCCCCATGAAAGAATGTATTTGTAGGCCCCCAGTGAATGCGAGCGTGCGTAAGTGTGCGAGCGGATTTTTTTTTTGGCAATTTTTTTATTGATGAAAACGCATAATATGGTTTTTACCTATACATTCGGATCAGCAGTTCAGCACCTGCACTGTTGGTGGGTGAGCCTAGTAAAGGATGTCGCATTGCATTCATCTTCAATGAATGGACCAATGCAATAGTCTACCAAAGCCCCCCCTCTCTCTCTATATATCTCACACACACACACACACACACACACACACACACACACACACACACACACACACACACACACACACACACACACACACACACACACACACACACACACACACACACACACACACACACACACACACACACACACACACACACACACACACACACACACACACACACACACACACAAAAAAATGTTGGGCCCCCCCCCCAGTGCTGGGCCCTTGGAATCATCCTAAGCTACCCCCCCCCCCCCCCCCCCCCAGCTACGCCCCTGCACACACACACACACACACACACACACACACACACACTTCAGAAACAAACATAGTATCAATGAGAGCATCAATAATACACCTGAGTGAAGTCTAGTAAAAAATAAAAATAAAAAGTAAATTTTTTTCTTTTTTTTTCTCCTTAAAAGTTAATTGTGAGTTAAAAAAAATAGTGGCGTCAATAGAATCGGGCAATAACGCGTTAATACCGCGTTAACTTTGACAGACTTAATTAAAATATATTTAGTTTTTAAGAATTGTAAAGGATAGGCAAAAATAAGCAAAAAAAAAGCTATTCCTTTTTTCGGTCATTGAGTTTGGATTTTGTGTGTGAGCTTACTTTGAATATGTACATTTCTGATATATTTTTTTTGTAAGTCCACACGGTGTGTTTTTGATTTGTCTGTAAACAAAGACCGAAAATAAACTATTCATTCTTTCATTCAATCGAAAGACTCGCCTGCTACGGGGTGACAGGCTGAGATGGGGGAAAAAGCAGCATAAAAGAAATAAATAAATAAAAAAGCCACAATTGCATTTTTCTGTCTGCAACAGAACCGACTGAACCCGTGGATCGATGGTAATGAGTTACAAGGCTCCCGGAGCTGGAGGAGCTTCTTTGATGTGCTGTTCACTCGCTTTCAAGTCATGTCGCTGGGAACATTTTATTTTCTGTCGCTACGTTTAGAGCCTCGGCAAACACAATGAAGTACCTTGTATCATTATCGTACCCCGTGTCTGGGCCGGAGTTAAAATTGGCTCAGGTTGGCGTTACGAGAGAAAGGTATGAAAAGAGAATCACAACAGACATTGTTATTAATGTCTTTTTCTTTCAATCGACTGAAGTTTAAAGACTCACCTGCTATCGAGGCAGTGGATATAAGCAGTAGGGTTGGGTACCGAACTCTTTTAAGGGTACCGACCGAATTACATCGCTACTACGGAGTACCGATTCACGCTAGATCAATCGGTACCAGATTTCGGTACCTTTACATAAGTAAAGTTACAAGCGGGCAGAAAAGTGGATTTTTTTTTACTTGAACTTGAGGACTGCATACTTTTTTTGCAAACCAAAAAACAAAATATTTTATACTTATAGCACATGCATGAGCCTGGTCTCTTTTGAAAGATGACATTCTGAAGTTTCTGATTCCAGAAAATAAATGAACTTTTAGTGCTAAAGTAATAGTGTTACATACGTCTGAACTTGAGTTGTACTTGTTACTCAAGTTTTTCTGTAGTAGTTAGTAGTCCAGAGGTAGTATTTCCCCAGAAGGTGGTATGGCTTAAAAATAGCCATAGCCTGAAGCCTTATGTAGTACATATCCAAATTTCGTAAAGATCCATTCAGAAATGATGATTGTGATTGAGTGATTAGGAGTGATTTTGGTAAACTGTGTACAAAGAAAAACTCAGTTTTCTCATAGCTGTTTTGCTCTTCCTGTTTTCGTGTTTCTTCGTGTTTTTTTATTTTTAATTTAGATCCCCATGTGGGGTATCATTGGAAAGCCACACTCATTGGTTACAACGATCCACAATCATTTTCGAGGTCGGATCTAGATTGACGGAACTACTGCAGCCTGATTCGGGAGTGGTATTTTGCGCAATACTGTGTACTTTGCACAAGCTTCAAATACCGGCATGTAACTCGAGAACCGCTGAGCGGATTTTGTGGCTATCGACAGGCAACAAATAAGCCTTCAATTCGATATCTATATTGTATTACAAAATATGCACACCGAGCCACTAGGGGTCGCCAAAGTGCCGGTTGCAAAAAATCCGAAAAGCAGCAGGAAAACTCCAACATTTTGGGAAATTAGCTTATTTAACATCTTCCCTGGAGTTAGACAAAAAGATACATACCTTTTTTGTCTCTGTGCGTGCATTTAGCTTAGGGAACAGTCACTCCGTTAGCGTAGCTTAGCTTCATCACTAGAAGTGTGGGGGTTTTAGAGCCTGACGTTCCCTACAGTGCCCTACAGTCACCAAATACACTCCAAATACAACTCAAACGTTCCTGTAAACATGTTGTGACCTGTGTATTTACCACGTGGAGAAATAAAAAATTATTGAATTCGACAATTACGTTTTCTAAGCAGATATACTCTGAACAATCTTTTGCCGAACGACTCGTCTCTGGGCGCAGTCAGTGATTTCTACGTGGAAGCCGTGTTTGTTTACATTCTCATTCATTCAAAGGATCCGATCCGATTGAAGTTTATGGATACCATGACTTAAAATCCTCTTACCTTGACGATTAAAACCAGTTTTTTCTTTTTATTAGCGATCTGAAATCATATTTCATCAACCAAGTCTACCGTTGGAAAATCAGCCACTCCAGGCGCTCAGATGTGAAAAAAGCGCCCCCTATCGTCTCCCAGATGGTAATTCACCCTTTTGGATTGGACTCAGTGAAAATGAATGAGAAAAAAAAATCCGTACAATGTTGAAATTGAGAAGTTAAATCTTCAGCACGGTACCTTCCCCGGCGTCCTTGGTGACGATGGTGAAGGCGGCGGGCCGGTTGACCATGCCGTGGCTCAGGCCGGGGCCGTACGCCGTCACGTGACCACTGTTGATGGCGTCCACGTAGAACTGCAGGGGACTTCCTGTTGTGGGACAGGAAATAGAAGAGTGGATTCATGTAAGGTCACACCGAAGCCGTTAATAACGTGGTGTGGAGGCTTTCCTCTAAGGTCTCTGTTCACAGCTCCTCCTCCCCCCTCCTCCCTCCTTTCCTCTTCTCTCCCACCTTACCTTTTGTGTCACCTCATCTCCTTAATTTGATAAGGATATAGGACAGGAATGTATAAGCATTATGCTTCAGCCTGTACCTTTTCAGTCACTGCCAAAATCAAAGACGGTTGACAGTCTGCAATGATTGTGCATATTATTGTATTGTGTGTGATGAATAAAACGACTACAGTGGCTCAGGAGGTAGAGCAGTCGTCTGGTAATCGGAAGGTTCCCAGTCCGATTCCCACTCCTCCCGCGTCGAAGCATCCTTGAGCAAGACCTAATTGCTCCCGCAATGCAAAGTCCATTTGCATCGTTTTCTTTGCTCATGTAATGTTTATACCTCATCCGTGTTAAGAACGTTTATACCTCATCTGTGTTGAGAATGTTTATACCTCATCCGTGTTAAGAATGTTTATACCTCACCCGTGTTGAGAATGTTTATATACCTCATCCGTGTTGAGAATGTTTATACCTCATCCGTGTTGAGAATGTTTATATACCTCATCCGTGTTGAGAATGTTTATATACCTCATCCGTGTTGAGAATGTTTATACCTCATCCGTGTTGAGAATGTTTATACCTCATCCGTGTTGAGAACGTTTATACCTCATCCGTGTTGATGATGTTTATACCGCATCCGTGTTGATGATGTTTATACCTCATCCGTGTCGAGTTTCTCTTTTGGTTCAGGCAAAGTTGTGATGAGTCTGACCTTCTTCTTGATTGACAGGTAATTAGCTTGTTAGATTTCAAGTAAGATATCATAGACCAATCAATTTGAAGCACATCGGCACGTTGACACGCCTCCAAAGCACTCTTTGACTACGTTCACACCACAAGCCTTAAGGGCTCAATTACGATGTATCGCTCAGATCCAATTTCTTTGTTTGTCACATTCTTTTCTAAATGTGGCCATTATGACATTCCAGGCACCTTGCATGGTCGCCTCCGCCGTCGTTGTGTGTGAATGTGTGAGTGAACGGGTGAACGTGAGGAACAAAAATTGTAAAGCCCTTTGGATAAAGGCACAATATAAATGCACCATTTACCATTACTACTAAATTCCATGTCGTAGAAGACGGTTGTCTGACTCAAACGGTGCCACGCGGTGAGAACCAGGCCGGTCCATTAGGAGGGGGTGTAAAAAGTACCCAGAAATGATACTTAAGTGAAAGTACCTACCGTCTCAAAATCGTACTCAAGTAAAAGTCAGAGTATCTGGCTAAAAACACACTTGAGTAAAAGTTAAAAAGTTTCTACTTTTAAATGTACTTAAGTACTAAAAAGTAAAAGTAAAAACTATTCTTCTAATAGCAGGTGTTTAATCAAAGATCCCCGCTTTCTAGTCTTGCTCAAGGACCAATCAGCATGGATATGGGCGGGTTCATTTTCCATTGATGGGGATTTGATTGGCTGTTTTTAAATAAAGTGCGGCCGCAGGATTCATAACGTTAACGTTATTCGGCCAGAGAAACAAATATACTAATTAAAGGGGCGCTCCAGTAGCACACCATATAGCGCGCTGAGTCGTGAAGCGGTCGTCCCGGGTTCGTTTCCCAGTCCCGGCGACCATTTGCCGCATGTCTTCCCTACCTCTCCTCCCGTTCTCCCTCTCTCCTCTATCGGTCCTGCGTGGCCAGAAAAAGCTGTAAAACGCTAATAAAGATAATAAAAAAATATATATATGTAACGGTTGTGACAACGTCACCTCAAACTTCGATGGCCAGAGTGGGAGTTGAACCCTGGTCTCCCACACCACGGGCAGCAACACAGACCGCTATACCAAGAGGTGAATTCACTTCTAAGTACTGGGTCTATGCGTCTTTTGAGGATGTGAGAGTGAGTTTAACCCATAGCACCGCTACTCACCCCAGCCCTTCTTGACTGCACTTCACGATACCATCCGTTACATATATATACTAATTAAAACTGTTTGACCTGCGAGATTTCTACACTGTACTTTGTAGGTCTGCATTTTAAATGTAAGGAGTAAAAAGTATGTTTTTTTTCTCTGAAATGTAATCGAGTAAAAGTACAAGTATACAAACCTAATAATACTTGAGTAAAGTACAAATCCCCAAAAACAGTACTTACTGTAAGTATTGTAACGAAGTACAATTACTCAAGTACTTTACACCCATTAGGTGAGCGCTCCATCCATCCCTGTGGGCCCCGCTAACCCCAGGAGCGCCTTCCCACTCTCTCACTACCAAGTGCTCTCTCTATGGCCGTGGCCTCGGGGGGAAATGAAGATTAACTACGACAATTTTGCCCCGCGGCACAGAAACCCGCGGTGCTCTGATATTATAAAGGGACCGCATATACTTCTTCGGTGCCTGTTGAAACCTGGCAATGATGATTAAAGTGGCAATTAAACACTAGGCTGAAAGCCTAACAGCCACTGGTCACTATGTTAATTTGATATTAAACGCCGTTCATTATATACAGCAGCTTCACAATCTCTGAAAGCCATGGATTTATTGTGGCTAATGTTCATTTTTCACCAGAGGCTACAGCCATGGAGTACATACTTCTGGATTCAGGGAGAGGGGTGGTTCTGAGCTCTATAATGTATTTATGTAGCTATATGGACTGTGAGATTGTTTCGGTTTTAATTTAGTTTTTTTGCTGATTTATTGTGCACATAATCTCACACACGTCCAAAAACGCTAAACAGTTTTGCACACATTCATTTAGTTTGACAGTAACTGAGCGTGAATGAGTTTGAATATGGACACCAGTGACATTGAATCCTGAGATTATGTGCAAAATATATCAGTATTGTTTTTTTTTTATGAAGTGCCCCTTTAATGGTTTAACAGGAATCAACAGATATCATTCTGTTCTTTGAGTTCATTTGTTTAAATGCTTTGCCATAATCATCCATATAATAGGCAGGCCTGCTCTTGATGAGTCAACAGTAAGATAATACCGCAATCGACTGTAATATATACATGTGGGGCGACAATGGCTCAGGAGGTAGAGCAGTCGTCTGGTAATCCGGAGTTTCGCGGTTTGATTCCCGCTCCTCCTGGGCAGCGTGTCGAAGGGTCCTTGAGCAAGACACTTAACCCCTAATTGCTCCCGATGAGCAGGTTGGCACTAGGGATGGGTACCTTTCACATTTGAATCGATACCGGTACCCAACGGTAGCTTTTTTCGGTACTTTAGTCTAAAAAAAAATTATTTACCTATCTCAGTCGTGAAAAAAATAATCCTAACTTCAAATAACTACAATTTCGACCATTTTCGGCTTGCCATTGCTCCAACTGCTTTGTTGTTGAATCAAGTCAAATCCTAGGTAAGCATATATTGTGCGTGTGAACGTTGACATGAAAAGAAAAAAAGTAAAAAAAAAGTAAAAAGAAAAAGAAAGTAAAAAAATGTTTTTTTTTTTCTTCTGTATCTCACTTGAATCGATACTCGGTAGTACCGACGTGTTTCGGTTCGGTACCTCAAAAGAACCGAATTCGGTACCCATCCCTACTTGCATGGTTGCCTCCGCCATCGGTGTGTGAATGTGTGAGTGAATGGGGTCAAATGTGAGGAAGAAATTGTAAAGCGCTTTGGATAAAAGCTGCTATATAAATGCAGCCATTTGCCATTTACCATTAAGTACATGTTTGTGTGTGTGAGTGTGTGCGTGTGTGCGCGCGTGTATACCTGGGATGTGGTTGCCGTCATACTTGATGTCCATCTCGTGGAGGCCTTTCTCTGTGGGGGAGTACTTGACGGTGACGGTGCCGTCCTTGTTGTCCGTGATGTTTGGGTGAGCCGTCTTACCAGAGGGCATGCGGACTTCACCTGGTGGTAAGGAAGGAAGGAAGGAAGGAAGGAAGGAAGGAAGGAAGGAAGGAAGGAAGGAAGGAAGGAAGGAAGGAAGGAAGGAAGGAAGGAAGGAAGGAAGGAAGGAAGGAAGGAAGGAAGTTATTGTTATTAGACTTTGAACTGTTGAACAGTAATCCAGAACTATTTTATTGCACTGTATTCTATTCTACTATTTTATTGCACTGCACTATTGCACTATTTTACTGTCTATTTTTATCTTACTCTTTTTATTATTGTCTATTTAAAACTGAATCAAACCATAAACCAGGTGGCCTGTTGGGATGTTAGATCTGTGAAAAACTGTGTCTGCACTTTATGTGCTCATTGTATGCCTGTCTTTTCTCTGTTGTGAAGCACTTTGAGCTGCAGTTTCTGTAGGTGCTATACAAATAAAGTTTATTATTATTATTATTATTATTATTATTATTATTATTATTATTATTATTATTATTATTATACACATCTTAGGAATGTTCCTTCCACCACATCTCTATCTCTCTCTCATACACACAGACAGACAGACAGACAGACACACACACTCACTCACTCTTGTATTACTATCTTACTACAAAAGGTTTTACCGACAGTCTTATCTACAAACAGTCTTACTCCCTTATTCCCAGGGTTAAGGCACTGAGATCCCACCCCCATTGCTACGTGAACCTGGATACATACAACCTCACACAGTCTTACCCATAAACACTGATCTTACCTGTGATCTCTCCCTTCTGCACGGTGAAAGGAATGACCAGATTGAAGGGGCGGAGCATGGGCTCCATCCCGTCGCCAGGGGTGACGGGCTCCTCCGTCGCCTAGAGCGAGAGAGAGAGAGAGAGAGAGAGAGAGAGAGAGGGGGGCATTAGAGATTCCGGGCTGACGTCCCAGTCGGAGGATATGGGGAAGAGAAAGCGCTCACAGCGATGGGTGGCATATGATCGTGCGAGAATCCAACCATGCCGGCGATAGTCATGCTGGGGAACATGCCAGAGCAACGGGATACGACGGGGAACATGGAATCAGAGACATTGAGCGCTCTGAGAGAGCAGCAGCAGGCAGCGCCGTACAGGCCTGTGGCTCTGAGCAGAGAGACAAGATACAGAGTGATGTTTTTGGGGGGAAATGAAAAGGAATGTCTGTCTGACCAAGGGGTGGAAAGAGTACTGAAGTTACTGTAGCGGATCTGGTAGAAGTACTTTTAGGTACGTTTAGGTAATTTTAGCTACTTTTAGGTACTGTTAGTAACTAACATAACCTAACAGTAACTAACATAACCTAACAGTACCTAAAAGTAACTAACATAACCAGATCTAACAGTCAGATACTGTTAGATATATAGAGGAAATTACAGTAATAGAGGAAATTACAGTAATAGAGGAAATTACAGTAACTAGACTAAATTAGTTATAGTAATAGTGAATTACAGTAATAGAGTGATTGAGTTATAGTAATAATAGTGAATTACAGTAATAGAGTGATTGAGTTATAGTAACAATAGTGAATTACAGTAACTAGAGTGATTGAGTTATAGTAATAATAGTGAATTACAGTAACTAGAGTGATTGAGTTATAGTAATAATAGTGAATTACAGTAACTAGAGTGATTGAGTTATAGTAATAATAGTGAATTACAGTAACTAGTGATTGACTTATAGTAATAATAGTGAATTACAGTAACTAGAGTGATTGAGTTATAGTAATAATAGTGAATTACAGTAACTAGTGATTGACTTATAGTAATAATAGTGAATTACAGTAATAGAGTGATTGAGTTATAGTAATAATAGTGAATTACAGTAACTAGTGATTGACTTATAGTAGTAATAATAGTGAATTACAGTAACTAGAGTGATTGAGTTATAGTAATAATAGTGAATTACAGTAACTAGAGTACTTGAGTTATAGTAATAATAGTGAATTACAGTAATAGAGTGATTGAGTTATAGTAATAATAGTGAATTACAGTAACTAGAGTGATTGAGTTATAGTAATAATAGTGAATTACAGTAACTAGACTAAATTAGTTATAGTAATAGTGAATTACAGTAATAGAGTGATTGAGTTATAGTAATAATAGTGAATTACAGTAACTAGAGTGATTGAGTTATATTAATAATAGTGAATTACAGTAACTAGAGTGATTGAGTTATAGTAATAATAGTGAATTACAGTAACTAGTGATTGACTTATAGTAATAATAGTGAATTACAGTAATAGAGTGATTGAGTTATAGTAATAATAGTGAATTACAGTAACTAGAGTGATTGAGTTATAGTAATATAGAGTGAATTACAGTAGCTAGAGTGATTGAGTTATAGTAATATAGAGTGAATTACAGTAGCTAGAGTGATTGAGTTATAGTAATATAGAGTGAATTACAGTAGCTAGAGTGATTGAGTTATAGTAATAGAGTGAATTACAGTAACTAGAGTGATTGAGTTATAGTAATATAGAGTGAATTACAGTAGCTAGAGTGATTGAGTTATAGTAATAGAGTGAATTACAGTAACTAGAGTGATTGAGTTATAGTAATATAGAGTGAATTACAGTAGCTAGAGTGATTGAGTTATAGTAATAGAGTGAATTACAGTAACTAGAGTGATTGAGTTATAGTAATAGAGTGAATTACAGTAACTAGAGTGATTGAGTTATAGTAATAGAGTGAATTACAGTAACTAGAGTGATTGAGTTATAGTAATAGAGTGAATTACAGTAACTAGAGTGATTGAGTTATAGTAATAGAGTGAATTACAGTAACTAGAGTGATTGAGTTATAGTAATATAGAGTGAATTACAGTAACTAGAGTGATTGAGTTATAGTAATAGAGTGAATTACAGTAACTAGAGTGATTGAGTTATAGTAATAGAGTGAATTACAGTAACTAGAGTACTTGAGTTATAGTAATATAGAGTGAATTACAGTAGCTAGAGTGACTGGTTTACAGTAATAGAGTAACTACGGTCACTGTAATTAGTTACTTTCCACCCCTGTGTCTGAAGCGTGTAAAATGAAGGACGTGGTTTGCCTATGAAGCAGGAAAAGTACATTATCAACGTGAAAAGGGATGTGTGGAGAGATGTGGAGAAGCAGTGGAGTTGGGAGGTGCAGTTGGGAGGTGTAGTTGGGAGGTGGAGTTGGGAGGTGGAGTTGAGAGGTGTAGTTGGGAGGTGGAGTTGGGGGGTGGAGTTGGGAGGTGGAGTTGGGAGGTGGAGTTGGGAGGTGTAGTTGGGAGGTGGAGTTGAGAGGTGTAGTTGGGAGGTGGAGTTGGGAGGTGTAGTTGGGAGGTGGAGTTAGGAGGTGTAGTTGGGAGGTGTAGTTGGGAGGTGCAGTTGGGAGGTGGAGTTGGGAGGTGGAGTTGGGAGGTGTAGTTGGGAGGTGGAGTTGAGAGGTGTAGTTGGGAGGTGGAGTTGGGAGGTGTAGTAGTGGTGTAGTTGGGAGGTGGAGTTGTGGTGGAGTTGGGAGGTGCAGTTGGGAGATGGAGTTGGGAGGTGGAGTTGGGAGGTGTAGTAGTGGTGTAGTTGGGAGGTGGAGTTGGGAGGTGGAGTTGGGAGGTGGAGTTGGGAGGTGTAGTAGTGGTGTAGTTGGGAGGTGTAGTTGGGAGGTGGAGTTGGGAGGTGGAGTTGGGAGGTGCAGTTGGGAGGTGGAGTTGGGAGGTGTAGTAGTGGTGTAGTTGGGAGGTGCAGTTGGGAGGTGTAGTAGTGGTGTAGTTGGGAGGTGGAGTTGGGAGGTGCAGTTGGGAGGTGGAGTTGGGAGGTGGAGTTGGGAGGTGCAGTTGGGAGGTGTAGTAGTGGTGTAGTTGGGAGGTGGAGTTGGGAGGTGGAGTTGGGAGGTGCAGTTGGGAGGTGTAGTTGGGAGGTGTAGTTGGGAGGTGTAGTAGTGGTGTAGTTGGGAGGTGCAGTTGAGAGGTGTAGTAGTGGTGTAGTTGAGAGGTGTAGTAGTGGTGTAGTTGGGAGGTGTAGTAGTGGTGTAGTTGGGAGGTGTAGTAGTGGTGTAGTTGGGAGGTGGAGTTGGGAGGTATAGTTGGGAGGTGGAGTTGGGAGGTGTAGTAGTGGTGTAGTTGGGAGGTGTAGTAGTGGTGCAGTTGAGAGGTGTAGTAGTAGTGGTGTACTGTATACCCAGTGAGGGGAGAATCCCACATAGGGAGCGTAGGGCTGCTGTAACTGTAGATTCTCACATGGCTCCTCTATAATAGGGATGGTGTCACTGGCCTACCAGGGGAGGGAAGGCACACGTTTGAGGAACACACACACACACACACGTTATGTTATTATTATTATTATTATAAGGGATGCGTCTATATCGATGCCGGTGCGGTTATGTGCGATGGAATCTCCTCAATGTCCTGAAATCTCATGCAAAGAACAAATGTAAATACATCAGAGATCCAAACAAAGGTAGTCTGCCATTTTCATACAGTGTAACTAAACATGTGGTAATTTTGCTGCCCCGGCGGTTGATATTTGGACGTGCAAGAGTTTGATAGTAATAGGTATACTCTGACATCACAGAATGGGGGCGACAGTGGCTCAGGAGGTAGAATGGCCGTCTGGTTAATGGGAAGGTTCCCAATTCGATTCCCGCTCCTCCCAGGCAGCGTGTCGAAGGGTCCGATAAGCAGGTTGGCACCTTGCATGGCTGCCTCTGCAGTCGGTGTGTGAACGTGTGAGTGAATGGGTAACATGTGAGGAACAAATTGTAAAGCTCTTTGGATAAAAGCTGCTATATAAATGCACCATTTACCATTTTAGATTGGGGGTGGGGTAGAGAGTGGGCAGCAGGGTGAGAATAGCAACCACAAGGGCAGCGACATGACCACATGTTTAGTTACTCTTTAAGGATGTACAAATGTGACCGGGCCCAGGGGTAAGAGACTCATGTCTGGAAGTCAGATTGTGAGAAAATTATTGACATGGTTTTTCTTTTTTTTCCTCCATATTATCACAGTTTGAATGTGTAAGAACATGTACTGTAACAACTAACAGTTATAGTATCTCTAAAATAAATAGTATAAACCTTTGTTTAAAAAAGGCAGTTTGTAACACCTAGTACCTGACTGCCAAGTTGTTAAAAATGCAGCCAAACTTTAAATTGAATTTTCTCAGTTGTTCTCTGTTTTGAGACTTGAGGTTTAACTAGATTCAAATAAGCATAATCTTCTTCAAATATCTTCAGATTTCAATGTATGACACATAATTTACATAATCTGTAAAAATCAGAAAAATGACAGAGGGCGGTCAGGTGGCGTAACGGAGATTGCGTTCGTCACCAAACCCCGGAGCGGCTAGATTCACCTGTTCGAATCCAGCTCACAGCTCCGGGGTTGTCACCAGCTTGGCTGGCCGTTCACTAGAGGGTGGGAGAAGCTGGCGGGGTGGGTCCGGGTCGTTGTAAACAGCGACTTCTACAGTTCGGTCGGGGCGCCTGCTAAGCGCGGATAGGACTTGAGTGGGATAGTGTGATCCTTCCACACGCTACGCCCTCTCAATGAGAATCCGCGCTGCCAGGTGAAAAGAAGCGGTTGATTGGCTGGACGTGTGTCGGAGGAAGCACGTGATAGCCTCCACTCTCCCAGACCGGGGGTAAGTGCGCAGCGACCAGGAAGGGGATTGGGAATTGGCATAACGACTAACATTGGGATGGGAGAAAATCGGAGGAAAATGGAGGGGAAAAAAGACCAATAAAAAAAATAAAATAAAAATGACAGAGGGAGATTTGTGCCACGAACTGCTGGGCTCTGTCACAAATGCTCCAATGGATTATATCTCAATAATTATTTGTCTAACGGCTGCAAACAAATTGCCTCTGTCTATCACGTTCAGTAAAAGTAAAGCACTTGGTATCAGCCGGTACATAAAGATTAGCACATTGTTTCTGTATTACTATAGTCTGTAAGTATGATAATATATCTTAATCTGTATTATCGCTGAACTGGTGGTATCGGTGAGCCACATCTCTATTTCTCATCATAATGGCAGTCTACGTATGAGTCACACAACATGCTACACACTCTTATCACCAAGATGTTATCAAAACAATCATTAATAATCTCCTAAAAACCCACACAGGTCAGATGCAACGACACAGCAAGCAGGTGACCGTATCCACACGGCAGGCCTCTCGCGGTCGGGCTCCTTTCCACCCTGTTCCCACCCAAGGAACGGAAAGGAACCCAACCTGAGGGTGACATAAGAGCAAAATGGCAACCGTGCGAATACGGTCAATATCCACAATCAAGATGATTATTTCTGGAGGTGTAAGTATATTGTTAAAAAAAGAAATCTGAATCAACTAAAAAGGAGTGATGTAAATTAGATTCGATTCGATTAAAATGTATTGTCATTATACAGTACAAGTATAAAATAAGTTTGGCATCTACTACCATACTGTCTTTATACCTATGTCACTGTACATATTTATACTACAACTTATACATATATCTGATTAGCACTATACTCAGTAGTACTCATTTATATATGTTATACCAAGTTTAATCACCTGTACATTGTATATCACTATTGCACTATACTGTTACATTTGCACTCTGGTTGGATGCCAAACGGCTTTACGTCTTTACGTTGTACTGTACTTGTATGATGACAATACATTTGAATCTAATAAACAATGTATGACTGAATGAAAAGCATTGTACTGTCTCTTTAAGAGCGTACACACCACCACGTGGAAGGGACTGTTGGGAATGTGTTCTCCTCCGAAGCGGATGGTGATGACGTATTTCCCCGGCTCCGGCGCCGTGTAGTAGATGTCGAACGTTCCGTCGGCGTTCTCCACCACGTCCACGTCCAGCTCCGCCCCGTCCGGCGTGGACACCTTGCAGGTGACCTTCCCCTTGCCGGCGGCCTTGGCGTCCACCGTGATGACAGTCTCCTCCCCAATTTGGATGGTGGGGCTTACACCTGAACCTGTCAGAGATGACAGACACATGAAGGGCGGGGCGGGGCGAACCAATCGAAGCTGACGCTTAAGGGGGGCCCGCCCCTCTCGCGTCCCGAGTAGCCAATGACCCTTGTGTTGTTGTTGTTGTTGTTGTTGTTTTTTCACAGAATATGTGGGCATAAAGGATACTCACCCAATCCGTGCCCTCCGATGGATACTGTAGGAAAAGAAGACACATTTATTTATTTTGATTTGAACTTTCTTTGAAGTCACTTAAACAAGTTAATAGGGATGTTCGATATTGGCTTTTTTAGCCAATACCGATATTGTCCAACTCTTAATTTCTGATACCGATATATGCAGGGTCCCCCCCCCCCCCTTTGACAATAAATAAAATAATAATTTGTTCTTATTTGCTTGCCTGGGTAAATAAAGGTTAAATAAATGTAAAAATAAATTAAACAAATTTAAAAAAAAAGTTAAAAAAATTACCGATACAGATATTTTTCTATATCACATTTTTATGCCAATATCGGACGATAATATCGGAAGGCCGATAATATCGGACATCCATACAAGTTAATGTCACTAATACAACTGAACTAATATCACTTAAACAAGTTAATGTTACTAATACAACTGAACTAATGTCACTTAAACAAGTTAATGTCACTAATACAACTGAACTAATGTCACGTAAACAAGTTAATGTCACTAATACAACTTAACTAATGCCACTTAAACAAGTTAATGTCACTAATACAACTTAACTAATGTCACTTAAACAAGTTAATGTCACTAATACAACTGAACTAATGTCACTTAAACAAGTTAATGTCACTAATACAACTGAACTAATGTCACTTAAACAAGTTAATGTCACTAATACAACTGAACTAATGTCATCTCTTCCTTATAGTAAGTTAGCAGGCCTAGATAACCTGGATAGTAAAGTGCTGAGAATGACTGCTGGTATCATAGCATCTCCTTATGTCATATTATGAATAGATGTTTGGATGTGGGCCTATTTCCAAAGATGTGGAAGGAGGCTAAGGTTTTTCCTTTACCTAAGGATACCAAAGCTGCTTTTAATGGGGGAAATTCTAGACCTATAAGTATTTTACCTGTCTTGAGCAAAATCATGGAAAAGTTGGTGCATTCACAAATTCAAGAGTATTTTGTTTCAAACAAGCTTGCAACAGATTCTCAACATGCCTATAGAGCTGGTCACTCTACTTCTACTGCTTTGATACAGATGACTGATGACTGGCTTAAAGCTATAGATAACTCTATGTTGGTGGGAACTGTGCTGTTAGATTTTAGTGCTGCATTTGATGTGCTGGACCATTCTCTACTGGTTGAGAAACTTAAATGTTATGGTTTTAACTCTTCTGCTTTAAAGTGGATACTAAGTTATTTGTCCTCTAGAGATCACAGAAGGTGTATCTAAATGGCAGCCTGTCCAGTAGCAGAGGTCTAGAGTGTGGCGTTCCGCAAGGAAGTTGCCTAGGACCTTTGATCTTCTCTGTATTTACTAATGACCTATCTTGGGCTACCAAATGTGCTACAACAGTTCTTTATGCAGATGATTCAACATTGTATTACGCTGCACCATCATGCAATGTACTTAATGAAGTTTTGAGCAGAGAACTTAAAGTTGTGCATGACTGGGTAGTATGTAATAGACTTGTCCTTAATATCTCCAAGACTAAATGTATTGTGCTGGGAACAAGGCACAGGTTATCTACAAATCCAAAGCTTCATTTAAACTTGTGTAATTCGGCAGTTCAACAAGTTGAAAGTACTAAACTCCTTGGAGTGATGCTGGATTGCACTCTGTCTTGGTCTCAGCATATTAATTATATTGTTTTAAAAATGGGAAGAGCAATTGGTATTTCCAGGAAATGTGCTTCTTTTGTTGCCTGTCCCCTTTTATGTCAGATAGTGCAAAGTTTAGTTTTATGTCATCTTGACTATTGCTCTGCGATGTGGTCATCTGCTGCCAGTGGTGACCTCAGGAAGCTCCAGGTGGTCCAGAACAGGGCAGCACGGTTGGTACTGGGCTGCTCACTAAGGTCTAATGTGAGCCGTATGCATGCCCGCCTCTCTTGGCTTAACGTTGAAAATAGATTGTCTTTTAATATACTTGTGCTGTTCAAGTTGGTCATGAGCAGTAAAACTCCTGTTTTTATACATAATCAGATTGTTTTTAGTAATACTGTGCACGAGCATTACACTAGAGGTACCAGTAGTGGGCAGCTTGAATTGGCAGGTCCTAGAACCAGCGCTTTGGGGAGATCTTTTATTTTTAGAGCATTAACTCTTTGGAATGGCCTGCCTCGGAACCTCTGCTGCATTTACAGTAGATTCACTTTTAAAAATAATCTTAAATTGTTTTTAAATTGTTTTTAACACTGTAAAGTAATTTTTTGTTTTTGTTTTACACTAATGTAATTTTAGCTATCTTAATTGTTACAGTCGTTTCATTATGTATTGTGTGTACTGACTTTTAATAATTTTGTTTTTGCAATAGTGATTGTTTTTGTATGTTTTTTTGTGTGTGGACCCCAGGAAGACTAGCTGGTCTATCGCACCAGCTAATGGGGATCCCTAATAAAATTTAATTAAATAAAATGTAAACTAGTTAATGTCACTAATACAACTGAACTAATATCACTTAAACAAGTTAATGTCACTAATACAACTGAACTAATGTCACTTAAACAAGTTAATGTCACTAATACAACTGAACTAATGTCACTTAAACAAGTTAATGTCACTAATACAACTGAACTAATGTCACTTAAACAAGTTAATGTCACTAATACAACTGAACTAATGTCACGTAAACAAGTTAATGTCACTAATACAACTGAACTAATATCACTTAAACAAGTTAATGTCACTAATACAACTGAACTAATGTCACTTAAACAAGTTAATGTCACTAATACAACTGAACTAATGTCATGTAAACAAGTTAATGTCACTAATACAACTGAACTAATGTCAATTAAACTAGTTAAATTAAAGTGAAGCAACTGAATGTTGCTTGTTTTTGCTTTTTTTGTGTGTGTGTGTGCATGTGTGTGTGTGTGTGTGTGTGCATGTGTGTGCGTGTGTGTGTGTGCACGTGTGTGTGTGTCGGTGTGCACGTGTGTGTGTCTGTGTGTCTGCACGTGCGTGTGTGTGTGTGTGTGTGTGTGTGTGTGCATGTGTGTGTGTGCGTGTGCGTGTGTGTCTGTGTGCACGTGTGTGTCTTACCCTTAAGTGTTCAGTGCTGCTTGGCCCCGATACATTTGATTCCCTGTTTATGTAATATCATTTGTGGAACCAAATAAAGTATTAAAATGTGTGTGTGTGTGTGTGTGTGTGTGTGTGTGTGTGTGTGTGTGTGTGTGTGTGTGTGTGTGTGTGTGTGTGTGTGTGTGTGTGTGTGTGTGTGTGTGTGTGTGTGTGTGTGTGTGCGTGCGTGCGTGTGTGTGTCTGTGTGCACGTGTGTGTGTGTGTGTCGGCACGTGCGTGTGTGTGCGTGTTTGTGTGTGCGTCTCTGACCTGTGACCAGGCACTTGCTGGCGTCCCCCGAGGGCAGGGCGTGGATGCGGTAGGGCGAGTAGGGGATCTCGTCTCCGCCGTACTTGATGGTGATGGTGTAGCGCCCCGTCATGTCCGGCACGTAGGACACGGTGTACGTCCCGTCTCTGTTGTCCCGGATGTTCGCCTTCTTGGGCTTTCCCTCAGGATCCTGGACGTCCCCGGGGGTGGAACACACACACACACACACACAGACACACACACACACACACACACACAGAGACACACACACACACAGAGAATGAGTTGTGTGTTTGTAGATGAATGTGTATATGCAGTATGCAAGTGTGCGTTTGTGTACCGTGATGGTTCTCAACCCATTTGATGCCGTAGCACACGTATATAAGAAAGGTCTTATAAAGTACACCTTTGTGGTGTCCCACTTGGGATAGACATGAACTCCTTTAAGACTCTGGGTGCAAAAACTAGGCCTACTGGGAAACTCGTTTTTGGGATAGTTTTGTTTACATGGTTAGCTGTTGGCTGTACTCAGTGATTGTAACTACTGACGTTATTTATTTTATGTTCGGAAGTGAAGGGATGAAGTGAACCGTCTACACGTCTCATCACTCCTGCATTCCTACAGTACACATTCTCATTTAGCTCGTAAAAAACGTCATGTGTTACGTGCAGAACGATTACATAAGAGGGGATATCGTAGTCGTTCTACACAAATTGCGATCGGGTAAAGTAGCATCATAGCTAAATTTCATTCTATTTTGATGAAGTTAACATCATTATTTTCTGGTTCGGCATTTCGATTTTTCGACACACTAAGAGCAAAATGTCGACGGCAAAACCTGAACTGAAATCAAGGCGTGGCGGCGTGCCTCGAGACAGCGGCTGAGAACCACACGGTGCATATCCAGACCCACAGAGCTCCCAGCACACAGGGACTACTACTACCACTAGCCTGGGTTCACGCACTACACTCAATAGGGCTTCACACATAATATAATGCAGCAATGGAGGTGGAATGGATGGCGGTGGTGGCAAGTTTAGGAAGCGCCCCTGGTTAGTGGAATACTGGAGAAAAACCACATTAGCCCATTAGCCAATCAGCCAAACCCAATGGAGGTCAGTCCACAGAGACCAGGGAGGGAAAGGGGGGGGGGGGGGGTAGGGGGGGGCTGATTGTAGTTGATGTCATCAATATCCCGTATTCAGGATTCTCAAGTATTGGGTTTTTGAGAAAGCTCATATGCCTGATAATGACAGATCTGAGTTTAATACATGTGACATATCACATTGTATATCATATCATATCATATCGTATGGTATTCTATTTACTGTTGGTTGCAGTCTATTTCCATGGTAATACTCTGAATATTCTGTTAATTCATGTCTACAGGGTTATTTGTGATCGGGGGGTAAAAGGGCCCCCCAAAGTAAACTTGCATAGGGCCCCCCTGCAGGCTGAAGCCGGCCCTGGGAAGATGCATATAAACGGGTTATTTAAAGTCAGACCTTCAGGATATGAGCTGTTACCCGGAACACTTTGTGTGTACATGTAGACCCCATGAACTGAAGGCAATGGGAGGATGTGGGCTCAGCAGCAACTTGCACCTTCCACATCCAAAAACACCCCCTTGCTCCTCTCCCATCCACCTCCAGGTTTTTGGATGTGCACATTTGCAATTAAAAAAATATTTAAAGAAAGAACGAAAGAAAGAAAGAAGTTCGACTCCGGCTGTCGGCGTTGCCTCCGGCTTGGGCCAGCCGTCATACTAACTCAATTGGCAGAGTTAGCGGGTGGAAGTCGATGGGTGGTAATCTGGACGTTGTGGACAGCGACTCCTACAGGTCGGTTGGGGACGCCTGCACAGCAGAGACAGGAAATGGTGGGGGTAGTGTGAGCCTCCCACACGTTACACCTCGCCAATGAGAGTCCACGCTGGCAGGTGAAAAGATGCGACAGGCTGCCTCCTCGTGTATCGGAGGGGACACGTGATGCAAGGCTTCTATCCTCCCTACAACCGGCCAGTGGGGGGCATATGCGAGCAACGTTCAAGACAGGGGAGGGGAGAATTGGCACAGTGGAATTGGGATGGGAGAAAAATAGAAAAAGAGGAGAAAAAGTGGATAAAAAAAAGAAAGAAAGAAAGAAAAACTTGCTTCACATCAAGTGAAGTTTGGAACCCTTTGGAGCCATTTCGCCTGAAACCTGTATACAATATGTCTGCCCTAAAAAAAACGGTCTTCAGAATAAGAGCTTGCTGTGACTCCTGGCTCAGGGACATAAGGGGCTGGACGACCAAGAGACTCTAGATTGGGCGCAAGACCAAAGGAGGCTCTAATCATTAGGCTCCACCTACAGTATATGCACATACGAGCAGGGGGGCGGTACGGGGGAGAGGGGGAACACGGGAAGGAGGGGGGGAGGATGTCAGACAGGATGAGAGGAGGGAGGTGAGAAGCGGAGGAGGAGAAGCAGGCCTTACGCAGCCTTTCCTAAGCATACGGAACGGGATGGTGCCTTTCACTATATGTCTCTCCCACACCCTCCTTCCCCAGTCCTCCACAAAGATGGAGGCCTCGCGCTTGCACCCGTCCAGACCCTGCAGTTCACAACCACCACCACAGGAAGGAAGGAAGGAAGGAAGGAAGGAAGGAAGGAAGGAAGGAAGGAAGGAAGGAAGGAAGGAAGGAAGGAAGGAAGGAAGGAAGGAAGGAAGGAAGGAAGGAAGGAAGGAAGGAAATGAGGATGGAAGGAATGGAGGAAAGGAGGGATGGAAGAAGGAAGGAAGGGAGGAAAGGAGGGAGGGAAGAAGGAAGGAAGGAAGAAAAGGAAGGAAGGGAGGGAGGGAGGGACGGAGGGAGGAAGGATGATAGGAAGGGAGGAAGGAAGGAAGGAAGGAAGGAAGTAAGGGAGGAAGAAAATGAGGATGGAAGGAAGGGAGGAAAGGAGGGATGGAAGAAGGAAAGTAGGGAGGGAGGGAAGAAGGAAGGAAGGAAGAAGGAAGGGAGGAAGGAAGGGCGTAAGGGAGGAAGAAAATGAGGATGGAAGGAAGGGAGGAAAGGAAGTAAGGGAGGAAGAAAATGAGGATGGAAGGAAGGAAGGAAGGAAGGAAGGAAGGAAGGAAGGAAGGAAGGAAGGAAGGAAGGAAGGAAGGAAGGAAGGAAGGAAGGAAGGAAGGAAGGAAGGAAGGAAGGAAGGGAGAAAGGAAGAAAGGAAGGAAGGAAGGAAGGAAGGAAGGAAGGAAGGAAGGAAGGAAGGAAGGAAGGAAGGAAGGAAGGAAGGAAGGAAGGAAGGAAGGAAGGAAGGAAGGAAGGAAGGAAGGAAGGAAGGAAGGAAGGAAGGAAGGAAAGGAAGGAAGTGATAACAATCCTTTATCAAGACATACGTCTCTGTCTCCGCTCTCACAGACATGTCATTAAGCCCGGTAAGGAGTTCTCAGCGGGGACCTCGACCGCTGCTACCTGCTACCGTAGCTTTTCCCGGGCTTCACCTGACACAAGCGTATCTGTGAGAACTGTATATTATGAACACACTTATTGTACAGGTTTTAAAATAGTTTGAAGGGGAGTGGACAACGACTCCTACAAGTCGGTTGGTGCGCCTGCGCAGTAGAATCAGGAAGTGTCGGGGGCAGCGTGAGCCTCCCACGCGTTACTCCTCGCCACTGAGAGATCGAGCTGCGCAGGTGAAAAGATGCGACTGCTGTTACCTCAAGTACCGGAGGGGACTTGTGCTATGTATGACTTAGTCCACATTGCAGCCGGCTTGTGGGAGGCAAGAAACAGCGTTTGTGACAGGGGAGGGTTGAATTGGATGATACAAAATTGGGATGGGAGAAAATATAGAAAATGGGAGAAAAAGTGGATAAAAAAAAAATAAAAGTTTGAAGGGGAGAGGCCAACTCACCAGTATCTGAACGGTGAGCAGCCCCTCGCCAGCGTCCCTGGCGTCGATGGTGAACTCGACAGGCAGACTGGCGGGCACCCCAGAGGTGTTCAGACCAGGCCCACTGGCACGGACCTTACTGGCATCGTGAGCTGGCAGCGTCTTGATCTTGAATGGACTGGAAGGAGAGGGATTTGAGTGAAAATGGCATATATATATATATTATTATGATATTAATGTCTTCTTGTCCTACTGAACGTCCGTAGTTGTCTGAGAGACTGACCTGCGAGGGACTTCCTGGTCGGCGTACTTCACACACACCGTGTACGGGCCGTCCTTGGAAGGGGTATAGGTCACGGTGTGAGTGCCGTCCCCGTTGTCCGTGATGTTGACGGGCTCAGCCACGCCTGAGTGGACGAGAGAAACCAGTGATTTCAAGAACGTACTAGACCTCGATACAAGTGAAAAATGGATTGTGTCTCAATACTTTTTTTTGGTCATGTCTTCAAGCTGATGTTTCTACCGTCTACTACGGTAAAAGTAATGGATGGGATTGGTACTTGGCATCGGCCTATCACTGTAAAAACTGGGATTGGGGTTAATTAATATTTATTAAATAATTATTTATTAGTAACCTATACATAATAAAAAAGACTGTGCCGGTTGAAATCGAATTGAGCTGAATTCAATTAATTTGAACCATTTATGAATTGCATTTTACACAGTTTTAGTTTAATAAAATTAGCTGATGGTTTACAAGTGACCAAGATGACGCCCCGTTTTTACAGTGTAGTTCAGTGTTTAAAATTCATATCAGCAATGAAAAGAGTGGCATCAGTGCACGTGTGCGTGTGTGTGCATGGGCGTGCGTGCGTGTGGGTGTGTGTTAGGGATGGGCATTTTAAATAAAAATCCAGATTGATTGATCGCATGCTATACTCGAGTGATCGTGTATTACTCGTAAAAGGAAAAAAAAATTTAAATTATAATAATAATAATAATTATATTTTTGAATTTTTTATAAATTTTATTTGAATTTTTTTACTTAATTTTGTGCATTCACGTATATGTTTAAGGAAACCAACAAACAGTTATAATCATACACATACATGTGAAACAAATATGTAAAAAAAGAAATAAAGATTTTTTAATTTTTTTCATAAAAATTATTAATAATTTAAGATCGATTTTTCTCATAGCTACGATTACTCACGGCCATCCCTAGTGTGTGTGTGTGTGTGTGTGTGTGTGTGTGTGTGTGTGTGTGTGTGTGTGTGTGTGTGTGTGTGTGTGTGTGTGTCTCACCGGTGGGTCCATAGATCTGCACCTCCAGGGTGGCCACTCCGGCCTTGCTGCTGTCTACAGTGAAGGTCTGCTGGATGTGAGCTCTGACCCCGCTGCCCAGGCCTGGCCCAGAACACCTCACCTTGCTGGGGTCCACCAGCTCCCGCACCGGCACGCGGAATGGACTGCCTGCAACACACACACACACACACACACACACACACACACACACACACACACACACACACACACACACACACACACACACACACACACACACACACACACACACACACACACACACACACACACACACACACACACACACACACACACACATACACACACACACAGGCTGATGCTTTAGCTTTACTTTGATAGGAACTGGTTTCAGTGCAGTTAATCAATTCACAAGCTTTCTTTGTTTTTTTTTTTTTATCCACTTTTTCTCCTGTTTTTCTCAGATTTTTCTCCCATCCCAATTTCGTCGTTATGCCAATTCCCCCCTCCCCTTCCTGGTCGTTGCTCCCATGTGCCCCCCACTGGTCGGTCTACGGAGTCCTGAAGTCTAACAGATGCTTCCTCCGTCACATAGGAGACAGCCAGCAACCTCTTTTCACCTGCCAGCACGGACTCTCATTGGTGAAGTGTAACGCGTGGGAGGGCACACTACCTTCAACATATCCCTTCTTTGCTGTGCAGGCGCCCTGGCCGACCTGTAGGAGTTGCTTTTTTATTTTTTATTATTATTATTATCTTTTTCCTCCTTCTTTTTTCCGTTTTTCTCCCATCCCAATGTTAGTCGTTATGCCAATTCCCAATCCCCTTCCTGGTCGTTGCGCACTCTACCCCCTACCGTCGGTCCGGGAGGGCGGAGACTATCACATGCTTCCTCCGACACATGTGTAGCCAGCCCACCGCTTCTTTTCACCTGGCAGCGCGGACTCTCACTGGGAGAGTGTAACGTGTGGAAGGTCACACTACCTCTCTTAGATCCTTCCCTTGCTGTGCAGGCGCCCCGACCGAACTGTAGGAGTCGCTGTTTACAATGACCAGGACCCACCCTCGCCGGGTTTCCCACCCTCTAACACTGCCAATTGTGTTAGTATGGACGGCCAACCCGGAGGCACCACAGCTGGATTCGATCCCACTGTCTCTGTGGTGATAGACAGACGCTTAGTCCACTGCACTACCCGGCCGCAGGAGTCGCTGTTTACAACGACCAGAATACCACCCCACCGGCTTCCCTCCCGCTGACTCTGCCAATTGAGCCAGTATGACGGCCGGCCAAGCCGGAGGCAACGCTGACAGCCGGATTCGATACCGGTGTCTCTTGCGTTGGTGACGAGCGCTTAGACCGCTGCGCCACCCAGCCGCCTCACAAGCTTTCTTTGTGAAGCTAAATACATTTTTTGTATTGCTGTTGAGGGGAAATAAAAAATTTATTAGTTTATATACAGTATATATTTATACATACATAATATAGATATATATATACAGTAGATATAGCTATAGATATACATATATCAATATCGATATAGATATAGCTATATATATACATATACCGGTAGCTATGGATTATAGATATATATACATATACATAATATAGATATACATATAGATATAGATATAGTTCATAATACATGTATGGGAAAAAAAACTGTCACACAAAACAAAGAAAACCTGCTCTGAAAAACTGCTTGTTTGAAGAGAGGAATGGACACCATCCATTTCTTCGCGTTCCTGCGATCTGCCTTTAGAGGAAGTGACATCATACCTGGGATGGGCAGGCCTCCGAAGGTGATGTTGACGTCATACTCCCCGGGAGTGAAGGGGATGTACTCCACGCTGCAGCTGCCATCTTTGTTGTCCTTGCAGGACATTTTAGCCTCCGACGGACCTTCTATGGCCAGACCCAACCCTCCTGTACCAGCACCTCTGAGAGGAGGGGAGGGAGGGAGGGAGGGAGGGAGGGAGGGAGGGAGGGAGGGAGGGAGGGAGGGAGGGAGGGAGAAAGAAAAGGAGGAAGGAAGGGAGGGAGGAGGGAGGATAGAAGGAAGGGAGGAAGTAAGGGAGAAAGAAAAGGAGGAAGGAAGGAAGGGAGGGAGGAGGGAGGAAGGAAGGAAGGAAGGAAGAAGGAAGGAAGGAAGGAAGGAAGGAAGGAAGGAAGGAAGGAAGGAAGGAAGGAAGGAAGGAAGGAAGGAAGGAAGGAAGGAAGAAGGAAGGAAAGGAGGGAGGGAAGAAGGAAGGAAGGAAGAAGGAAGGGAGGAGAAAATGAGGAAGGAAGGGAGGGAGGGAGGGAGGAAGGATAGAAGGAAGGGAGGAAAGGAGGGAGGGAAGGAGGAAGGAAGGGAGGAAGAGGGAGGAAGGGAGGAAGGAAGGAAGGAAGGAAGGAAGGAAGGAAGGAAGGAAGGAAGGAAGGAAGGAAGGAAGGAAGGAAGGAAGGAAGGAAGGAAGGAAGGAAGGAAGGAAGGAAGGAAGGAAGGAAGGAAGGAAGGAAGGAAGGAAGGAAGGAAGAAACAAATACAAAACAAGAGGGGATTAGGAAGTGAAGACCTTAAGAGAAGAAGTTGGACTCTGTCTGAACAGACCGACCCCCTGCTCTAACAGGTCCCCCCCCCCCTCTAACAGGTCACTCAGGCTCCGGCGTACCTGGTTTCCACGGTGAATCGGTTGGGCTTGTTCACCAGCCCCTCCTCCAGACCCGGCCCGTACGCTCGCACGCGGCTGGGGTCGCAGCCCTCCGTCACCGGCACGCGGAACGGACTCAAGGGCACCGGCACCTCGTCGTACAGAACCTGGATCAGGTGCACCCCTACGTTCACAACACAGGCGGAGGATGAGGAACGTGTACAACAGCACTGGGATCTGTTCCGTTCCCACAGAGACAAAGAGCCATGTACTGTAAGTCTGTTTCAAATGTATAGATGTTTATATGTACCTTAATATCAGATACGATTAGCCCCGATCTTAAACAGCATCTTAATACCATGACTACAAATTAGTGCTGTCAATAGATAAAAAAATAATTACTAATTAATCTCACAATTTTCTGTAATTAATCTAGATTAATCTAGATTAAAAATCGCATGTTTCTACTTAAAACCGAAGCTTGTAACAGATATTTACTTGAGTAAAATCATGGAATTAATGTAACATCAACACAAAGAAAGTATATTTAGATTCAAAGACTATTTTAATAGCTTTCTTTGAATACAGTTTATCTCCTGTGAAATACAAATGTTCAACAAAACCATCAACATTGACTCAGCTAGACCTCTATCTTATATTATATTGAAACATTTTCACTCCATAGATTAATCTAGATAAAAAAAATTAACGCTTTAAATAATTTTGTTATTAATCTCCAGAGTTAAAGCATACATTTTGACAGCCCTACTACAAATATATTCATATGTGACTAAAGAGAATAGTGCAAGTACAAAACACATGACACACAAATGAGAGAATTTGCTAATTCTAAAAGATTGTTCATTCCTTGGCGGCTACGTGGCGTAGTGGGCAAGACGCTCGCCACGAATGCGGAGACGCTGGGCTCGCCTGTTCGAGCCCCCAGCGCTCCACATTGCTTTCATTTTAGCTGGTCGTTCATACTAATACACATTGGCCGTATTAGGGGGTGGAAACTGATGGGTGGGGATCGGGCGTTGTGGACAGCGACTCCAACAGGTCGGTTGGTGCGCCTGCGCAGTAGAATCAGGAAGTGTCGGGGGCAGCGTGAGCCTCCCACGCGTTACTCCTCGCCACTGAGAGATCGAGCTGCGCAGGTGAAAAGATGCGACTGCTGTTACCTCAAGTACCGGAGGGGACTTGTGCTATGTATGACTTAGTCCACATTGCAGCCAGGCTTGTGGGAGGCAAGAAAAAGCGTTCGTGACAGGGGAGGGTTGAATTGGATGATTGGGATGGGAGAAAATATAGAAAATGGGAGAAAAAGTGGATAAAAAAAAATATTGTTCATTCCTTGAATAAGACAAGCTTCTTGTGATGTTTTCTTTCAATATTTGAACTTGTAGAAAGTCCACCTCCTGAAGTGAAATCTAAATTAAACGAACCCTGACACACAGTCATAACATTAGAAGGAGCCCTGACCACGACACACATAGGAAGGAACACACAAAACACCCAGAGCATGTTTGAGAGCTTTATTCAAATTCACCACGACACCTCTGCCTGAATTGAAACCAGCGATCGATATCGCCTGAGGAATGTTGATTTGATCTCTAAGCCTTTAAGAAAGCAGAGTGTCTGAGAGTCTGAGAGAATGAGGGAGAATCCGCTTTCATTAAGATGCCAGGCCAGAGAAGGCTGCCGCCGCAAGGTTGCGTATTTCCGTCCCACAATCCACCGGGTCTTGGACAACGACACACGTCCCTAATCAGTGGAAACGCCATCTGCCCCTCAGCAGAGAGGCACCGTCTATTAATACTTTACTACCCGCCCCCTAACACCCAGCTCTCTCCCCCTCTCTCTCTCCCCCATATCTATCTCTCTCTGTCTCTCTCTCTCTGTCTCTCTCTCTCTCTCCCCCTCTCTCTCTCTCTCATCATATCTCTTTCTCTCACCCTCTCTCTCTCTCTCATCATATCTATCTCTCTCACCCTCCCTCTCTCTCTCTCATCATATCTATCTCGCTCTCTATCTCTGAGCAGTTGTAGGCTCAGCTGCTTTCATTCATTTTAACAAAGCCCCCCCTCCCCCGCCCCCCCCCCCCCCCCCTCCTCCCTCCAACACAAACACGCGCACTTTCTTGTTTGTACCACTGCTTCCTCATACTGTACAGATCCATTACTGCATTCCTGAGTACTGTGTCAGTTCGTATCTCTCTCTCTGCATGTACCACTTCTCTCTCTCTCTCTCTCTCTCTCTCTCTCTCTCTCTCTCTCTCTCTTTGCCTGTGCCACTTCTCTCTCTCTCTCCCTCTCCCTCTCCCTCTCCCTCTCCCTCTCTCTCTCTCTCTCTCTCTCTCTCTCTCTCTCTCTCTCTCTCTCTCTCTCTCTCTCTCTCTCTGCCTGTACCACTTCTCTATCTCTCTCTCTGCCTGCCCCCCGCCTCCCCCCCCCCCCCCCCCCCAGACGCTTGAGTCTGTTGAAGTTATGCGAAGCCACAAACTGCCTGGCTCCACGGTGTTCCCCGACGGAGGAGCGGGAGAGAAAACAGTTTTATGTTTTATGAAAAAGCCACAAGGGTATTTTGTTTTGAAATTACTGTGTGCTGCGTCAGGAAAAACGTTTGTAGAGAAAGAACAAAAAAAAAAAAAGGGGGGGAAAGCTCCTCTCCCGCTTCCCGCTCTCTCCGAGTCCGAACGGTAGGTCTCAGGAGGCGCGAAACTAATCTGCGGCAAGAGGCGCGCCGGGGCTCCCACACTCACCGCTTTGCTTACCGGGGCGCTCTTGTCGGCCCAATCGGATATCATCAGGGGTGTAACGATGCGACCTCACAACGATTAATTTCTATTATGATTATTCAGGCAACGATTCAATGCATCATGAAATCTCTTCATTTGACCACATTCGATTCGATTAATTTTCGATTAATTTTCAATACATTTTCTATCAGTTAATTCCCCCAAAAAAAATTGAATACACAAATGTGGCTGGGGGAACTGATCACTCAGCATGAATGGCGAATGCTTACCGTCCTCGTAGGCGGTGTACTCCACCCTGTAGGTCCCGTCCCCCCTTGTCGGTGATGTAGGTGTCCGTGATGGCGCTCGACGGGTTGGCGATGTGAGCCTTGATGTGGCTGCCCCCGCTCTTGCACTGGGCGCGGGCGTCCACGATGAAGTGAGTGGTGACCCTCGCGGAGGGACCCCTGCGGAGAGGAATGGTGAATTTTTTGGTAAATGGTGCATTTTTTCATATAGCGCTTTTATCTAGGGATGTTCGATATTGGCTTTTTTACCGATATCCGATATAGTCCAACTCCCAAAAAAACTGAATAATTTCAGGTAATTAACATTACATATCTCTTGTCGTGGAATTAACACAACATTATGCATACTTTTGAGAATAAATAAAATTATAATTTGTTCTTACTTGCTTGCCTGGGTAAATAAAGGTTAAATAAATAAAAAATTAAATAAAATCTTTTGAAAACCGATACCGATCATTATATTACATTTTAATGCCAATATCGGTAGGCCGATAATATCGGACATCCCTACTTTTATCCAAAACTTTGTTCCTCACATTTTACTTGTTCACTCACACATTCACACACCGACGGCAGAGGCGACCCGTGCGAGGTGCCAACCTGCTCATTGGGAGCAGTTAGGGGTTAAGCGTCTTGCTCCAGGACACGCTGCCGGGAGGAGTGGGAATCAAACCGGGGACCTTCTGATTACCAGCCGACCACTCTACCTCCTTGCTCAAATCCTTTAGCTAGATTTGAGGAGTCATTTATCTTCTAGAGTCCATGAATGAAATGAAAGTTCTGAGTCTGGTCCTGTTCAGACTCACCAGAACACTTGCAGACGGGCAACACAGCAAACAGGACCCACGAAAAAGGAGTGAGAACATAGGAATCCTCCCGTGGAAGCATAGAGAGCGATGACGATGTCTCACACCAGGAACGAGGCCCACAGAGAGAGAGTAGCGCAGTAGATGGCACGACGTCTCACCCCAGAGACGCGGCGGTAGATGGTAGCAACGGATGGCACGACGTCTCCCAGTGAGAACATAGGAAATCCTCCGTGGGATTATAGAGAGCGAAGACGGTGTCTCACCAGGAGCGCGGCAGTTGATGGTAGCATACAGAACGACCTGGCAAAGAGTGGAAGGCAGTCAGCAATCCTTATGCTCTCCACGAGCCGATTGCCAACCACTCTCAGGTACGTGAAACCGATTGTTCGGCATGCCCCTCGTTGGGAAGCGTGCAGAGTTCCACCAGCACTCACAATATATATCATTTACATTTATTTAACCTTTATTTACCCAGGCAAGCAAGTAAGAACAAATTCTTATTTTATTTATTGTCAAAAGTATGCATAATGTTGTGTTAATTCCACGACAAGAGATATGTAATGTTAATTATCTGAAATTATTCCATTTTTTGGGGGGAAACCCTGCATATATCGGTATCTGTTGATATCGGTATCGGAAATTAAGAGTTGGACAATATCGGTATATCGGATATCGGTAAAAAAGCCAATATCGAACATCCCTACTTGCATATCTAAATGTTCAATGGCCAATCACATGTTTTACCCCCCAACATCAAGAGTAAATGCAGGGCAGAGGCAGGGTGAGTATATTTTGTATATAGCCTACTGTAACTACTGTACGTTATGGTAAATACCACAGCCGCTCCAGGATCCTTTTATGTAACTCCTGCGAGCGTGACCCACGGTGCGTTTTTGATGAATTAACTGAAACAGATTAGGATCAAAGGTCAACCACCAAAGGTTCGCTATATATATTTGAGGTCAGGGGTCAGTGCGTCTCCAGTGAGCTTAGGTTTATAAACAAACGTGTGTAGATTAGCACATAAACCTGTGTTCCCTGCATTAGTGCCTTACAATGTAATTGTAACCACCTACCTCAACCCATTGTAGCCATGTACATTAACACTGTATACTGTGGGCCTGTCCCCGACTAAGGATTTGTATAGTCGACTTTGATTGGCCAAACTTTGCCGATAGTCACCAGTCGACTACCCCCCACCAAAAAAAAGGATAATAAATTTTTTTTATGATTCCATTTTGGCTGTGGGGGGTGCTTAATGTCTGAAGGAGTCGACTGAAGGCTTCTTGTCCTCTGCGAAAGCATGCAATTAGTCCACTGATGGATACATCTTGATATTTGTCTAGTGTGTTCATTAGATGGGTGAAATCCTCTTTCAGTGCCTCTCAGTGGCAGTTAGCCTCGCTGGTATGCGCGCCATTAGCGTCAGCCATGATGTTAGGTCTCTTTGCTATTGGAAAGAATGATGAAGAAAAAAGGAATAATAATAATAATAAAAAATATATATATATTTTGCATTCGACTAAGAGGTTGGCAGTCAACTACGGCTCCTTTCGATCGATTAGTTGACTATTCGACTAGTCCTGGTCAGCCCTAATATACTGTATATATATTTATCTATATCTGCATATATTCCTGTTTATACATATATTCCTGTTTTTTTTTTTTTTAAACTTTGACCAGTCAGCTGGTTCTTTTTAGCGTTTATCGCTTTTTTTCTGGTCAAGCATGACCGACAGAAAACAGGTTGAATAGGATATAGATCGGGGGAAAGACACTCTGAGAAAATACGGCGAGTCCGGGAGTCGAACTCGTGTACCCCAGATCCGTGACGCGCACGGTTGTCCCCGACGCCGCAATAGCGCCGAGATACGCGGTGAGCTACTGGAGCTCCCCTATATATTCCTGTTTATATACACACTGTATAAACTTTCATCTATATCAGTATATATGCCATACCTACTCTTATTAGTTATACCACTGGCCAGTACGGCTTACTACCACATGTATAATTGTTAATGCACTTTACTGTTACCTTGCACTCTATTACATTTTAATCTGATCTAATCTAATTAACAAATGATTGCCATAAAAAATCTCACATTAACCGACCTGGATGTACGGGATATGGTCGGGATATGAGCAAAATTACATTTACCATAACACACACATATATATATATATATATATATATATATATATATACATACATACACAGGCACGTGCACACATAGAGGCCAAGGGGTGCTTGAGCACCTGCCTTTTTGAGCCTCATCAAAAAAGTGGCCTTTTGAAAAAATAAATAAATACAAATAATTTTTTTCTTTTTTTTTTACCGTTACGCATATAGACTGCCCTTCCAACTGAAAAATGTCCGGATAGAATCAAAATATTAGGTAAAGAGAGAGAGATGCCCCATATTCCATTGCAGTTTGCACGGCCTCCTCAGCGTGCCTCTCCGCGGACCTATATATTTTATGCATAGCGTGGGTGGTGATGATGATGATGATAGAAACCGCTGTGGCGCATACAGTTGAATGCTGGTATTACACTCATTGAGGGACACGAAGACGTCAAGTCCGATGGGATTTGGGAATCTCAAATACAAATCGGGATTGGAATAAAAATGCATTTATATTAAACAATACAGAATATACAGCACTTCTTGGGGTCTGTAGGGTAAGCACTTATTCCCTCCCCCCTGAACATTTATGGAGATGTATGGGCCTTTTAAGTCAGTGATAAAAGTGTCTTTCAAGGATAAGTGAGCTCCTGCACTGATTATTATAGTTCAATATTCAATATTTGATCACCAAAACCCCCCAAAAAACATAAAAAGGGGGCCCCCCCGCCGAAAAGGGCCCTTAAAAATCGTGCTTGCGCGCTACGCGTGCTCGGTTAATATATACACACAAGTGTAGTGCCCTTTTCAGCCTTTGAGCACCTGCCCTTCTAAAGTCCTGTGCACGTCCCTGTATATACAGTATGGACCACTGAATACACTATACCAGTACCACTGTGTATGACCCCAGTCTCAGACAGCCCCTCCCCCCCTATGTCTTCCTCTCCATAATAGAATCAGTGTCTCCGGTGGGACGAGGTGGGACTAATTGAAGGGTACGAGGGTCTTGTTGACTTAACGTAAAGCACCACTGACAGAGCCGTGTCTGTGCGGAACGGTATCGCTTCCATCGACCGAGGGGGGGAAACCGTACGCCACTCCCGGAGCCCCGCCCCCTGAGGACCCCGTCACCGTGCCGGTGGAGGGCCAATAGGCATCCGCCGTGACTAACCAGAGCCAGACGTGTCAGAGTGGGCCGCGAGAGTCAGTGAACCTGCGGTCGCTTCCCTCCCTGTGGCCAATTGTCAGTTTATTTTTCTTCCTCGATAGATGGAGAGAGAGAGGGGGGAGAAAGAGAGAGAGAGAGGCGGGGGAGAGGGTAGTGTGTGTGTGTGTGCGAGAGAGAGAGAGAGAGAGAGAGAGAGAGAGAGAGAGAGAGAGAGAGAGAGAGAGAGAGAGAGAGAGAGAGAGAGAGAGAGGATGTGTAATGACTGGGGAGGTATGGAGAGGTATCTATTTGTGCATACCAGTTCAATATGTTATTATAAATTAACTTTCGTTCATTCTCTGGTGCCTCAATGAAAACAAGGAAGGCTATCCTTTTCAATAAAAGGAGGTGTCATGTATGGATAATTGGTTTATTATAGATTTAAATGACATATAGGTTTCGATGTAATTACAAGAGTTTGTAAGATTCTCAACTGGTCCTAGACTATTGGAGAACAAAGTGGAATACACACACACACACACACATGCACGCACACACACACATGCATGCACACACATGCACGCACACACACACACACTTTCATTTGTCTTGGACAAAACCAATTATTTCCATGGCTTTGATTTCAGAGTGTATGTATGTGGAATTAATTACGACAATGATGCATTTTCAAGCTAATAATACATACTAGGTTTCAATTAATTATTCACCCACAAGAGTTAATATGATTAGCAATTCTAGGTGAAACGGACTTGGAGAACTAAGTGGAACACACATACATATTTGCGCATCTTGCCAAAACCAATAATTTCCACATGTTTGATTTCAGAGTAGGTATGATGAAAAAGCAACGATTCTCACTTGATGAAGTGAAATGGGATATGTAAGGGATAATGTATACTGTAGCTACAAGGTCATTGTCGCAAAATAATTGACCGACACTGCGTTCTGGAACACCGAGGCGCAGCCGAGGTGTTCTAAACGCAGTGAAGGTCAATTATTTTGCGACAATGACCAAGTATAGCTATACATTATCCCGCTTATTACAGGGCTAACTTACTAACAATTCATTTTACACCATCGACAAGACGAGATCAAATGCAGACGCAGTTGTTCTGTTGCTCCTGGCCAGCAGGTGTGTGGACTTGATTGCACCTGATGTAGTGCAGCTGTGCATAAATCTTAGCTTTCGTAACTGCGATCAAAATGCTTGATTGTGATTGGTCAATAGCGCTCTGTTGCCCCTAACAGTGGTCATTATTGCGCGTTGCCCGTAGCAGCGGTGAATTATCGAGAAATAATTTACCGCTGTCAGGGGCAACCGAGCGCTATTGACCAATCACAATCAAGCATTTTGGCGAATGTTAAAACGCCATGTAATAAAACCGAATAATACCACTGCCTGAGTCGAGTGAAAAGAATAATACCACGGCCTAAATTGAGTGAATTTCTTTTTACCACGACCACGAGTCAAGTGAAAAACGGATGACTGATGAGCTTTTAAAAGCGAAAGTGAAAAACACCTGAAGGCTAAATACTGGGTCCTCCTCCAATGGCCCATGGAAGCTGGGTTGATGCATTTCTATGCAACAAAAACTCAATGCAGATAACGCTCCGTGCATTTGCTCAAAAACATCAAGGCATTTTGGCAGCAGGCCAAAATGAACTGATAAGTGAATTCAGTCTGTGGGCAGCTGAAAATACACAAATACACGAGTTTGACACCGGCCTTATTGTCAGAACCAAGGCACACAGGGCAAATATGGGCCGCCTGGCCTTTTCAGCGGATTAAATTTGCTTATCAGTTCATTCTGACCCGCTGCCTCTCCTGGCCACAATCTAGCTGGCCTGTGATACAAATCAAACGCCCCTCCGCCTCACAGCGCAAATGCAGATGTGTTGACTTTTCACACAAACGCAGTGTTATCTGCATCGTGTACTTGTTGAATAAAAATTGTGTTTTTATTTACTTTTGCTTTTAAATGCTCGTCAGTGATCCCATCAGTCACTCAGTATTATTAGGCTGTATTAATTTCAAGTGAATTGTTGCTAATTCATCATTACCTGCTCTGAAGTCAAACATGTGGAAATGATTGGTTTTAGCAAGACGAGCGAAAGCTACACTAGAAAGTGATGCCGAGGTGAGATGTTTGTTGTGTGTGTCGCTTGTGTTTTGTGTGTTGCGTGTGTTGTGTGTGTTTTGTGTGTTGCGTCAGCGAGGCGGCTTTGTATGTGTGTTCCATGTACCTCTCCAAGTCAGTTTCACCTAGAATTGCTAATCTTACAAACTCTTGTGGGTGAGTAATTCATTGAAACCTAATATATGTCATTTAAATCTTTAATATGAATGAAAGATATAGCCTTCCTTGTATTCATTCAGTGAATGAACAGAAGTGCCTGTATTAAGCTGGTATGCACAAACTGCGTAGATAAAGAAAACGAAGCTTGTGACCTCGGGAAAAAATGCACTTACGTGTCTGGCAACGCAAAATAATCTGTATTTCTTCATCCCCCCCCCCTGTTAATTGAGTCGGACACCCCTTTAAGGAGTGAGATATTTCAAGTCGAGCCAAGTCAGCCTTTACTATCCATGAGAGGTTCTGTTGGCAGCGGTGTCCATATTAAAAACCCATATAAAAGAACACAATAAAAAGGGAAAATACAATATTCATAAACATATAAAAACTGAAGAATGCGAGGAAACGCAAAAATCATGTTTGGCATGTATTTCTTTAACGGTCACATATTATGAAAGTGGAGTGTGTCTATTCTTTTTGGATTTGGCAGTCTGAAATGTTATTTAGATGCTGGGGGGGGGGGGGGGGGGGATTACATAGGTACCCCTTGTCATCTGGCCAGGGTTTGAAGTCTTTTCAGGCTAGTGGTCTGTATCCACTTCCATGACCAAACTAAACAAGCTTTTCAGAATTAGAACCATTTTGTGATGTCATGTCAAGGACAGGCGATCGATTAGAGAGTGCGAGTGTGTCTCTCTGTGTGTGTGTGTGTGTGTGTGTGTGTGTGTGTGTGTGTGTGTGTGTGTGTGTGTGTGTGTGTGTGTGTGTGTGTGTGTGTGTGTGTGTGTGTGCGTGTGTGTGTGTGCGTGTGTGTGTCTGTGTGTGTGTGTGGTGTGTGTGTGTGTGTGTACGTGTCTATGTGTATGTGTGTCTATGTGTGTGTATGTCTGTGTGTGTGTCTGTGTGTCTATGTGTGTGTGTGTGTGTCTATGTGTGTGTATGTCTGTGTGTGTGTGTGTGTGTTGGTGTGTCTATGTGTGTGCGTGTGAGTGTATGTGTGTGTGTGCGTGCGTGTGTCTGTGTGTATGTCTGTGTGTGTGTCGGTGTGTCTATGTGTGTGTATGTCTGTGTGTGTGTGTGTCGGTGTGTCTATGTGTGTGTATGTCTGTGTGTGTCGGTGTGTGTGTGTGTGTGCGCACGTGAGACGCGCTCTCCTACCTTGGAAGGGTCCGGCGGCATGACGCCCTCCACGGCGAAGGGGCTGCCCGATATGGGGTTGCCGTCGTAGCTGATGTCCACCTTGTAGGGCCCCTCCTCGGGGGGAATGTACTGCACCGTGTGCAGCTCGCTGGCCGCCGCGTCCGGCTCCAGCTTGGCGGGGACCGGCCGGCGTGACGGAGAGGTGATCCTCACGTCCAGCTTGCCCTGGCCACCGGCGCCGCACGTGTTGACCACGAACTCCTGCTCCTTCCCCACGTCCACCTCTGCACACACACACACACACACACACACACACACACACACACACACACACACACACACACACACACACACACACACACACACACACACACACACACACATTTAGAATCTTTATTTATGTCCACATAAAGACAGTGTTTAAAGGACACAAATATTATCAGTGCACTTGTACATTGTGGGTTATTCTGATACATTCGTGCCCAAATTGACAATGGCAACCAAAATTACACACACACACACATGGATGATGAACCTGACAATCAACACACCGCACACACACACACACACACACACACACACACACACACAGACACACACACACACACACACAAATGTACAGTCTCCTCCCCATCATATGTATATACTCTGTCAGGATCTATGGGTAACAGTACTGTATATTTGCATATCGTATATGTCACACATGTAACAGTACTGTATGTCATGTATGTCCCTATGCCATAAATGTCATGATGTCATATATGTTGTGTATGTCATAAATGTCACTATGAATTGAAAATGGGGGACCCTGATGTAAACAAGACAAACGTCTTTCTCTGGTCTGCATCCCCTTAACAATTGTATGTATTGAGCCGTACTGTATTGTACCCATTCTGCAATCTGTTAAATAAAGTTTTCATTCATTCATTAATTCATTCACACACACACACCATCATCATCAACCTTTATTTACACTCAAAAAGACAATTGAGGTCACCCTCATTTTAAATGTCGTCGAGACTTTACAGACATTTCAATGCACACATTTCTACAATATAACAATAATAAATATGAATAACTATCTATATCAAGTTTCAAGTTTTCAAGTTTCTTTATTAGTTGTCATAAAAAAATACAGAATACTTTTCTACGAAATGTTTTTTTATGTTATGAGCTCCTGGGAGTGTGCTAGATAAAAATAGATAAAAAGTATAAAATAGAAAGGCAAAAGTATGTAAGCTAAAAAGTGTTCAGTCAATATACAGATTATTGTATATTGTATCAAATGAACATAGGCATAAAATCAGGACACAGATTGACAGAATAAAAAACAATGCATAAATTGCAGACATAAGAATAGGTATAAAAGACAATAAAAGTAGTGCAATGTAAACGTGCAGACTTAATAATGGCATAAAATAAGGAACAAAAGTACAATGTGGCTCGAAGGCATGTTGTGAACCCCCCCCCCCCCCCCCGGAACAGTCAGTCCCCCCAAAACACCCACACATCAATCCCTACCACATCCCCATCTAAGCACACACACACACACAAGCAGGGTGATCGGTAGGGATGGGAGTTCATAAGACTTTATCGATACAATTCCATTATCGATTCTGCTTATCAATCCGATTCTTTAGCAATTCCCTTATCGATAGGGATGCACCGATCCGATATTGATATCGGCCGCCGATATCAGTAAAATAGCTGGATCGGGTATCGGTAATATATATATATATATATCGGATAAAAATAAAATAATTTTTTTTTTATAAGAAATAACCATTCAGTACATTTATATCTATGTGTTAATTTGTTACATTTAGTTTCACTAAGTTAGGAAAGTAATGTTTTAAGTCAAGCCTGATGTTGCCTTGCACAAAAGAATGATCCCAGTCTCTTCCACACAGTGACAGTGAGGCATACAGTTTGAATGAATGAAGTTTATTTTCTGTCTTTGTTTACAACAAATCAAAACACACTTGTGATCCTTTACAATTCTTAAAAACAAAATATAATAAAAAAAATTAAAAAAAATAAAACGTGGATAACTCTTTTTTCTTTTTACTTAAAAAAAATTGACAATGGGTATCGGATCGGTATCGGTATTGGCCGATACCCAAACCCAGGTATCGGTATCGGGACTGAAAAAGTCGAATCGGTGCATCCCTACTTATCGATTCCTGATACATTTATAATTTAAATAAATAAATTGGAAATGCAACAGAACTATCTATTGAACTGTAGTTGCATTCAATGCAATGAGCATGGCTATTTAGCTAGCTAGCGGCTAACGTTACTTTACCATGTAAATGAATGACTAGGATGCAAAGCACCTTCAGTTTTCACTGCACACACAAAAAGGTCGCAATATCGAGCCCTTTAGGTTTTCCTAGTCAAGGTAGTCTGCTATGGCTGCATGCGTGGCGCTAACGTTATTGTTTTTAAATGTGCAACTGTCGGAAAAACATGGCATCGATAAGAGGAATCGATAGTCACAGAGGCATGCGATTCCAGGAATCGGACAATTAGGAACCGGTTCCCAATCGATTCCGATTCTCGATTCCCATCCCTACCGCAGAGCTACCGAAAAGAGGATCTAGCTACTTGCATTTCATGTTTGTATAGCGGGGGACTTATGGGGTCATAATCCGTTAGAAATCACTCTTGTCGTACTAAAAAAGGGAACGCTAAATGTACGTGAACGCCAGCCAAACTATTTTCTTGGCAGAGCTCTATATCACGCTCTCTCCAGGCCTGCTCTGGTCCTGCGGATGCTCTGGTGTTATTGATGCGCGCGTGTTCTCTCTCTCTGCGGAAGACGGACTGGTTCCAGTTCACGGGGGTCAAACCTCTTCCGTGTGATAGATAGTTTCTCTTTTCCTTCGCCGCAAAAAAGACAATTAAAAGAAGGCACCGTTTGGACTCAGACGTGCGTGCCCGGAGGGTAAAATAATAATAATAATTTATTTTATTTGTATAGCACTTCTCAGGAACACGAAGTCGCTGCCATTAGGCAGAGAAACAGAGAAAAACAAAGAAACAAAAGGAACATAAGACCACGGGCGAAACAGGGAAAATAGCATGAGATACACAGAAACATAAAGCCACAGTAACAAACATCAAAACAGTACTCACTGTTGTTCAAGCCCTGAACCTTGACCTTGTTGAGGTCGAGGGGCGGGGCCACGCTGATGCTGAAAGGGCTTTTGGGAATGGGGTCACCGCCGTGGCAGACTGTGATGGACGTGTTTCCCTGAGAGAGAGAGAGAGAGAGAGAGAGAGAGAGAGAGAGAGAGAGAGAGAGAGAGAGAGAGAGAGAGAGAGAGAGAGAGAGAGAGAGAGAGAGAGAGAGAGAGCACAGAGAAAGGTTATGGAAATGACACCTGTTCAGTCGGAAATCTGTCAATCTGCTAACAGTTCAATGGTTCAGATATGGATTATGTGTCGTGGTACAGTATGCTGGGGGGGGTTTAAATCAATTCAAACTGAACAAGCTGGTGAGGAAGTCTAGCTCCGAGGTGGGAGGCGAACTAGAGGTGGTGGCAGAGAGGAGGAGGAGAAGGAAGCTGGCCGCTATCCTGGAGAAGCCCTTCCACCCCATCTATGAGGAGCTAGTCAAGATGAGGAGCACGTTCAGCCACAGACTCATACCCCCCCCAGTCCAGTCCATTAACCGCCTCGGTCAATCCTTCATGCCAGCGGCCATCAGGCTCCACAACCGTGGGCGAGGACTGCTGCCAGCAGCTGGAGAACTAATGCCTGCGGAACTTGAGAAGTATCAGGAATGTCTGACCCTTAACCACTAAGTGTGTCTGACTCTTAACCACCAAATCTGCACTGACTATAGTGTGAATTATGACCAACACGGTACACACCCTCATCTGCACCCTGTGTATATAGCCAGATAAAAAAAAATAATAAAGGATTGCCTATATTTATTGTATTAGACCCTCATCTACACTTTTGTTTATACTGTATACTATATATATTAATTGTATTGCCTATATTTATTACCCTGCCCATACCTGTACCACCCCCCCCCCCCCTCCCCTCCCCTGTGCTGCTATGACGTCCAATTTTGCCAAGGAGGATCAATGAAGGAATATATTATCTTATCTTATCTTACCTGTTGAACAGCAGTGTAGCGGACAGTGTAGCTGTAATCGTGGTTGTCGATGATCTCAAAGTCGCGGACGGCGTCCCCGGTAGCCGCTCCGGTGAAGTGGACCTCCGGCGTGGCCTTGCCCGCTCCCTTGGTGTAGATGGTGAAATGGGTTGGTTTACCCACCTCCACGCCTGCAGGGAACACCGGAGAAATGGTCAGTATTAGGCAATAATTAAATGGCATCGTTTATCATCTTTAAACGGGAGCAAACTGGCATTGTAGATACATGCATACTGTAGATACTATATCTTATTATGTGTACATATCCCTTACCTACTCGTACTAGTTACGCTGCTGTCCAGTATGACTAACTACCATAGTGTCTTTATAGCTGTATCACTGTACATGTTACAGTAACACTACAATGCTGTACATACATCTCATTGGCACTATTACTCAGTAGTACTAATTTATATATTCTATACCCAGTTTAATCACCATTACATTGTATATTGCTGTTGCACTTTACTGTTACATTTGCACTCTGGATGGATGCCAAACTTCTTTTTCCGTTGTACTTAAATACATTTTAATCTAATCTAATCTAATCAGTCAGTAATCTCAGTATTATTAGGTTGTATTACATTTTACATTATCAAGTGAATCGTTGCTAATTCATCGTTACCTGCTCTGAAATCAAACATGTGGAAATGGTTTTGGCAAGAAGAGTGAAAACTATAGTAGAAAGTGATGCAGAGGGGAGATGTTTTGTGTGTTGCGTGTGTTTTGTGTGTTGCTTGTGTTGTGTGTGTTGCTTGTGTTGTGTGTGTTGCTTGTGTTGTGTGTGTTGCTTGTGTTTTGTGTGTTGCTTGTGTTGTGTGTGTTGCTTGTGTTTTGTGTGTTTTGTGTGTTGCTTGTGTTCCTTGTGTTGTGTGTGTTGCTTGTGTTGTGTATGTTGCTTGTGTTTTGTGTGTTGCTTGTGTTGTGTGTGTTGCTTGTGTTGTGTATGTTGCTTGTGTTTTGTGTGTTTCTTGTGTTCCTTGTGTTGTGTGTGTTGCTTAGGTTGTGTATGTTGCTTGTGTTGTGTGTGTTGCTTGTGTTTTGTGTGTTTCTTGTGTTCCTTGTGTTGTGTGTGTTGCTTAGGTTGTGTATGTTGCTTGTGTTTTGTGTGTTGCTTGTGTTGTGTGTGTTGTGTATGTTGCTTGTGTTGTGTATGTTGCTTGTGTTGTGTGTGTTGCTTGTGTTGTGTATGTTGCTTGTGTTTTGTGTGTTCCTTGTGTTGTGTGTGTTGCTTAGGTTGTGTATGTTGCTTGTGTTGTGTGTGTTGCTTGTGTTGTGTATGTTGCTTGTGTTTTGTGTGTTGCTTGTGTTGTGTGTGTTGCTTGTGTTGTGTGTGTTGCTTGTGTTGTGTGTGTTGCTTGTGTTGTGTGTGTTGCTTGTGTTGTGTGTGTTGCTTGTGTTGTGTGTGTTGCTTGTGTGTTGCTTGTGTTGTGTGTGTTGCTTGTGTTGTGTATGTTGCTTGTGTTTTGTGTGTTTCTTGTGTTCCTTGTGTTGTGTGTGTTGCTTGTGTTGTGTGTGTTGCTTGTGTTGTGTGTGTTGCTTGTGTTGTGTGTGTTGCTTGTGCGAGGAGGCTATGTGTGTGTGTTCCACTTACTTCTCCAAGTCAGCTTCACCTACTATTGCTTACAAACTCTTGTGGGTGAGTAATTGATTGGGACCTAATGACAACCCATTTAATCTGTGTCTGATGAATGAATTATTGTGTTGGGTTATGTGTTAATTTGGAATGTCTTGTCTAATGGTTACGAGGAATATTAGTATATGGAATGTCAAGCTGTTTTTGAACAAGTTTTAGTTTTCTCTGAGATGTTTCTGTTAGTTGTTTTATTGATATTTGTTGTTTTATTGATATTTGATTTGTTCTATATGTTTGTATATTTGTTATTGTTCTATATTTGTTTGTATGTCTGACTTTGATTTGTTTATTGTTCTATATTTGTTTGTATATTTTATTGGTGTTTTATTGATTATTTTTGTTTTAGAATTTGTATGTTTGTATCCAGACCCCAGGAAGAAGAGTCACTGCTGAGGCGGTGACTAATGGGGATCTGAAATAAAGAAACACATTTGAATGTAATCTAACGTGATGATCTTCCTCACCTGACTGGTGGAGGCCGGGGCCCTCAGCCCGGACCTTGGCCGCGTCGTGGGACGGGTCCACCTTGATCCTGAACGGGCTGATGGGGATTTCCTGTTTGCAGATCAAAAGGGGGCTCAGCGTTATGACCTTTTGGAATGGGGGGGGTGAGAAAGCTACTGCTCTACTTCATCGTTTTTCAGCCAAGGCTGGCCTTCATCAGGCATAATGATGACCCCGTCCTGCCATGTATATATCAAACACCCAGGGTCCGTTCCAACAGGTTTAGAGACGGGCGCTCTCTTCCTCATGCTCGATTCCTCAGTGAAACATTGCGGGGGAAACGAGGAAGAGGTACGGAGAGAAGAGGCGTGTTAAGAAGAAATGGAACGTCCTTGTTTATTCACGTGCCATTTTGAAATAATAATAATAATAATTAAAAAAAACGAACCTTCTTACTGTCTTTTGTTATTATGTACCTTATTACTATGCTACTATAGTTATACTACTATCTAATCATGCTAATATGTCTATACTACTATGCTACTATACTTATACTACTACCTAATCATGCTAATAGGTCTATACTACTATGCTACTATACTTATACTACTACCTATCATGCTAATATGTAATACTATGCACTCTTAGCTGCCAGAGATGTACCCCTCCTGGTGACATGTTGTTCAAAATCTGTAAGTCACTTTGGATAAAAGCGTTTAGCTAAATAACTAAATGTAAATGTAAATGTAATTTTGAGGTGCCGTTTGTGGGAGGAGTTTTACACGCCTAACAGCCTACGTACGAAAAATATTTCCGAGACACCTCAGGCTTCCTTTGTGTGTTTCTTATGGCTACGGAACGGCCTTAAAAGATGGTGGTAATCCTTACGTTTCAGGGGCAATGGAGGAATCAAGGGCAGAGGAAGGGAAGATGGAAGGAATGGACATTTTAGTTCCTCACCTGGTCGGCGAACAGCACCATGATGGTGTAGCGCCCGGGGCCCGGGGGCGTGTACTTCACCGTGAACGTGTCGTTGTCATTCTTGATGATGTCGAAGTCGATGTCGGCCTCGGCGGGACCGACCACGCCCGGAGCGCACTTTATCCCGATGCTGACGTCGCCTACGTGAGCGAGGAGGATCAGAAAAGCAGGGCCGCTTTTAGTCACCGCTGTGTTGTTATGTTGTTGAATGCAAAGGGTGTTTTTGATGCGGCCATTTGGTGTTCGACGTAGTACAGAGTCTCACGTTACACGGTGACATACATGGTACTGTACAGGGTGTACTGATGGACTAAAGTGCCAGGAGACGAAAAGTGCCAGGAGACATAAAGTGCCAGGAGACACAAAGTGCCAGTAGACATCATCATAATTTTTTTCATCATTTATTTATTCGTACATGTTAACAGTACATATTAATATAATTCACCAAATTATAAACACAAAGTGCCACGAGACACAAAGTGCCAGTAGACACAAAGTGCCAGGAGACACAAAGTGCCAGTAGACACAAAGTGCCAGTAGACACAAAGTGCCAGTAGACACAAAGTGCCAGGAGACATAAAGTGCCAGTAGACACAAAGTGCCAGTAGACACAAAGTGCCAGTAGACACAAAGTGCCAGTAGACATAAAGTGCCAGTAGACACAAAGTGCCAGTAGACACAAAGTGCCACGAGACACAAAGTGCCAGGAGACACAAAGTGCCAGGAGACACAAAGTGCCACGAGACACAAAGTGCCAGTAGACACAAAGTGCCAGTAGACACAAAGTGCCAGTAGACATAAAGTTCCACAAGACACAAAGTGCCAGTAGACACAAAGTGCCAGTAGACACAAAGTGCCAGGAGACATAAAGTGCCAGTAGACACAAAGTGCCAGTAGACACAAAGTGCCAGTAGACACAAAGTGCCAGTAGACACAAAGTGCCAGTAGACATAAAGTTCCACGAGACACAAAGTGCCAGTAGACACAAAGTGCCAGTAGACACAAAGTGCCAGGAGACATAAAGTGCCAGGAGACACAAAGTGCCAGGAGACACAAAGTGCCAGTAGACACAAAGTGCCAGTAGACACAAAGTGCCAGTAGACACAAAGTGCCAGTAGACACAAAGTGCCAGTAGACATAAAGTGCCTGTAGACACAAAGTGCCAGTAGACACAAAGTGCCAGGAGACACAAAGTGCCACGAGACACAAAGTGCCAGTAGACGACAGGGTGTAGAGAAACACAGAGGCAAAGCCTCTATCTGTCTTGTCTAGATTTCTCACTGTCCGTTGGGTCACCGTCTCACCTTGCCCGGCCTCGCTGCAGTCCACGGTGAAGTAGGTGGGCTCGTTGGCCTTCAGGCCGGACTTCTCCACGCCGGGGCCGTACACCTTCACGTTCTCCGGGTGGCTGCCCTCCCCGATGGTCACCTGTGAGTCACAAACAACCACAGTGTAATTTTAAAGCTGCTACTGTGGAAGATAGGCCCCCATGTGGCCGTGGAGGGTAACTGCACCTTGTTTAGACATGGAAGATAAGCAAGCAAGGTAACGTTGGGTAATGTCTCAACTCAATAATGTAATAAACTGCTTATAATATATTAAACGTTAGTGTTAGTGATGCCTGGTGTTCTGTACCCTGAAGGGGCTGTGGGTTAACGTTAGTGTTATTGTTATTGTTTACTTTAGTTTTTGTGTTTTTTTTTATCCGATGATTTAATGAGTTGAGGCCCCGTATAGGCCCATCTGGGTCTCTTGTCTCTACTCAGCACCTTTATATACACTTTCTGTCATGGTCAATGTTTCGATTTTTTTTACTGTTTTGCTGAAATGGTGCAAAATAAAGAAATAAAATAAAGAAATAAATAGTGATGCCTGGTGCTCTGTACCCTGAAGGGGCTGTGGGTTAACGTTAGGGTTAGTGACACCCCTTCCTGACAGGCAGCGACGCGAGCGAGCGTGATTGCGAAAATTATTAAAATGTATTCGTTTCAATCAGACTATCCTGACCTGCCGCGAGCGACAGCGAACTGAGCGGCAATGTCGTTCCCCCCTCAAATATTCGCTCGCTGTGTCTCTAGTTGAGCGATTATGCGGCCGAGTCCCGCCCCTAAACACTTTTTATTGGTCGAGAATCGCAGGCTGCTTTGCCCCTGTGCTTCCAGGTAAACACACACACACAGACACACTCGGACAAGCGCTGCGTCATATCAGGACAGTGTCGCGCGCGATTTCGTCTCCAGTTCGCTCGCTCGCTGCCTGTCAGGAACCGGTGTGATGCCTGGTGTTCTGTACCCTGAAGGGGCTGTGGGTTAACGTTAGGGTTAGTGATGCCTGGTGTTCTGTACCCTGAAGGGGCTGTGGGTTCACGTTAGGGTTAGTGATGCCTGGTGTTCTGTACCCTGAAGGGGCTGTGGGTTAACGTTAGGGTTAGTGATGCCTGGTGTTCTGTACCCTGAAGGGGCTGTGGGTTAACGTTAGGGTTAGTGACGCCTGGTGTTCTGTACCCTGAAGGGGCTGTGGGTTAACGTTAGGGTTAGTGACGCCTGGTGTTCTGTACCCTGAAGGGGCTGTGGGTTAACGTTAGGGTTAGTGACGCCTGGTGTTCTGTACCCTGAAGGGGCTGTGGGTTAACGTTAGGGTTAGTGATGCCTGGTGTTCTGTACCCTGAAGGGGCTGTGGGTTAACGTTAGGGTTAGTGATGCCTGGTGTTCTGTACCCTGAAGGGGCTGTGGGTTAACGTTAGGGTTAGTGACGCCTGGTGTTCTGTACCCTGAAGGGGCTGTGGGTTAACGTTAGGGTTAGTGATGCCTGGTGTTCTGTACCCTGAAGGGGCTGTGGGTTAACGTTAGGGTTAGTGACGCCTGGTGTTCTGTACCCTGAAGGGGCTGTGGGTTAACGTTAGGGTTAGTGACGCCTGGTGTTCTGTACCCTGAAGGGGCTGTGGGTTAACGTTAGGGTTAGTGACGCCTGGTGTTCTGTACCCTGAAGGGGCTGTGGGTTAACGTTAGGGTTAGTGATGCCTGGTGTTCTGTACCCTGAAGGGGCTGTGGGTTAACGTTAGGGTTAGTGACGCCTGGTGTTCTGTACCCTGAAGGGGCTGTGGGTTAACGTTAGGGTTAGTGATGCCTGGTGTTCTGTACCCTGAAGGGGCTGTGGGTTAACGTTAGGGTTAGTGATGCCTGGTGTTCTGTACCCTGAAGGGGCTGCTAGGGACGTTAACTTCGCCCCAGGTGATGATGATGGTGTGTTTGATGGGCTTGCTGGGAATGTAGACGCAGAAGTACGTGCTGTCTCCGTTGTCGGTGATCTGGATGTCGATGGGGAAGCCCTCTGCGTCCTGTTGGCATGGGAGGGGGAAAAGGACAGACTTCACTTTAGCTACGTTCACACGGCCTGCACTACAGGAAGAAGACACACCGTTACATACCTAATTATGTATTAATTACTGATGTATTAATTATGCTTCAAACAAACATTCTTTTCCTGTATGTCTTTAGTTGAGGTGGTTCAGTGTGCCTGGTACAATGCCATAATTCTCTGTGCTAGCTTAATTAAAAAGTGTCTGGGAAATGTACAGAAAACAGATAGGGGAGCCACCCACTCACACTGAGCCCTTGTTCAACTGAATGATGAGTTTAAAAACATTCCTTTTGAAGATACCAACTGTCTAGCTTCAACCAGTTATCTTTCAAGGTCTCTGCGGCAACTCTGTACTTTGGTCAACAAAGCGTGTAACTGAATTATGAGTTTAAAAACATTCCTTTTGAAGATACCAACTTTCTAGCTCCAACCAGTTCTCTTTCAAGGTCTCTGCGGCAACTCTGTACATTGGTTAATAAAACTTGTTAACAATACACTTGTTAAACGTAGTACTTTTCCAGGACAATCTGTTAGTTTTTGAGCACGTTTACCACATTCAAAAGTATCAATAGTATTGCAAAACCTGTGACGTGAGAAGATTCTCCTGTCCGTCGTCTGTCATTAGCAACTAAACTCTACTTTCTGTGTCCATTTGGAATTGATTGGATTTTGAAGGTATCCCACTGCTATACTGTATGATGTCATCATTCTGGGACGAGTGTGTAACGTCGACTCCGCTCACACACACCTGGGCGTAGATCTTGAGCTCCCCCCTGCCGGCTCCCGTGGTATCGATGGTGAACTCGGCCGGCTTGTTGACGATGACGCCGGTGGGCTCCAGACCCGCGCCGTAGCATTTCACCTGAGGGAGAGGAGACGGTTCAAACGCATGTGGGAATACTGCGCATAGGGAAATGTACAGTCGTTTTTTTGCTGATGTCTGCCGTTTTTTTCATTCACTAGAGCCCTTTCACTGCCACACTACAGAAGGTTAACCCTTTACTATCACACTACCGACGGTAACCGTCGGTATACAAGGGTTACGCTTCTGTAGTGTGGCAGTGAAAGGGTTAACGTGCTGTTGTTGTGTGGCAGTGAAAGGGTTAACCATTTGGTACACAGTCAATCTTGCAGTGTCAAATTAACACTATTCCCGAGTGTATTTGGTCCCGACTCAGAATTGGTGTTAAATTGACTCTTGCTCTTGTGTAAGAGTTAAATGAACTCTAAATAGAGTAAAAAAACATAACACTCGCTTAAAGATTGACTGTGTAGTGCGGCAGTGAAAGGGCTAGCATTCTAAATTGTCGAGTGAATTCCTCAAAACACTACAATGAGGAATTAGACGCGGAAGGGGAGGAGTCAAACCTGCTCAGGGAAGACATCATTGGCCGCGGGGAGGATGTGGGCCATGAAGGGGCTGTCCTTGATGTCCTCGTCGTCGCAGATGACGTGGACGGCGTAGTCGCCAGGCTCTGTGGGCCAGTAGCGCACGTCGCACGAGCCGTCGCCCTTATCGTCGCACTCGATCTTAGCCTGCGACGGCCCCTCGATGGAGAAGCCTGTGTAGACAGACAGAGAGAGAAACGTCACTTCAACACATTATTCATTAGGATAATAATGTCCCTTTAACCGTGGTGTTCGGGGGTTTGTTTACTGTTCGATTGTTACTAAAAAAGAGAAATTATACAATTCATTGTTTTTGCAACCTGAGACTCATTGGCCTTGGCTCATTTTCTGTGAAGAACATATAAAAGAACACATTTTGACACTTTGCGCCTCACCTCCGCCCCCCCCCCTACAAATTTGTATTACATATATAAATACCACAGTTCAGGTCCACTGTGGTGTGGAAAGTGTGGAAATTGTATGTGAAAAATATGAATATGAAACAAAAATGTTAACTTGTCTTCCTCCACGGTCTGCCTCCACCTTGTTTCATTCATACTGATTGAAGATAAACATTTACAGTATTCCATTCATGTCTTGGTTATAAGGAATTCCCCCCCCCTTTTTTTTTTTACAGATATCAAATTTCATCACACAAAGCGAATAGCACTTTTATTGATACATGATATCTAGGTCAACAGACATGATTAACCATATATGCCTGTCTAGACTGCTTGTAATTGAGATAAAGTTAACATCTGTTAAGTGTTTCTACATAAGATGTTATGGCTTCAGTACTGTTGTGGGTCCAGCAGACCTGTGGACACTGGGTGAGGGACACAAAACCACACAAGGGTTAACCTGAAAGAGCAGATGGGTCATGTGACAGGAAGCAGTTTCTATGACAAAATTGTTAGGACAAAAAAGATTAAATCTGCTTGCAATTACAGGCCAACTGGCAGATCCTTTAGTTTAGATTGAAGGTGTGTGTGTGTGTGTGTGTGTGTGTGTGTGTGTGTGTGTGTGTGTGTGTGTGTGTGTGTGTGTGTGTGTGTGTGTGTGTGTGTGTGTGTTTGTGTGTGTGTGTGTGTGTGTGCGTGCGTGCGTGTGCATGCGTGTGTGTGTGTGTGTGTGTGTGGGGGGGGGGGGGGGGTCTCTTAGCTGGTCTCTTAGCTTTGTCAGTGTCACAGCCATCACCACCATCGACTAAAAACACACCTCTTAAAACAATATCTGAAATAATATCTGAAGAAAAATAATAAAAATACTAACCTTGCTTCCATACTGTATTTTTACTATTATTTACCCTAATGTTATGCTACTATTCTATAATATTTTTTTTTTTTTTTTTTTTTTTTTTACTTTATTTTTTAGCGTTTATCGCTTTTCTGGTCAAGCATGACCGACAGAAACAGGTTGAAAATGGGATGTAGAGCAGGGGAAGACATTCTGAGAAATGACGGCGGGTCCGGGAATCGAACTCGTGTCCCCCAGATCCGTGACGAGCACGGTTTTCCCCGACGCAGAAATAGCGCAGAGATATGCGGTGAGCTACGGGAGCTCCCCTTCTATAATACATTTACCATTTATTATTATACTACTACCTTTACTAGGTCACTAAGATCCTCCAACCAGGCTCGGCTGGTACCCCCCCACACACCAGACTCAAAAAGAGAGACGATCGCTCTTTCAAGGTCGTGGCCCCCAAACTGTGGAACCAGCTTCCCCTGGAGATCCGATCTGCCCCCCTCGCTGGAGACATTTAAGGCCCGTCTAGAAACCCACTTTTATTCCCTAGCCTTCAATAAACCCTGATTCTCCCACACCCTACCGTAACTCACACACTCCCATGCAATGTTATCCTGCCCCCTCCCTCTTGTATCTCTTCTTGTGCTCCTCTGTCCCCTGTGTGCTGTACTGTACTTTGTGCTTCCCTATCCGCTTGTTGGCCTACTGTTGTCCTATTCTCTGAATACTGTCCTTTCCTGTTGTGCCTTCTTTTTGTATTTGTGTATTTTATATTATGACATTGATCTTATGCTTTGATTGTACAGCACTTTGGTTGGCTCTTGAGTTTTTAAACATGCTATATAAATAAATTACTTGACGTGACTTGACTTGACTACCTATCGTGCTAATACTACTATGCACTCAGAGTGTAACACTCAAGATCGACACTATTTGACGAACAACGCCGCTGACCCGTAGCTGCCAGAGATGTCCCCCTCCTGGTGACCTATTGTTCACAATCTGTACGTCGATTTGGATAAAAGCGTTCAGCTAAATGACCTTGGCTTTCAGGGCTGTGGGAGATAAATCCCCCCCCCCCCCCCCCCCTCTCTCTGATCTCCCTCACCCATCTTCCCTTCCTACCCTCATCCCTCATTCTTAACCCCAATAAACCCTCCCCCACCTTTCCCCAAAATGTCATGACACCCTTATACCTATGGCCCCCACCCCTCTCAGTTTTGTAGGTATACATATGTTCCTCATTCAGTGGGGGTTCTCTCAATCCAGCTAGTCACCTGTCACCTCGTCGAGAGTCATCCAGCCATTCTCTGACTATTTTTGTATTGATACTTCGACTGAGTTAATAAACTGTATTAACCAGGTCTCTTCTGACTGAGTAAGTTATTCAGCTTCGGATATTTTCCACCACAGGGCAATAAAACAAATCTCCTGTAAAGGACTATGCCGCTATGTCCCCCCCCCCCCCTTCCCCCCCTCAGACTTACCCAGAGTTCCCACCTCCGTGCCGATGGCCTCCACCACGAAGTCGGCGCTCTTCCCCACCATGCCCGTCTCCAGACCCGGCCCCCACGCCCGGACCTTCTGAGGCCCCGCCTCCTCGCTGATCTGCACCTCGAACGGGCTGCGACCAAACAGAAGGTTCAAGTCTTTTAGGTTATTCAAGATTCAAGAGGTTTATTTATCACATATACATATATGCATATTATAATACCAGGTTATAACAATCCACGCAGGGCAACCACTGACTAACAGCAAGACGCCGTATACAGTATGAAGGGTTTTCATTCCAAAATTCTATACTGAACATTGATTTATTATTAAAGGTAATGTACTGTAAGTGGTATGTCTTTGTTAAATATGTGTTAAATGGCTCTAGATTCCGACAGCCATCGCTGATATAGAGTGTCTGGTCAGTAACATGGGTCTCCCAGTCCCTCCACTCTGCAGTAAACAGCCATCACTGATATAGAGTGTCTGGTCAGTAACATGGGTCTCCCAGTCCCTCCACTCTGCAGTAAACAGCCATCACTGATATAGAGTGTCTGGTCAGTAACATGGGTCTCCCAGTCCCTCCACTCTGCAGTAAACAGCCATCACTGATATAGTGTCTGGTCAGTAACATGGGTCTCCCAGTCCCTCCACTCTGCAGTAAACAGCCATCACTGATATAGTGTCTGGTCAGTAACATGGGTCTCCCAGTCCCTCCTGCTCTGCAGTAAACACAAAATAAATGTTCTGGTATCCCATTCCCACTTTATCCAATCAGGAGAGAGAACCCTAGATAGTATTACTTATTCCAAGATATCTTGCCAAGCCAAGTTTGCTTACCGCACTGGTAGATTTATTTTTACTTGTTTCAAGGACACATTAGGACACACTAGTTTTTATTTCTTATTTTTGTCAGACCATTTTTGCAGTGTGGAGTTCTCTCTCCTGATTGGATAGGGTGAGAACGGGATACCAGAAAACATGTTGTTTACTGCAGCGCGGAATGTTCTTAAGATTACTAATGACTCTTTCACATAGTGGATACCTACGTTTTATACAAAAACAAACAGACAAAAGTCATTGTGTCAATTGATGGTCCTGTCTTATATAAATCTGCCACGGCTGACTTGCACTCTTTGAACTCAATAGTCCATTACGTCAAGTTATGATAGGTGTGTGTGTGGGGGGGGGGCTCACCTGCGTGGAATGCTATGTCCTCCCCATGTGATTGTGATGATGTATTTGCCGGTCATTATGGGATAGTAGTCGCACTCGTACAGGTCCTCCCCGGTCTCACACACCTTCACCGGCTCATCCAGGCCCTCTGAGACGAGAACATCAGACCTCGTTATTCTCCAGACGCACGCTCAATAAATACCACTTTAACATAATAGTAGTCGGCCTAAAGCCATATTTACAACTGTTAGGGTCATGTTACTGTTATGGAGCAACGCGTGTGTGTGTGTGTGTGTGTGTGTGTGTGTGTGTGTGTGTGTGTGTGTGTGTGTGTGTGTGTGTGTGTGTGTGTGTGTGTGTGTGTGTGTGTGTGTGTGTGTGTGTGTGTGTGTGTGTGTATCAACCTTGGGAGGACCCACAGTTCCTCTAAATCATCGGAGAGCCTTGGGAGCCATTTCGAACATATAAGAATTCCAATCACGGACACAAAGGCTCTAGGGACGCGTTCCGCTAGCAAAAAAATAAGAAAAAGATATTACTCTTTTCCCCCACTCACTTGGGCCCTTCACGGTGACCTTGAGCTCCCCGCTGCCGGCTCCCTTGGTGTAGACCTTGAAGTCGGCCACCTCCTTCACCCGCACCCCCTTGGGCTGGAGACCTCTGCCGGAGGCCCTGCAGGCGTTGGGGTTGCAGGCTGAGGGGGCACAGCCAAGAAGGTTGAAGGGAATAAAGAAATTAGGTTAGACTGGAAGGGTACACAGTAAGGCTGTCCCCGAAGCCTGTTTTTGGGATTCGAACTTTGTCAGGGTTTTTCGAACGAACGTTCGAACCTTCGCTTACATTTTTTTTTTATTATTCAAAAAGATTTACAATTTTTCATTTTCAAATTTAATTTTAATTTAATTTTTTTTATATATCCTCAAACTAAATCCTCAATTTGAATAAAGTGATTCATCTGATTAATTTAGTCTTTTTTGTTTATTAAATCAACTTTCCAGACCAGACCCAGCCCAGGGAGAAGCCCCAGCCCAACTAAATCAATTAAATCAACTTTCTTTAATGAATATAACTCATCCGTTTCTTTTAATACTATAACATTAGTGTAGCCTAATCTTTATCTGCAACTGTGAAGAAAAAACCCATTGGTTTAAACAGAAAAAATATAAATTTATTTTTTATTTTTATTAAAAATAAATAATTTGAATGTTGATTTATAATTCGAATGCCAATATAACGAACGAAGGTTCGAACGTTTGGGCTCAGCCCTAGTACACAGTAACACATTTGGCACTCTCCCAGACAGTCACACTCACACACACACACACACACACACACACACACACACACACACACACACACACACACACACACACACACACACACACACACACACACACACACACACACACACACACACACACACACACACACACACACACACACACACACAGCTGCAGCGGCGTCGCTGTTAGTCGATGGGACAGCGCCACAAGAAGCACACTCTGCCACTGTCGCCGGGTAGATGCAGCAGGGGGGAGACGGGACAGAAATGATGAAAAACAATGCGTTAATGGTACGGAAAATAAGAAAGAGAAAAACAGTGAGACAAAAGAGAGCGAGGAGGCTTGGACGTTTAGGGCTTGAACAGATGGGAAGAATGAGAACGTGGGAAGGAAGAGGAGCTCTGGCAAGAGGTGGAAAAAGACCACGTTAATAAAGAGTATTTTCAGTCAAAAATACCACGTTAATAAAGAGTATTTTCAGTCAAAAAGACTACGTTAATAAAGAGTCTTTTCAGTCAAAAAGACTACATTAATAAAGAGTATTTTTCAGGCAAAAAGCAATCGCATGAATGTTCTGGCTTTTGGACATTCGGGAAGCAGACACGCAGTCGACATCCTCTGCTTCCGATATCTCAATAAAAAACTAAAACACGAGACATTCCTCGGTTATCTCTTTGATGTTTAATGTCGTATTTATTTTGCACCCCAAAGTAATGCCACTGTGTGAAACGATGAGCTCTTGTTTGACGGTAAAACCTTTTTTAGAATAGCTTGCGATGAGTTTAATTATAAGCTTTTCGAATAGCATTGCTCCTTGAACAAAAGTAAAGTCATTAAAATACTTTAATTAGACCTCGTACTGAAAGGAACTGAATAATTAGACAGTGTAGGGGTAATCAAGTGGAGGAGAGCCTGTTAATTGAGGTATAATTAGATCTAGAGGGTCTATTAGACCTACATGCACAGCAGTATGACAATTTCTTTCTTTTTTTTTCTTTTTTTTTTCTTTCCTTCTCTTTCTCCTATTTTTCTCTGATTTTCTCCCCGTCCCAATTAGTCGTTGTGCCAATTCCCCCCCTCCCCTACCTGGTTGTTGTACACATGTTCTCCCACGAGTCGGTACAAGGGTGTCCTGATGTCGAACGCACGCTTCCTCCGAGACGTGCGCCGTCAAGCCAGTGACGCTCTTTCCACTTGGCAGCGAGGACTCTCATTGGTGAAGTGTAACGCGTTGGAGGGCATGCTATCTCCACCAAGTCCTGCCCCGCTTAGCAAGCGCCGAGACCTGACCTGTAGGCGTCACTGTCCACAATGCCAGATTCCCACCCGCCAGCTTCCCCACCCCCTAATACTGCCAATTGTATTAATATGAACGGCCAGCCAAGCTGGTAGCAACGCCGAGAGCTGGGCTCGAACACAGCGTCTCCTGCGTTGGTGACGAGCGCAATCTCCGCTACGCCACCTGACAATCTTAACATGACTAGGGGAATACTGTGATTACGGGATGACCTGACTATGTATACATCTTAATGTAATTATGTCTCTTTGATTAAAGTCCTAACCAGAGCATGAATGCTATCATTACAACCCGTGGTACTGTAATATTAGTCACATTATTGGAGGGTTGCTATATATTATACACCATGTCTGTACACCAACAGTAAGCTTGTCTGTCAGTTGTACTGTATGAGTCATGCTACATGTCCCAATATTTATTTAACCTTTTGAGTTGTTAACACATTCCCTGCCACGCAATTTGAGCATCTTATACCACTCTCTGCCACCACTTTAAGTCTATGGAGATGTTCCCCTTCTTTGCAGGGTTATAACTTTTTAAATTGTATTGCTAAATTGACATTACTATGGCCCATTCAACATCGATTATCTATCGTTCAGGATGTGGGAACGTTATACTTTTTCATTCATACGAAAATACCGTCTAGAATATAAATATGTTTTTATCGTTTTCTGCAGTAATTCCTAGAACGTGAGATATAGGCATAAACACATATCAACTGCCGTTTGTTGCGATCCACGCTATATTAAAGATTTCAACTGTACATGATCCTAAACGTTATGACTTATCATGCGCGGATGAACGGGCAGGGGGTCGTTTATAATTCCGTGATAGTCAGTAAATGCTTTATGTAGTATGGGTGATATATTGATCAGAGCGGTTTGCATTGATAATAATAAACAAACAGGCTGAAAGTAACGTCAGCGTCCTCTTACCGTTCGCCGATGAGACTGGAGGAGAAAGATCCCACTTATTTGACGGTGATCTCCTAAATCCATTTCCGGTTTGTATCATCATAATAAACGCCCAAATCGTATAGATTATTACGTTATGGCAGCGATCGCTACACACGGACGTGTGTCTACAGTCACGCAACAATATGCGAGTGCCGGACGCATTTGTCAGATGCACCGGGATCACAAGAGATCCACTTCCGGTTGCAACTTGCCGATCATCCACCAGGTGGCAGTATTGAAGCGTTGCAGAGTTGTGCATGCTCCCACTGCATCAGACCAGGCTCCGTGAGGGAATTATGAATAACATGGCGAAAAAATTAAATATGATCTCAATAACGTTGTACGCCGTGGAATGGCAGAATTCGCATGAACTTGAAACACGTCGTAAGCCGTTTCCGGCGTGGGATGTGTTAATGAATATTCCTTCAACCAACCTTCACACCTCTCAATTCTTTATCCGTGGTATAACCTCCTTAATTGCAGTTTATGACACAAAGGAAATTATTGACATCTCTTGTAGCCTATACACTTTATGTAGCCACGCCCATTTCACTTGGAATGCAGTTTTCTTTTCACTTCCTTATTCACCATTTTGTCAAGTGGCTTGCCGTTTTATATAAAAGATGGACGGACCTAATACAGTATATCCCTTTCTAGATACTGTGTCCTTGTTGCCTAAAAAGTAGAAACATAAGCCAAGTTCACTGGTTGACTAGCAGGTAGGTGACTAGTGGTTAGGTGACTAGGGGCTAGGTGCAACACAGGAAGTGAAAACCGCAAATGGCTGGTGAATGAAGTGATAGAGCTTGGCACTGCCAGCCCCCAATTAGTTCTGGGTTTCCTCTACGGCCATATAGCCTCTGGCCAAAGACCTGGACAGCCACAATAACTGTATAGTGCAACATAAAAACCCAAAGGTCTCCAAGATCATGAAGCAGTATTTAACTTGTAAATTAACAGAGTGACCTTTGGGTTTTAGGGTTTCCACCTCATAAAAACAGTTTTTAATAACCATTTCCTGGTTTCAAGTTGCGCAAAAAAAACAGGAATCTACGTATAATGTACAATTACAGAGATCCATCTGTCTGGCGATCGGCATGTTCAATTAATAATCGCTACATGCGAGCCTGGAACTTTGACAAACCCCTCTTCCCATCATGCATGTAAAACAGAGTTATCCTCAGAGACAGAGTACGGCTGATGGTTAGATTGTCATGTAGATATAGGGTTACGAAGCAGCTTGGGAGGAAATGTACGTCAGCGGGGATCGATTGCTTTGCTCTGAGGGGAAAACAAGGATGATGCGGATTAATGAGAACGACGAGGATGATGATGGTAATGATGAAGAAGAAGAAGGCCCAGGTGTGTAGAACCCGCCCACATTTAGAAAGGAGGGTCACAGTGACGTTCGCTCTCTCGTCAAATCAAAGAGATGGCATGAGGTTATTTAGAAACCATCTTTTCTTTACAGTAGGGGGGGGGGGGGGATTATTGAGTGAAAAATTAGGAGTAATCATTTTGAGTTATCTGAAAACTGTTATTTTAGGTTTTGTTAACCGTGTTATTTTCCACTCATTAGTTCAGATAGAAATAGTAGTTCAGATAATCGCAGATGAATCCACACTATCATGTTATACGTGTGAATATATACCAGCATCAAGTGTTTGTGGATAAAAATTGCTTGCCGTTCTCCTTTTGTAATGGTCCTGAGGCAATTGAAATATCTCAAACCCGCCCTCGATCGTCCAATCGCAACCGTCACTTCCCCTCTGACGAGTCATGTCAAAGTTGCGATTGGAGTGCAGGGTTTGAGATGGGTCAATTCTGACTACATCGTAGTAGAGTGTATGGTTGTTTGATCATCTCTGTGCTGCTGAGCGACTATAAAGGTGACCGTCTATGCCAACCAACTAACACTGCCTCTGGATGTTAAAGGAACACGTCAAAATTATGGGAAATGCGCTTACCGTCTTCTCAAGAGTCAGACAAGAAGATAGATACCAATTTCCTGCGCATTGAGTAGAAAACTATCCGGCTGCAAGCTAGCCTAGCTTAGCACAAATGAATGAAAGTGGATATGCACCACTAGCCTGGGTTAAAAGTCTGGGAGAGGTGTTTTTGGTTTACAGCTAGGCTAGCTGGTCTGTATCCGCGTCCATTCATTTGTGCCAAGTAAGGCTAGCTTGCAGTGGGATAGCTTTCTACTGAACACACAGAGAGGAAATCTGTATCTATCTTAGTCTCTGACTCTGGAGAAGACAGCAAGCACATTTCCCATAATGCTGGCGTGTTCCTTTAACATGAGGGGGGACTGCTCTTAGACACACACTTGCACACACACTCACTCTTCTCTCTCTCTCGCTCTCGCTCTCTCTCTCTGAGTTGAAGAGAAGAATGGAGCCACAGAGGGCTAAGCGCCAGCACATGCTATAAAGCTGTAAGCCCCTTCTGGGAGGAAAGGGGATCTGAAGCGAAGGATGGTTTTGAGTTGAGGTAGAGGGGAAGCTGGGGGGTGTGGGCCCGGGGGGGGGCTGACCAGGCTAGCGCAAGCAGGCTCCAGTCACTGACCCCCCACCCGCCCCAGCCCAGGCCTGTACTAACTTGGTCGCCTGGGTTTGGGCGGCGTTGCAGGGGGGGCTCTCTTGGTCTTGTCTGTGGTGGGCGGGGTGCGTGTGGACTGGGGGACTACCTGCACCGGAGAGCTGCGCGGCAGCGCCCTCTGTGGAGCTGGAGGAACAACAGGCGTGATGACACAAACACACGTACGTACGGCACGAGGAGGACGGGGCTGTGTCGGGGCGTCCAACTTTGGGGGAATGGAACGCAGCGGGGTTTGGCGTCAATTCCCTCTCAATTCAATCGATTCTGATTTTCAATCAAAAACTGTAACACGCTATGTGATTCACTATGGCTCATTGGCCGGACGGTTTACTCTCATTTGGGTTGGATGTAACAACCTTCCCAGAGGCAGGATTGGATGTAAACAGCCTTCCAGAGGCAGGGTTGGATGTAACAGCCTTCCCAGAGGCAGGGTTGGATGTAACAGCCTTCCCAGAGGCAGGATTGGATGTAAACAGCCTTCCAGAGGCAGGGTTGGATGTAACAGCCTTCCCAGAGGCAGGGTTGGATGTAACAGCCTTCCCAGAGGCAGGATTGGATGTAAACAGCCTTCCAGAGGCAGGGTTGGATGTAACAGCCTTCCCAGAGGCAGGATTGGATGTAACAGCCTTCCAGAGGCAGGATTGGATGTAACAACCTTCCCAGAGGCAGGATTGGATGTAAACAGCCTTCCAGAGGCAGGGTTGGATGTAACAGCCTTCCCAAAGAGGCTCATGTCTAACAACACCAAGGCGAGGAAGCACAGAGAACCACAATCTTCTTGTGCCCCAATTCTTTATTTTATTGATATTATACTGATATTGTAACTTTTTATACTGTCATTTATTATACGCATTAGCAGCTAGCTTGTGTCCAGCATTAACACACTTCACCTGCTATACAGTATCTTGAGATAACTCTGTAGCACTGTACCATTGGTCCATTCGACGCAATTATGGAAAATAATTTGATTGGATTGAATTGAAAGTTAATTGAGCCAATCCCTGGTGTACAGGGGGGGGTGGGGGGGAACAAACTCTAGACCCTCAGACCACCGTACCACCAGACAAGTAGAGCACCTGAAGGCCACGCGACCACAGCCCAAAACCATGAGGGCACAGCTTCAGCCACAATAAAATCCTCCACCACCACCACCACCACTCAGAGAACAGGCAGAGCACACTGTCCCGTCGGGACGAGGCGAGATGAGGTCTGGACCCAGACACGCTGGAGGTTCCAGACCCACGCCTAGACAGTTTACAAAGATCAAAAAAACACTTTAGGTCTTTAGTTAAAGTAGGTCAGTCTGGGGGCATTAGATCTCATTATTACACTCACTCAGATTAGAGAGGAGAAGGAGGAGGAGGAGGAGGAGGAGGAGGAGGAGGAGGAGGAGGAGGAGGAGGAGGAGGAGGAGGAGGAGGAGGAGGAGGAAGGAATCAAAAAGTGATTACTGATTACTGATTAACAGAAAATTGTTGATATGGTTACAGATTACTGATATGACTGATTATAGATAAGCAATGCATACAAATGTCAGTATAAACAATATATCACTTACATGACTATTAGTATTTGGGCTTGATATTGTACATCCACCAAAGAAACAACCAAAAAACAACAACTATTCTCTATGGAAAAATGTCATGCTCATTTGTCTTTTGCAGTTATCAACAGCTGCATTCTTGTAGCACTGATTGTTTAAAAAAAGAAAAAGAAAAAAGTTGCCCTTTCACATTTTTCCTAACAATTCCCACCTGGTCGGCCTGGGGAGGGTGTGTAGACTACCACACGCCTCCTCTAGTCAGTCTGGGGAGGGTGTAGACTACCACACACCTCCTCTAGTCGGTCTGGGGAGGGTGTAGACTACCACACGCCTCCTCTAGTCGGTCTGGGGAGGGTGTAGACTACCACATGTCTCCTCTAGTCAGTCTGGGGAGGGTGTAGACTACCACATGTCTCCTCTAGTCAGTCTGGGGAGGGTGTAGACTACCACACACCTCCTCTAGTCGGTCTGGGGAGGGTGTAGACTACCACATGTCTCCTCTAGTCAGTCTGGGGAGGGTGTGTAGACTACCACACACCTCCTCTAGTCGGTCTGGGGAGGGTGTAGACTACCACATGTCTCCTCTAGTCAGTCTGGGGAGGGTGTAGACTACCACACACCTCCTCTAGTCGGTCTGGGGAGGGTGTGTAGACTACCACACACCTCCTCTAGTCGGTCTGGGGAGGGTGTAGACTACCACACGCCTCCTCTAGTCGGTCTGGGGAGGGTGTGTAGACTACCACACACCTCCTCTAGTCGGTCTGGGGAGGGTGTAGACTACCACACGCCTCCTCTAGTCGGTCTGGGGAGGGTGTAGACTACCACATGTCTCCTCTAGTCAGTCTGGGGAGGGTGTGTAGACTACCACACACCTCCTCTAGTCGGTCTGGGGAGGGTGTGTAGACTACCACACACCTCCTCTAGTCGGTCTGGGGAGGGTGTAGACTACCACATGTCTCCTCTAGTCAGTCTGGGGAGGGTGTAGACTACCACATGTCTCCTCTAGTCAGTCTGGGGAGGGTGTAGACTACCACATGTCTCCTCTAGTCAGTCTGGGGAGGGTGTAGACTACCACATGTCTCCTCTAGTCAGTCTGGGGAGGGTGTAGACTACCACATGTCTCCTCTAGTCAGTCTGGGGAGGGTGTAGACTACCACATGTCTCCTCTAGTCAGTCTGGGGAGGGTGTAGACTACCACATGTCTCCTCTAGTCAGTCTGGGGAGGGTGTAGACTACCACATGTCTCCTCTAGTCAGTCTGGGGAGGGTGTAGACTACCACACACCTCCTCTAGTCGGTCTGGGGAGGGTGTAGACTACCACATGTCTCCTCTAGTCGGCCTGGGGAGGGTGTAGACTACCACACACCTCCTCTAGTCAGTCTGGGGAGGGTGTAGACTACCACACGCCTCCTCTAGTCGGTCTGGGGAGGGTGTAGACTACCACATGTCTCCTCTAGTCAGTCTGGGGAGGGTGTAGACTACCACACACCTCCTCTAGTCAGTCTGGGGAGGGTGTAGACTACCACACACCTCCTCTAGTCGGTCTGGGGAGGGTGTAGACTACCACGCGCCTCCTCCGATACATGTGGAGTTGTCAGTCACATCCTGCTGAACAGGCACCCCACGACCGACCAGCAGAAGTCGCTATTGCAACGACCAGGACTCGTACCCGACCAGAACCCGGGTCTCTGCGGTGGTAGGAGAGTGCTTTGACCTCTCTACAGTACCGAGCCGGCCACCCGAAAAACAACAAGATATTTGATGTATATTTGGTGTCTGTAAATCTGTGAAAATGTAAATGTTAATGTCAAAAAAGACTGTTGAGCACGAACACGTTTGCTAAAATGAGCTGCTAGCATAAAATGTGCCTCTTTTTTTATTTAATAATATTATTTTTTTTTTTTTTTTTTTAGTCATAAATGAAAGATTATTTATTTTAGAGAATATGCCAAAGTTTGAAGATACGTCTGGACTGTTTGGACTCTGCATTCCAGATATGGTCCATTTCAAAGTGCATTTGTGACGTAGTCACACAGTAGTAGTACGTAGGCCTACTGTAGGTACTCTATATCCATCATAAAATATATATATATTTTTTAAGTAAGAATACAGGTGAGCGACGACATACCCTCAGAGATGTTGACCGTGAACGGGCTTCTGGGAATCTGCTGGCCGGCGAACGTCACGTGGACGGTGTGCGGCCCCTCCAGAACCGGCCCGTAGGTGCAGCGGAAAATGCTGTCCCCCTTGTTCTCCAGAACGATCTCCACCGTGTCCCTCCTTCCCTGGGAGTCCACGATGACCACACCCACGTCTCCGGCACCGGCGCCTGGCAGGACAGAGATGGATCGGTGTGATTATCAAAACGCCGCACGCAGGCCACGCGACCACAGCCCAAGACCATGAGGGCACAGCTTCAGCCACAATAAAATCCTCCACCACCACCACCACCACTCAGAGAACAGTCAGAGCACACTGTCCCGTCGGGACGAGGCGAGATGAGGTCTGGACCCAGACACGCTGGAGGTTCCAGACCCACGCCTAGACAGTTTACAAAGATAAAAAAAAAACACTTTAGGTCTTTAGTTAAAGTAGGTCAGTCGGGGGTCGTTAGATCTCATTATTACACTCACTCAGATTAGAGAGGAGGAGGAGGAGGAGGAGGAGGAGGAGGAGGAGGAGGAGGAGGAGGAGGAGGAGGAGGAGGAGGAGGAAGAGGAGGAGGAAGAGGAAGGAATCAAAAAGTGATTACTGATATTACCAGAAAATTGTTGATATGGTTACAGATTACTGATATGACTGATTATTATAGATAAGCAATGCATACAAATGTCAGTATAAACAATATATCACTTAAATGACTATTAGTATAGTCTCCGGCACCGGCGCCTGGCAGGACAGAGATGGATCGGTGTGATTATCAAGACGCTGCACGTCTGGAACCAGATACTACGACCCCTGCTGGTCCTGGGCTGGAACCCAACCCAGAACCTTCTCCTCTCCTCCTCTCACTCCTATAGTCTCCCTCTCAGCCTTCCTACTGTAGCAATAAGACACTAATTTAAAGGCTAGGTGTCAGGATGAGGTGTTTGTATGCATCTCCGAATCCTGGTCACGAATATCCTTGTGTACGTGAGTAAACTGCATATTGCATTCCATTACTGTGAAAATGAGACTTACAGACTACTAATCCCCAACGGTAATTTGTATAGATAGAATATACGTTGTGTATTATGTCTAGTTTATAGTTTATTTATAGCTTATTTAGTTCATAGTTATAATTTATATTTATATGTATTTTTTATATTTATATGTATGTATAGTACATAGTTGTGTACTATGTTTACAAATCTACTACGGTTGAGGAGCCGGGGAAAAACAAGCATCTCACGTTTTTCTGAATGTATGTACATTTAAAAAAGCTGTGACTGAGTTAACAGTTTATCATGGTCGGGATATGAGTTAATTTCTTTAGCATAGCATATAGCATACTGGCAAACTACTAATAAATCCTGTGTGATAGATGACAATTACAGAATATAGACACTATAAACACTATGAACCACCGGTTTGTTGAGTTGTCCATTGAAGCTACCTGCGGTGTAGATGTCAAAGTAGGTGGGCTTGTTCGCCACGTTGCCCGTGGGTTCCAGACCCGGCCCTCTGGCCTGCACCTTGTTGGGGTCGCCCAAGGCCTTGGACACGTTCACCAGGAAGGGACTTCTGTCGATGTCCTGCCCAGCGAACAGCACCTTCACCTGGGGAAGAGAGAAGACAAAACAGAGATCCCTGTCAGGATTGTCTAGAACAGTGCTTTTCAACCTGGAGGGCGGGATCCCAAGATGGTTTCATGGGGGGTCGTGGATAGATATACAAATACATCATCATCATCATCATGTTTATAATCTTTTGGAGGGAATCTTGATTGTGATCATAATGACCATTCTTGACCGTGTAGGGAGGCAACACGCAAGGCATTCCTCTGCGAATCACTCATTTAGAGGGTTCAACACATACCATTCCCTCTCGGGGACAATAAAGCTCTTATCTTAAATGAGATCCAGAACCTCGAGTCGTATGTGCTATCGGTGTGCTTACCCTGTGAAGACCCTCCACTTTGGGCAGGTAGACGACGGAATAGCTCCTGTTCTTGTCGTTGTTGGGGATCACTCTGGCCTGGGGATGGTGGAGAGGATGAATGAGAGAGAGAGAGAGAGAGAGAGAGAGAGAGAGAGAGAGAGAGAGAGAGAGAGAGAGAGAGAGAGAGAGAGTAGAGAGATGAATCAGAATTCAGTTATAATTCACCCTTTTGTGACAGTAGCTACAGTACACTACAGTCATTCTATTGATACAGCCGTCGCTTCCAGAAAAGCCATGTGAATTTCACACATGAAAAACCTTTTGTTCCTTCAAGTTATTATCACCTACATTTCCAGCGTGTTATTGGACAACGTCACGTGTGATTTATATGATTACATGCTCACAGAATACCTTCGCATGATGTACTATGACACTGAACTCGGAAAAACATGTAAATCAAATGCTTTGTGTTCTAAAAAGAATTCTTGTAAAAACACAGGATCACATGAAAAATTTTTCACATGTGGTATTCATATAACTATAGAGTAGGGGGGGGAAGTAGTTTAGTGAAGGGAACAGGGGTCGTGTGGTCCCCTTTAACCAAGTGGGTAGAGCAGAGTATATACAGGACAAGGGTTGAGGGGCTCAATTGGGCGCGTCCCGTACTAAAACTCTATACACTCATGGTGCCCACACTTTAAAGGAATACCCCAACATTATGGGAAATGTGCTTACCGTCTTCTCCAGAGTGAGACAAGAAGATAGATACCAATTCCCTCTCTGTGTGTTCAGTAGAAAGTTATCCGGCTGCAAGTTAGCCTAGCTTAGCACAAATGAATGGAAGCAGATATGGACCAGCTAGGCTAGCTGTTGGCCAAAAACACCTCTCTCCCGAAGTGTTAAGCTAGGCTAGCCGTATCCGCTTATTTGTGCTACGTTAGGCTAGCTTGCAGCCGGATAGCTTTCTACTGAACGCACAGAGAGGAAATTGATATCCATCTTCTTGTCTCACTCTGGAGAAGACGGTAAGCACATTTCCCACAATGTCGGTGTGTTCCTATTAAAGGATCAAAGTGTCCTACAGACATCTTATGTTATATAAAGAAGACTCTGGAGAGCCCCACCTCCTCCGTGTGTCCCTCGGGGTCCTCCACGTAGACCAGCACCTCCCCCAGACCGGCCTCCACCGTGTCCACCAGGAACTCTGCCGGGTTCAGCACTATGTTCCCACGCGGCTCGATGCCTGGCAGAGAAGGGAATGAGAAAAGACAAAATACAATTAAACATTATTAAAAAAGTAGGCTGTGTATGGATTTATTCATTAAAACACTGTTGTCACAGTCTTCGTAACGCCTTCATTGGGGGGGGATCGTGAATGCCGCTGCGGTCAGATAAAAACCCTACATAATGTAGTAAATAAAAAAGGTACATTTTCAGGGATTAAAGTAGCTACGTGTTAAATTTCTCAAATTTCGTCCTCAATCTATCGTTGGGGGGAGGGGGATAAGAATTGTGGTCAAATTATAGTAAAAAGATATAGACCACTCTACCTGCGTGTAACGATTGCAACGCTGTAAGACCATATTTCCCCCCATGCTCCTGTTGCAACGGAGATGTTGCCATCGTTACACCTCACCACATGGCTTTGTTTCCATGTGAGCTAAGTAACAAAGCAAAATGGCAGAGAAGACAGGTGGAACCAAAGTCGTATACGGATTAGGTACGCTGCTTTAAGTGAAGTCGTACTATGCAGTTTGAATGACGTCAAGCAATCCAGAAGGATTCCCTCCAAATACGACCCTGAGGCAGTGTTGTAGTACTCCAGTCCAGGACTCAAGTCTCCTGGACTGATTTTCAGGACTCGTGACTCGACTTGGACTTGAGCACTGATGACTCGGACTTGGACTCGGACTCGAGCATCGACTGCATTCAGACTCGAAAGGTGCAGATTTAACTCAGACTTGAATTGATAAATGCCTTATTTCGTTTTTTAGTTTTTTTTGTAATAGGTCCTAATCATTTGGCATAAGATATTGATGGCTAGTGCATTTGTTTGTCTTTTGTGTCACAAAGTAAATAAACTCCCATTAAAATGGTGACCACTGTGTCATTTATGTTGACATTTCTTTTTATTTGTATGTCAGCTCTTTGACTGCCAGAGTGGAGTGGACTCAACCTTGATGACTTGGACTCGGACTCGGAGTAGGGTAATGGGGACTCGACTCGGACTCGACTCAGGCTCTTCTTTGGTGACTCGGACTTGGACTCGTGAAACCGGTCTTATTTGACATGCCCTGAGTGGGAGTCGAACCCGGGTCTCCCGCGCCGCGGGCGACATCGCAGACCACTATACCAAGAGGTGAATTCACTACTTGCTAATGTGTCTGGATGCCTTTTAAGGGGGAGTGAGTTTACTTGCAGTACCGCTACGTGCCACAGTCACTTCACAACACTTGAAGTCCATCGTGACTATGGATATACTCGCGTACCGCGAGTATATCCAGTCACGATGGACTTCAAGTGTTGTGAAGTGACTGTGGCACGTAGCGGTACTGCAAGTAAACTCTGTTACACTCGGACTCGAACACTGGGGACTCGAGACTCGAGATTTAGTGACTCGACTACAACACTGCCCTGAGACACCAAATTCTAGCGATGCGTAGTAGAGGCTGCAGAAAAGGCCCCTGATGAAGGCCTACTTTTAGAAGGTTATTTTACCAAGCTATCAAAGTGAAGTTGACAACAATATATTGATATTGACTTTAAAAGTCAACAAGTTGCTGCTTTAAGGAAAAGTAACCTTATTCTCAAGTTGATACGTATTTTAGAAATGTATCCCCTGGGTCGTTACCATGGAAACACTCAATATAACAGGGTATCTGCAGTTTAAGTTTAAGACTTTTCAAGACCTTTTTAATACCACGTAGAGCAAAGTTTAATACCAATTGCACGACCATACTAGCAAAAGAAAACAAAAAACCCATAGCTGTACTTGCGCGCCAATTTCTATTCTTGCACGTTCCATACAAGCTCTCACCAGACGCACCAAGCTCCCGGTAGCCCCGCAAAAGACAATGACTTGAATAGAAAAACATAATTTTTTTGTTCATACATTTCATACATTTAATATTATTTCATCTCCCGACAGCCGGGCTGCCACCCAATTTATTTTTCTGTGCAAATGAAATGTAATAATTTGAACCTTTTAAGGCCTTAAATTGAGAATTATGAATTCAATACTTTTTAAGACTTTTGAAAAATCCTGCAGATGTTGATATTGACGTCAAAACTTGACAAGTTGCTGCTTTAAGTAAAGGTAACCTTACTCTCAGGTCGATAAACTTGTATTTTTTATGTAAATGTATCTTTATGGGGGCTCCTGAGTCATGAAACCCGGGACATACCTTACCATGCAAACATTCAATATAGCAAACACATGTGTATATATGGCGTTTTGACGTGACCCCACCTGGTCCATAGGCCTTGGCCATCTTGGGGTGCAGGGTCTTGGCGCGCAGCGGGGCACCAGGCTTCAGCTTGGCTTTGGGGAACTGAGACAGATAGGTCATGACGGAGTGCTCGTCCACGTTGGGATCCACGATCTCCTCGGGGGCGATCACCTAAAATAGGAAGGGGGGGGGGGGGGGGGGGGGGGGGCGGCACAGCGGGGAAGAGACAAGGTTATGACCAAGAATACCACGGAACATCGTTTTTTACAAGAGAGAGAGAACCATCCTATTTAATGAACTCTCCTAACCCAGTCGTAAAAAAACAGCGCTAAATGAAGTGTCTCTCACGTTGAAACCACATCAGAGGGGCCCGTTAAACGGGGACTCGGGCTAACGAGCAGACACATCCGCCTACAAAAGCTCACGTCGAAAAATTACCAGCTTGGCGGGAAGCGGCCCAACAGAACCGGGGCTGGATAATCAAGAGCAGCTCCGTTCATATTAGGCTCCTCGTCCAATCGTGTCCAAAAATCACAACATGCTTTTTGTTTCCCCCGGTTGATGGCCAGGGAATTAAATGAGCAATGGAAACAGACAGCTTAATTGCCCCCCGGCCCCCCCAGAGGAATTTTCAAGGCAAAGAAATATGTGTGTGTGTGCGCTTGTGCGTGTGTGTGTGTGTGTGTGTGTGTGTGTGTGTGTGTGTGTGTGTGTGTGTGTGTGTGTGTGTGTGTGTGTGTGTGTGTGTGTGTGTGTGTGTGTGTGTGTGTGTGTGTGTGTGTGTGTGTGTGTGTGTGTGTGTGCGTGCGTGTGTGTGTGTGTGTGTGCGTGCCTAAGGAAATAGGAAGAGACAGGGGAATGTACTACTAGTACGTTGTTGCATCTGCAGCAGCTGGCAGACACATCAAAAGGTCTGTTGTTAAAGAGCTGCCCACATAACAGACACCTGTCTCTCATTATGATGTACCAGACAGGTGGAGAAAGACTCACACGCGTGCAGGCACACACACACACGCACACACGCACACACACACACACACACACACACACACACACACACACACACACACACACACACACACACACACACACGCACGCACGCACACACACACACACACACACACACACTATTTACATAAGCCTAACACCCCTGAGGGTGTTGTTTTAGGAGCAAACCCAGAGGAGAGGAACACCTTACACCACTGCCTCTGGGCAAACTCACTCGTCGCTACAGCGCAGAACGTACATGTGATTCTTCATTTTGTTTCAAGTTAAACTTCTGGGCCCTCATGCATCAACGTGGACGTAGAACTTGACCTACTTCCACACGTAAGCACGGAATGTAGAACTAGCGTACGCACAGGGAAGTCGGCATTCATCACACGTGCGTACGCAGGCTCTATGGTCCTCCGTGTTGATGAATACCACTTTGTTCTACCGTCAATGCTCGTGCATGATTATCCATATATGGTCATGAAAATGAGGAAACACCCCCCATGGGATGTGAAATAATGGACGGACCCGAGCGGAACCCTGAGAAACTCCACGAAGATTGTTCACTGCTGTCGAACCAAGAAGACACTATCGCGTATTGTGGGATTAATAAAAGGCGGACTCGTAAACGGTGATGTCAGATATCAACGGCTCCCTAAGACCATTGCTGCAATTCTGCCTGGACAGCTCAAAATACTAATAAAGACCGTTCGTTGACCACTGTTTGGCGTTGGTTGTGTGTCATTATAACCGTGCTGTAATATGAATGCCTTTATTAGTTGTGTTCGATTGGCTATATGATTTTTAGATGCATCTATTTTGTTGTCGGCTAATAAAGACCGCGCTGGAATATGACTGCCTTTTCCCGTGTTGTTTGATTAATACCCCAGGGATTAAAGTTCTCCTCAATTTTATTCCAAATCGCGATGGATCTCCCGTCAATTTTCTACCTGCTGCATATGATTTCTAGAGGCATACTACAATCTATTTTGATGTCAGTATTGGGTAGCCTATATAAACAATATAATACGAGAGCATATACAAGAACAATGAATCTCACTGCATGTATGATAGCCTGCCTTTCAATACATGAACTTGAATTCCATCATGTTTGTGTGCGGGACTCACAAGGCTGTAGTCACAATGGGTGGTACCGGTGTACAGTAATAATAACAGTCCACACAATATCACGATCCATGCCATAGCCTATGTTCTATTAGGACATGATCTGTGACGACAAATGTTCTAGAATGTTTGATTAAGATATCATACTCTGACAGCATGCCTATGAGCAACAAAAACGCGAACTTGAATCCCATCATATACATAGTCTGTCCACTATAGTGTCATTGCAATGCGTTTTCTATTCTTTCTTATACAGTAAAAAGGGGGAAGAACACTATATTCATATAACTTGTATTCTGCTTACAGCTTCGAAGTTCCACTTGTTTCGTTTAACGTAAAGCCTTTTAAATATAATCAAAACGTTCCCGTGTTTCTGCGGTCTGCGCAGAATAATAACGAGTTGAGCTTTATGATTTATGATGAATTGAAAATGGGGGACCCTGATGTAAACAAGACGAAAGTTGGTCTGCATCCCCAATCAACAATTGTATGTACTGAGCTGTACTGTACCCATTCTGCAATCTGTTAATAAACTTTTCAATCAATCAATCAATCAATCAAGCTACGCGGAGCGCAGTCAGTCAGTAGCCTACACCCTGTATATTCCGATAACGCTATATAAACCATGCTGCATTCATTCTGAGAGAAAGACCTATTATTCCAAATGCTATTTATAGAGTTTTGACCATAATTACACTACTGTTGCTATTTTACAATGAACTAATGAACTACGGTTCGTACAGAACTTGCCAGTGTTATTATGCACAGAAGCTCATTTCCTTGTTGTAATAATATATTCTACCACTGGGCGCTAGGTACGCCAGGTCTGACCTGTGCGTAGATGTACGCACGAAGTCAAGTTCAAGTTGAAATTGATGAATCCCACTCTTTGCTTAGAAATGATCGTACGCACAGGGTAAGCACAGATCTGTGCGTAGAACACGTTGATGCATGAGGGCCCTGAACTTTAGCTTAGCTTAAAGTCGGAACACTGAGGCTGTGATCACATTGGATGCCTTAGTGAACGCGCCTGCATCTTTTTTCTGTGGTTTTGTCGGGACAGGCACCTTCAAACTATATGGTGGTATCACTCGTTGCGCCCTGTGCACTTTAATTTCTCTATGTACACCACCGTGCCTCGCGTATGAGCATCCAACGTGATCCCAGCCTAAAGCGTCCAACGTGATCACAGCCTAAAGCGTCCAACAGGATCACAGTCTAAAGCGTCCAACATGACAACATGATCACAGCCTAAAGCGTCCAACGTGATCACAGTCTAAAGCGTCCAACATGATCACAGCCTAAAGCGTCCAACAGGATCACAGTCTAAAGCGTCCAACATGATCACAGTCTAAAGCGTCCAACATGATCACAGTCTAAAGCGTCCAACGTGATCACAGTCTAAAGCGTCCAACATGATCACAGCCTAAAGCGTCCAACAGGATCACAGTCTAAAGCGTCCAACATGATCACAGTCTAAAGCATCCAACATGATCACAGTCTAAAGCGTCCAACATGATCACAGTCTAAAGCGTCCAACAGGATCACAGTCTAAAGCATCCAACATGATCACAGTCTAAAGCGTCCAACATGATCACAGTCTAAAGCATCCAACAGGATCACAGTCTAAAGCGTCCAACAGGATCACAGTCTAAAGCATCCAACAGGATCACAGTCTAAAGCGTCCAACAGGATCACAGTCTAAAGCATCCAACATGATCACAGTCTAAAGCGTCCAACATGATCACAGTCTAAAGCATCCAACAGGATCACAGTCTAAAGCGTCCAACAGGATCACAGTCTAAAGCATCCAACAGGATCACAGTCTAAAGCGTCCAACATGATCACAGTCTAAAGCATCCAACATGATCACAGTCTAAAGCGTCCAACATGATCACAGTCTAAAGCGTCCAACATGATCACAGCCTAAAGCGTCCAACATGATCACAGCCTAAAGTGTCCAACATGATCACAGCCTAAAGCGTCCAACATGATCACAGTCTAAAGCATCCAACATGATCACAGCCTAAAGCGTCCAACATGATCACAGTCTAAAGCATCCAACATGATCACAGTCTAAAGCGTCCAACATGATCACAGCCTAAAGCATCCAACATGATCACAGTCTAAAGCGTCCAACATGATCACAGTCTAAAGCGTCCAACATGATCACAGTCTAAAGCGTCCAACATGATCACAGTCTAAAGCGTCCAACAGGATCACAGCCTAAAGCATCCAACATGATCACAGTCTAAAGCGTCCAACATGATCACAGCCTAAAGCGTCCAACATGATCACAGTCTAAAGCGTCCAACATGATCACAGTCTAAAGCGTCCAACATGATCACAGTCTAAAGCGTCCAACATGATCACAGTCTAAAGCATCCAACATGATCACAGTCTAAAGCATCCAACATGATCACAGTCTAAAGCGTCCAACATGATCACAGTCTAAAGCGTCCAACAGGATCACAGTCTAAAGCGTCCAACATGATCACAGACTAAAGCGTCCAACATGATCACAGACTAAAGCATCCAACATGATCACAGTCTAAAGCGTCCAACATGATCACAGCCTAAAGCGTCCAACAGGATCACAGTCTAAAGCGTCCAACATGATCACAGTCTAAAGCATCCAACATGATCACAGTCTAAAGCGTCCAACGTGATCACAGTCTAAAGCATCCAACAGGATCACAGACTAATGCGTCCAACATGATCACAGCCTAAAGCGTCCAACATGATCACAGTTTAAAGCGTCCAACATGATCACAGCCTAAAGCGTCCAACATGATCACAGTCTAAAGCATCCAACATGATCACAGACTAAAGCATCCAACATGATCACAGACTAAAGCGTCCAACATGATCACAGTCTAAAGCATCCAACATGATCACAGCCTAAAGCGTCCAACATGATCACAGCCTAAAGCGTCCAACATGATCACAGTCTAAAGCGTCCAACATGATCACAGTCTAAAGCGTCCAACATGATCACAGTCTAAAGCGTCCAACATGATCACAGTTTAAAGCATCCAACATGATCACAGCCTAAAGCATCCAACATGATCACAGTCTAAAGCGTCCAACATGATCACAGCCTAAAGCAGTGATTCCCAACCTGGGGTCCGCGGACCCCCTGGGGTCCGCCAGGGGGCGCAGGGGGTCCGCCAGACCACAGATGATTTGATTTTTTTTTTTTTGATTTTTTTTTTTTTTTTTTTTTTATCATCAGAAGCATGAATAGTCTCTCCACTACAATAAAAAATAAAGATAAATAAATAAACATCTAGACATGATTTTTGAACGTTAACAGTAGGCTACCGGGTAGCCGCTAAAACGCGAATCAGTTGACTGTATCACTTTCTGTAGCTAGCCTAGCACGCTAGTTAACTTTCTCGGCTCGTCTGCAGTCAGCCGCCAGAGGCGAAAATGTGTGACAAACAAAAAGGAGATGACGGCAGCTCATCTGCAAAAAAAGTTAGGACCTACAGCAATCGCGAAAATTACATCACCATGGGCTTCACTGAGGGACCAGACAAACGACCTGAGTGTGTGATTTGTGGAGAAAAGTTGGCAAACTCGAGCCTGAAGCCCAGCAAGCTGAGGAGACATCAGGCGTCTAAGCACCCAGAAACCGTTGGGAAGGATCCAGACTTTTTTCGGAGGAAAGAACAGTCTCTCAAGGCGAACAAGCCTGTTGATGTTAGAGTAGCGTGGAGCAGGGGTGGCAGTGATTTACAGAAGGCTACCGAAGCCTCCTTTGAGTGTTCGCTTTTAATTGCAAAAGCAAAGAAACCGCACAATATTGGCGAGCAGCTCATCAAACCAGCCTGCATCAAAATGGTTTAGAAACTGTGCGGCCCACAGGTGGCGGATAAACAAAAATCAGTACCACTCTCGAACAATGTAGTGAAAGACCGAATTGATAAGATGTCAAGTGATTGCAAGCAGCAGCTGTCAGAAAAGCTTAGAAAGGGTCCATTTGCCATACAACTTGATGAAACTACAACTGTCGCAGACGAGGCTGTGCTCATCGTTTATGTGCAATATATTGAAAATGAGGATCTGAAGCAGGACATTCTCATGTCAGTCAACCTTACTACCACCACTCGAGGTGAGGATATTTTTACTGCAGTGGATTCTTACTTCATTCAACATAAATGCAAACCGTTCACCATTAGGGCCTGATTTGAGAGGATGAATACAGGATTTGAATATTGGCCAACATTTTGAAATACATATGGTGCAAGATTAGATTTGTTGATTGAAGGCACAAGTCAAAGAAGCATAGTGGGTCTAATTATGATGCATATGCCTGTGTATAAGCAGTTTGTTATTAAAATGACAAAAAAAAGGTATTAAACCCAGCTAGGACAGATTCTCTCTGCTACTGATTGGAATTTCCTGTCTCATATTTAGTTTAATTTGTTGCATTGATTTGTTCCATAAATGCAAACCGTTCACCATTAGGGCCTGATTTGAGAGGATGAATACAGCATTTGAATATTGGCCAAACATTTTGAAATGCATATGGTGCAAGATGAGATTTGTTGATTGAAGGCACAAGTCAAAGAAGCATAGTGGGTCTAATTGTGATGCATATGCCTGTGTATAAGCAGTTTGTTATTAAAATGAAAAAAAAAAAGTATTTTATGGTATCTTATTAGGAAGGGGTCCGCGAATTTCATCAGAGATGTTTGGGGGTCCCTGGGGGGAAAAAGGTTGGGAACCACTGGTCTAAAGCGTCCAACATGATCACAGTCTAAAGCGTCCAACATGATCACAGTCTAAAGCGTCCAACATGATCACAGTCTAAAGCGTCCAACATGATCACAGCCTAAAGCGTCCAACATGATCACAGTCTAAAGCGTCCAACATGATCACAGTCTAAAGCGTCCAACATGATCACAGTCTAAAGCGTCCAACATGATCACAGTCTAAAGCGTCCAACATGATCACAGTCTAAAGCGTCCAACATGATCACAGTCTAAAGCGTCCAACATGATCACAGTCTAAAGCGTCCAACATGATCACAGTCTAAAGCGTCCAACATGATCACAGTCTAAAGCGTCCAACATGATCACAGTCTAAAGCGTCCAACATGATCACAGTCTAAAGCGTCCAACATGATCACAGTCTAAAGCGTCCAACATGATCACAGTCTAAAGCGTCCAACATGATCACAGTCTAAAGCGTCCAACATGATCACAGTCTAAAGCGTCCAACATGATCACAGTCTAAAGCGTCCAACATGATCACAGCCTAAAGCGTCCAACATGATCACAGCCTAAAGCGTCCAACATGATCACAGTCTAAAGCGTCCAACATGATCACAGTCTAAAGCGTCCAACATGATCACAGTCTAAAGCGTCCAACATGATCACAGTCTAAAGCGTCCAACATGATCACAGTCTAAAGCGTCCAACATGATCACAGTCTAAAGCGTCCAACATGATCACAGTCTAAAGCGTCCAACATGATCACAGCCTAAAGCGTCCAACATGATCACAGTCTAAAGCGTCCAACGTGATCACAGCCTAAAGCGTCCAACATGATCACAGTCTAAAGCGTCCAACGTGATCACAGTCTAAAGCGTCCAACATGATCACAGACTAAAGCGTCCAACGTGATCACAGACTAAAGCGTCCAACATGATCACAGTCTAAAGCGTCCAACATGATCACAGTCTAAAGCGTCCAACATGATCACAGCCTAAAGCGTCCAACATGATCACAGACTAAAGCGTCCAACATGATCACAGTCTAAAGCGTCCAACATGATCACAGTCTAAAGCGTCCAACATGATCACAGTCTAAAGCGTCCAACAGGATCACAGTCTAAAGCGTCCAACATGATCACAGTCTAAAGCGTCCAACAGGATCACAGTCTAAAGCGTCCAACATGATCACAGTCTAAAGCGTCCAACATGATCACAGTCTAAAGCGTCCAACATGATCACAGTCTAAAGCGTCCAACATGATCACAGTCTAAAGCGTCCAACATGATCACAGCCTAAAGCGTCCAACATGATCACAGTCTAAAGCGTCCAACATGATCACAGTCTAAAGCGTCCAACATGATCACAGTCTAAAGCGTCCAACATGATCACAGTCTAAAGCGTCCAACATGATCACAGTCTAAAGCGTCCAACATGATCACAGTCTAAAGCGTCCAACATGATCACAGTCTAAAGCGTCCAACATGATCACAGTCTAAAGCGTCCAACATGATCACAGCCTAAAGCGTCCAACATGATCACAGCCTAAAGCGTCCAACATGATCACAGTCTAAAGCGTCCAACATGATCACAGTCTAAAGCGTCCAACATGATCACAGCCTAAAGCGTCCAACATGATCACAGTCTAAAGCGTCCAACATGATCACAGTCTAAAGCGTCCAACATGATCACAGTCTAAAGCGTCCAACATGATCACAGTCTAAAGCGTCCAACATGATCACAGCCTAAAGCGTCCAACGTGATCACAGACTAAAGCGTCCAACATGATCACAGTCTAAAGCGTCCAACATGATCACAGTCTAAAGCGTCCAACATGATCACAGCCTAAAGCGTCCAACGTGATCACAGACTAAAGCGTCCAACATGATCACAGTCTAAAGCGTCCAACATGATCACAGTCTAAAGCATCCAACATGATCACAGCCTAAAGCGTCCAACGTGATCACAGCCTAAAGCGTCCAACATGATCACAGCCTAAAGCGTCCAACGTGATCACAGCCTAAAGCGTCCAACGTGATCACAGTCTAAAGCGTCCAACGTGATCACAGTCTAAAGCGTCCAACGTGATCACAGTCTAAAGCGTCCAACATGATCACAGTCTAAAGCGTCCAACATGATCACAGTCTAAAGCGTCCAACATGATCACAGTCTAAAGCGTCCAACATGATCACAGCCTAAAGCGTCCAACGTGATCACAGACTAAAGCGTCCAACATGATCACAGTCTAAAGCGTCCAACATGATCACAGTCTAAAGCGTCCAACATGATCACAGCCTAAAGCGTCCAACGTGATCACAGACTAAAGCGTCCAACATGATCACAGTCTAAAGCGTCCAACAGGATCACAGTCTAAAGCGTCCAACATGATCACAGCCTAAAGCGTCCAACATGATCACAGTCTAAAGCGTCCAACATGATCACAGTCTAAAGCGTCCAACATGATCACAGCCTAAAGCGTCCAACATGATCACAGCCTAAAGCGTCCAACAGGATCACAGTCTAAAGCATCCAACATGATCACAGTCTAAAGCGTCCAACATGATCACAGTCTAAAGCGTCCAACAGGATCACAGTCTAAAGCGTCCAACATGATCACAGTCTAAAGCGTCCAACATGATCACAGTCTAAAGCGTCCAACATGATCACAGTCTAAAGCGTCCAACATGATCACAGACTAAAGCGTCCAACGTGATCACAGTCTAAAGCGTCCAACATGATCACAGTCTAAAGCGTCCAACATGATCACAGTCTAAAGCGTCCAACATGATCACAGCCTAAAGCGTCCAACATGATCACAGTCTAAAGCGTCCAACATGATCACAGCCTAAAGCGTCCAACGTGATCACAGACTAAAGCGTCCAACATGATCACAGTCTAAAGCGTCCAACATGATCACAGTCTAAAGCGTCCAACATGATCACAGCCTAAAGCGTCCAACGTGATCACAGACTAAAGCGTCCAACATGATCACAGTCTAAAGCGTCCAACATGATCACAGTCTAAAGCGTCCAACATGATCACAGTCTAAAGCAGGGGTCAGCAACCTTTTTGACATGGAGTGCCTGTTTGAAATATAGTTGTAACTAGTGTGCCTCAACAATATTCCATGCATCGTAATTTTTTTTCTCATAATCAGGTCTTTTTAATGATAATTTTTACATTATTACATCATTATTGTTATTGTTATTATTAACAATATTATTATGATGGTTGTATCAACCCTAAATCTGAGTTGGGGGGGGGGGGGAATGCAATGCAGACAAACAGCTGCATACAGTGCGACCATTTCACTCACATTTGCCCATTCATTTTTGGACACATCACACACCATTGGTGTGTGTACTGTACGTGTGCTGTCATAGCTCCACCTACAGGCCTAATGGAGAACACCAGGATGTGAATGTGAGGTATATCGTGTAAATAAGTTTTGATTGATTGCAAGACTACACTGTAAAAAAAAATATAATAATAAGTTACCAGAACTCAGTTTTCAATCCATAATAAAAAAATAAGTACACAACCACATTATTTCAACCTAATAAAACTATATTTATTGTCATTGTTTTAAGAACACAAGTTGACTTGGTAATACTCACATTTTGAGTAAAAAAATTGCTTTTAACATGTGCAATGTTCAATGAAATAGAAAAATAAATAATACAATTTGTTGATTAATCCCACTGGTCACAATGGTGACCGTAATAATGTTTTTGTTATAAGGCTCTGCAAATGTTACTGAATGATGTAGCAATGTATTTCCAGCTAAATTGAAATAATAAACAAATAAAGGGTCTCAATTAAATATGTGGTAGTAAAAAGAACCTGTGGGAGGATTTCAACAAGATAAATGCGACAACAGTGCAAAATATTTCACTATAATATTTCAAAGCAAAAAAAAAAAAAAAAAAAAAGTATAATTTCCATTTTTTTTTTTTTTTTTTTATGCTGCCCCCTGTGCCTATGCAAATGCCCCCGCGTGCCTATGCAGGCACGCGTGCCTAGGGTTGCCTACCCCTGGTCTAAAGCGTCCAACATGATCACAGCCTAAAGCGTCCAACATGATCACAGTCTAAAGCGTCCAACATGATCACAGCCTAAAGCGTCCAACATGATCACAGTCTAAAGCGTCCAACGTGATCACAGTCTAAAGCGTCCAACATGATCACAGTCTAAAGCGTCCAACGTGATCCCAGCCTGACACTGGGAATACATTCCCTGAGATCCATAGATGTCCCTAGAATCAGATACCAAGAACATGCAAATGGTCCATTTAAAAAAAAAAATCTGTAAATGTTTATTCTACGTTTTAATGGAATGAATGAGAAATGAATGAGAAATTTTTTTTATTTATTAATTTAGAGTTAATTTTCCTAACGCGATAATTTGCTGTGTAATTAATTAACACTATGATCGCCGATGACGAGTTAAGACGTCATTCCTAGCCATGCTAATTCTGCCGAAGACGCCGTAACTCGTCTTTGATGTCAATATTTCAAAAATCTGTGATCGAAATCATATTTCCCCTCCGGAGCCCTGAGACACACTGCAAAGCTCCACTCAACTCTCTAGCGGTTCAAGAGCGCCATCTGGTGGCCGATCGGCAGATCGCCAACCGGAAATGAGCCTTTGAACCGGAAGTGCTCATCCATATGTGGTCCGGGCACTCGCTATCGTTAGAGAGATTCCGTCTTGACACAGTGAACATCGATCGGTGCAAATAACTGGAAAAAACAACATGATTTGGACGTATATTAGGGCTGGGCGATATGGAAAAAAATCATATCGCGATAACGATATGATAATTTTATTTTATTTCTCGATATCGATAATTATCGAATTGTTATAAGTATTAAAAAAAAAAAAAAAAATTAAACAACAGATGTATGTTTATTTTGCAGCAATTCTTTGTCATTGCCGCCATATTTAGTGTTACATCCCCTCACACTCCAGTTCTCAGGCTGCAGCTGGTTTAAAAGCTAAAGTAAACCGGCTTCTCTGCTGGCTGTGGCTCCAGAGGAGTTGAACAGTTCTGGCTCTGCTAGTTTATTTTCGATCTTTTGGCGCTTTTTTGGTGGACAAACCACCGCACATGTGCATTGTGACTCGTGACTGGAGTCTAGTTCTGCTAGCACACATAGCCTACTGTGTACAGACGGTTTCAAAATGTATTTTAAATTAGAAAGCAAACAAAATAAATGGACAAGAGAAAAAAATCTGAATTTGGTCAGTATTGTCATTTGGACAAGCAAAGCCATTACTTTAAGTTGCAGGCAAGAAAGACAAGTCTGTCCACTGTCTCTGGTTTTAAAACTGCCCTGTTGCAGGTAAAAAAAAAATATTAAAAAAAAAAAAAAAAAAACCATTTTTCGATTTTTTATTTTATTTCGATATTCTATATCGATTATTAAAATATATCGCGATATTTATCGTTATCGTTATATCGCCCAGCCCTAACGTATATACTATTATACAACCTGGAAATGGATCGGGCATTTCTCCATCCCATAATAGAAAAAATTCTGTTCCACGCTCATCTGCCAGCGGCGCGAGGAAGCCACGGTAAGATTCAGTGTTCCATATAAACTGCTATGATGAACATATGACCCACTCTGGATGAATCATATAACGCTGCCCACGGAATTATAAACGATCCCCCGCCCATCCGGTCATCATCAGATGACACGTAGTAACTTCTAGAACCACGTCCAGTTGAAATTTTTTATCTCGCACCGATTGCTATCAAACTGTATTTCATCATCAATATAATGCATTTGGAGCTATAAATCAAGTTCTGGAGAAAGCTGCAGAAAACGATAAAAACATACTTATACTTTAGACCATATTTTAGTATGAATATGTGAATGAAAAAGTTTAACGTTGCTACACCCTGAACAATACATATAGGACATCATTTTCTTCTTCTAAATTACATGCTATACTATGTTATTTGATACTATCTTGTCTAGCACAGTCTCTGGAGCGTAACAGTAAGAAGCATTTTGTATGAAAGTATTCTGTACTTCTGTATGACAACTATTAAAGAAACTTGAACTTGAAACTTGAAACTTGAATGGGCCATAATAATGGCAATTTAGCAATAGAATTTAAAAAGTTATAGCCCTGCAAAGAAGGGGAACTTCTCCATAGACAAATAGAGCTGGCGAGGGATGGTAAATTATGAATTTAACCCATGGCGATCAAAGTGTTAATCTAATTAACGCGATAAACTGACAGCCCTAATATATATATATATATTTTTTTTTTTTTTTTTTTTTTTTTCAGATAATGGTTGAAGAAGTGCATCTTTAGTCAACGGCGACTAAAGACTCTCTCTTCCCAGACTTCCACTGAGTCATTCCCGTCACTTTCCCTCTCCCTCTCCCTCTCCCTCTCCCTCTCCCTCTCCCTCTCCCTCTCCCTCTCCCTCTCCCTCTCCCTCTCTCTCTCCCCCACGCCGTTAGAACGAGTCCCCGCTCGGCCCGGCTATATTTAACCCCGCGAGGGGCCGGGGTCGAGGCGCGGCTGGAAATAGCCCCACGCTAGTACAGGTATTTGACACGGCTCAGAGGGCTATATAGCGTCTGATGCCACGCCGCCGCCACCGGGTGGCCCGCCTCCGGCCATCTGGCTGCTGCGGCTCCACCTGGTACAGAGGCCCCGGGGCCCAACTGGCTTTTTGATTTGCGCCGCGAGAGGTTGGAGCGAGTCAGCCCCCGCGCCGCGCTGCTCGGCTCCGCCCGGCCGTGTGAATAATAATAATAACACACAGTGATGAGGACAGCGTGAGTAAACAGCCCAGGGCCTCCACCCACTCAGAATATTTATTCCTCCGTAGATCACGTCTTCATCCTCCCGCCCTCCTCTCTATCCCTCTATCTCCCTCTCCATCTCTCTCTCTATCTCTATCCCCCTCTCTCTCTCTCTATCTATCCCCCTCTCTCTCTCTCTCCCTCTCTCTATCTCTCTCTCCCCCTCCTCTCTGCCCCCCCTCTCTATATCTCTCTATCCCCTCTCTCTCTCTCTCCTCTCTCTCCCTCTCTCCTCTCTCTCCCTCTCTCTCTCTCTCTCTCTCTCTCTCTCTCTCTCTCTCTCTCTCTCTCTCTCTCTCTCTCTCTCTCTCTCTCTCTCTCTCTCTCTCTCTCTCTCTCTCCCCTCTTTCTATCTCTCTCTCCCCCTATCTCTATCTCTCTCTCCCCCTCTCTCTCCTTCTCCCTCCATCTCTCTCTACGTCCCAGGCTGTGCGTGCAAAGTCATTTGCTCTGAAAATTCTGTGTCATTTGGACTAATGAGGGTTAATGATTGAGCCAATTAAGCCGTCAGCGTTGCGTTCGACGAGACAAAACACAGGTCAGGCCGAAGACACTCGCCTGCTAATTAGCGCAGACGCACGCACGCATGCACACAATCACACACACACACGCACGCACACAATCACACACAACACACGCACACACACGCACACACAGATCCTGTGCTCAAACTGTTATTGGTGTAAACCCACGCATGCACACAGCAGACACGTGTGCAATATTAGATTAGATTAGATTAGATTAGATTAGATTAGATTAGATTAGATTAAATTAAATTAGATTACAATGTATTGTCATCATACAGCACAAGCGAGTGCAGTACAATGAAAAGAAGTTTGGCATCTAACCAGAGTGCAAACGTAGCAATAAAGTGCAATAGCACGTATGTACACGCATACACACAAAGGTCTGCTGCACTCATGCCTGTAGCAGCTACTGATGTGTGCGTGTGCACGTATGCATGTGTGTGTGTGTGTGTGTGTGTGTGTGTGTGTGTGTGTGTGTGTGTGTGTAACTGGAGAAGTACTTGGCGGGTTCAACATGGACACACTTCATTGGTCCTGGATGTGGCGTATCTACTGGCCAAACCCGACTTCCAGAGACGCCCGCCTGCCAGAACGTTCTCTCTCCAAAAAGAAACCATGTGACCGTACTGTAGGTCTCCCGGACGTCTATTTCCACATGAAAAAAAGCAACTCTCTTAACCCTTTCACTACCACCACACTACAGAAGGTTAACCCTTTACTATCACACTACAGACGGATAACCGTCTGTAGTGTGATAGTAAAGGGTTAACCTTCTGTAGTGTGGTAGTGAAAGGGCTAACCCTTTGTCGTGTGGCAGTGAAAGGGTTAACCTAGGGCGGCAGGGTGGCGCAGCGGTCTAAGCGTCTGTCTACCACCACAGAGACAGTGGGATCGAATCCAGCTGTGGTGCTTCCGGGTTGGCCGACCGTCCATACTGACACAATTGGCAGTGTTAGAGGGTGGGAAACCCGGCGAGGGTGGGTCCTGGTCGTTGTAAACAGCGACTCCTACAGTTCGGTCGGGGGCGCCTGCACAGCGAGGTCGGATCCTGGGGGAGGTAGTGTGACCTTCCACACGTTACACTCTCCCAGTGAGAGTCCGCGCTGCCAGGTGGGCTGGGTACACATGTGTCGGAGGAAGCATGTGATAGTCTCCGCCCTCCCAGACCGACGGTAGGGGGTAGAGTGCGCAACGACCAGGAAGGGGATTGGGAATTGGCATAACGACTAACATTGGGATGGGAGAAAAACAGAAAAAAAAAAAAAAAAAAAAAAAAAAGGGTTAACCTATTGTCGCAGTGAAAGGGTTAACCGTTTGGTAGTGCGGCAGTGAAAGGGTTAACACAAGCACCCAGCATGTTCCATGTGCTCCACAGCCGAGCCTGGCCTAGCTGAGCTCTGGCGGGGGGCGCGGCTGATTGATTCATTACACAACGCGTGCGGGCGGGAAAGTTGGTGAGGTCTGTCTTTTTAGGCTCCATTAAACGTGTGAAATCACTGTGTCTACAACGGGCTGCGATCCAGCGATACGGACGTCTGTCTCCCAGACGGCCCTGCAGCGAGCGGCGTTCCGAAATAGATGCCGTGATACGTGCTCTCTTTCTAAATGCAGGAGAAGCACACGTGGCCCACATGCAAGCCGCATTATAGAGCCTCAGGACCCGACGGACACGGGTGAATGAGGGATCGTTCATCCGACATGTGTGTGTGTGTGTTTTTATTTGTCAACTTTCATGGGAATTTTGGTCTTTGGCTGCTTCACCGTGGTTGCAATCAACACAACAACACGGTACAAACCACAAGGTGAATGACCACAAGGTGGCGCGATACAACGTAAGGAGGACAGTGACAGAGGCCAAACGGCGCTACAGGGATAAAATTGAACTCCAGTTTGAACAAGCTGACTCTAGAGCTATGTGGCAGGGGCTCAAAACGATGACAGACTACAAAGGCGCTTCCCTCAAACTGAACAGTGACATCTCCTTAGCAAATGACCTCAATACCTTCTATGCGAGGTTTGATGCTGGTAATAACAACACCAGCCCACAAGCCACGGCAATGGGGGGGGGGGGGGGGTCTGCTGCTGATGGAGACTCAGTGTTCAGGGTAACAGAGCATGAGGTGAGGCGGACCTTTAAAAAAGTGAATATCAGGAAGGCAGCAGGTCCGGACGGCATCCCCGGCCGCGTCCTAAAAGTCTGTGCCGACCAACTGGCCCCAGTATTCACTGACATATTTAACCTGTCCTTAGAACAGGCTGTCATCCCCACCTGCCTGAAGAAGTCCACTATTATCCCTGTACCCAAAAAATCCAAGCCTGCTTGCCTCAACGACTACCGCCCTGTAGCTCTCACCTCCATAGCCATGAAGTGCTTTGAGAAGCTAGTAAAGGGCTACATCTGCTCCTCCCTCCCCATCAACATGGACCCCCTGCAATTTGCATACCGCCCCAACAGGTCCACGGAGGACGCCATAGCTCATGTGCTGCACACAGCAGCATCACACCTGGACAAGAGGCAGGGGAACTATGTGAGAATGCTATTCATCGACTACAGCTCGGCATTCAATACCATAGTCCCCTCCATACTCATAGCCAAGCTCAGGGACCTGGGCTTGAACTATGACCTCTGCCAGTGGGTCCTGGACTTCCTGACGGGCAGACCCCAGGTGGTGAGAGCAGGCAACTGCACCTCCTCATCCATCACCCTCAACATAGGGGCCCCCCAGGGCTGTGTTCTGAGCCCCCTCCTCTACTCCCTGTACACACACGACTGTGTGGCTCAGCGGAGTAGCAATACAATCATCAAATTTGCTGACGACACAGTGGTGGTGGGCCTGATCTCTGCCAACGACGAGAGGGCCTACATGGAAGAGGTCAAGGTCCTGGCGGGATGGTGCCAGGAAAACAGCCTCTCCCTGAACGTCAGCAAAACAAAGGAGATGATTGTGGACTTCAGGAGGTCGGGGGTCAAGGACTACAGCCCCCTCAGCATCGATGGGGCACCGGTTGAGAGAGTCAACAGCTTTAAGTACCTCGGAGCCTACATATCCAAGGACCTGACATGGACCACACACATTGACAGTGTTGTGAAGAAGGCACGACAACGCCTCTACTTCCTCAGGCGCCTAAGGAAGTTCCAAGTCAGTCAGAAGATCCTTAAGAACTTCTATTCATGTACAATAGAGAGCATCCTGACTGGCAACATCACCTCCTGGTTTGGGAATAGCACTGCACAAGACCGAAGCAGACTACAAAGAGTGACACGTTCAGCCGAACGCACAATTGGAGGGGGGCTCCCCACCCTCCAGAACATTTACAACAAGCGTTGCAGGGGCAAGGCTAAGAGAATCATTAAAGACTCCAGTCACCCGAACAACTGCCTCTTTGAACTGCTGCGGTCAGGCAAGCGATACCGGAGTCTCAAGGCGAGCACAGAAAGACTCAGAAGAAGCTTCTATCCCCAGGCCATCAGGCTGCTAAACGAACAATGAACACTACACAACAACAACCATCAAACGCACATAGCACACACATCCACACGCACACACTCACTTTAAACAAACACACTGTAGCACCCACCCCACACACTTATAGCACACACTCACTTTAAACAAACACACTGTAGCACCCACTCCCCACACTTTATATTTATTGATGAAGGATTGCACTACAACTCGTACACCTTACTGTAAATTGTACCTAAATTGTACCTCATCCCATTTCTGCTTTGCACTATATAGTACTGTACATTAGTACACTGCATAGTATTGTATATTATATGGTAACTCAGTTACGTCTATCCTGCATCGAACATTGTACATATGTCCATACTGAACACTGTGACCTCATTTTCTACTTTTCTACTTCTAAATTACATGCTATACTATGTTATTTGATACTATCTTGTCTAGCACAGTCTCTGGAGCGTAACAGTAAGAAGCATTTTGTATGAAAGTATTCTGTACTTCTGTATGACAACTATTAAAGAAACTTGAACTTGAACTTGAAACAGCATACAGGCACAAAGGACATTGGTCCAAAACAGAACGATACATAAGACAAAAGAAAAACAACGACACAAACACAGACAGAGCTTCAGGTACCTTCAATTCACGATGAATTGAAAATGGGGGACCCTGATGTAAACCATACGAAAGTCTTTCTCTGGTCTGCATCCCCGCAACAATTGTTTGTATTGAGCCGTACTGTATTGTACCCATTCTGCAATTTGTTAATAATAAAGTGTTCAATCAATCAATCAAACCTAACCAGTACCATGGTTAAAATGAAAATCTAAAAGGTCAGAACACAACAATCCGACATCAAAACAACACAGACAAAAGAAAAGACAAAGGCAACTCCTATCGTCTCCTGTCGCCTGTACTCAGGGCCGACAAATTTCACTCCGCTCACACCAACGAGCGAGTACGTTTCTGCGCCTGCGTGAGGTTAAATAACTCCACACCAGCAGGTGGGCGGTAGTCTGTATCATCTTAACCCATAGCGTTGGTGTTAGCATTATAAATGGCTTTTTCCAGTGTTTAGCATTGTTTCCTAGCAATTGGGGATTATATGTCGGGGATGCCTCTCTCTCTCTCTCTCTCTCTCTCTCTCTCTCTCTCTCTCTCTCTCTCTCTCTCTCTCTCTCTCTCTCTCTGTGGGTGACTGTCACTCAAATCGCTTATGGGCGGAGCCCATCCAATAACAGCCTGAAATTCTGAGGCTTTTGAGTACTTGATTAGAAATATAAAACAATGAATAAAAAAAATAAAAACGTACAGATGTCTTCCATAGACTCACAGGAATTGTGTAAAGTTGCCCAAATAGTGCAAGGAATAGCAATGCATGTCCCCTTTAAACAGACGCAGCCCTACAGTACATCCTGTTTACCTAGAGATTAGAGCCTATCATTAGACGGCCAAGGAAGTCTCTGGAATGTAACATTAAACACAGCCACCTGTGACCAGCATACAGTACACCACAGACAATACAGGGCCGATCACTCATATGCCCATATTAAGAACGTCCTCCTAGGTATATACAATGGCTTCCACACAGAAGAGTGCCGCCTGGGCGCTTAAGAGTGAAATCCGGGCGGCCGGGTAGCGCAGCGGACTAAGCGTCTGTCTACCACCACAGAGACAGTGGGATCGAATCCAGCTGTGGTGCCTCCGGGTTGGTCGACCGTCCATACTAACACAATTGGCAGTGTCAGCGGGTGGGAAAGCCGGTGGGGTGGGTCCTGGTCGTTGTAAACAGCTACTCCTACAGTTCGGTCGGGGCGCCTGCACAGCGAGGGAAGGATCTGGAGGGAGGTAGTGTGACCTTCCACACGTTACACTCTCCCAGTGAGAGTCCGCGCTGCCAGGTGAAAAGAAGCGGTGGGCTGGGTACACATGTGTCGGAGGAAGCATGTGATAGTCTCCGCCCTCCCAGACCGACGGTAGGGGGTAGAGTGCGCAACGACCAGGAAGCGGATTGGGAATTGGCGTAAAAAAAAAAGAAGAGTGAAATCCAATGAGAAGCAAGGTTGTTGGCTAGCTCCCTGGTTACCACCGGTAAGTCTGCTCGGCAACCAATATAATTTATCACGAAGCACAGCTTATAAAGCAATACTTGATTTTTTTTTTTTTTTTTTTTTTTTTTTCTTTTTTTTTATATCTTTTCCCCCCTCCATTTTCCTCCGATTTTCTCCCATCCCAATGTTAGTCGTATGCCAATTCCCAATCCCCTTCCTGGTCGCTGCGCACTTACCCCCCACAGTCAGATCATCTGGGAGAGTGGAGGCTACCACGTGCTTCCTCCGACACACGTCCAGCCAATCAACCGCTTCTTTTCACCTGGCAGCGCGGATCCTCCCTGAGAGGGCGTAGCGTGTGGAAGGATCACACTATCCCACTCAGGTCCTATCCGCGATTAGCAGGCGCCCCGACCGAACTGTAGGAGTCGCTGTTTACAACGACCCGGACCCACCCCGCCAGCTTCTCCCACCCTCTAATAGAGCCAATTGTATTAGTGTGAACGGCCAGCCAAGCTGGTGACAACCCCCGGAGCTGTGAGCTGGATTCGAACAGGCGAATCCAGCTCACAGCTCCGGGGTTGGTGACGAACGCAATCTCCGCTACGCCACCTAACCGCCACCTTGATCGTCTGTTTTGACGAATCAGATCGCTTGACTGGATAATGTGTTGTACGCCGTTATAAACCGCAGAACTATAGGAATTCGGCTTCGGTTACTACCGATCCTGTTAGTTAGACTATAATATTAATCCGCGCGCCCCTCATGGAGTGCAGCTACATTGTTCTGCGTAGGCCGCCACACTGTGTTCATGTGAGGCCCCGAAACATGCATACGTGAGTGTGTCGTGGCCGGGCCTGGCTTAACTTGTTTCGATCGTTCCAAAAATAATATGTAAAGTATGACTGTATAACGGTCACTACATCACACATGAAAGTGTTAACGACCAAACACAACACATTGAAGCTAGAGACTATGTGGCGTCAACAAGCGTTATTGATGTTGCAGTGAGCGTGGACTTACCTGGGGAACACCGAGCCACTCATCAGCCTGCTGCATGGCCTCCCGGGCGTTCTCCACTGGCTGGCTAGGATCCCAGTTCTCCCAGTCCGGACACAGGCCTGAGAGGAGAGGAGAGGAGAGGAGAGGAGAGGAGAGGAGAGGAGAGGAGAGGAGAGGAGAGGAGAGGAGAGGAGAGGAGAGGAGAGGAGAGGAGAGGAGAGGAGAGGAGAGGAGAGGGGAGAGGAGAGGAGAGGAGAGGAGAGGAGAGGAGAGGAGAGGAGAGGAGAGGAGAGGAGAGGAGAGGAGAGGAGAGGAGAGGGGAGAGCAGAAGAGAGGAGATGAGAGGAGAGGAGAGGAGATGAGAGGAGAGGAGAGGAGAGGAGAGGAGAGGAGAGGAGAGGAGAGGAGAGGA
>NC_140179.1:28299950-28322503 GCF_963971535.1 Notolepis coatsorum
GGCATGGATTGCTGAGGAACTGTTCTACAGCTGGACATGCAAAGCGTGAGGTCCCCACACTGCCCGATAGGGTGGGTTCCTACACACCGTAGCCCTGCAGTGATATTACTACCACCCAAATCACACGCGCCTGACTGACCACCGCCGGTCTTCCGGATGTGGGAGGCACTAACGTGATACCCGGCCTGGCGAGGGCGGGGCTGGGGGAACTCGCGCTGCGACTCCCTGGGCCTTGAGTTCCCCCGCTGACAACCTTCGTCGTTGACAGACACAACACCAGGCTCACCAAACACAAGACGCAGAACATGTGGCGTGGGAGCCGCTTGACAGCACAGCATTCTCACGGACAGACCCAGGCCTAGCCAGCAACTGGGTGTCAGCCCCTGTCCCCATGAGAAGCGAAACGTGGGGCCGCTCGTGCTTCACTGAAGGCATGCGGCCCGCAGCCAAAGGGAACAAATCAGAGCCCGTATCCCGCTGGTGTTGGGGGGGGGGGAGTGACCGGAGAGCGAGCTAGACACAGCTAGACGGCAACGGTTTTTTAGGGCGTGCTCATCTAATGTAGCCGATCCCTCGGCCGCCAAGGCTGTCGGCCTTGTGATCACCTGTTGTCTTTGTGTCCAGGGTACCTCAGGCGGGGGAAACATGGCCGCTGGTTGGGGGCCTCGCCACAGCCGCTGGCGAGGCCGCGCCCTCACCTCTGGCTGCGCGGTGTGAGGCGTTGTGGGGCCTTGGTAAAATACCGCCCGCGCTCCTGCGGAAAGTCCCTCTGCGGAGAGGGGAGCCCTGAGGAGGGAAAAACCATCTCTCCTCCTCAAGGGGAGACTGATCCAACCAAAGATGTCTGTAAACAAGCGTTGACAGCATCCTAGCCCTCCCTGCGGTTACAGCTTGCGGCTAGGTCAAAAGCTAATAACCTCAAAACCTTGTGCAATGTTTCGACGTCGGCTGGCCCTAAGGCCCCACCACCCGACACCATAATTGACAGAAAAAACAGCAATTCGAACAATGTTGCTAGTCGCTGCTAATTCTATACCGCGGCGGTATAGGCTTTATAGGCTGGTGAACCTCCGGCGAAAACCCAACATTGTGTAATTTCTCCCTGCGTTTCATAACAACTAGTTCACGGAGTGCACTGCAACGTCCGTGTTGGAAACAAAAAAGAGGAAGGTAGAGTGTGACCATGTCCGGCGTCATATAGCAGGACGCGGGGGCGTGGCCTGGTCACGTGCATGGAGTGCAATTGTTTGTTCGTGAGCACAGTAGGTGCTAGGAGATAAGAGATATCTCATAATGGCAAAGAGCGAGACGCGATGACCAGTATGATAATATAACTTATATAAAGTTAGCTGATAGCAGCGGTAATCAGTGGTATCGTGGTATAGTGTGACGTGTGCCTGGTGTCAGTATATACCTGAGACCCAGCAATTCATTTTTCTACACTGTAGTGCACATTAGGTTTAGCTTGATTCCTCTAATACTATACATGTCACTCTATTGAGTCCCGACGTTCCTTACAGAGGACAACCATAGCTTTCCAATGATATATAATGTGTTGGGCTGGCCTATATTCGAATACCAACCGTTTTGTGCGTTTTGCGAATCTGATTGGCCACTGACGTTTCTGGTCATGTGACATGTGCACCAATCGTGTGACGGCAAGTTCTTTCAACGGTTAAGCTTAGGCACTCTTTCGAAGTTGGTTAGAGCATGGCGATAGAACGCCAGCCCTGATTCCAAACTCTAACCGTAACCAACTTCGAAAGAGTCGCCTAAGCTTAACCAGTGATAAACTAGGCGTTAGGTAGTTTGCAGGCTGTTCGACGCGGAAATGGGCAAAGACACAGCTCATCACGCGATTGGGCGCACATGTCACATGACCAGAAACGTCAGTGGCCAATCAGATTCGCAAAACGCACAATACGGTTGGTATTCGAATAGACGCGTTGGGGTGTGACCATGCAAACTTGCCTTTTTTGTCTTTTGAAAATGGCTGCCAACACAAAAGGCACATTGCACGGAAAAAATTAAGATAAGCATGATATTCATATTTAACATTTATTTAACCTGTATTTACCCAGGCAAGCAAGTAAGAACAAATTATAATTTTATTTATTGTCAAAGTATGCATAATGTTGTGTTAATTACACGACAAGAGATATGTAATATTAATTACCTGAAATTATTCAGTTTTTTTGGGGGGGGAACCCTGCATATATCGGTATCGGTTGATATCGGTATCGGAAATTAAGAGTTGGACAATATCGGTATATCGGTAAAAAAGCCAATATCGAGCATCCCTATATAAAAATCTTTTAAATGTTTTCTTTAGCACCCAAACACTTAAATTATCACAAGTGACAACACTTTTTTCCCCTGGGTCTCAGGAGGATATGGCAGCCATTGAGCCTGCGTAGCCCAAGGTTGGGTGCTACACAGTTGTGGTGAAGGAGACCATTTCCATCCTACATTGTAAAAAGCGCTTTGAGTGTCTATATAATTGTAATAACCATTCATTCATCACTCAGAAATCAAATAGGTGATACGTGTAATGCCAGCCTAGTGTAGGACTATAATTGGTTGATAAATTCCCACAATAAACCACTACAAAACAGGGTTTTAATGAACCATGTTAAAAGGAAATGTCAATTTAAACTTCACATTAGACATTAGACTTGTCTCAAGTGATCGATGTGTCGAAATATCTTATCAAATAATCACAATGTAATATTTCAGTCCATATAACTCAGCCATACTTTGGCAAGAAATGCACAGACTGTGGCCATATGTTTTAGGTTGAAGTGTCCCTGTTGCTTTCTCTCATTCAACACGTCCCAAGTCGTCCCATGCTGTTAGAGAGAGAGAGAGAGAGAGAGAGAGAGAGAGAGAGAGAGAGAGAGAGAGAGAGAGAGAGAGAGAGAGAGAGAGAGAGAGAGAGAGAGAGAGAGAGAGAGAGAGAGAGAGAGAGAGAGGGAGAGGGAGACAGAGCGAAAGCTGCTGTTTCTGAGTCCATCCATATGCTCCACACATTAGTACACACACACACACACATCACTCTGTAGGCCGACAGGGGAAAGGATTCCTCTCTGTGGGGGGGGCGGGCCCTCAAGGTGTCAGGGCCAATTAGCTGCTCTCCAGGACCCACCGGCTCTGATGCTGATCTGAAACCCGCTCTGAATCATTAATATGCTTCAAATTCCACCACTCATGTAGAAACAGGACAGTGCGGTCTAGAGCTACTGAGAAACATCCACTGCCTGCACTGAGTGCTACACATGTACAGTATAATGAGGAGGGATAAACCTTATGAGGCGACAGTGGCTCGGGAGGTAGAGCAGTCATCTGGCAATCCAGAGTTTCCCGGTTCGATTCCCGCTCCTCCCGGGCAGCGTGTCGATGTGTCCTTGAGCAAGACACTTAACCCCTAATTGCTCCCTGAGCAGGTTGGCACCTTGCATGGTTGCCTCCGCCGTCGTTGTGTGAATGTGTGAGTGAATGGGTAAAATGTGAAGAACAAATTGTAAAGCGCTTTGGATAAAAGCGCTATATAAAAAAGCAGCCATTTACCATTTACCATAAACCCATACGATGCTGTTGTGGGATATCGGTCCAACTCCCGAGTCAGTATCAGCGATTTCCCCAATATTAAAATCCAATAACACGAACCATGTGCAAAAAGCAAAGTGACTCAATTTGCAGCACTTTTGACAACATGCATGTTAGATCTCTCGAGAAGAGAAATACATCATATCTCAATAATCTTCGTCCAGTGAACCCAAGCTGACCCCAAGCTGATGGTCTTAAGTCTATACCGTTCAGTTCAGATGAGTTATATTATATTATATTATATTAAAATGTATTGTCCTTATACAGCACAAGTACAGTACAACGAAAAGAAGTTTGACATCCAACCAGTGTGCAAATGTAACGGTAAAGTGCGACAGCAATATACAGGTGATTAAACTGGGTATAGGATGTACAGTGATACAGGAATGAAGACACTATTGTAGTAGTAGTATATATATATATATATATATATATATATATATATATATATATATATATATATATATATATATATATATATATATATATATATATATATATATATATATACATACATACAGTATATACAGCATTATTGTACATGCTATCATACAGAGTTATATGTGTTATGCAGGTGTATAAGTAGGTATATAGAATAATTATATGCAGGTATATTCAGACAAATATGGATATATAAGTAACGGATGGTATCGTGAAGTGCAGTCATGAAGGACTTCAGATGTTGTGAAGTGGCTGGGGTGAGTAGCGGTGCTGTGGGTTAAACTCACTCTGATCCTCAAAAGGCAGATAGACACGTCACACGTTGCACCGTAGTGAATGCACCTCTTGGTATAAGCGCTCTGTGCTGTTGCCCGTTTCAAACCCGGCGTGGGAGACCCGGGTTCGAAACTCCCTCGGGGCATCGACGTTTAAGGTGACGATGTCACAACCGTTACATATATACGTATATGCGGTAAATATATAATTTGTATATATTGTATATATAAATATGGTATATACAGCACTATTGTACATGCGTATATGGGTTATATGGGTAGACTATAGTATGAGGATATGATACAGAATGTTTAGGACCCGGAAATCGGTATCGATGCGTCGGCATCCGTAATAATAAACATCACAATAAAGGAATTGTATTCTATTCCCTTCTATTATGACGCTACGCTAGATCTGGAGGGGGCGGAGGGGGGAGCACACAGCCCTTTATGGGCAAGATGTTCACAGGCTTCAAGCTAACGTTGTGGAGGGAGCGCTGGGTTTCACCACAATATAAACACTATCAACACTGAGGCCTTGAAGAGAGGTCCCTGCTCACCCACACACCCACACACACACACACACACACACACACACACACACACACACACACACACACACACACACACACACACACACACACACACACACACACACACACACACACACACACATACGTATATGGGCTGTCAGTTTATCGCGTTAATTAGATTAATTAATTACACAGCAAATTATCACGTTATGAAAATGAACTCAAAATTGATTAAACATATTTTTTATTATTATTATTATTATTATTAAAAAAAATTAATCTCATTCATTCCATAAGACGTAGAAGAAACATTTACAAACTTTTTTTAAATGGTCCATTTGCATGATGTTCTTGGTATCTGATTCTAGGGACATCTATGGATCTCAGGGAATGTATTCCCAGTGTCAGAAATACTGTGTCTGTTACTAGGCTTGAGTAAATTGTAATGAACCAAATGAGAATATCAAAATCTAAGCAAATGAATAAAGGGAAGATGATTAAACAGAAGGTTTTGTAGATACAGTACTGAATTCTGCCATCCGGACACATGCAATTTGAAATATGATTATATAATATAAAATATCAGGCCTAAAATGGTTATGCAATTAAAATGCGATTAATTCGATTAATTAATTACAAATCCTGTAATTAATTAGATTACTTTTTTTAATCGCCTGACAGCACTAATATATATATCATAATAACCCCATTAGCTAATCTAAACCTTGCCTTAATATTCCCCTAACCTTGATCAAACCTAAACCTAACCTAATACTAACCCTAACCTTTATCTAACCCTAAACCTAACCTAGTCCTAAACCTAACCTAAGTCTAACACACACACTCTGTGGCCCAATCCCTTTGTATACTCTAGAATGGACTTGTTGTGTTTTTATTGGTCCGTTCGCCCTCAGCCTCTCTCTCCAACACACTTCCTCGCCTCTTCCTACAGAGCCAACACACATAAATACACACTGGCGTTGGCACTCACACCCTGTCATGAAAAAGTTATGAAAACAAGACCATAAAAACAAGCACACTAAATTCTCTCACAAAATACATATTTTGTATATAAAACAAACAAACACTTGGATGCACCCAGTGAACAAAAGCCTTCTCCAGCGCCTGGCTCCAAATACGTTATTGGTTAATGGAAGTAACATCATGTAAACTCGTTCCGTAATCGTAGTGTTGGCGCCCTATCAAAACCAGGACTATTTTCCAGCTGATTCAGGGTCAGGGCTGGAACGCTCCCCTGGACTTGTGTCTTGGGTTTCTGCCAGTGACTGGAGCCAAAACGACAGTGGAGCCATCACACAAAACAGCCAGGGGTACTGACAGCCCCCCCCCCCCCCCTCCCCGCGCCCACAACCCCAACCCCCCTCCACCCGGTTACGTTCCAATGACCCCCCACTGTCTTCCGCTACAACCCCCCAGAATGTCAATGTCCGTGTGTTACCCTCTTCCTCATCCTCCTCCTCATCATCATCTTCCTCCTCTCCTCTCTCTCTCGTTCTCTCTCTCTCTGCCTGGTATACCCCTCTATATCTCCCTCTCTCTCTTCTCTCTGCCTGGTATACCCCTCTATATCTCCCTCCCTCTCTCTCTCTGCCTGGTATACCCCCTATCTCTCCCTATCTCTGCCTAGTATACCCCTCTATAGCTCCCTCTCTCTCTCTCTCTCTCTCTCTCTCTCTCTCTCTCTCTCTCTCTCTCTCTCTCTCTCTCTCTGCCTGTATACCCCTATCTCTCTCTCTGCCTGGTATACCCCTCTATCTCTCCCTCTCTCTCTCTCCCTCTCTCTCGCTTTCTCTGCTGGTGTACCCCCCCCCCCTCTCTCTCTCTCTCTCTCTCTCTTTCTCCCTCTCTCTCTGCTCATCTCATCTGATTGTTGTAATGAGGTTACGGCTGCTTTTGATTATGAGGAATGAAGGGAGTTGGGTGGGGGAGGTCACTGAGAGGACATGCAACCCTCTCTCTCTCTCTCTCTCTCTCTCTCTCTCTCTCTCTCTCTCTCTCTCTCTCTCTCTCTCTCTCTCACTCTCTCACTCTCCTCTCTCTCTCTCTCTCTCTCTCCCTCTCTCTCTCTCTCTCCTCTCTCTCCCTCTCTCCCTCCTCTCTCTCTCTCTCTCTCTCCCTCCCTCCCTCTCTCTCTCTCTGTCCATCCTGCCGCTCCTTCTCTCTCCCTCCCTATCTCTCTCCTTCCCCCCCTCTCTCTCCCTCTCTCTATCTCTCTCTCTCCCGGCTCTCTCTCTCTCTCTCCCCCGCTCTCTCTCTCTCTCTCTCTCTCTGCCCCTCCTTGTCCTCGACCTACTTCTCTTATCATCTGTCGAGCCGCTGTGATCAGAGAAAACCGTGATCCGATCAGAGTCGCAGGCGCATTCCATCAAACGACGACGGGACCCTTTTTAAAACGTGACTCTCTCATCGATCAACATCAACAACAGGGCCGGGGTGTGAACTCCGACCCTCAAAGCATCCTTCTGATGAAAGCCATCCCTGCTATCTGCTTCCTGCACTGCAGGCCACCCAGGCTTTCCTGAGTGATGTCACATCCTGTGGGATGCTTATCAGACACACACGCGCGCGCCTCCTCTCTCCCCGCTAACCCTCGACGGACGGACTGTGGGTCTTCTACAGTCCAACACAGGTGATAAGAAAACACTGTTGTTGTCGTTTCAGTGAGTGAATTCAGTCTCGCCTTAGGCTGGACAAGATATGCCTCCTAAAGTGTGTAAACGGAAGTACAGGAAGTACAGGCTACAGGCGTTCCGGTTTCGACAAAACAATTATAGAAACGTGTGAAGTGCACAATATTTCCTTGTTTAAGCCACTGCAACGGCTTTGCCTGAGAATTTACTACATGACCGAGACGTTCTAGCTTGTTTGCCGACAGGATTCGGGAAACGTTTGGTCCGTTTGGAGGCAGCTTCCAGGGGAAGTACATACACCGGAAATTCTACCCCACAGACACTTTCGGCTGTAGTTCTTTACCAGTCTTTATCTCACGGGGAGATCAAACTGGGAACAAGGTTAGTCTCGTCTTAACTGACCCCTGGGTCGCTGTGTGTGCAAAAAAGAAGATGGTGACTTCTGGAATTATGGCTTTTGAACAGCTGAATTAGCTACAGAATATCTTTATAATTATTTTTTTTACTAATTTCTACTGTTTTAAAAACGGACATTGCTGATTACAACTTTGTGGGAACATATTCACACGGAACCCATGACAGCAGTTTCAGTCAGTTAAGGTTGAATAGGCTATCCATAGAGAGGATGTTAGCAACTTGCAATGGGCCTGGTCTACAAGATACACTACACGACCAAGGTACCCATGTACATGTCAAAATACTTCCCAAAGGTCAGTGAATACCACGATCACAACACCAGAGGGAGCTCCACAAATCATGTTAAACCCAGATTCGGCTCAAACAAGGGACTAAACACGTTTCGCAATTATGCCACATCAATGTGGAACGAACCTACCCAAAGCTGTAAAGGAATGTGAATCACTACCCACTTTCAAAAACACTCTCAAAGAACACCTACGGGAGACTGCATTTCGAAACTGGCCCCTACAAATGGTCCTAACCCAGTTGTACAGTAAATTACCAAGTATGGCTTTGTCAGTATTCCAATGTACAGTGTACAGTGTCCCCCCCCCCTACCCAACCCCCCCCCCCTCCCCCATTGACATCCACTAGCCTTACTAACAGCTGCTATAATTTTCTACATCCAATAGGTAGAACAAAAAAAATGGCGTGGGTGCTGTTCCAATGAACATCAATTACCCCATTTGTGACACATGAGACAGGCCTCTTAAAGGGGAACGTCACCCCTTTTAACCCTTTCACTGTGACACTACAGAAGGTTAACCATTTCACTGCCACACGACAAAGCATTAACCCTTAACCGTCTGTAGTGTGCTAGTGAAAGGTTAACCTTCTGTAGTGTGGTAGTGAAAGGGTTAAGAATTCACATGTGTTTCTGGGAGTGTCCCCCAGTGGCTGGGTTCCGAGTGTCATTGATGCAAAACTTTCCGATATTAATGTCCCTCCCTTGCCCGATGTGTTAATTCTGAATTGTGTTTCTAATTTGGTGTTGTCACTTATGGAAAACACCAACTCTTCTTACTGGGATTTGACAGCAGCAAATAAGCTGATAGCTATGTGCTGGAAACCGCCTCATTCGCTTGCTCTCAGAGCATGAATGGAATGGAATGGCCTGCATTTATAAAGCGCTTTACAACTTATGCCTCACATTCACCCATTCACACACCGACAGCAGAGCCAACCTGCCCATCAGCAGCAGTTAGGGGGTTAAGTGTCTCGCTCAAGAACACTTCGACACGCTGCCAGGAGGAGCCGGAATCGAACCGGGAACCTTCTGATTACCAGAGGACTGCTCTACCTCCTGAGCCACAGTCGCCCCAAAGAGCGACAATTGCAATGTGGAATGTTCTGGCAGTGCAGTGCAGGGTTTCCTTTTTTTTCTACTTATTGTCTTTATTGTAACGTTGGGGGTTCGCTCTAGTGGCTCTCCGGCATTCCCTGGTGGGTACATCTATGTCTACCTGCCTTAATTACGGTAATTGTTACCTGGTGTGTGTATTAGTCGTGTCTTCGTATGCCCTCATGTGTTTTACCTCAGTGTCAGTTGTTCACTGAACCATGCCGTGAGTAAGTACTATGCATTCCTGTTGAGCCTTATCGTCCCTCGCCACCACGGGAGTTAAGTAAGACATTTCTTTGCTTATAGTTATCGTGTCATTCCTACCTTGCCGTGTTTAACGTGTTATGGAACGTTTAGCTTTCCCCGCGACTACGTCTCACTGCGGTTTGTTTGGTACTCTGTTTATTTAAACCGTTTTTTGGAGACTAGCTTTCTCCATCTTTATTTTCCCCCCGTTATGTTATCGTTTCGTCTATTCACCTTACCGTCGTGTTTTTTGGAGACTGAGCTTTCTCCCCTTTTGTTTGTTTCCTGTTATACGTGTTTACTTGTGTATGAAGAGTATTGTTTTGTTTTAAAATCAACACCTGCATCCCGTCTCCTATGATTCTGCACTGCACCTGGGTCCAACAACATTCGTAACTTTATTATATGTTTTTTATTGTTATTTGTTTTTTTCCTTTTCCTTTTATAAAAAGTGAATATTATTGTATGTGTAGTTTATATTATTTGTATGTGTTATTCATGCGTTCCGGGATTTGTCTATTTGTGAACACGTACCACTCTCTCCTCCTGAATCTAGAAATAAGAGAGAGAGAGGCAGAGAGAGAACCCTCCAATCGGTGATGTATAATCTGGGGCTGCTCCATAGACAATGAATGGGGCTCTGAATTCGTGAGGCCGTCAAATGTTTGTGCGAGCTCTCACACCCAAATAGGGCTGTTCCATATGACGAGATATATCGCGGGATGAGAGATGTTTTCCTCTATCGTTTCTATCGCTGGGCGTTGCAAAGAAAGCTGCAAAGTCAGTATTTTACTTCGTTCCTGACCCCGCGCACATGTGCTGGAAAAACAAACAACCACAGAGGAGCGTGACACAGAACGAAACTCCCTGCAACACTCGGAACGGACCAGCTGGCCTGTGATAGAAATCAAGCGCATCCCAGTCACTGCGCACAGCAATACAAATGTTTTGACTTGTCAAGCAAACGCACAGAGTGTTATCTGCACCTGCATTGTGTTTTTATTGAATAAAAATGCATCAATCTACTTCCGTGGATCATTGGAGGAGGTTTTTATTTACTTTAGCTTTTATAAGCTTGTCGGTCATCTGTTTTCACTTGACTCAAGCTGTGGTATTACACGGTTGCATCCAATTTTACTTTATAAAGTGGATTATTGCTAATTCATCATAACCTGCTCTGAAATCATATGATGGAAATGATTGGTTTTGCGCGAGAATAGTGAAAGCTGTGGTAGAAAGATATGCTGAGGTGAGAGATTATTTGCTTTTGATGTGTGTGTGTGTGTGTGTGTGTGTGTGTGTGTGTGTGTGTGTGTGTGTGTGTGTGTGTGTGTGTGCGTGTGCGCGCGCGTGCGCACGGTTATTTTGTATAGACAGATGTTTTATTGAATCTACAGAAAACTTACTATATCGTGATATATATCGTTACTGAGATATTAAATTTCCTATATCTTGTTATAAGATTTTGTCCATATCCCACAGCCCTACGTCCAAATGAGATTTATATTCTAGCACTGCTAGAAGGTCCGTACAAGAATTAAAACCTCATTTGGGTGCAAAACATTTTATGGCCCTTTTTTTTTTTAAGTCAAAGCTCCATTCATTGTCTATGGAACAGCCCCAGAGTTTACATGTGAGTTTACATTGGAGGGTTTATCTCTCTGATTTCTAGCTTCAGGAGGAGAGAGTGGTGCGTTCACAAAGACATACTGTAGCCTACTCAACTGTCTCGCAAGAAGAACATGTGTGAATTCTTAGAAAGGGGCATTCCCCTTTAAAAATAAGAATTATAGAATCTCTTTATATTGCCGAGTAATTTTTACATGTCCCAGGAATTTGTCCTGTGCATTTGAACCCATCCTAGCTATTTAGGAGCAGTGGGGTTAAGTGGGTTTAAGTGGGGTTAAGTGCTTTGCTCAAGGGCACTTCAGCAGTGGGTAATCAGGGAGGGGAGCGCATTATTATTTCACTTCCTGCACCCAGATTAGTTCTGCCGGTTCAGGGGGGATCGAACAGGCGACCTTTCCGGGTCACAGGCCCACTTGTCTCTAACCACTAGGCCAGCGCCGCCCCCACACCGGTGCAGCTCTCTGTGGTAGCTTTCTAGTCTCTGTGTTAGTTCTCTAGTCTCGGTGGCAGCTCTCTGGTCTCTCTGGCAGCTCTCTGGTCTCTCTGGCAGCTCTCTGGTCTCTCTGGCAGCTCTCTAGTCTCTCTGGCAGTTCGCTGGTCTCTCTGGCAGTTCTCTAGTCTCTGTGGCAGTTATCTGGTCTCTCTGGCAGCTCTCTGGTCTCTCTGGCAGCGCTCTGGTCTCTCTGGCAGTTCTCTAGTCTCTGTGGCAGTTCTCTAGTCTCTGGTCTCTGTGACAGTTCTCTAGTCTCTCTGGTCTCTGGCAGCTCTCTGGTCTCTCTGACAGTTATCTGGTCTCTCTGGCAGCTCTCTGGTCTCTCTGGCAGTTATCTGGTCTCTCTGGCAGCTCTCTGGTCTCTCTGGCAGCTCTCTGGTTTCTCTGGCAGCTCTCTGGTCTCTCTGGCAGCTCTCTAGTCTCTGTGGCAGCTCGCTGGTCTCTCTGACAGCTCTCTGGTCTCTCTGACAGTTATCTAGTCTGCGTTGCAGCTCTCTGGTCTCTCTGACAGCTCTCTGGTCTCTCTGACAGCTCTCTGGTCTCTCTGACAGTTATCTGGTCTGCGTGGCAGCTCTCTGGTCTCTGTGACAGCTCTCTAGTCTCTCTGGCAGCTCGCTGGTCTCTCTGGCAGCTCTCTGGTCTCTGACAGTTATCTGGTCTCTCTGGCAGCTCTCTAGTCTCTGTGGCAGTTCTCTAGTCTCTGGTCTCTCTGACAGTTATCTGGTCTCTCTGGCAGCTCTCTGGTCTCTCTGACAGTTATCTGGTCTCTCTGGCAGCTCTCTGGTCTCTCTGACAGTTATCTGGTCTCTCTGGCAGCTCTCTGGTCTCTCTGACAGCTCTCTGGTCTCTCTGACAGTTATCTGGTCTCTCTGGCAGCTCTCTGGTCTCTCTGACAGTTATCTGGTCTCTCTGGCAGCTCTCTGGTCTCTCTGGCAGCTCTCTGGTCTCTCTGACAGTTATCTGGTCTCTCTGGCAGCTCTCTAGTCTCTGTGGCAGTTCTCTAGTCTCTGGTCTCTGTGACAGTTCTCTAGTCTCTCTGGTCTCTGGCAGCTCTCTGGTCTCTCTGACAGTTATCTGGTCTCTCTGGCAGCTCTCTGGTCTCTCTGGCAGTTATCTGGTCTCTCTGGCAGCTCTCTGGTCTCTCTGGCAGTTATCTAGTCTGCGTGGCAGCTCTCTGGTCTCTCTGACAGATCTCTGGTCTCTCTGACAGTTATCTGGTCTCTCTGGCAGCTCTCTGGTCTCTCTGACAGCTCTCTGGTCTGCGTGGCAGCTCTCTGGTCTCTGTGACAGCTCTCTAGTCTCTCTGGCAGCTCGCTGGTCTCTCTGGCAGCTCTCTAGTCTGTGGCAGTTCTCTAGTCTCTGGTCTCTGTGACAGTTCTCTAGTCTCTCTGGCAGCTCTCTGGTCTCTCTGACAGTTATCTGGTCACTGACAGCTCTCTGGTCTCTCTGACAGTTATCTGGTCTCTCTGGCAGCTCTCTGGTCTCTCTGACAGTTATCTGGTCTCTCTGGCAGCTCTCTAGTCTCTGTGGCAGTTCTCTAGTCTCTGGTCTCTCTGGCGGCTCTCTGGTCTGCGTGGCGGCTCTTACCGGGGGCACAGTTGTCCACCAGGGCGCCGAGAGCCTTGCCGTCCCTCCAGTCCCGGTGGAAGTTGTTGATGGGCATCTGGGGCACCTTGTTCTGGATCCAGCCCAGCAGACGCTGCTTGGGGGTCAGCTTCTTGGCGTCTTCGTCGTCCTCGTCCTCCCACATGGGCATGGAGATCGAGTAGTGGAGGATGAGGGTCCAGATCAGACCCAGGATCAGCTTCAGGTTCCCATCCACGATGGCTTTAGAGTCTATGGAGGAGGAGGAGGAGAATAAAGGGTTAAATGAATGGCCCGTCTGATACTACTTAAAGAGCTTGTCGTGGAATGACTTCAGCCTGTGTGTGTGTGTGTGTGTGTGTGTGTGTGTGTGTGTGTGTGTGTGTGTGTGTGTGTGTGTCTCTGTCTATCTGTCTGTCTGTGTGTGTGTGTGTGTGTGTGTGTGTGTGTGTGTTGGGGGGGGGGGGTATTCCCTTATATAGCTATATGGTTCTATAGCTATAGCTAGTGGAATGCTGGCACACCGCTGACACGGTGTGGAGAAAGGTCTAGCTGTGCAAGATTACCGGTGGAACAAACAAAATAGAGCGGAACTAAATGTATTCAGATTGAAATACAATGTGTTGAGAGAGAACTGTGAACAAACACTGTTGCTAGGTTGCCGTCACACAAAACCAGGTGTATCAAAGTCTGGCTAGATCACCTGATGCTAGATAGCTGATGCTACGTTAGCTATCCAACCAGGGAGAGAAACATTTGAACAGAAAACAAAAGGTTTTTTAGTGACACTGGAACTGGAAGGCTGATAACAAGCATTCCAGGTGAGCTAAGACAAGACAGTATGACGAAGCATGACTGTCCCTTGGCTTCGTGAGAGAGAGAGAGAGAGAGAGAGAGAGAGAGAGAGAGAGAGAGAGAGAGAGAGAGAGAGAGAGAGAGAGAGAGAGAGAGAGAGAAAGAGAGAGAGAGAGGGGGGGGGGGCGGGAGGATGAAGAGGTGATCTACGGAGGAATAAATAATAATGATATGAGTTGGTGGAGGCCCTGGGCTGTTTTCTCAAGCTCTCTCAAGAGAGAGCAGAACAAGAGACAGGGAGGTTAAAGAAGAGTTAACGGAGAGTTTGTACGAGGTGGAATTCATCGTGACTTTACTTGAAGAGAAGAAGAGAGAGAGGGAGGGACAGGCACACAGAAACAGAAAGACAGTAATAGAAAGAGAGAGAGAGAGAGAGAGAGAGAGAGAGAGAGAGAGAGAGAGAGAGAGAGAGAGAGAGAGAGAGAGAGAGATAGCAGGAGAAATCTGTCTCTCTTTAAACCTCCCTTCATTCTGCTCCAAAACACAATCAACCTGTTACCTAGCGATGTGTCAACACTGACAAACTAGCTTTCATAACTTGTAGTTGAGTTTCCAATGAAAACATCCAGTGTGCCCCCCCCCCCCCCCCCCTCCACACACACACACACACACACACACACACACTATCACACACACACTATCACACCCCCACCCCCCCCCACCACCAGAGAACTAGGACAGTGAGAGCCTCCAGCCAATCAAGGAAACAGTGTGCTTCAGAGCCAGAACAGAACAAAACAGAACAGGTCTGAGGTCTGCTCTGCGGGCACAAGAACAGAACAGAACAGAAAAGAACAGGTCTGAGGTCTGCTCTGCGGGCACAAGAACAGAACAGAACAGAAAAGAACAGGTCTGAGGTCTGCTCTGCGGGCACAAGAACAGAACAGAACAGAACAGAACAGGTCTGAGGTCTGCTCTGCGGGCACAATAACAGAACAGAACAGAACAGAACAGGTCTGAGGTATGCTCTGCGGGCACAAGAACAGAACAAAACAGAACAGAACAGGTCTGAGGTCTGCTCTGCGGACACAAGAACAGAACAGAACAGAACAGAACAGAACAGGGCGGCTGGGTAGCGCAGCGGACTAAGCGCCTGCCTACCACCGCAGAGACACTGGTATCGAATCCAGCTGTCAGCGGTACCTCCGGCTTGGCCGGTCGTCCATACTAACCAATTGGCAGTGTTAGTGGGTGGGAAGCCGGCGGGGTGTGTATCCTGGTTATTGTAAACAGCGACTCCTACAGGTCGGTCGGGGCGCCTGCTCAGCGAGGGTGGGAACTGGGGGAAGTAGTGTGAGCCTCCCACACGTTACGCTCCCCCAGTGAGAGTCCTCGCTGTCAGGTGAAAAGAAGCGACTGGCTGACTCCGCATGTATCGGAGGGGACATGTGATAGTATCTATCAACCCTCCCTAGACCGGCAAGTGGGGGGCAAATGCGCACAACGACCAGAAAGGGGAGGGGGAGAAAAATACAGAAAAAAGGAGAAAAAGTAGATAAAAAAATTTATTAATTAATTAAATAAATAAAAAAGAACAGAACAGAACAGGTCTGAGGTATGCTCTGCGGGCACAAGAACAGAACAGAACAGAACAGAATAGAACAGCAATACAGACATCTGTGTTTACACTGGTCCTACTGCAACCCGACCGCCCCGATCAACAACACACTGATCACTTTACCAGGAGATCACACACTCACACACACACACACACGCACGCACGCACGCACACACTCGAAACACACAACCACACAAACGTATATTCAAAACACACAACCACAAACACACACGTTCAAAACACACAAGCACACAAACCAGGGTTTCCGTTAGAAAAAATTGTTGCCGGTCTCCGTGACCTGCAAGATTTCAATCTACCGGACAAATGAGATTAATTCCGGTCATAGTTTATTGAGCTTTAAAACAATTGAATAAAGAATGTCATCCTCAAGGCATGTAGATTTATAATATTATTACTTAAAACTATAGGCTACTTTTGCGTATACAGTCATTAATATATTCCAAATAAAATAAGTCCCTCGATACTCCGTGCTGCTGCTGACTTGAAATAAAATAGACCGCGTATGTGGGCAGTCGGTCCGACACTAAACAGCAGTCTGTTATAATCACATTTTTATGAGCTAACGAATTCCGTTATATTGGACATTTGTATTAATTATATCAAGCGAAGAACTGAGAAAGCAGAGAGACGGCAACTTTATCGTGGGTTTGCGTGACGACTCTCTCCACCTCGCAACGACTTGGTGCTGGTCATAATGTCCGGTGAAAACAACTCCCTCCAAGCACAACTTGACCACCCGAACCGTACCAAAACAGGCCAAAATTAAATAGCCCATGCGACGAACGATTCATTACATTCGTTTCATCGTTGCTCCACCAAGCAGCCGGTCCAACAATGAAAGCTGTTATCAGCGCGAGCCGGCCGCAGTTAGTTTGCAAGAAGCATCCAGCTGCAGACCCGCAGAGCAGCTTTCCAGGTCTGGGGACCGCACTGTGCCAGCAAAGCTGGTGGGTTCTGTGGGTCTGCAGCTGCATGCCTTCCGCAAATCCAGCAGCAAGCTCTCGCTGAGCGAAGCAACGACAACAAACGCAATGATTGTTTCGTTCATCGCATAGGCCACCCAACTCCAGCCCATCCAAATACAATTCAAATAATCAAACTGTGCCCAGAGGGAACTATTTTCACCGGACACTATGACCGGAGAGATTAAATATGTCGGACTTCAACAGATTTTGCCGGTCAAAAACCGGTAATTACCGGCTAACGGAAACGCTGACACAAACACACGTTCAAAACACACAACCACAGAAACACACGTTCAAAACACACAACCACACAAACAGACATTCAAGACACACAACCACACAACCACACAAACACACGTTCAAAACACACAACCACAATGTACAACATGAGCTTAGCTCGTGTTTCGCTCCGAGTACAAGGAGTTTACACTAAGAGTTTGTGTATCTCATTTCCTGGTCAGTGATTATGTATTATCAGGGTTCAAAAAGTGCCTGGCTCAGAGGCCCAGAGGAGTGGCGCGGCGTTAGACTGATGATGTGCCTTGGATCGAGCTCATGTGCGCCTTGACATCTTGCCGGTAAAAAAAAAAAAAAAGCCAAGACAATCACAGTCAAACCCAAACGATTACATTCACGTCGTTAAAACTGAATTCATAGGGCTTATAATCAAGGGGGCTTTTCTTGGAAGTGGACGGGGCCTTGGGCAGCGTCCAGCGGTGGACCCTGGTTCATTGTTTCTGATCAATCGAGGGTAAAGCAAGGACGAAGAAGTTCCTCTGAGACTCTGCAACAAGCACAAGATGTCTCTGTTAGTGTTTTGGCTTCAGGCTTTTGGCTTCTTTTTCTGCTCTCGTGTGATCAGCTCTGATACGGACCTTTCGCTCTTCTAGATTCACCGAGAACTCACCCTACGAGAGGTCTAGAAACGATGTCAGATGTCACTCGGCCAAACGGATGTCGGTAATCTTTCGCTTGTCGACTTCTGTAGACGGGTGCCTACGTCTCCTACGAATACACTTTTAGAGGTAGTTAGAGGAGCACGCCAACATCTACTTTTTCTCCCATTTTCTATTTTTCTCCCATCCCAATTTTCGTATTGTCCAACTCTACCCTCCCCTGTCTCGAACGCTGTTAGGCCATGCCTCCCACAGGCCGGCTGCAATGTGGACGAAGCCTTGCATCACGTGTCCCCTCCGGTTCACGAGGAGGCAGCCGTTGCATCTTTTCACCTGCACAGCGCGATCCCCGATTCTGCTGCGCACCAACCGACCTGTAGGAGTCGCTGTCCACAATGTCCGATCCCCACCCCACCAGCTTCCCACCCCTAACACTGCCAATTGTGTTAGTATGAACGACCAGCCAAGCTGGTAGCAATGCCGAGAGCTGGGCTCGAACCCAGCATCTCCTGCATTAGTGGTGAGCGCCTTGCCCACTGCGCCACTTAGCCGCCCTAATTTGGGGACATTTTACAATACATTTGATCACTTCGTTGTTGTTCGTTCACTCTGAGATTTGGGGGTTTTGCGCTTGTCTTCAACTATGTGTACAAGTGCATAGTAGATGTCTCCGCCCCCAGAAAGTAGTCAAGTGAAAGATCACAGACATCCATTCGGGGTTAAGTGGAATTCAACATCATTTTTTTTTGTTTTTTGTAGGGCAGATGCTCTGTGGAGAATGCTAAGGCTGAGACGATATGCCATTTGGAAGAATCGATAAATCGGGACCAAATTATCGATAAATATATATTTTAAAAAAATATATATATTTATTATTATTATATATATTTTTTGCAGCAATTCTTTATCGTTGCCGCCATATTTAGTGTTACAGATTTCCCCATTCCAAACTACCACAGTGATCCTTCTAATTTTATAGTCGGTGGTCTCTGGATGTGATGGAGGAGTGCACTGCATATTGAATGCACAGTGCAGAGTTGCAATTCAACTGAATTTACATGAAATGGAGATGTTTTAACTAAAACATGCCACAATACTTTTTTATTTATTTATTTAAAAAAAAAGTACATATGCAAATATATCGATATGTGATGCCACGACAACGATATCACGCAGTTATCGATAATTATCGATTAGGGATATTATCGGCGTACCAATATTATCGGCCGATATTGGCATTAAAATGTGATATCGGAAATTATCGGTATCAGTTTCCAAAAAAATATAAGCAAGCAAGTAAGAACAAGTTCTCATTTTATTTATTGTCAAAAGTATGCATAATGTTGTGTTAATTCCACGACAAGAGATATGTAATGTTAATGACCTGAAATTATTCTGTTTTTGGGGGGGGGGGGGGGGGGGGGACCCTGCATATATCGGTATCGGTTGATATCGGTATCGGAAATTAAGAGTTGGACAATATCGGTATATTGTCTATCGGTAAAAAAGCCAATATCGAACATCCCTATTATCGATATATATCGATAAGTGGTCTCATTTCCCAATCAGTAAGTAACTCTGGTGGCTGTGTGCCCTGGGTTTTTTGGCGTCTTCCCCCGCGGTCCGAAGAGGAGGAGGAGGAGGAGGAGAACCACTGTTTATAGAGTGTGTGTTCGGCTTCGGGTCTGTGTTTGAGCTTTTAGAGATGTCAGGAGAGACGTTCCGGGCTACAGGCTGTAATGTGAAGTATCCACTGTAGAACTACAACACCGCTGGAGAGAGAGGCTGATGTCATTCTACCCCGGCTCTCTGGAATGAGGTCAGTTTAAATAGGAAACATACACACACACACACACACACACACACACACACACACACACACACACACACACACGCACACACGCACACACACACACACAGACACACACACACACATGCACACACACCATGGGATCTAAACAAGGACACAGAGGACCCCAGTCAGCACACTGGCTCAACTAACCTTACTTGCTCGACTGCCTTTTACTCTTTTTCTCTCTCTCTCTCTCTCTCTCTCTCTCTCTCTCTCTCTCTCACTCTCTTTTTTTCTTTCTGGATTGACCTCCCTCTCTTTATATCTCTCACACACACAAGCACACACAAAGCATACACACTTGTACAGTGCATAACACACGCACACATCGTCGTGTCTTTGGACGACCTCATCTCAACTTCTTCTTCATCTCTCGGTCTCTCTCATGTACAAAACACACACACACACACACACACACACACACACACACACACACACACACACACACACACACACACACACACACACACACACACACACACACACACACACACACACACACACACACACACACACACACACACACACACACACACACACACACACACACACACACACACACACACACACACACACACACACACACACACACACACACACACACACACACACACACACACACACACACACACCTCCCCTGAAGTCTTCATCCAAACACAACAGTGACCCCCACAGAGAGGAGACGGTGCCCTGCCAATACCCCTTCCCTGTCCCACCCCCCCTCTCTCTTCTCTCTCCATTCTCTCTTCCGCCTCTCTCCCACCTCCTCTCCATTTCTCTCCAGCATCCAAAGACGCCATTGGCTGCATTGGCTTCTTCATTGTGAACCCTGACAACAGACGCGATGAAAACCTCACATTCTCCCAAAAGGTCAAACCTAGAGGTCATAGAGACCCCCTTTCTACTGCCACACTGTTTATACCAGCAAACTGGACGTACCTGCACTGTAATCATAGTAATCATGACTACCTACCGCATACGATAGTCTACCCATATAACTCTGTGTGATAGCATGTACAATAGTGCTGTATATACCGTGTATATATATATACATGTATATTATACCGCATATGTATATATCCATGACAAATGTGGTTTGTGCTCCATACATAACAGATTGGTTCTTAGAGGATCTGTTGGGTTCCAGGTCAGTAGGTGAAGCCTTTTATTAAGATGTGGCTTGATGTTTATGTTTATTAGGATCCCCAATTCCCCATTAGTCATCATTGACATGTTGACTATTCTTCCTGGGGTCCTCACAGATTGTATACAAATATGAAACATTCAGTATAAATCATCATATATCACATACATAATCAATAAAAAATACATAATCAATCAAAAATACATAATCAATAAAGAATATTGACTGTGGGAATGGATAAGTGTTGATTGGTAGGTGCAGGGGACCAGGGCAGCCAGCAGCAGCGATGCAGAGACTAAGAGAGAACTGTGCTCCAGATCATTTGACTTCACAGCATGAGCCTCAGAGCATAATCATATTGTAGTTGATAGAACCAACATTAAAAAGACAATTGAACAATCGGAGCGGCGATGCAGGCGGGAGAGGGAGGCCGAGGCGGACCCTCGATTGTATGAATGGAACCGCATTGCACGCGTCTGCACGACTGGCACAAGTCCGCAGCTGTCCCGTGGACGAGGATGAGGAATGCGGAAAGTATGTCGGAGCCTCTTGCAGGGGGCCAGCCAGGACAGCAGCCTCTGAGACCAGGGGTCCCTAAGGGGCCCCATGCAGACGATCAATGATGGGGCAGATAGTTACAATGAGAGAAGAACATGGTTCCAGATGCTGGGAAAACCTCACAGACAGCCTGTGAACATCCTGACTGACTGACAGACTGACTGGTTTTCTGACTGACTGACTGACTGACTGACTGACTGACTGACTGGTTTTCTGACTGACTGACTGACTGACTGACTGGTTTTCTGACTGACTGGTTTTCTGACGGACTGACTGACTGACTGGTTTTCTGACTGACTGGTTTTCTGACGGACTGACTGACTGACTGACTGACTGACTTACTGGTTTTCTGACTGACTTACTGGTTTTCTGACTGACTGACTGACTGACTGACTGACTGACTGACTGACTGACTGACTGACTGACTGACTGACTGACTGACTGGTTTTCTGACTGACTGGTTTTCTGACGGACTGACTGACTGACTGACTGACTGGTTTTCTGACTGACTGACTGACTGACTGACTGACTGACTGACTGACTGACTGACTGACTGGTTTTCTGACTGACTGACTGACTGACTGACTGACTGACTGACTGACTGGTTTTCTGACTGACTGACTTACTGGTTTTCTGACTGACTGACTGACTGACTGACTGACTGACTGACTGACTGACTGACTGACTGACTGACTGACTTGTTCACAGATCAACTCAGTCACTCAACGACAATGAGAAGCATTGTCAGCAACACACGACACACGACACACGACTGCTAGCTTGTAGACCAGAGAGCCAGAGGAACCCAGCGTGGTCACATTCAGTCTGAAGATATTCCCACGCGGTCTCTGAGTCGCCTCCCACACGACTCTGCTCTGAGGACAGTTATCAGACACGAGCTAGCATGCCATCCACCCGATAAGAGAGCAATTCTTTACGTACTATCAGTGTTTTCACACCAGTGTGTTACTGCTCACAGTCCGTTACATCTGACACACTAATGGTGAGAATTATGTTGGCTGCCCTGGACATTCCTAAACTACTGCATCAGTGTGTATGTGTGTGTGTGTGTGTGTGTGTGTGTGTGTGTGTGTGTGTGTGTGTGTGTGTGTGTGTGTGTGTGTGTGTGTGTGTGTGTGTGTGTGTGTGTGTGTGTGTGTGTGTGTGTGTGTGTGTGTGTGTGTGTGTGTGTGTGTGTGTGCATGCAGGACTGCCATCGTGGGCTATGCATGGCAAAAATGATGGCCACTCGTGAACGACCTAGAGGGACGCTAAGTGGGACGTCTAGTGGGACGCATGCGCAGATCATGTACACGCTTCTGGCGAATTCCACGACTGGCTGAGCCAAAGTCGCGCCGTGCATCTGGTGCTTGAGAGATTCATCACCACAGAGATACTGTAGCGATCACAATCAGGTGCCCATGCGCCAAACCGCAGGCCCCGTG
>NC_140179.1:28322703-28377703 GCF_963971535.1 Notolepis coatsorum
TCACTGTATCCACTTCAACCAAGGAAAACCGTATTCCCAACCGACAGACTTACTCAAAAGAAAAGAATAAATCATTATTAGATTTCCACACAAACGAGAAAGATCACCTGACAAGCGTGGACTTGTGCGAGCGCCTCAGTCGCACCGCTATATGTCATGTTGTTTTTTTTCTTCTGTTGTCGTGTTTTTCACCTTCTAGGGGAACTCGCCACAGCGAAGCTGATTCATCAGATTAGTCAGTAGGAGTCGTTGAATGTCATTATTTGCATACGCCGCACTGACTTCCTGTCTTAGCGTGACGGATGCTCGCGGGGAACATAGCGTTTGCGGCCGAGAGGAATGGGGCTCATGGGAGAGATAAGTCACGACGAAACGTCCAAAGAAAATGCCACGACTGCCACGTTTCTGCTCTGTGAAAGGACACGCGAGACGGAAGAGCGCTCTGTGTGTAAGGAGTGCAGCTGCGCACCGCATTGTGATGCACGGGTGGAACATAAGTTGTGTGCGTGTTTCTTAGAGGGGGAAATCAACAATAATAATAATAATAATAATAATAATAATAATAATAATAATAATAATAATAATAATAATAATAATAATAATAATAATAATAATAATAATAATAATAATAATAATAATAATAATAATAATAATAATAATAATAATAATAATAATAATAATAATAATAATAATAATAATAATAATAATAATAATAATAATAAACTTTATTTGTATAGCACCTTTCATACAAAGATTGCAGCTCAAAGTGCTTCACAACCGAACAATACACTATGAAATGGTGGTTGTGTGTGTGTGTGTGTGGGGGGGGGGGCGGGGTGCGTGAATACTTTCCCTAAGCCAGTTGTACTTTTGCGCGATCTGATTGGCCACTGACGTTTCTGGTCATGTGACATGTGCGCCAATCGTGGGACGGCAAGTTCTGCGCCTATTTCCGGGTCTAACAGCCTGCAAACTACCTAACGCCTAGTTTATCACTGGTTAAGCTTAGGCGACTCTTTCGAAGTTGGTTATGGTTAGAGTTTGGAATCAGGGCTGGTGTTCTATCGCCATGCTCTAAGACAAACTCTAACCTTAACCAACTTCGAAAGAGTGCCTAAGCTTAACCGGTGGCAGACCTTGCCGTCCCACGATTGGCGCACATGTTACATGACCAGAAACATCAGTGGCCAATCAGATCGCGCAAAAGTACAACTGGCGATGAACTGGCGCTGCTGTGATGGCTGCCTTTCTGATCGCTCCGACGAGACTGTGCTTTATTTTGTTAATTTTTATAGTATTAGGAGTTTTATTTGCACCAACTGTTGGTGCATTATATGTGTATGACCGTCAGTCAATCATTGACATTGGATTAAGAAAAACGTACCGTTTGGATTGCTCTCTGGATCGGATCGCTGAACAGCAGAAATGGCCTGCCGAGATCCTTTGTTATGCCGGCCACGGACAAAAGCCGCCGCGAAGACGAGGAAAGAGAGCCGGGGTCCGGAACAGACTGAGGTCCAAACGACACAGAACCACATTGCCCAGCATATTGTTGGCCAATGTGCAATCGATAGGAAACAAATTGGACGACATCAGAGCAAGGATCCAATTCCAGAGGGACATTCGGGATTGTAACGTCCTCTGTTTCACAGAAACTTGGCTGAGTCCAGATGTCCCGAATCATGCAATAGAACCGGCAGACCACTTCTTCGTTCTACGAAAAGACCGGACGGCATTAGAGTCACTAAAGAAGAAAGGAGGCGGCATCGCCTTCATGATAAACAAGGAGTGGTGCGATTTAGGCAACACAAAAGAAATGTCTAACCACTGCTCCCCAGACCTGGAGTTTATCACGATAAAATGTCGACCCTTCTTCCTCCCAAGAGAGTTAACGTCCATCATCCTCATCGGAGTGTACATTCCACCACACGCGAACACTGAGGTCGCACTTTCAAAACTTCACGACGAGGTAAACAAACTCCAGGCAGCTAACGTTGACGCGGCCATTTTGGTCTTGGGGGATTTCAACAGCGCGCGTCTTAAAAAGGTGCTGCCGAATTTCTATCAGCATGTGACCTGTCCCACCAGAGGCGAGAACATATTAGACCATGTATACTCGCAATTTAAGAATGGGTACAAGTCACAGGCTCTTAGTCCATTCGGTAAAAGCGATCACGCAGCAATTTTTCTTTTGCCTAAGTACAAACAGTGTCTCAAGCGAACGCCGGTGGTCTCGCGAGAGGTTAAGCGTTGGACCGTGACGTCAGTAGAGTCACTCCAAGCAGTGCTGGGAAGCACAGAATGGAGTGTACTCCGTGATAACACAGCCAATATTAACGAATACACCGAAACGGTGATTGACTATGTCTGTACTCAGGTAGAAGTAATAATCCCCACCACCAAAATTAATATCTACCCAAACCAAAAGCCCTGGGTAGACAAATCCGTCCGTGAGGCTCTGAAAGTGCGCACATCAGCATACAACACCGGGCTGGTGACAGGCAACATGGAAGAACACAAGATGGCAAGATACAACGTCAGGAGAGCAGTAATAGAGGCAAAACGGCGTTACAAGGATAAAGTTGAACTTCAGTTTGAACAGGCTGACTCTAGAGGCATGTGGCAGGGCCTCAGAACAATGACAGACTACAAAGGAACCCCCCTCAAACTGAACAGTGACATCTCCTTAGCAAATGATCTCAACTCCTTCTATGCGAGGTTTGAGGCTGTGAATAACAACACCAGCCTACAAACCACGGCAATGGGGGGGGGGGGGTCTGCTGATGGAGACTCAGTGTTCAGGGTAACAGAGCATGAGGTGAGACGGATCTTTAAAAAAGTGGATATCAGGAAGGCAGCAGGACCGGACGGCATCCCCGGCCGCGTCCTAAAAGTCTGTGCCGACCAACTGGCCCCGGTATTCACTGACATCTTCAACCTGTCCTTGGAACAGGCCGTCATCCCCACCTGTCTGAAGAAGTCCACCATCATCCCTGTACCCAAAAAATCTACGCCCGCTTGCCTCAACGACTACCGCCCTGTAGCCCTCACCTCCATAGCCATGAAGTGCTTTGAGAAGCTAGTGAAGGGCTACATCTGTTCCTCCCTCCCAATCAACCTGGACCCTCTGCAATTTGCATATCGCCCCAACAGGTCCACGGAGGACGCCATAGCCCATGTGCTGCACACAGCAGCATCACATCTGGACAAGAGGAAGGGGAACTATGTGAGAATGCTGTTCATCGACTACAGCTCAGCATTCAATACCATAGTCCCCTCCAAACTCATAGCCAAGCTCAGGGACCTGGGCTTGAACTATGACCTGTGCCAGTGGGTCCTGGACTTCCTGACGGGCAGACCCCAGGTGGTAAGAGCCGGCAACTGCACCTCCTCATCCATCACGCTCAACATAGGGGCCCCCCAGGGCTGTGTTCTGAGCCCCCTCCTCTACTCCCTGTACACACATGACTGCGTAGCACAGCGGAACAACAACACCATCATCAAATTTGCTGATGACACAGTAGTGGTGGGCCTGATCTCTGCCAACGACGAAAGGGCCTACCTGGAAGAGGTAGAGAACCTGTCACAGTGGTGTCAGGAGAACTGCCTCTCCCTGAACGTCAGCAAAACAAAAGAGATGATTGTGGACTTCAGGAGGTCGGGGGTCAAGGACTACAGCCCCCTCAGCATCGACGGGGCACCAGTTGAGAGAGTGAACAGTTTCAAGTACCTCGGAGCCCACATATCCGAGGACTTGACATGGACCACACACATTGACAGTGTTGTGAAGAAGGCACGACAACGCCTCTACTTCCTCAGGCGCCTAAGGAAGTTCCAAGTCAGTCAGAAGATCCTTAGGAACTTCTACTCATGTACAATAGAGAGCATCCTGACCGGCAACATCACCTCCTGGTTTGGGAATAGCACTGCACAAGACCGTAGCAGACTACAAAGAGTGACACGTTCAGCCGAACGCACAATTAGAGGGGGGCTTCCCACCCTCCAGAACATTTACAACAAGCGGTGCAAGGGGAAGGCTAAGAGAATTATTAAGGACTCGAGCCACCCGAACAACTGCCTCTTTGAACTGCTGCCGTCAGGCAAGCGATACCGGAGTCTTATGGCGAGCACAGAAAGACTCAGAAGGAGCTTCTATCCCCAGGCCATCAGGCTGCTAAACGAACAATAATCGCTAAACGAACAATAATCACTATGCAACAACCATCAAATGCACACAGCACACACACCCACGCGCACACACACACTCACTCAAACAAACAACACACTGCAGCACCCACTCTCCACACTTTAGATCACACAAACACACTTACACTTTATATTTATTGATAAAGGATTTGCACTACAACTCGTACACCTACTGTGAATTGTACCTAAACTGCACCTCGTCCATTTATGCCTTGCACTATATAGTATTGTATATTAGTACACTGCACAGTATTGTATATTGTATGGTAACCACGTCTACGAACATTGTACATATGTCTAAACTGAACACTGTGACCTCTTTTTTTTCTTCTAATTTTTACTATGTTTTTATTTCATACTTATCTTGTCATGCACAGTCTCTGGAGCGCAACAGTAAGAAGCATTTTGTACAAAAGTATTCTGTACTTCTGTATGACAACTATTAAAGAAACTTGAACTTGAAACTTGTGTATCGGCCTAACACAATGCTCTACACATACTAAGGCTAATATGCTATGCTGAATTACAGATCTCGTTCAGTGTAGCTGCGTGGGATGAACAAACAACATCCGGTTAGTTGTGCACGTTATATTAGGGCCAGGGGGATTTAAGTTCAGCAAAAAAAGGTTCCATACCGTTGCAATCGTTTGGTGCACAGCGTGTACTGTACCGGAGGACCACATCGAGGCGGTACAGTATAGGGGTGGACGGTATGGTCTAAAATGTATATCACGGTATAATTTGAAGCATAGACGTAACGGTATATATCACGGTATCAGTGTTTCCGTTAGAATAATTTTTTTTGCCTGATAGGCAGGCTATAATAAAGAATGACATCCTCAAGGCATGTAGATTTATAATATTTTAACTTAAAACTAGGCTACTTTTGCGTAAAAAGTCATTATATTCCAAATAAAATAAGTCCAGAGTCGAGACTCCGTGCTGCTCCCATTGCCAACAGCGGGGCTGGATGCTGGATTTTGCGAGAAGCATATGCAGCTGCAGAGCCGCAGAGTAGGGGCGCTTTCAGGTCCGGTCACAGGCCCGCTCAACAGCGCCACCCACCCAACGGCTGAATTGCCAATGGCTGAATTGGAGTATTGCACTGTGACCGGACCTGAAAGCAGCCCCTACTCTGTGGCTCTGCAGCTGCATATGCTTCTCGCAAAATCCAGCATCCAGCTCGCGCTGCCCAGCCGTCGTTATCAGAACACTACACACATATCATAATGTTCACAGCAAACTGTAGTTGATCACCAGGTATGTTTTATTAACGTAGAATAATTCATATAAGAAAAACGATAGGGAAATCTCTTACCTTTCGGCTTTCTCCACTGGTTAAAAATGCCAGGAACTGAAATTGAAACTTGATGTGCGCCGCGGTGATATGTGTTTATTATGAAATGACAATTGCCCACTGCGCGAAGCCTCCTATATAACTTTTTCCAGTTTGCACATATCTATTATCTATGACTAATTCTATCTATTTTTAGGGGCAAATGCCAGTGAAATAGTCGCGCTGTGGTTACATGACGTCATTGCTATTTTAGAGCTGCTCTACCGGTTACACGGTATAGTCAAAATCCATACCGTAGAGCAAATTCATACCGTTTATACCGTATACCGTTTATACCGTCCACCCCTAGTACAGTACGTATCCGCGTACCGTTACACCCCTAATGACCACCATCATCATCATCATCAACATCATGACCACCATCATTATCATCATCATCATCACCATCATGGCTACCATCATCATCATCATCAATATCCTCATCCTCATTATCAAAATCACAGCCACCATCATCATCATCAATATCCTCATCCTCATTATCAAAATCACCGCCACCATCATCATCATTATCATCATCATGATCATTACTTCTGCCGTCACCACCACCATTATCAGCATCACGTCCACCATCATCATCATCATCTTCATCATCATCACTGTGTTACTGACACAGTTGTTGGCAGACAATCCACCAGGCTGTCATTCCTGTTGAGCCAAGAAACACACACACACACACACACACACACACACACACACAAACACACACGCACATATACACACACTAGGGATACACAATGCAACTTCATCACCGCTGACACCAATTGACCTATCTCAAACCACGCCCACTTTTCGCAATCATCCAATCACAACTGTTGCTTGCCTCAGACAAAAGAACCTTGTTTGTCCGAGGGAAGCAACGGTTGTGATTGGAGGATCGAGGAAATTAGGGCGGGGCTTGAGATAGCTGACTCAACTCAACTCAAATGATTCCCATCGCTCCCAACTTTGATCACCTTTCAAATTGCTGTACACTAAAGGCAAAATTCCTTGTACTGTTATTCTATTTCCAAAAAAAACTCCACTATCTGCCTCGGTTTCACTGCCGCAGGAAATGGAATAACATTGGCCTCCAGACACTCTGTGACTCACAGTGTGTCACAGTAACACAAGTCGTCCATTCACTTTTTTTTTTTTTTAAGTACTGTGACATCATAATGTTGCTCTCCAATCCATGTCGAGCGTGAGGTGTTGGAGGAAACAGTGCCTTAATAGAGATTGGTGGATCTCTATGTCAATCATTACTTCAAGCATATCATCTCTGACTTTTACCCCCTAACGACGCCTCTCTCCTTAACGCCTCTCTCCTTAACGCCTCACTCCTTCCTCACTTCCTTTAGCACTTCTCCATTGCCCCCCCCCCCCTGTCGCCGTGGGGCTCGGGGGTCTATTTTAAGCACCTGTTAGTGGAGGGAGCCCAGAGCTCAGCTGTCCAGCCATCAATCAGACCCTCCCACCCCACACCTCTCTCTCTCTCTTCCATCTGCAGGCCTCTGGGCCACACAGCCACTCCCCTCCCCCACTGCCCCAGGCCACCAGATCACCCCACTAACCAGTTACCCACGCTGGCATGTGGTTATGTTGTGGTTATGGAGTGCGTGTCCTACTGTACGTACGGATGTGTACGTGTGTGTCTCAGGTTCATCGGCTGGTCTCTCTGTGATACAGGGAGGAAGGGAATAGCATTGAGTTTAACTGCTGGTCTCTCTCTGATACAGAGATGAAGGGAATAGCATTGAGATATCCCACTGGTCTCTCTCTGATACAGAGAGGAAGGGAACAGCATTGAGATATCCCACTGGTCTCTCTCTGATACAGAGAGGAAGGGAACAGCATTGAGTTTAGCTGCTGGTCTCTCTCTGACACACGGAGGAAGGGAACAGCATTGAGTTTAGCTGCTGGTCTCTCTCTGACACACGGAGGAAGGGAACAGCATTGAGTTTAGCTGCTGGTCTCTCTGACACGCGGAGGAAGGGAACAGCATTGAGTTTAGCTGCTGGTCTCTCTCTGACACACGGAGGAAGGGAACAGCATTGAGTTTAGCTGCTGGTCTCTCTCTGATACAGAAAGGAAGGGAACAGCATTGAGTTTAGCTGCAGGTCTCTCTCTGACACACGGAGGAAGGGAACAGCATTGAGTTTAGCTGCTGGTCTCTCTCTGACACACGGAGGAAGGGAACAGCATTGAGTTTAGCTGCAGGTCTCTCTCTGACCCCCGGAGGAAGGGAACAGCATTGAGTTTAGCTGCTGGTCTCTCTCTGACACACGGAGGAAGGGAACAGCATTGAGTTTAGCTGCAGGTCTCTCTCTGACCCCCGGAGGAAGGGAACAGCATTGAGTTTAGCTGCTGGTCTCTCTCTGATACAGAGAGGAAGGGAACAGCATTGAGTTTAGCTGCTGGTCTCTCTCTCTGACACACGGAGGAAGGGAACAGCATTGAGTTTAGCTGCTGGTCTCTCTCTGACACACGGAGGAAGGGAACAGCATTGAGTTTAGCTGCTGGTCTCTCTCTGACACACGGAGGAAGGGAACAGCATTGAGTTTAGCTGCAGGTCTCTCTCTGACCCCCGGAGGAAGGGAACAGCATTGAGTTTAGCTGCTGGTCTCTCTCTGACACACGGAGGAAGGGAACAGCATTGAGTTTAGCTGCTGGTCTCTCTCTGACACGCGGAGGAAGGGAACAGCATTGAGTTTAGCTGCTGGTCTCTCTCTGACACACGGAGGAAGGGAACAGCATTGAGTTTAGCTGCTGGTCTCTCTCTGATACAGAAAGGAAGGGAACAGCATTGAGTTTAGCTGCAGGTCTCTCTCTGACCCCCGGAGGAAGGGAACAGCATTGAGTTTAGCTGCTGGTCTCTCTCTGACACACGGAGGAAGGGAACAGCATTGAGTTTAGCTGCAGGTCTCTCTCTGACCCCCGGAGGAAGGGAACAGCATTGAGTTTAGCTGCTGGTCTCTCTCTGACACACGGAGGAAGGGAACAGCATTGAGTTTAGCTGCTGGTCTCTCTCTGACACACGGAGGAAGGGAACAGCATTGAGTTTAGCTGCTGGTCTCTCTCTGACACACGGAGGAAGGGAACAGCAGCTAAGGATCATCAGAGGTAACGGGAGGAGAGTCGACACAAGGAAACACTACGTGACTTCCCTGTGGCAGACCAGTGTGTGTGTGTGTGTGTGTGTGTGTGTGTGCGTGTGTGTGTGTGTGTATGTGTGTAACCTGACACACGTCCCTCGCGAGGGAAGCCACGACAGGTGTCCTTCTAGATTGTTCTTCCTTATCGCCAAATGGCACTCGCACTGCCCCCCCCCCCCCCACACACACACACACACACCTCCACGAGGCTGTCTGCTGACCCACTTTTCCCCCTCACACCACAGCCTGGGGTCACCCCCCCCACACACAGACATACACATACACACACACAACATGTGTTATCACCTATTTCAACGTGGTACCGGCCTGTAATTACATGCTATCACCTATTTGAACGTGGTATCGGCTCAATATGACTATTATCACCTATTTGAGCGTGGTATCGGCCCGATATCCAATACAAATATCTGGATCCCTAATTTAACATTTCCTGCCGGCCAAAGAAACGGTGGCTGGTAAGACACTTTGACAGGTGGTGGTGGCCGGTTCAAATGTGAACGGTACCCAACCCTAATTGTACGATATTGTGCTTGGATCCACCAAGATCTCAGCTTTCATCCCAGCCGTCGTCTTGGACCGTCCTCCATTTCATTTGGCTTCACAGACTCTATTCTTCAATCCACTTGTGAACATTTCAGTCATCGTGCGGCTTGACATGCATACTGTATAGTGTATTTTACTTTGTGAACTGGCAGTATGTTAGTTTTTTTCTTTTTCTTTTTTTAACTCTTTATTTTGGTTCATTTTTCTCTTTTTTTCCCAAGTCACTTTTTTACATTTTTTACATAAACATTCTCCCTTTCCATTTCAAAGTAACTTTTTCACATTTTTGCATAAACAATTTTTTTCTTTTGCAGTATGGTTTCCCCGTTTTCGCATAGACGTTTTACCCGGCAGTATGTTAGTTTAGTTTAGTTGTATTCCTATTTGTTTGTCTCTAACGTAAATACAAATAATTATAATAATAATAATGACCATAAAAAAATCTGAGTAGTTCACTTGACAGTGTGGTTATTTTGATGCCCTGGTTGTAGGTGAGGAATGTAGGTGAGGTCAGGTGATTGCAGCACAGACAGTCCTCCACACTAGGGGTGGGAATTACCAGTTTCATCACGATACGATACAATATCGATTCTTTGGACAACGATACGATATTTTCCGATATGACAAAGTCTGCCACGATACGATACGATTCAGGTGCCTGCGATCGATATGAGACGATATTATATGCCCATTTAACACAATCAGTAACATTTAGATCAACAAAAAAAAGGCAATGGAAATATCATTTGACATTTTTATTTTTGAGCTCTTCCAGACATTTAAATGAAAAACAATCTATTGTTTTTAATACAAATAGACCTCCCGTTCACTGTAAAGTGCCATGTTTTGATATATTTAGCTTTAAACTTTAAGTAATTTTTTTGGAACTCACAACATGCAACCTAAAACCCCTTCCTCTCCCAAACCATTCCTGCAATTGTTTTGTTGCATGGTGATCATGAATACATTTAATGTGTATTGTATTGTTTATGTTTAAATATCAACATTATCTGTCCATCCTCAGTACATTTACTATAAATATACTACCGGTATACTTCATCTGGTCTTTCCAAACGCACACACACAGAGAAAGGGAGCATGCCTGCCCCCCCTCCTTCCCAGTGCCCACTTCTCTCTGCCTATGGCTCTGGGTTAGCTTGTTGTTAGCTTACGCTAACGTAACGTTAATTTCGATCTTTAACGCGACGTGGGCATAAAGGAATGGCGAGGATTGCAAAGCAGGTTAGATGCATTTGACCCGTTGCGGAATAAAACAGCAGGGACTTGTTTTGGGTCGCAGAATAGGCACACTAGCCTTGCTCTAGTGACGCACTAGACGCTACTGCTGTGTGCTGTTGATCCGAGCAGAGCGGATACGACACTCCATGGGATTTTCAAAATAAGAGTATCGCAATATAAATCGATCTTTTTACGTTGCATCGATCCTATTTGATCATTGATAATAGATCGATATATCGATCTGGATCGGTGTATCGTCCCACCCCTACTCCACACCAGAGGGAAATGTGTGTTTGGGGGGTAGGGTGTGACAGGGGGTGGTCTGTGTGTCACGAGAAAAGTGACAAACATCATGTCATCACTGTCTCTCAGCCAGGTGAGATGAAACTGAGAGCATGTGATGTTGTGACAGAAGGATTTGTGTGTGTGTGTGTGTGTGTGTGTGTGTGTGTGTGTGTGTGTGTGTGTGTGTGTGTGTGTGTGTGTGTGTGTGTGTGTGTGTGTGTGTGTGTGTGTGTGTGTGTGTGTGCGTGTGTGTGTGTGTAGGGGGTGTGGGGGGTAGAGGGTGTGGGGGGTGGTCTGTGTGTCACGAGAAAAGTGACAAACATCATGTCATCACTGTCTCTCAGCCAGGTGAGATGAAACTGAGAGCATGTGATGTTGTGACAGAAGGATTGTGTGTGTGTGTGTGTGTGTGTGTGTGTGTGTGTGTGTGTGTGTGTGTGTGTGTGTGTGTGTGTGTGTGTGTGTGTGTGTGTGTGCCTCATTATGTTTACGTTAGATGCATTATATTTGTAATCAATTCCAATTGTGATTCTTCTTCACAATGCAAATCCCTAACAATTCTCTTTTTGATTGTTTTGTTCATAAAGAAATTATAAACATTGTTTTTTATATTCCCGAAAATATCTGTATGTTGTAAGTAGGGTTGGGTACCGTTCACATTTGAACCAACACCAGTACCAGTACCTGGAATTCGATATCGATATCCAACGGTACCTTTTGTCTGTACTTAACTCTGTAATAACAAAAAATAAATAAAATCCAAACTTCTCAATTTCAACATTGTTATTTATTTAGAACATTTTGTTATGTATTGTTGTAACACACGTCACAAAATAAATTGCATGATCGTGTATTGTGTTTTTAAATGTTTAAATATCAACATTATCTGGTCGTCCGCAGTAAATATGCTCAAACTCCTCTGGCCTCGTCTGGTCTTTCCAAAGACCAAAGAGACAAGACAGTAATATATTTGTGGAAAAGGCTCCCTCTTGTCTAGTATATTACACCCTAATACTAAACATGTAAAGGTACCGGAATTTGTTCTAGTGTGAATCAGTACTCTGTAGTATTGATGTAACTCGTTCTGTACCCTTCAAAGTACAGAATTCGGTACCCAATCATATCAGTAAGTGATTATTATTTTGCGACCTATAAAATTTACCAAGTTAAATCAAGACAGGCAGCATTGATTTTTCATCCAACAATGTTTTTATATACGAGCAGAAAATTATCTTTCTACCGTATATGGCTTTTTAAATCATATTGACCCCAGCAGATGGTTTTTGATAAACAAGCCTACATCTGTTTGTGGAGGCTGTCACACTCAATGTGATTAATGTGCTGACATTAAACATGAGTCAGAACAGACTGGAAGGTGAGGTGTCATCGACGTTATGGAGAAGTGATGAGATGCAATGAGCATGTGCACACACATTCATACATTCACACGCACATGCACGTGCACGCGCACACACACAAGAATCACATGCAAACAAAATCTGGACAATATCCTCACATCCCTGCTGGATGTACTAACACAGAGAGGTAACAGAAGGATCAGATGGATGTACTAAGTACTAACACAGGGAGATAACAGAAGGATCAGATGGTACTACTAACTAGGGGTGGGGGGAAATATCGATACGTAGTAGTATCGCGATACTTTGCGTGGCAATACTGTATCGATACAGGGACGCCAAGTATCGATATTTAATTATTTATAAAAAAAATATATATTTTTTTTTTGTATAAGGAAGTTGCATTGTTAATTTCAATACCTGTAATAGTACAGTAGTCCGCACACGTGTGCATCCAGTTAAGTTGGAATATGACTGTAATACAAACAGTTCAGTTTGTCAGGTACATGCAACACAGATTACAGTGTTGACATCTGTCTGCTTGAGAAAATACCATGTTCTGCAATAAAAATTATTGAAGTGAGATCAACAGACTGAACTTTATTGTATTAGATAAAACATGTTGACAAAGTTTTACTTTGCAGTTGAAAAAAGGTAATAAATCGCAATGTATCGCAATATTAATATTGCAATACTCAGGCATATCGCAATATATTTAGTATCGCAATACTATCGTATCGTGACTCAAGTATCGTGATAGTATCGTATCGTGAGGCCTCTGGTGATTCCCACCGATACTAAGTACTAACACAGAGAGGTAACATAAGGATCAGATGGATGTACTACTACTAACTAACACAGAGAGGTAACAGAAGGGTCAGATGGATGTACTAACTAACACAGAGAGGTAACAGAAGGGTCAGATGGATGTACTAACTAACACAGAGAGGTAACAGAAGGGTCAGATGGATGTACTAACTAACACAGAGAGGTAACAGAAGGGTCAGATGGATGTACTACTAACTAACACAGAGAGGTAACAGAAGGGTCATTCTAATGCAAACACACAGAGGCCCAACAGCATCATCAACTGCTGCGTACCCACCTGTCTGTACCAGGCAATGCCACCCACCTGTTATGTTATGTTGTGTTGTATGTAATGTTATGAATTGAAAATGGGGGACCCTGATGTAAACAAGACGAAAGTCTTTCTCTGGTCTGCATCCCCTTAACAATTGTGTGTATTGAGCCGTACTGTGTATTGTACCCATTCTGCAATCTGTTAATAAAATGTTCAATCAATCAATCAATCAATCAATCAATCAATCAATCAATCAAACATTTCCGGTCAACACTCATTTTGTACTCGGGGCAAGCGATGGCACCTATCAGCCTTTCTATGGTAGTCATATTATGACCTCACTGAACTCTGCACCAGGGTGACGGTGTATATATACTACGGTATAATAATTAGCTTAGCATAATTTACTCCATAGCTTTGTCACATACAGTACACTCCAGTACACACACACACACATGTTATACTGTATACTGCATTGCACTTCACGGCTCCTTTGCACTGTGGTTAGATGCCAACTTAATTTCATTGTACTCAGTACGTGTGCTTGTGCAATGAAAATAAAAGTGACTCTAATCTAATCTCTCTAATGTGATAAGAGAAGACGGTGGTCCTCCTGCTTGGGACTCAAAGGGTCTGACCCAGTCTGTTCATATCTCTCGGTAATGAAGAGTGTATGAAAGAGAATTAGCCTAATTTACACGCAAAAACCTCTCCTCCGGTTGCAATTGTTCCATCCAGTTCAGCTTTATTCAATCACCACACAGTAATGCAATTAAACGGTATTCCGAGAACATACCATCCATACCACCACAAGGCATCAGAGACTACATTGCAAAATGATACAAAAATGCACTCTTCTGCAGTCTATTGATTCGGCCAACCTTTCCAAATCACATTAGCGAAGGTTAAGGAGTATAGCCAGTGGGGTCGGGTATTAGCTTGGAACATATACGTTTCTTGTTCCCAATGACTCGGACAACTGTCACAGAGTAAAAACTTTTTTTATTTTTTTATTTAAAGAGTCATATCTATTATAGAACAAATTGGAAGCTATCTTCTTCCTGGAAGTGATCCACCATACTCTCCAGCTGGAGTCTGCTGCCCAGTGTCATGATGAACATCGACTGTGCCAAGTTGGAGATTTGTGCCAAGAAGATAGAGACCTGAGATCCCCCCCCCCCCCCCCCCCCCCACCTACCCAACCTCCTCCAATGTACAGTTTCTACGTCAAATGTATATATACTCTCTTTTTAGACTATTTTTGTATCACAAACAGTACTGTATTTGTAGATCTGGTATGTCATAAATGTATAGATAGGCAGCAGTACTGTATGTCATATATGTCATTATGAATTGAAAATGGGGGACCCTGATGTAAACAAGACGAAAGTCTTTCTCTGGTCTGCATCCCCTTAACAATTGTGTGTATTTAGCTGTACTTTATTGTACCCATTCTGCAATCTGTTAATAACATTTTCAATCAATCGGTCCTTATTGGCTGGATCCATTCGAATGGGCATAATGCAGGAGTTAGGGGGGAATAACAAGCATGTGTCCAGCAGCATGCAACACTGCTTCAGGTCCGTGTTCCCGGAACCAGCTGAATACAGCTTTTGTCTGGCAGGGTGGGTGATTCCTTCATCAGTAAAACGCATGCTGACCGCTTTCAGTGACAACTGTGACATCAATATGTGCGCACTTTGCGAATGTTATTAACCACTAGATGATTACGCGACGACAGCTGTGTGCTGCGTCAACTATAGCTAGGCATAGCTGCATATAGCCATGATGTGCTTCTGTAGCTGAACTTCCCGAGAAGTCGCGACAATCTGACAAACTCACATTATTACGCGTGTTCCAAACAACTTTTTATTATCGCTTTTCATTTGCGCGAGTGCTTGTAACTGAAATGTCTTCCATTCATTTCGCAGAAATCAATCTGAGCCTTTCTCTCTCGACTCACACACACGCCCTCTAACCAGTTGTTTGTATATTGTATATTTTGTATAGTGTTTGTTGGCCTTATTCTTTTTACTTTGTACTGTAGCACATTCTCAGGACGGAGGCGCATATGAACCAAGCAGTTCACTGTATATGTGACAAATAAAACAAAACTTGAAGCTTGCTCATCATAACAGACACACACCAGCCCAGAGAGGAGGCAGGGCAGTGGGCACCCTCTCACTGTGTGTGTAGAAAACACGGTGCGTAATTCATCCATATGACATGGACCATATCACTGTGTGTGTACAGAAAACACGGTGCGTAATTCATCCATAGCGCGCCTTACCTATCGACACCAGCCGTATGTGTTCCCTCTCCAGGAATTCCAACGCGACGGACACGTTTTCCAGTTTCATTTGTCTGAAGTTGGGTCTGGCGTGATACTTTCTGTACATTTTCTTCTGGCTCAGCACCTCCAGCAGCCCGATGAGCTTCAGGCCGTCGCTCAGGTCCTTCTGGAGGTCGTTGATCCGCTTGTTGAAGCACTTGAGGTGCTCGTTGCACCAGCGGGTGAAGGTGTTCTGCTGGATCTTCTTCCAGGGCGCGTCCTCGGCCAGGTCCTTCTCGGTGGCCGGCATCTCCTCCTCCTCCTCGGTGTCGGTGCCCTGGTAGTACTGCGGCGGGAGCTGCTGCTCGTAGTACGTGTTGTTGTTGCTCATCATCCTGTCGCTCGCTCCGTGCCCCCTTTTTTTTATTTATTTATTTCTTTTTAATACCGCAATCAGTGCGGGGTCGGTGATGTGCGGGATTTACTGTGCGCGGGGGAGCACGCACGGAAAGAATGGGGGGGGGGGGGGTTCGGGGATCAAACTTGTTTTGTTGCAGCTGGCAGTAGTGCCAAAACGTGCGTAAAATAGCCTTCTGGGAGCAACAAGTTGAAACTTTGGAGGAAGATGAAGAAAAAAGAAAAAAAAGACAGAAGGCGTGTATTGTACAGTACTCGCGGAGGGGGGGGGGGGTGAAGTTGCCAAAACTCAGTGGTGCTGATGAATGAAATAATAATCCGTTTGTCGTCGCCAACGCCTGCGGTGTGGTCCTCCTCGGCTCGTTTAACTGTCACTGGGAATAGTCAGAGAAACGAAAAGTGGCTTGTTTTCTCCTGACAGGACACCTTGGATGATGATGATGATGATGATAATAATAGCCTTTATACTCTTTAGAGAAGTTCAGTGCCCCTCTGTCTCTGTGTTGTTGAGTCGGCCCGGCACGGCTCGGAGCGGCTCGGGACGGAGCGCCTTCAGGTCGGCGGCGGTGTCGCTTATTAAACCCCGGAGGAGCGGCTAAATGAAGCGCTAGACTAGAGGTGGTTCAGAAACCTCGGCGCCCCCAGCAGGACCTCGCGTCAGTACCCTGGACTTCCAAGAATGCCCCCGTCATGACCATATACAACATGCAGGAGGGGTATTCTCTCATCCTACGGAGATAGCTAGAAGGAGCCCCATTGGGCGACACCAGAGAAGGGGGCCCGGCCTCAAACAGTTGTGACACCTCTTTATTTTTAGGCTCTCCAAATTGGGCGAGAAGGGGGGGGGGGGGGAGCATGGGCCGCCCGGTTAGTTGTAAAAAAAAAGTGAACGGGTGGTCGGGTGCCTACGGGGCCATTAACTATTGGTTTACAAGAGGGGAACAGTGACATCACCGCTAGTTCGTCCAAAACGGTAGCCTTGTGTTGTGTACAAATATAAACTGTCAACATAATAATAAACATGACATGGTTTTATTATTAATGGGGCGGTCCACTTGACTATAGCCTATACACTCGACCTGGAATGAGATGACATGACATAGAAGGTGGCAGAGTCTCATTGATGTATAACTGAGGCCTTCTCCAAAATACTCACACAACCGAGAAATAGACTGTCACAGGATAGGGGGCAGAGAGAGTCCCTTCAGGCCACCATAGTGAGCCGTTCTAGCCATCTAGCCTTGTCTTGTCCACTATGTGACGATGTTAGTTACACGTCAAGAATACCATGTTGCCCGTGATGTATAAGGGGGGGGGGGGTACACACACCGGTTAGGGTCAGGAGTGTCGGTGGCCCGAGTTGGCGCGGTCGGTGTGTCCTGAACGTCTAACATCGAAGGAGTTGTCGGGGCGAGTCAGGACATTTTGGCACGTCGAAATCGACACTGAACGGTCGGGGCAACGCCCGGGAGAAAAGTGATCACTCCGATTGGCTGAAGTCACAACACAAAAAGTGCAGGGCTTTACAACAACACTGTTCATTTCACTTTCTCCGACCGCTGCAAACACAATGTGCTAGTAGGCATTCTCAGAGAGGCTACCGTCTGTGCTGAGAGTCTGAGGGAGAGTGTGTAAGTAAAGAGGCTTATAAGTAGGCTCCTAATCGTGACGCGTTCAAAAGCAAACCACAGTGACGTCCAGATGCGTTTATGGGGGTTTATTGATCAACCAAAAAATAGAGTAACAAACAATTATATTGAAATAAGAAAATAAAACGATTTATACGATATGATATGATCTACTGATGATACAAACTACTGCCACCTGCTGGTATGGAGTCATTTAATCTCACAGAAACGTACGCACTCGTCACTGATGAAGAAACATGATGAATTGAAAATGGGGGACCCTGATGTAAACAAGACGAAAGTCTTTCTCTGGTCTGCATCCCCTTAACAATTGTTTGTATTGAGCCGTACTGTATTGTACCCATTCTGCAATCTGTTAATAAAGTTTTCAATCAATCAATCAAACTGTTGGAGGTAGTCAGAGCGGTGTGAGTGAAACCGGTTTCATTTGACATGCCCTGAGTGGGAGTTGAACCCCGGTCTCCCACGCCGCAGGCGACATCGCAGACCACTATACCTGGTAATGTGTCTGGATGCCTTTTAAGGGGAGTGAGTTTACTTGCAGTACCGCTACGTGCCACAGTCACTTCACAACACTTGAAGTCCATCGTGACTGTGGATATACTCGCGGTACCTCCGTTACATTAGCAGTCCCTGAGTCCAGGTGACGGGAGACGAGAGGAGTCGCCTTTTGTCTGTGGTAGTTCTTTGACGTCGGATTGGTGTGTTCTGACCTATAGAGCCTCCGGACCTGTAGAGCCAGACCTACAGACAGTGGCTCAGTAGGTAGAGCGGTCGCCTGGTAATCGGAAGGTTCCCGGTTAGAGTCCCGCTCCTCCCAGGGCAACATGTCGAAGTGTCCTTGAGCAAGACACTTAACGCCTAACTGCTCCCGATGAGCAGGTCGGCACCTCGCATGGTCACCCCGCCGTCGGTGTGTCAATGTGTGAGTGAATGGGTAAAATGTGAGGAACAAAATTGTAAAGCGTGTTGGATAAAAGCGCTATATAAATGCACCATTTACCATTTACCATTCATAGGGTATTCCGTGCCGTGAAAATGGCAGCGGTGATACACATACGTTGTCTTAAGACTTAGTCCTGCATGTATCATCAAATGCGCATGTCGGTGTGAAACTTATGTGTGCCATTATTACTATCAACTCTAATAATTGTGGAATATTACTATAATGAGCTGTATGTGTATGAACCAAGCATCTCACTGTAATGTACCTGTACTTTATTCGTGACAATAAACTACTACTACTACTATAGGGGTGCCGAAGACATCCAGGTCGTGAACTTTGAACTTAAAGCCTTTGTACAGACTACTGGTTTGCTCATAGGTCAAGTCTGAGTTTAAACAGTAAAGGCGTTCCCTCCTCTCCTCTCTCTCCCCCAGTGCAGCCATCACGCCGCTACATGTATACACACCCATTGTTTAGTCGGCCTTTAAATGGTTCGAACTGCCACTGAAGATTTGTATGCGGGGTGAGTGACCGCACTGTAAACTACATAAGGAGTGTGAAGTAGTAGGGAGTCCATGCAAGCACCATTCTGTCCTCTCTCCTCTCTCTCTCTCTCTCTCTCTCTCTCACACACCGGGCCCAAAAATACCCCCCATCTCGCCCCCCTCTTGTGTGGATGATCTCACACTTCTGTCAGCGAGCAAGAAAAAGAACGACAACATGTTATCGAGCTCTCAAACACACGGCCGGGGGGCCCCCTCTCGCCAAACGTCCTAAATTTACTCCCGTCCGTCCATCCGTCCCTACCGCCTCCCCTCCTTTGAACTGTACCACTTACAACGGCTTAATCGCAGGTCCCGGGACATGGCACGAGAGCTTGGGTTACAGGTGGGGGTCTGATTCAAGCTGGAAATTGTTTATCGGAATCCTTCAAAGATGGCATCCCCCGAACGAATGTGTATTATAACTTGAACCAGTTCAAGATGGCCAGTGGCCGCGGTGGAGCGACGTTATGTTCTCTTTGCTCTCCTGTCGCTGCACGATAAATCACAAGATCTATTGTGGGAGAATCGCAACTCCGTGTCCATGTTTATGCGCCGATGAATGGATTGCCAACGGACCGTTCTCCCCCCGTGGTTGTGTTTATTGAGAGTGAAGTATGAGCGGAGTGCGCGATACGTGCGTGAGTGCACGTCTGTCCGTCCGACGTGTGCGGTCGCCTTGGCTCCTGTAATGTATCTGAGGGTGGCTACTAGGCCTATATATAAGATCAGTGAAGGAAGGAGAGGAAGAGGAAGATGAGAGATCAGTGAAGGAAGGAGAGGAAGAGGAAGATGAGAGAGATCAGTGAAGGAAGGAGAGGAAGATGAAGATGAGAGAGATCAGTGAAGGTAGGAGAGGAAGATGAGAGAGATCAGTGAAGGAAGGAGAGGAAGAGGAAGATGAGAGAGATCAGTGAAGGAAGGAGAGGAAGAGGAAGATGAGAGAGATCAGTGAAGGTAGGAGAGGAAGATGAGAGAGATCAGTGAAGGAAGGAGAGGAAGAGGAAGATGAGAGATCAGTGAAGGAAGGAGAGGAAGAGGAAGATGAGAGAGATCAGTGAAGGAAGGAGAGGAAGAGGAAGATGAGAGATCAGTGAAGGAAGGAGAGGAAGAGGAAGATGAGAGAGATCAGTGAAGGAAGGAGAGGAAGAGGAAGATGAGAGAGAACAGTGTAGGAAGGAGAGGAAGATGAAGATGAGAGAGATCAGGCAGGCACCTCCTTGTCTGGGCACTTGGAACCAGCTACTACAGCAAGAGCCACTTCACATAAACCGACCTGTACTTAGTCAGAGGGTGCACTGCACACAGACCAGCACTCTGTACTGGTATTGGTAGAGTTACTGCACCTCTTCGTAGCAATGTACCCACTTCCTTAAACGGAAAATCTACTCCAAAACACTGACATCGTATTCCAATGATCTTGGATAGTAAAAAGGATAAGATCGGTGTAAATATTTATTTTATTGTCAACATAGCCTTCGAAAAGAACAAAACCTACAATGCATTTCTTCTATTTACAAGTACGGTCCATTCATCTCACCACCGGATTAGAGAATTATAGCTCAAATCCAGGAGTCATAGAACTCCATTGTTCAAAAACTGTTTACTGTCCAAAATGAAGTCAGAGAGCCGTAGCCTACTGTTTGCTTTGGTCAGCACAATGCATCATTACCATGAACCTGGGACTTTTTCCTGGAACTACTTTATGAAGTAACAGTGATTTGCCTCAGATGTAGTTCCGGTTCAGGCAGACCATCGCTGTCACTTCATAAAGTGCTTCTGGGGGAAAAGCATGAAAAGGCCAGTGTTCATCACATGATGGTTTTGGACAACAATGGAGTTCTGTGACTTCTGGATATGAGCTATACTAATCTGACGCTGGCTCCACGGACCGAAACTATAACTAGAAGAAAAGGTTTTAGTCTTTTTTGTAAGCTATGTGTACGAATTCTTTTTTACTACACCATCCTTATCATCCAGTAACACTACAATGAGGGTACATTAATTAACGTATGAATGTATTGTGTTATGTATGAATAAATGTAAGAGTGCTTAATAAGCATTACTTAGGCATAGCATAATGACCCTTATTGTAAAGTTGAAAACCTGTATCCCTTAAAGGGGCACTTCACCAAAAAACAATGCTGATTTATTTTGCACATAATCTAAGATTTTTGCACACATTCATTTAGTTTGACAGTTATTGAGAGTCAATTATTTTGAATATGGCCACCAATGATGTCATCCGGGACATTCAACCCTTGTCTTGTGTCAATTACAGCTCAATGAAATGATAAGGCAGCAGTCCCTAGAAGACAAGGTATTGCTATTTTCTTCACCTAAATCATTTCATGGTGCTGTAATTAATAAGAATAAGAATATTTCATAGTTTCTGATCAGCAAATTGTTTTGCACATTGTTTTCTGCTTTTTGACAAGGTCTTAGGCTGGGATATATATATATTTTTTTTTATCAGATTTAAGTTTCTGGTGCCTCTGTGGAAAACCTTTGTTGCATGCGCATGGGTTTAGATTTGATTAGATTCAAATCTATTGTCATTATACAGCACAAGTACATCCAACCAGAGTGTAAAATGTAATGTAAAGTGCAATAGTAATATACAATGTACAGGTGATTAAACTGGGTATAAAATACAAATGAGTATTACTGAATGTAGTGCTGATCAGGTATGTACAGAGTTGTAGTATTAATATGTACAGTGATACAGGTGTAAAGACAGTATGGTAGTAGTCATACTGGCCAGCAGCGTAACTAGTAAGAGTAGAATATGTACAGATATAGTATCTACAGATATGCAAAAGCGCTATGTGCAGGTAAATACAGACAGGTGTGGATAGATATACAGTATATGCGGTGAGAATAAATATATTTTCTATGAAAAGTGATGCAGAGCTCACTCTATTTCTGCCGGGCACGTAAACTCACTCGTGCTAATTTCTCCAAAGTTGCCCACCGCAGCTTTAATGTCTCCGTTCATTTTCTTCTACGTTACAGTGTACAACACCTTAGGTATAAAAACACACAAGGGACAGAAAAAGACAAGGATAAACTACTTTATTATCTCCGTTCATTTACAAAATGTACAGACCTGCTTTAACCCTTTCACTGCCACACGACAGCCGGTTAACCCTTTCACTGTGACAATACAGAAGATTAGCCCTTTACTATCACACAACCGACGTCGATGCTCCATCATCATTAGCTCCGCGGATGCTAATGATGGAGCATCGCCGTCGGTTGTGTGATAGTAAAGGGTTAACCTTCTGTCGTGTGGCAGTGAAAGGGTTGACCAAATCCACACATAATAAAAGACACACAGCGGGAGTGCTGTTCACTACATTCCTTAACGTCAGAAGAAGAAGAAGAACAAATCAACAGACACACGGATACATACACAGAACACGCCTTTAGCGTCACACGTCGTCTCAAACAACAGCAACACGGCAAGCAGCAGCCAATCGAAACGCCTGTTTCCTTCAAGCAGTAGAGCTATTATACTCTATAAGGTCTGGAAGTGATGGGGTAGAAAATACAGTGTTACTTAATACACAATGCAATAGTGACATGTACTGCATATAAGCATATAAAGTACAACAGAAAGACCAGAATACATACCCCACAATTATGCTTTAAGAAGAGACTAGACTATAGAATACAATAGAACTCTGAGGCGAGGAATTCATTGAACTACTTTTAGGTAATTAAACAATCTAACGTAGACAAGAATGAACTAACGGAAGATTCTGATTACAATACGTCTGCATGCATCTACCGCTATAGTCCTTGTGCACGGACTGGTGCTAAACTCTAAATGCTGCTACAGACCACTGAATCTACTCAACTATTCACATGCGACATTAGATCCCTAATTCTAACATGCGACACCAAAGTCTACGTACTGGTGATTTGCTACCGTTTGTCAAGACACTGATGTATCTAACCGCTACTTTGCGCTGAGAAACATCTCGAGGAAGCTTTGGGGGGGGGGGAAGAGACAGCCGTGAACAGCCAATATACAAACAATTCAAAAATAACCTCTATTAAAGCATCTTTAAATGAAAGTTTGTTAAAACTCTATCCTATTTACAATACAGTACAAATAAATAGCACATTTTTGGTACAAAATACACAAGTACAGATAAATATACATGTACACATGATAACGTCAGCATGCATTGACCTTCCAGGGACTTTTCATATTTATTTTTACTGCATTATGGAAGGAACAAAGAGAGGAAGAATTTGCCTTGGCCAATCGGCAGGTTCATCTCAACCGCTGCCAACACATTAAAACTAAAATCTGTTATATAGCTCAAGTAACGCAAGTCACACATGACATCATATATAGAACCTTGTTCTCACACGCATTTATCAACATACCAAGACACGATACAACATAAAGTGATACTACACACAACAAGGCGTTACACTCGGCATACAATTACAAGGCTCTTTGAAGTTTTCAGGCGAAAAGCCATTATACTGTAAATCTATTTTTATTTATCTATTTTATTTTAATAGCCAGCCTACATACTTGCAATTGTATAGTCACTTCAAATCACTTCAAGTGTGGATGTTACTCATAAACAGAAAGGACAATACTTTCTTTAATTCATTCAAGAATACTTAAAGTGTCTTCAGATGCTGAGATTTGAATACATATCAGTCATCTGAGGACTTCTTTTTTCATTATTAATATTTTTCCCACATTAGACCCACAATAATCTCCACATAAATGACACTTCATTCACGTGACATTGCCCTTCATAAACAACACCCAAATAAACAGTTAAGCACCACACTGGCACTCACTCACACACAGACACACACAACGATGGACTAACTCAGGTAGATGACACGCCCCCCCCCCCCAATTTATCTGCTGTCAGACGGGTAACCTGAAAATCCTGTACCCTCTCTCTAATCCTGTACCCTCTCTCTAATCCTGTACCCCTCTAATCCTGTACCCTCCCTCTAATCCTGTACCCCTCTAATCCTGTACCCCCCCTCTAATCCTGTACCCTCTCTCTAATCCTGTACCCTCTCTCTAATCCTGTACCCTCTCTCTAATCCTGTACCCCTCTAATCCTGTACCCCTCTAATCCTGTACCCTCCCTCTAATCCTGTACCCCTCTAATCCTGTACCCCCCCTCTAATCCTGTACCCCCCCTCTAATCCTGTACCCTCTCTCTAATCCTGTACCCTCTCTCTAATCCTGTACCCTCTCTCTAATCCTGTACCCTCCCTCTAATTCTGTACCCTCCCTCTAATCCTGTACCCTCTCTCTAATCCTGTACCCTCTCTAATCCTGTACCCTCTCTCTAATCCTGTACCCTCTTTCTAATCCTGTACCCTCTCTCTAATCCTGTACCTGATCTAACGAACGATAAATACATATTTAATAACATTTCTTAACACCCACTTTATCACTGAATGCATAGTCACAAGCTACCTATTACCTAATCCTCCTTAGCCTACCGCTAATCTCCTCCTCAGGTGGTGGGAGTTGGTCTAGAGACGTGTTAATCATGATACTACAGAACCATCACTATTCCCACACCTATATTCAAGAGTCAAATTCATTCTTAATCTTTACTTTTTAGTATTTCATTTAGTTAACAAGAACACCAGGTTTCTCTGAGATTTTCTCATTTCTGAGGACCAGCCTTGGCGTCGCAACAATCCCCATACCTGATATCATGGTCTCCATATGGTTCCACTCTGATATCTACAGTATATCACACAATAGACTCAAGTCTTGGGTTTCATTGGTACGTGAAGTCCATGGCCCTGTTCAGGGCCGTTCTGGCCCCTAGGCAGATCAGGCACTGTGCTTAGGGCCCCCCTTCTTCCTTAAAACGACCCCCAACCAATCAGAATGTTTTTTAATGATAAATAAAAAATATTATTATAATAATAAAAAACGTAAAGACTCAGTATGACTGCCAAATTAGTAGTAGAATTATTTAATCAAGGCCCTCATAGTTATTTAATTGGTCATAGGGAGGTCAGTCAGCCAATCAGAGGGCCTCTTGGAACGTCAATCATAATAAAAATATAATTTCAACCAACCAATCAGAGGGCCCTTAGAATTGTCGAGCCTTGTGTCAAACATAAGTTCAACCAAACAGCAACACGGTGAAATGGCTGTAGCTCTCTGGTGTGGAGATCTGATTTAAAGATCTCCTCCACGCTGGGTTTTAACACTTTGAAAATCTTGTATATTGAATAACAGTTTGTTTGATATGGTTTCCCCACCAAAAATGTTCAATAAACTACTGTATACGTCTTAGCAGCAGAATGCAAGGTGCTACACAAAGCCCCGCCCCCTCCCTCCCTCCCTCCCTCACGTGTTCCCCCAAGCCAGTTAACATTCTCCTTTTCCACCTAAATAATGGTTCCCCAAAAATTAGTTTCACCCAAACACAACACTTCTTAGCTACACAATGTTGTTATGGATTAGCTGAAAAAAAGTATTGTTTTCGTGCATAGGTCACTAGATGTATTCACTTATAATACAAGTTTCATTTTAGCATTTCAGGTTAGCGGTTTGCATCTCCTGGATGAGTGTGTGGCCAGCCGAGCGATGATGGGTTCACAGGATTAGTTGTGTCACACTCAGGTTTTTAGGACGTACAGAGTAGCTCCCCCCCTTCAGTGGAAGAGTGTGAAAAGGGCGCTCTGGTGACAAATTCTGCACAAATAACAATCTGTATAGTCAAAGTCTAAGACGAGTTATACTGTAGAAATAAGAAAAACTTTTCTTGAGTGGAGGGGATCTCTCAGGTAAAATGGAAGGGCCCCCAAATATAATTTTTGCCTAGGGCCCCCAAAAGTCTAGGGACGGCTATGGCCCTCTTCCATAATATACGGCCAAATCTGTTGCCATAATGGATACAGCGCAGGACACTTCTAGTCATCTGAGAACATAAAAAAATATACTTTTCTTCTTTTTCATCTGAAGGATTCCCAAGTCTTCAAATGTCCTATGCACTCGCAGAGTCAACGTTAAAACAATTAATATAAATACCCACTTCTAAGAATGTTCGTTATATAGCCAGGCTAGCTAAAACATCAAAGCTGTTGTGACATTATGTACAGCCTTTCTCCTCCATTATCGACTAGTTTTATTAAAGAAACTGTTTTCTAATAGTTCGATTCTGTCATGCAAAGGAAGCTATGTCAGAGTTGAGGCGGCATGCTATCTCGTCGTGAGGAGAAATGTTCATTTGGAAAGATTTCTAGTTCATGATCTCTCTCCCAGTGATGTGCATCTTATACCAGTAGGCTATAAAGGTTTTTAACATTTCAAGCAAACCTTTTGCAGTGGCTTCTTTTTTGAATCAGCTGAATCAACTAAATGGGACTGATATTTAATATAAACTCTCTCCAATTTAGATTAATAAACCAATAAAAAGCCAATGTACGAAGCTTCCTTGGAAATCTTCTTACAGTGCTGGTAAAACACATACTGTACAGAATGATTCTATATCCCCCAAAAGAGCACGGCATTAAAAAGAAGAACATTCCAACAGTAAAGATGTTAAGCTGGAAAACCCTCACACAACAACACTTGGCTTGGACATCGTTTGTTTTGCGTCAAACGGGTTGAAAAACAACATTACTGACTCAATGCATTGTGTACCCCACCCCCTGCGCATCAAGTATGCTAATAATGTGAAAGATTTTGCAAGTTGTGCGGCTATCTACACTGTACCATGCCAAAGGTATAGACAAACGATCAAATTGACCTGTCTCAATCCCTGCACGCCCCATTTTCTCAATCCTCCAATCACATGTCCTCGGAAGCGACAGTTGTGATTGGAGGATCGAAAAAGGAGGGCGGGTGTTTGATACAGGTCAAACGTGTAATATTTTTAGTCTGAAAGAATAATAGGAATAATCAGTTATATTTTTAAAAGTGTCATATTGTCGGTGCTTGGAATAAATCGACTGGAATGTCTAAAACTCACAAGGAATTGTTAAAGGTCCCATGCATTTGTAAGAAAGAAAAAGCTATGCAGGCAACAGTGGGTCTCGGTATTAAGTATTAAGTGAAGTGTGCAGGTTGTGTAAACCTACGACAAACACCTCATGTCGACCCAAGTCAAGCGATATCGTTTGAGAGTCACGATCACCACTGAGTACAAACCGAACGAAGAGTAAACAGTGAGTAAACAAAGAGTAAACAAAAAGTAAACAAAAGAAAGAGAGCGCCTACGTCTCACCTCGTCTTGTTGATTTACCTTTTTCTTTTTTTGGTCACCATATTGATTGCATTGATTTCTCTCACAAAACGTACATGTTAAAACACACCTCTACTCCTTGAGGCTTTGGATGAAGAACCTTCGTTCAAGTGTGTTTTGGAATGATTGTAACAACCCTGATAGGGCTTACTTAAAAAAAAAGTATTTCTATTCTATTCTATTGTTGAAGATATAGTCCACTTGAATTAATTTGACTTCATACACCCTCCAAAACTTGATGTCGTCATCGCTCATCTGAAACAGGGTATCTGCAGGTTTCAACAATTTGAGACTTTAAAAAATCTTTTTAATGCCACTTAGAGCAGAATTTAATACTAATTTCACGACCATACTAGCCTAAAGAAAAATCACATAGCAACACTGAACTGGCACGCCAATTTAAATTCTTGTGCAAAGTTCCCGGTAGCCCCGCACAAAAGAGAACGATTTGAATGTGGAAACATTTCATATATTCAATATTATTTTATCTCCCGACAAAAAGGTATTGCCTGTGCAAATGAAATTTTAAGACATTTGAATACCATTTACGGCCTTAAATTGAGAATTATGAATTTTATACTTTTTAAGACTTTTTAATACATTGCAGATACCCTGTGAAAACCTAAAAACAACAGGACTTATATGGTTCTTCATCTGAAGGCGTTACTCGCTTCCGTGAAGATACCGCAGACATAACTACGCTGTAACCTAACCCCTCGCCCCATGCAGTCGAAACACAGTGCTACGTATTTTAAATACAAAGAAATTCCCTTAATCGATTTGGTCTAGTCGCTTTTCTAGTTCACTCTTAGCTCTGCTCCCTCCCCCCAAAAAAGAACCGCGTCTCCCAAATAACGCTCGTCGGAAACATAGAGACGACGAGATATTATAAGACGGCGGTATAAGCCTGTCATGCCCAAAGTATCTAAGACAGAGTTGGAAGTGTAAGTTAACCCTTTCAGGTGTATGATCTCATGTATAAAGCTGGGAATGTATATTGTATATTTTGTATAGTGTTTGGTCTTATCTGTGACAAATAAAACCAAACTTGAACTTGAAACTTGAACGTTCTGATGATGATATCGACTGGCCATTGAAAGTGTTGGTGACATTCTAAATTAGAATTCTGAGAAGGCGAATTCCGGAAGAAACGCACACCTGAAAGGATTTTGAGCGGAAAGGCCGACGGGAGCCGTTTTTACGGCAGAGCGTCGTTGTGATGTCTCGATGCTACGGTCGCTTCTCGTAAGTAATCATCTTTCTCCGTCAAGATTGTGACTCAGTGAGCGCCAGAAATATCCTTCGTTCAAAAAAAGGAAACGATAAGGCAAAACAATAAACAATCAATCAATAAAAAAAATGACAGATAAATGTGCAGATTTATACTATAATGTCTTTCCTTTTGAAAGACGACAAAAAAAAACGCCCCCACAAAACGATCTGCTCTTGTCAAAGAAGTTGATGTGTCTGTACTGGAAGCGTGTCGCGGAAGTAATATAGCCAGAGAGGAATTAACAGCAAGACTGTATATATATAGAGAAAGAGACAGGAAACTGTGTACATTGAAGCAACGCCCGTCACCCGTCACTCACGGTCCTTTACTCCAGCTCTCTGCGTGGTTTCCGGGGTGCGTGTGTGCGTTCATAGCGGTGGTTCTAGGTGATCATATCTAATAAGCGATGCAGTCCAACTAGAGTCACAGTACAGAGCCGTATATAGGAGGGGTCGGGGGGAGGAGGGGGGGGGGGGGGGGGGGGGGGGGGGTATATAGGGATGGCAATCCCAAAGTTCCAAAGGGTGAAAAGTGGGCCACTGTCCCGCTCCGGCGAGGTCACTCCCTCCCGCGTAGTTAACCCCTTCAGGTGAGCGCTCTGGTAAGGCTGGGCACGACCAGAACTACAACGGCTGCCGCGGCAACCACTGCCACCAACAGATTCCAGCCTCCGATCTCGCTCTCCTGCGGAGGGGGGTGTGGGGGGGGGGGGGGGGAGAGGGGGGACAGGGGTTAAGGGTTACACTGCAAAGACAAAAGGAATCCCCATCTTAACAAGTCATTAAGTATTTGAACATTTCTTCAGAAAAGTGGAAAAATCGGCCAACACCGCAAGAGATCTTAACTCAACCGAACGCGTTTTCCGAGACATTTTTCGGAACGATATCCTTGAAATTCCTTCCGTCTTCATACATGTTCACCTTCACACACGCACACACTTGTTGGACAAAGGGATCTGTGTTTCCCAACACGCCGTGGACGCTGCACCCTTGTTCAGACTGCAGACTTGAGTGGCATGGTTTCTGTGTGTGTGAGTTTAGCGCTGCCTGATGATGATGTCATCTTGGAACTCACCCAGTAAGTGGACCCCTCCCCCCTCAGTGTGTAGTTAGTTCACTAATGCTGACAGCTTACACACACACACACACGCACGCACGCACGCACACACACACACACACACACACACACACACACACACACACACACACACACACACACACACACACACACACACACACACACACACACACACACACACACACACACACACACACACACACACACACACACACACACACACACACACACACACACACACACACACACACACACCCATGACTGTCACCAAATTGGATGAATCACCCTTGGCAACCTGACCCACATCAGCCGTCATCACTGCGAGGGAAAAACTCACAAAGCCCCCAAAACGCATTGGATCATTAACATTATCTCTGTGTTCATCTGAACACCTGTCGGCTAAACTCAACTCAGTCCCAGTTGGAGGGAGGCGGTCCTGATGTCTCTCACCTGGCATATAAACACAGGGGGCTTCTGTTTCTAACCCCAGTTTGGTTTAGGAGGCCGCTTTAACACTTTGAGTGCCAGCAACGAGATTTATCGTTAGTTCATGCCAACCGCTGAGTGCCAGCGACGATAAATCTCGCTTTTTCTTTTTATTAGCGATTTGAATTCATATTTCATCAATCTAGTCTCACGTTAGTGCTGCAAACTCTCTCTGAGCTCCATTGGGAAAATACCGCCCCCTATCGTCTCTCCCTGTTGTACTGCACCCCATTGGATTAGACTGAATGAAACACATGGGGGGGGGGGGGGGATCCAGCTTCCTCATTTTACTTCTCCGGCAAGCCATCCGAGAGGATCAAAGTCATTGCCGAGCCACAAAACAGCGTGGAATACATATTTCCAGTACCCAGCGCTGGATCAATAAACGCGATCGATATTTGGAATGGCGATCAGGAATTGGAATAATCTTTTTGGAGAACATCTGATCTGAGGTAAGGAATCTATTTTACCAGTCTTAGGATAATCAGACCTTTTTTCACAGAGATATCAGCGTGTGCCATATGTGTGTGTGTGTGTGTGTGTGTGTGTGTGTGTGTGTGTGTGCTGATCAGGAAATGAGAGAATCGATTTTCAGCCCGCTTACATAGCGTGCATAAGTACACATACTGTATACTATCGATAATCTAGCGTTTATTTGAAAACTATTCATAAATAGGCCGAAAAATGACAACGTTTTTTGTGTATTCCAGAATATTCCAGTAAAGGGCGTTTATCACAGAATCTTTATATTTTCCTGAAACTTTCAAGAAAACGAGGGTTTTTCAAAATGGTATAAAACGGAAATGAACCGATTAAAAAACAATCCATTTCAACAATGTTGACTGCAAACAAGTCATTGATAAGCGACGGCCAGATTAGACACATAGCCATAATTTAAGACATAGTTTATGCGTGTCACCGTGCGACCCCGCCCCCCCAGACGACATGTGGCGGGACAGTGAAATGAAAAGCAGCCGTCGAAAGCGGCCCTACGGGGGAACTTTATGAGAAGCAGACAAATGGAGTGCGAGTGGTTTCGTCTTCTCTGCTCTCTCTCTCTCTCTCTCTCTTTGCCTCTTACTCACGGCTGTCAAGATCGGCGGTGAAGTAATTGTTTGGTGAAGGCCTGTTCCCCGTGCCAAGCTCCGAACCCGGACCATTCTTCAACAGCCGAGTCACGGGGAAACACGTCCGGATGATATACTTGGGAAAACCGCTACGGGTCCGTGACTCGCTCTGCGCTCCGCTTGTCGGGGTCCGTAGCTCAAACTTAACCCTTTACATGTGTGCGATCTCACGCATGGGGGGGGGGGGGGGGGGGGGGGGGAGAGAATGCTATTTGAGGGAACGGAGCATTCCCGTGACGATGCAGCGATGGGCTCCTCCTGGTCGATGGAGTTATTAGCCGTTAGATGAAGTTCTAGAATATGTATCTGAATGGGGTGGGAGAAAAAAAGCAGTGAGGAGGATCACATGGACGGTTTTGAAAAGCGCCCAAATCTCTCATGATCTCTGTCCAATATTTTTGGGACCCCCCCCCCCCCCCCTTCCTCCTCTCCTCTCCTCCCTATTATCCCATACTTTAGTTCTGTGAGGTTTTGTCCGCTGCTCACCTACTCGCTCTGTTCCTTTAAGCCTACTCGCTCTGTTCCTTTAGTTTTCTGTTAATCAATTGCATTCTCCTATTCACACGCTTCTTCCCGTAGACGCCGTTTGATTGGTGCTTCCCCAACCACACGCTTGTCAATCTCATCCCGCAGCTGTCACAGCTTGTCATTAAGCATTCCTCTGATTATATATACCCCGATTCCCCATCAAGTGTTGTTGGATCGTTTTGATATATTATCAGCATTTGCTGTTCCTTCCTTGCCTGCTGTTTTTCCCTGTGCTTTGCCTCCCAGGATATTCAAGAAGTATTCCGCTTGGACAACCCGTTCCCCGTGGCGACGCGCTCGCCCTGTTTGATCCTGCTCTCTTTACGCACAGCGCCTGGGTGAGTTTGGCAAGACTGTCTTTGACCCTATCGTTTTTCGTGTGTGTTAAACACTGAAGAGATCCTGCTTTTTGTCAGACTGTCACTCACCCTGTGCCTGTATTTTGGATTGTTCATTTTGGATAATATTTGCTTGAACATCGCTCACTGTGTGTATTCACACCGAAGATATTATCACTTGGATTATTATTGGGACTTCGCTCACTGTGTGTATTCACACCGAAGATATTATCACTTGGATTATTATTGGGACTTCGCTCACTGTGTGTATTAGCACCGAAGATTCTATCACGTGGATTGTTGTTGGGACGTTGCTCACAGTGTGTATTTACACCGAAGATTCTGTCACTGGATTATCTGTTTTGGGACAAGTCACTTCTCCTGTCACCTGCTCTGTTCCCAACTGTACTCTGAGCTAACCCGCTCTCTCTCTCCCTCTCTGTCACCACCTCGGGGAGCTGCCGAGAGGAATCTGCAGAGCGGCTCTGACGTCACAGTCTAATCCTCGGACGAACCATCCCGGGAGAAGCTGCAGAGCAGCAACATTCGTCTATGCTTGTATCCCAGTCTTTGTTTGTTCTCAACCAAGTTATTGCTGCTATTTTGTGAAATAAAACAAGCCCTAGTTTTTGGCAACTCTGAAACAACTCTCTTTGTGTCGTTAGCATTTGGGGTCGGTGTCAAACCATAACATTACGATCCAACCAAAATGACGACCCCAGCCGACACAGAGAGAGTCAGAACAGCACTAGCTAATCAGATCGAGTTGACCAAGGATCACAGTCACCAACTAGAGAGGGCTGCGGCTGCGGTGCATGATCTCAGGGAACAGGTCCAGCCTATTCATGGGTCCCTGGCCGCTCTGGCAGGACAACAGTCAAGTATACTCCTTCATCTTCACACGCTGAGCGACACCGTTAACACTTTAATTGTACCCCCACTTCCTTCAGGAGCATCCCCCGCAGCCCCAGCAGGGCCCACGCTTCCCGATCCCGCACCTCGGGAACCCCGTCTCTCCGTCCCACGGCTGTTCGACGGCAATCCCGAGGAGTGTGCCACATTCATCATGCAATGTGAGTTGGTTTTCCGTCATCAACCCAGTCGATTCACTTCTAGAGGAGCCCAAGTGGCCTATATGACAAACTTGCTCTCAGGCCGGGCTGCCCAGTGGGTCACTTCCTCCTGGGCAATGGATGCAGATTTTTGTTTCTCCTATCCAGACTTCGTGGCTGAGCTCCGCAGGGTGTTCCACCACCCAGCCCGTGGTCTGGATCCTGGAGCCCGGTTGGGTACCTTCCGACAGGGGAGCGGCGGGGTAACAGACTACGTCCTGGAGTTTCGACTGGCGGCGGTGGAGAGTGGTTGGAACGACCCAGCACTTCGCCTAACCTTCATGAGGGGGCTCAGTGACGCAGTCAGGGACCAGCTCGCGACCCGGGAGGAGCCTGACTCCCTCGAGGACCTGTTCAGCCTCGCCATCCGCATCGACGGACGCCTCCAGGAGAGAAGGCGTGAGAGGACCCGACTGGTACCTCCTGAGGGACCCCGGACCCCCCGTACTCATGACGTTTCTACTGGTCGCCCTGCCCTCAACACGACTGGTGGTAGCGTACCCTCCCGTTCGGTTCGCGAGGAGGAACCCATGCAGCTGGGACGCTCTCATCTGAGCCAGGCTGAACGTGAGGCGAGGTTCAGGTCCGGTCTCTGCCTCTACTGCGGTCGGGAGGGACACCGAATCGCCAACTGCCCCACCCGGCCAAAAGATCAGGCTCGCCGAGACCCCGGGAAATCCTGGTGAGCCGTTTTTCCCATTCCCAGAGCCGCGCACCACCTGGCCATCTGATGAGCGTCACCCTGGCCTGGGCGGACCAACGGGCCACGGTGGAGGCACTCATCGACTCTGGGGCAGACGAGAGTTTCCTCGACTTCGAGTTTGCTACCCGGGCCAACATTCCACTTGAGGACCTTGTGAGGCCTTTGGAGATCTTTGCATTGGACCAACACCGCCTGGCCGACATCTCTCAACGCACCTGCCCAGTCGTGCTGACCATCGCTGGGAACCACGTTGAGAGAATCCAGTTCCTTATCACCCGATCCCCTCTCGTCCCGGTGGTCCTGGGTAGGCCCTGGCTCGCGCTGCACGAGCCCCACATCGCCTGGTCCTCCGGTACCATCAAGGGCTGGAGCTCCTCCTGTCACGCCCAGTGTCTACAGGCGGCGTCCTGTCCCCCGCCCCGGAGGCCCGCTGGTGAGTCGCCTCCGGACTCTTCATCCATACCTCCCGAGTACCACGACCTCTTGGAGGTTTTCAGTAAGTCCAGGGCTCAGGCCCTTCCACCCCACCGCCCTTACGACTGCGCCATCGACCTCCGCCAAGGGGCTCCCCTTCCCGGCAGCCGCCTCTACAGTCTGACCGTTCCGGAGAAGAAGGCGATGGATCAGTACATCTCTGAGTCCTTGGAAGCAGGACTCATTCGGCCTTCCTCCTCCCCGGTGGCGGCCGGTTTCTTCTTTGTTGGGAAGAAGGACGGGGACCTTCGACCCTGCATCGACTATCGCCAGCTCAACGAGATCACCATCAAGAACAAGTACCCTCTTCCTCTCATGAACTCCACCTTCGAGCCTCTCACCCAGGCCACCGTCTTTACCAAGCTGGACCTCCGGAGTGCCTACCATCTTGTCCGTATCCGTGAGGGCGATGAATGGAAGACCGCCTTCAAGACCCCCAGGGGCCACTACGAGTACCTGGTGATGCCGTTCGGCCTCACCAACGCCCCGGCGGTATTCCAGGCACTCATGAACGACGTCCTTCGTGACATGCTGGAGGTGTTTGTGGTGGTGTACCTGGACGACATCCTCATCTTCTCCAGGACCCTCGAGGAGCACATCCAGCATGTCCGCCGTGTGCTAGAGCGCCTCCTCCACAATCGGCTCTTCGTCAAGGCGGAGAAGTGCCGTTTCCACTCCGACTCCGTCGACTACCTGGGCTTCATCGTTGAGAAGGGCTTGACCCGAGCGGATCCTCGCAAGATCCAAGCTGTGGAGGAATGGCCTGAACCCACCACTCGGAAGGAGTTACAGAGTTTCCTCGGGTTCGCCAACTTCTACCGAAGGTTCATCCGGAACTACAGTCAAGTGGCGGAGCCACTTACCAGACTGACCTCTCCCGCTCTGCCGTTCGACTGGTCCCCAGCGGCATGTGCTGCGTTCCGCTCCCTCAAGAAGAGGTTCACTTCCGCCCCGATCTTGCTCCACCCTGACCCCAAGAGACAGTTCATTGTAGAGGTGGACGCCTCGGATACTGGACTGGGGGCTGTCTTATCCCAGCGTTCGGCAACGGACCAGAAGGTACATCCTTGCGCCTTCTACTCGCGTCGGTTCCTCCCTGCCGAGAGGAACTACGACACCGGCAATCGGGAGCTGCTGGCGGTCGTGGCTGCGTTGGAGGAGTGGCGTCATTGGCTTGAGGGGGCCGAGGAGCCATTTACCATCTGGACGGACCACAAGAACCTGACGTTCATCCGCGCTTCCAAGCGCCTCAACGGTCGGCAGGCAAGATGGGCCAGCTTCCTCAGTCGGTTCGACTTCTCGCTGACTTTTCGTCCTGGTTCCCGCAACACGAAGGCCGACTCCCTGTCCCGGTTACACTCCAAGGGGGCTCCACCCTCTGAGGATCCGACTCCCATCCTCCCGGAGGCCAGGGTGGTTGGAGCCATCACCTTGGGCATCGAGGGGGTGGTTAGACGTGCCCTACGCTTCCAGCGTGCTCCAAGCAACGTTCCGATTCATCGTCTCTTCGTCCCCGACTCTGTCCGGTCCCGGGTGCTGCTATGGGGCCATACCAGCCGGTTCGCCTGCCACCCGGGCGTTCATCGCACGTTCTCCTTCCTGGCTCGTCGTTTCTGGTGGCCCACCATGCGGAACGACGTCAAGGAGTTCGTATTGGCCTGCGCGGTCTGTGCCCGCAGCAAGGCCTCGCACCAGGCACCCTCCGGGCTTTTACAGCCACTTCCCGTTCCGAGCCGTCCTTGGTCACATGTGGCGCTAGACTTCGTCACAGGTCTTCCCTCCTCCCAGGGGAACACTTGCCTTCTGACCGTGGTGGATCGATTCAGCAAGGGGGTTCACCTCGTGGCCCTTTCCAAGCTCCCCTCGGCGGCCGAGACGGAGGACCTCCTGACTCACCACGTGTTCCGCCTTCATGGTATTCCCCAGGACATCGTCTCTGACCGGGGGCCCCAGTTCACCTCCCAGGTATGGCGGGCTTTTTGCAAGGGATTGGGGGCGACGGTCAGTCTTTCCTCTGGTTATCATCCCCAGACTAACGGACAAACGGAGAGGATGAACCAGAGCGTGGAGTCTGCTCTTCGGTGTGTGGCAGCCGAGAGACCAGCTTCCTGGAGCCGTTTCCTTCCCTGGGTCGAGTACTCCATCAATTCCATGGTCAGTTCCGCCACCGGCCTCTCACCATTTGAGGTTTCCCTGGGCTACCAACCGCCTCTTTTCCCCGCACAGGAGACGGAGGTGGCAGTTCCCTCCGTGCAGGTCCACCTCGACCGCTGCCGACGGGTCTGGGAGATCACCAGGACCGCGCTGCTCCGGACATCTGAGCGTGCCTGTCGTGGGGCCGACCGGCGCCGGGTTCCCGCGCCGACTTACCACCCTGGGCAGAGGGTGTGGCTTTCCGCGAAGGACCTCCCGCTTCGGTCCTCGGCCAAGAAGCTTAACCCCCGTTTCGTCGGACCTTTCGAGGTTCTGAAGGTACTCAGTCCGGCGGCCCTGCGTCTTAAACTTCCTGCGTCCATGCACATTCACCCCGTTTTCCATGTCTCCCGGGTTAAGCCCGTCTCCCTCAGTCCCCTGATGCCTCCAGCTCCTGATCCTCCGCCTCCCGAGATGGTGGATGGTCACCCCCAGTGGCAGGTCCGCCGGTTGATGGGCGTTCGACGGCGGGGTCGGGGGTTCCAGTACCTGGTGGACTGGGAGGGTTACGGCCCGGAAGAGCGGAGCTGGGTCTCCCGACAGCTCATCGTGGATCCCGGCTTGATCACTGACTTCCATCGTGCCCATCCTGACGAGCCGGGTCGGCCTGGTCGCCGGGTGGCTCCCGTGGAGGGGGGGGTACTGTGAGGTTTTGTCCGCTGCTCACCTACTCGCTCTGTTCCTTTAAGCCTACTCGCTCTGTTCCTTTAGTTTTCTGTTAATCAATTGCATTCTCCTATTCACACGCTTCTTCCCGTAGACGCCGTTTGATTGGTGCTTCCCCAACCACACGCTTGTCAATCTCATCCCGCAGCTGTCACAGCTTGTCATTAAGCATTCCTCTGATTATATATACCCCGATTCCCCATCAAGTGTTGTTGGATCGTTTTGATATATTATCAGCATTTGCTGTTCCTTCCTTGCCTGCTGTTTTTCCCTGTGCTTTGCCTCCCAGGATATTCAAGAAGTATTCCGCTTGGACAACCCGTTCCCCGTGGCGACGCGCTCGCCCTGTTTGATCCTGCTCTCTTTACGCACAGCGCCTGGGTGAGTTTGGCAAGACTGTCTTTGACCCTATCGTTTTTCGTGTGTGTTAAACACTGAAGAGATCCTGCTTTTTGTCAGACTGTCACTCACCCTGTGCCTGTATTTTGGATTGTTCATTTTGGATAATATTTGCTTGAACATCGCTCACTGTGTGTATTCACACCGAAGATATTATCACTTGGATTATTATTGGGACTTCGCTCACTGTGTGTATTAGCACCGAAGATTCTATCACGTGGATTGTTGTTGGGACGTTGCTCACAGTGTGTATTTACACCGAAGATTCTGTCACTGGATTATCTGTTTTGGGACAAGTCACTTCTCCTGTCACCTGCTCTGTTCCCAACTGTACTCTGAGCTAACCCGCTCTCTCTCTCCCTCTCTGTCACCACCTCGGGGAGCTGCCGAGAGGAATCTGCAGAGCGGCTCTGACGTCACAGTCTAATCCTCGGACGAACCATCCCGGGAGAAGCTGCAGAGCAGCAACATTCGTCTATGCTTGTATCCCAGTCTTTGTTTGTTCTCAACCAAGTTATTGCTGCTATTTTGTGAAATAAAACAAGCCCTAGTTTTTGGCAACTCTGAAACAACTCTCTTTGTGTCGTTAGCATTTGGGGTCGGTGTCAAACCATAACAAGTTCTCCCTCATTGGGTGCCAGCGTTGCTAAGGCCCAGCGGTTGCTAAGGGCGCAGCATTGTATTTCATGTGTTGCGGTCACGTTCTCGGCTGTGCGGAGCCTTCATGTGTGATGCCAGTGACGTACGAGAGCCGTGTGGATCCTGCAGGGGGTATCGGTGCCCCGGTCCCACGCGGCACATGCTTGGATCAGATCGAGTGTTCCTTTATTAATAAACCTCCTCAGGGGGGAAATTCAGGCTTTATAATGGTGCAAAAACAGATTAAACGCTTGGATGTACCCTGGATCGTATTTCTCCCGTAGTCTGGTTTGTGGTGCAGCAGACTACATACTACATGTGTGTGTGTTATGACTTCCATATGCTGCTCAGACAGCTGTGTGCGTGGAGGAGAAAGAGCTCTTCTATAGTCTCCCGTGGTTCCGGAAGTATCTTCTCTATGGCTGTAGTGAAAATGAAGGCGAGCCGCGCGGTTATCACCTCTGCCGAGGAGGAAATCGCGTTTCGCCCCGCTTGTTGGTCCGTGAGCGAGGTATCGCCAAGAGTTACGGCGGGATTATTATCACAAAGCTGCACGAGTGGGATGGAGAAAGGAACGGTGCTGGCCTCCTAAAGGGGCGGGACCTTTACACTTACAAAAAAACTAAATATATTACTTATACAACACATGAATATTCTTATGGCTATAATATAACGTATAGTATGTACCATTTTTACTGATGTCGATTAGTACTTTATTGACCTTTTCTGATGAGAGCCTGTTGCTCACTGGGTGGATGGTCTCCTAAGGTGGCAGTAATAGGGATGTGTAGTAGTGGTTACGTCATTGATGTTTCCCGCGCGGTCCACCCCTCTTGAAATCGCAATGTATTTCCAATGGACACATTTAGAAATCATCTCGTTTAAAACTAATAAAGCATGAACATTGGCATGGTGTACCTTTCTGTGTATTCATCCACAAACTATAGCTCAACATGAAAAAATTCGCAATTAATCATAAAGGTAACAAAATAACAACGTTTATGTTTTCATTCACTGACGAACTACACTTCACGTTGGCACTGCTGACTGACGTCACCACAGCGTAGACTCCTGGCTGTATTAGGCGACAGCACTGAACGACAGGCGTTCTACTGGTAAGTGTAGTTATTTTTTAACAACCAATTTAAAACCTTATAACTAACTTTATTTCAACCAAAAATGCTTAAACAATAATGTTAGTGATAGAAGGGAACTCATTTTGTGCAAAAATGGAATGCTTGCCAATGTTCACGAGGCAGAATTATTACAATAGCCAATAATACGTTTTCCCAATGATAAATCCCTATACTGGTGGGCCACGTGGGAAACTAAAGTGACGTCAGACTACACCTCCCTATACGGGTGGGCCACGTGGGAAACTAAAGTGACGTCAGACTACACCTCCCTATACGGGTGGACCGCGCGGGAAACTAAAGTGACGTCAGACTACACCTCCCTATACGGGTGGACCACGTGGGAAACTAAAGTGACGTCAGACTACACCTCCCTATACGGGTGGACCACGTGGGAAACTAAAGTGACGTCAGACTACACCTCCCTATACGGGTGGACCGCGCGGGAAACTAAAGTGACGTCAGACTACACCTCCCTATACGGGTGGACCGCGCGGGAAACTAAAGTGACGTCAGACTACACCTCCCTATACGGGTGGACCGCGCGGGAAACTAAAGTGACGTCAGACTACACCTCCCTATACGGGTGGACCACGTGGGAAACTAAAGTGACGTCAGACTACACCTCCCTATACGGGTGGACCACGTGGGAAACTAAAGTGACGTCAGACTACACCTCCCTATACGGGTGGGCCACGTGGGAAACTAAAGTGACGTCAGACTACACCTCCCTATACGGGTGGACCGCGCGGGAAACTAAAGTGACGTCAGACTACACCTCCCTATACGGGTGGACCGCGCGGGAAACTAAAGTGACGTCAGACTACACCTCCCTATACGGGTGGACCGCGCGGGAAACTAAAGTGACGTCAGACTACACCTCCCTATACGGGTGGACCACGCGGGAAACTAAAGTGACGTCAGACTACACCTCCCTATACGGGTGGGCCACGTGGGAAACTAAAGTGACGTCAGACTACACCTCCCTATACGGGTGGACCGCGCGGGAAACTAAAGTGACGTCAGACTACACCTCCCTATACGGGTGGACCACGCAGGAAACTAAAGTGACGTCAGACTACACCTCCCTATACGGGTGGACCGCGCGGGAAACTAAAGTGACGTCAGACTACACCTCCCTATACGGGTGGACCGCGCGGGAAACTAAAGTGACGTCAGACTACACCTCCCTATACGGGTGGACCGCGCGGGAAACTAAAGTGACGTCAGACGACACCTCCCAGTCCCTATACGGGTGGACCGCGCGGGAAACTAAAGTGACGTCAGACTACACCTCCCTATACGGGTGGACCGCGCGGGAAACTAAAGTGACGTCAGACTACACCTCCCTATACGGGTGGACCGCGCGGGAAACTAAAGTGACGTCAGACTACACCTCCCTATACGGGTGGACCACGTGGGAAACTAAAGTGACGTCAGACTACACCTCCCTATACGGGTGGACCGCGCGGGAAACTAAAGTGACGTCAGACTACACCTCCCTATACCTTGTGTCGCTCACTACTGTGACTTCGCCTGCAGGAAGTGCTCCTTTGTTCGAGGCTAAAGTGAGTTATTCATTACACCGTATTGTATCTATTTATTCGTACACATTTGCACTCACTTCGACATTACATCTATAGTATTTTAATGACTTTATTGTGAATACATTTGTGAATACCTCTTCTACCTCATTTCTGCATTTTGTACATTTTAGTCCTGTATATTGTATATTTTGTATATTGTTTGGTCTTTAGCTTGAAGCACAATCTCAGGAGGCTCATACCAAACCAAGCATTTCACTATAATGTGAACATGTACCTTATGTGACAAATAAAAAAAAACTTGAAAGTGAAGTCCTGAGGAGAATATCCGATTGGTTTACTCTCACCGTTTCCCTGCAGATTAAATTAACTGTTGATGATTGGCGCTACTATATAATCTGAGAGCTTACGCATTTAGCGAATCTTCATTAGCGAATGCATGCCTTACATACGAGCCAAAAGGCTGAATTAGTAACAACCAAAGGTCACAACAATTTCATTTTATATCGGCTATGCGACTGCTATACGGTATCAGATAACTGTGGGTTTCTATCTTGCATAGTATATGCATAGTTATAATTGGTACAGTAGCTATTCTTAGTTTTCGCCAGAGGCTATGAGCATTGAGAAAATTCTTCTGGAACCAGAGGGGGAGGGGGGGGGGGGCACTGCTGAGGTCTACAGCCTGGACGGGACCACCACTGTTCAGCCACTCTCTCGGATGGCGTGAGGGGAAGCGGCTTGTCTGTCGGGTAGAGAAAGAACGGGCGTTGGCCATACCTGGTGGTCCCTTCTAGGACGCCAGCTCCTCCCACCAGCACCATATCAAGGCCACTATTACAATCATTCCTATGAAGGGGATGGAGAGAACGGGGGGCTCAGACGGAGGAGAGCGTTTCTGGGGAGAAAACAAACGGGAGCGTTGGGGGAGGAGGGGGTTGGTTGGGGGGAGAAAGAGGAGGAGGAGGAGGAGGGTGGTGGTAAGAGAAAAATCAAAAGAACACACAAGAAAATAAATCGTGACATATAGTAAATAATAATAAGAAGCAGAGAGTCAGGGGGGAGAGAGAGGGACGCAAAACAAACCGTTCAATATGGAGAAGGTGAGGAAGAAACGCATAAATAAAACATGAAGAAGTGATATGTGAGAGGATTGATGGGAAGATAGATAGATAGATAGATAGATAGATAGATAGATAGATAGATAGATAGATAGATAGATAGATAGATAGATAGATAGATAGATAGATAGATAGATAGATAGATAGATAGATAGATAGATAGATAGATAGATAGATAGATAGATAGATAGATAGATAGATAGATAGATAGATAGATAGATAAAATTGAATAATCAAATTGGTCGATAATTTGATATTGTCCATTGCATGCAAAGGGTTAATGTGCAACACAGACGATGGTGAATTAGGTTCCAACAGAACAGGACAATGACAGAGGGAGGAAAAAGTAGAAAGAGCAGGCAGTTAGAGAAACACACCAAAGATTAGTTTAAAGACAAGATGGAGACCTTTAGTAGCGGAACGACCACCGTTAAGGTAAAGGTCCATATTTATAGCAAAAAGTCTGCATCTTGTCATTTAAAATCTCAGCCTACACTGAAGAGTGCTGCCTTCGCAATTGATGGTGGCAGAGACAGAATCGAACCCTGGGTATTGTAGGCAGCACTGCAGTGTGGGACAGGGCAGGTCGAGGGGTGGGGGTGGGATGGAGGGGGTGGGGGCGGGGCGTACGATATGATATGTGGCATGATAGAGAGTAGCGAGGATGATCGGAATCCAAATATCTTCGTTTGGATGGGTGTGATTTTGAGGAGGCCATGTACACACGATAAGCCAGAAGTTGAATTGATAGAAAGGCCATTCACGTCTACATTACTGCGTGGTCGCTTGGCCGGGGGCACCTGGCGATGGCTGCCGAATGGTCGATTACGCCGTCACAGGAATCGGTGTTGGTTCGGTGGAGGAGACTCAGAAAGTCGATGAGGAGCCACAAGCAAAGGTATCGTTTGGATGAACATTCAAGCAGCAGTTAGGATGAACATTACAATAACCTTCTGAGTCTCGTGCGCCGTTCCACGTGTGAGTTGATGCTCGTTCCCGTGACAACATCGTCTAAATTCTATGGCAGCCATCTTAGATATATCGAAGGACGTGAGCGTGACTTCCTGGGAAAGGCCTTATCTATCCATTTAAGTTCTGTGAAATAGACCCATGCGTGCGAGTGGGGATTGCTACCTATTTTTTTTTGGGTATTCACACAATTTGTTTTCAGAGAAAAGCTCTGATTCAGCGCTTCCTGTTACGATGTCATCAGACAGGAAGAGGGGACGGACGCGTGGTCGCTTTGGGGGGGCGGAGACAGACAGAAGGCCTTGACAAGAACACAGTTGCCCCTGTAGCAATGCATGTTGGGAGGAGGGCGAGAGAAGCCAGGCTCAGAATGGCGACAAACATTCAGTAACTTGACTACATCATCAGCACAGCTGCAGTCGATCAACAACCAGCGAGAGGGAGGATGACACCCTGAGAGCGTTTTTTGCCCCAAGCTGTCCCACATGCACACGGGACATACAGACAAGACGTCATGTTGGGGAGAAAATGGATTAGCAATACATTGTTAGTTACAGTACAGTGTGTTTTAAGTGTGTATTGTCTTTATACAGGGGTGGAACTTAAAAGGAACACGCCAACGTTATGGGAAATGTGCTTACCGTCTTCTCCAGAGTCAGACAAGAAGATAGATAACAATTTCCTCTCTGTGCGTTCATTGGAAAGCTATCTGGCTGCAAGCTAGCCAAGCTCCGCACAAATGGATGGAGCAGCTAGTCTATCTGTTGGCCAGAAACACCTCTCTCTGAGTTTTAAGCTATAGGCTAGCGGTCCGTATCTGCTTCCATTCATTTGTGCTGAACTAGACTAGTGTGCAGCCGGATAGTTTTCTACTGAACGCACAGAGAGGAGATTGGTATCTATCTTCTTGTATGAGAAGACGGTAATTGCATTTTCCATAATGTTGTTGGTGTGTTCCTTTAAAACATTAAAAGGAATGTTGGTGTTTTTTTCACTGTGTCGTTCTTGCCTTGAGAGGAGTTCTTATATAATATTATTATCATGTGACTGCAGTTGTCTGATAAGCTTTTCCTTTATAGAGGTATTTGGTCCCCATTTATCGCTTCCACTGGCTCCCGGTCATCAGATGTGGAGAGCTTCGAACGTCTACTAAGTGCCTTTTCAGATAGACTCCGAAGCCTATGAAAGTGAGGAAAATGGTATAAAAACGGCTGCCAAATATCTCCGCTGTGGGAAAAGCATATCAAACAGCGGTATGTGTGAAACGGACAACTTTATACTTTGAGGAGTTGGAGCTCTCGCCTGGTGGCATAATTTCCATCATGGACAACCCCTCCCACGCACTATAGACAGACTTGGCCGATAGAAGGTGTGCATTCAGTGTCAGACTCAGACTCCCAAGATGCAACACTGAACGTCACAGGAAGTCCTTCATTCCAACGGCCATCAGACTATATAACGGCTCACTGTGCCTCACTGCCTCACTGAGCACATGTGAATGTGAGCGGCAGGTTACGATATTTAAAAAATGGCTAGCTATATGAGTACCTTGCCAGCTGCTGAAAAGTGCCGGTATTTGTTGTTCTGTTGTTAGTAGTTGATGCTCCGATTGCCGCTCACATTCTCACAACACAACACCCCCTCTAATGGAACATTCCAGGGTGGATGTGCGTTGCGTCACACTCCGTGGCCAATCTGCGCATGTGCATGGGGAATCTATGCTTAAAAACTGGCTTTTTCGCTGCCGAATTAGTTCTGATCGATTAGGAATGTCTCGCGCTGTGTTCAGGAGATTCAGGCGCATACAAGTCTATTCGATCATGTCTCTAGCACCCCCACAGCCGTATCTGCAATCACTTAATGTCAAGGCTCTCATCCACATTAATTCATTTGCGCCCCCCGCAATATCCTCCCCGATTTCAGAATCCCGGAAGTGTTGCGGTGGTCTATTGGCCGGAGTACTTCGATTCCCACAATGCAATACGGACCCCGCGTCCCCCGTGACCTCTCACCTGGGGCTTCCGGCCGACCAGCTTGTGGAGCTCCGCCTTGCAGCGCTGCAGCTCCGCCTCCAGCTCCGCCCTCTCACACCGACTGCTGTCGTACAGCTGCTGCAGCTCCGCCAACTCCCCCTTCAGACCCTCACACTGAGAGAGAGAGAGAGAGAGAGAGAGAGAGAGAGAGAGAGAGAGAGAGAGAGAGAGAGAGAGAGAGAGAGAGAGAGAGAGAGAGAGAGAGAGAGAGAGAGAGAGAGAGAGAGAGTGAACACATCTCCTCAGTCTGGGAGGGTAGAAGGAGTTTGAGTCCCTCTGGGTGGGTCTGTGTGGATATCTATGCTCTGTATATCTGTTTCTTTTGTTTATTTGTTTGTCTCTGTTCAAGAAAGAAATAAACAAAGAATCGAACAAACAAACAAACAAACAAACAAACAAACAACAGACCAACATCAGGCAGTAACATGTAGGGGACATCATTAGATCTGGGATATGATTGTAGATAAAGACACAGACCTCCTGGTGGACGTGTGTGGCTCTCTCCTGCGCCTGCCGGAGCTCCTCTGCCAGGAGGCCCTCCTCCTCGGCGCCCTCCTCCTCGCGCCGCTGGCCGCTCTGGGAGAGGAGGCCCTTCTGGGCAGAGACGTCGGCCCGGCACCGGGCCTCCTCCACCGGCAGCGCCTGGGACAGGCTCATGTAGCCTTCGGCTTTCAGCACCTCCTCCTCCTCCTCCACCTCCCTCTTCTTCTTCTCCTTCTTCTTCTTCTCCTCCTCCTCCTCTCGCTGGTCTCGGCGCACAGCCTCCCCTTCCTCTCTCAAGGCCAGGTAGACGTCGTCTGGGCTGTAGTGAACACAGGGGGCGACGGTGAGCAGAGCCATGTGTACGGCCCTGCAGAAGCTAACCGCAGTAACCACGCAAACCGTGAAGCTAACCGCAGTAACCACGCAAACCGTGAAGCTAACCGCAGTAACCATGCAAACAGTGAAGCTAACCGCAGTAACCATGCAAACAGTGAAGCTAACCGCAGTAACCATGCAAACAGTGAAGCTAACCGCAGTAACCACGCAAACCGTGAAGCTAACCGCAGTAACCATGCAAACAGTGAAGCTAACCGCAGTAACCACGCAAACCGTGAAGCTAACCGCAGTAACCATGCAAACAGTGAAGCTAACCGCAGTAACCATGCAAACCGTGAAGCTAACCGCAGTAACCACGCAAACAGTGAAGCTAACCGCAGTAACCACGCAAACCGTGAAGCTAACCGCAGTAACCACGCAAACCATGAAGCTAACCGCAGTAACCATGCAAACAGTGAAGCTAACCACAGTAACCACGCAAACCGTGAAGCTAACCACAGTAACCACGCAAACAGTGAAGCTAACCACAGTAACCACGCAACCGTGAAGCTAACCGCAGTAACCATGCAAACAGTGAAGCTAACCACAGTAACCACGCAAACCGTGAAGCTAACCGCAGTAACCATGCAAACCGTGAAGCTAACCACAGTAACCACGCAAACCGTGAAGCTAACCGCAGTAACCACGCAAACCGTGAAGCTAACCGCAGTAACCACGCAAACAGTGAAACTGAGAGAAATGGCTTCTTTGACTATCCAGTGATTTTGTAATTAATTAATGAATTGTCTTTAAGCAAATGAATGCAGTTTAAATCGAGTGCTCAGCACAAAACAGAGAGTGTTGGTGAAATGATCAGGACACCAGAGTTGTTGCACTTGTCGTTTTCCTACAATATAAATCATTCAGCATGAAAAAGCACCGTTTGTATAGATAGAATATACGTTGTGTATTATGTCTAGTTATAGTTTAGTTTATAGTAGGGATGTCCGATATTATCGGCCGATATTGGCATTAAAATGTAATATCGGAAATGATCGGTATCGGTTTAAAAAAACAAAAAGAATGTGGATGACAGGTCCACTCGGAGGCACAGGCCTCAGTGTGCAGGTATGGGGCTGCAATATACTGTAGTGTAAACAAATAGTGCACCATTCATTCTCAAATCTGTAAAAAGATATATATATATATATTGTAGTTCTCACAAACTACACTGCTGCCTGAATTGATAGAATGGCACCCACCCATTGTGTGTGTGTGTGTGTGTGTGTGTGCGTGTGTGTGTGTGTGTGTGTGTGTGTGTAGTTTCTGTGTGTGTGTGTGTGCGTGTGTGTGTGCATGTCTGTGTGTGTGAGTGTGTATGTTTCTGTGAGTGTGTATGTTTCTGTGTGTGTGTGTGTTTTGCTAGACCGCAGTGCCAGCACTGAGCTCATTACAAATTCATTCTCAACATTATCTATTCAGAGGGAGAGATGGGGGGGGGGGGCACCGTGCAGTCGGGGGGGGGGGGGGGGGGCACCGTGCAGTCAAGGGTTACTTTATTCAGCTGCAACATTTCAACTTCAAACCTAAAGCGATGGCGTGTCTAGTCTACACTCTTCAAAGAGCCGATACATCAAAACAATAGACGTAGAACACACTGGGACTCTAGGAAGAGAGTTTTGATTTAAAAACAGTAATGGAGTCTGAGTTGTTTCTGCACTGTAAACATTTATTTTTTTCCCTACTTTAAGTGTAAATGCCATAAAATGCCATACAAATACAGTAAATGACCTTTTATCAAAATATAAATGTTTTAACCCTTTCACTGCCACACTACAGAAGGTTAACCCTTTACTAGCACACTACCGACGGTGAAAGGGTTAACCTGCTGTTGTGTGCCAGTGAGTTATGTGTATTGTCGCAGTGAAAGGGTTAACCGTTTGGTAGTGCGGCAGTGAAAAGGTTCATCTGTAAATGTATTTGATTTTACTGTAATTTGACAGTAACTATTTGGAAACCATTGCTGCCAGACATTTACTGTGTTTTTGCAGTTTTCTTTTGTACAGTGTGGGAGCTGGCCCAGTGCTGAAAAGACACATTCCCCCATAGTTTTCAGCTTTGTCTGGGGCACGGTGAGGAGGTCTGGGGCACGGTGAGGAGGTCTGGGGCACGGTGAGGGAGGTCTGGGGCACGGTGAGGAGGTCTGGGGCACGGTGAGGAGGTCTGGGGCACGGTGAGGAGGTCTGGGGCACGGTGAGGAGGTCTGGGGCACGGTGAGGAGGTCTGGGGCACGGTGAGGAGGTCTGGGGCACGGTGAGGGGGTCTGGGGCACGGTGAGGAGGTCTGGGGCACGGTGAGGAGGTCTGGGGCACGGTGAGGAGGTCTGGGGCACGGTGAGGAGGTCTGGGGCACGGTGAGGAGGTCTGGGGCACGGTGAGGAGGTCTGGGGCACGGTGAGGAGGTATGGGGCACGGTGAGGGGGTCTGGGGCACGGTGAGGAGGTCTGGGGCACGGTGAGGAGGTCTGGGGCACGGTGAGGAGGTCTGGGGCACGGTGAGGAGGTCTGGGGCACGGTGAGGAGGTATGGGGCACGGTGAGGGGGTCTGGGCAGCAGGACCTGAGGGTCCAGAACACAGTGAGGGGGTCTGAGCAGCAGGACCTGAGGGTCCAGAACACAGTGAGGGGGTCTGAGCAGCAGGACCTGAGGGTCCAGGATGAGAAGCTACTGAAGGCAGGTTGGACCTGAGGGTCCAGGATGAGAAGCTACTGAAGGCAGGTTGGACCTGAGGGTCTAGGATGAGAAGCTACTGAAGGCAGGTTGGACCTGAGGGTCCAGGATGAGAAGCTACTGAAGGCAGGTTGGACCTGAGGGTCTAGGATGAGAAGCTACTGAAGGCAGGTTGGACCTGAGGGTCCAGGATGAGAAGCTACTGAAGGCAGGTTGGACCTGAGGGTCCAGGATGAGAAGCTACTGAAGGCAGGTTGGACCTGAGGGTCCAGGATGAGAAGCTACTGAAGGCAGGTTGGACCTGAGGGTCCAGGATGAGAAGCTACTGAAGGAGGTTGGACCTGAGAGTCCAGGATGAGAAGCTACTGAAGGAGGTTGGACCTGAGGGTCCAGGATGAGAAGCTACTGAAGGAGGTTGGACCGGTGCCATGTATGGCCTTAAATACCAACAGGAGTGTCTCGAAAGTGATACGCTGGTTTATTGGAAGCCGGCGAAGGGAGCGGAGAAGTGGAGAACGGTGGGCATAGAGCCTAAGGGGACAGATGAGGGGAAATCTATTTAACTCATTAGGGGTTAACTTAACTTAATTTCCCCCTTCAATTTCCCCTTAAGTTGATTCAAAGGTGAGAATCTCTTCCACATGTATTCCAAGTCACGCCAAGCACGTGTCTGCTATGAGTGACATAGTATTCACATCTTAGACACCATCTTGTTATGCAAGTGTTGTGGAAAAACTAAAACAAAACAATACAAGTCAAGTCAACTTTATAAAGCATGTTTAAAAACAACAGAGTTGATCAAAGTGCTGTACAAAGTCTAGGGACATTAAAACATGACGAATGGCTGATCCCAGTATACAGGGAGTTACAGTAGTCAAGCCCAGATGACATTAAAGCATTGATGACTTTTTCTAGATCGCTGAGTGATTTGTTTGCCTGTATAAAACATGAAAAGCCAGGAGGTTCCTGTCCGTCCACACGTCCCTGCTACCTCTGATGACGAATGTTTGATATCAACACGAAACCTTGGAATCTCTCTCCTCACATTATGGGTTAAAGGCACAATTTATGATGATTGTGAACATAAGGGCAGCCCCACCGGCAAAGTTCAAAACATAGGATATGAGACGTGCTATCGACCCAAATTCGGGTCTCTTAATCCGAGGACTATCACTAGATAACAAAATAATATAAATTTTTATTTTTATGTTTATGTTTATGTGTTGCTGTAAAAGGTTTCTTTACTTTTCCGACTGCAACTCAAACTCTTTATGAATTATGAATGGACTGCATTTATACAGAGCTTTTATCCAAAATGCTTTACAACGTATGCCTCACATTCACCCACTCACTCACACATTCACACACACACTAGGCAGCCATGCCACCTACTCATCAGGAGCAGCTAGGGGTTCAGTGTCTTGCTCAAGGACACTTCGACACGCTGCCGGGGGGAGCCGGACTCAAACGGGGAACCTTCTGATTAAAAGGGGAATTCCACTCTGGGTCTCTCTTGTACTTGTAAAGCTTCACTACAGAGTAAAATTTGCTCACAGCCAGCTCTGTACATAATGATCAGGCCAGAGATATTAGCCCTAAACTACTGCACATGCTCCAGCTTCCTGCTCTACAAAGGACTACGTTTGAGGGGCCAGGAAAAACAAGCATCTCACATTTTTCTGAATGTATATACCGGTACATAAAAAAAAAAAAAGCTGTGACAATAAAATGATCTGAATCTGAATCTGACGAAAAGGGGACGGGTGGCAAACAACACCAGTCAAAGGTTGCCACTTGGTCCCACCAAACTGCTTTTACTTCTGGTTACTCCGTAGCTACGTGTCATCATGACATAGACCTCTATAGACCTCTATATACCTCTATAGACCTCTATATACCTCTATATACCTCTATATACCTCTATATACCTCTATAGACCTCTATATACCTCTATATACCTCTATAGACCTCTATATACCTCTATATACCTCTATATACCTCTATATACTTCTATATACTTCTATATACCTCTATATACCTCTATAGACCTCTATATACCTCTATATACCTCTATATACCTCTAGACCTCTATATACCTCTATATACCTATATAGACCTCTATATACCTCTATATACCTCTATAGACCTCTATATACCTCTATAGACCTCTATATACCTCTATAGACCTCTATATACCTCTATAGACCTCTATATACCTCTAGACCTCTATATACCTCTATAGACCTCTATATACCTCTATATACCTCTATATACCTCTATATACCTCTATATACCTCTATAGACCTCTATATACCTCTATAGACCTCTATATACCTCTAGACCTCTATATACCTCTATAGACCTCTATATACCTCTATATACCTCTATATACCTCTATATACCTCTATAGACCTCTATATACCTCTATAGACCTCTATATACCTCTATGTACCTCTATATACCTCTATAGACCTCTATATACCTCTATATACCTCTATATACCTCTAGACCTCTATATACCTCTATATACCTCTATAGACCTCTATATACCTCTATATACCTCTATATACCTCTATAGACCTCTATATACCTCTATATACCTCTATAGACCTCTATATACCTCTATATACCTCTATATACCTCACTTTGGTCACATAGAGAGGATTAATCAGTTGTGTCTCAATCATGGCAAATGGGTTTAATGTTGCTTTGCGGTGGAATCTCTCCCTCATGCTCTAATCAGCATGTCTCTAGACTGCAATCCTCAAACTGTATTCAGAAAGATGCAGAGTATGAAATATGCATGAATTAAAAACCAAAAAAATACCATTTCCAGTACAACATCCAAACAGACCACATACACACACACACATTGATGATGGGTGGACTACATGCCATAGATGTCACGGTCGCATGCGGCGCATAGCAGAACGAAACTAGACACACTTTCACAGAGCCGACCCTCATCGACACATTGTGATGCGAGGAGGAGGAGGAGGAGGAGGAGGAGGAGGAGGAGGAGGAGGAGGAGGAGGAGGAGGAGGAGAGAGGAGAGAGGAGGAGGAAGAGGAGGAGGAGAGAAGTTTCCGGAAGAGACACCGAAACAAAACGGGTCGAGATGTTTTGGAATCTGAGCATGAGAAACCGCTGTTATTTTTAGTCTGCCTCGTCTATTTCCTCTCTCTCTCTCTCTACAATGGTTCGTCCGGATATCTCCACAGGCAGCGGAGGCGGCCGACGGGCAAGATGCAACACAGACACCAGTGTTTGTGTCGTTTATACAGTTCTGCACTCTGTGTGTGGGGCCTTTGTGTTGAAGCCTCTGCGCGGGGGGGGGGGGGGTCAGGGGTTGGGTTGGTCTGATTGGAAGGCAGATTGATTGACAGGGCTCAGGCCCGGGCCACTCACCTGACTCTCAGCAGCTGTTGCAGTTCGTGGCTGAGCTGTCTGTTGTTGTCCTTGAGCGTCTGACACTCATCTGTTAGCGAACGGCACTCCTCTGTCAGATGGCTCACGTCACCTGTCACACACACACACACACACACACACACACACACACACACACACACACACACACACACACACACACACACACAGGTCAAATGAGAGCGTGTGAATGGTGTGTGTGTGCGTGTGTGTTTCCTGCAGAGTGGGTGGCAATGTGCTGCTGTGTTGACAATAATGCAGCACGTGTGTAAAAGGTGGGATTTAAGGAGGATTGCAGCTGCTGTGACTTCAGCTTTGATTTCACTAGCGACTCACTCGTACCATGTCTCCCTGTGGGAGCCACCACTCACAGAGTCGAACATCTGAAAAGATCCACCTTCAATGCCGTAACCGTCTGTAGTGTGATAGCAAAGGGTTAACCTTCTGTAGTGTGGTAGTGAACGGGTTAACCCTGTGTTGTGAGGCAGTGAAAGGGTTAACCTTCTGTATTGTCGCAGTGAAAGGGTTAACTATTTGGTAGTGCGGTAGTGAAAGGGTTAACCCATGTCGATGATCCGCCTCCTCTACCGCTAGTGTCTCAGGTCTTTTCTCCCAGTTTAGATTAGATTAGATTAGATTATAGATTCAAATGTATCGTCATCATACAGCACAAGTACAGTACAACACAAATACGTTTTGCATCCAACCAGAGTACAAATGTAACAGTAAAGTGCAATAGCAATATACAATGTACAGGTGAGTACAAAACTGGGTACAAAATATACAAATTGTATATTTGTGTAGTGCTAATCAGATGTATGTGTAGAGTTGTAGTATAATATGTACAGTGATACAGATATAAAGACATTGTGCTAAGCTAGGCTAACGTGCAGCCAGATAGCTTTCTACTGAACGCACACAGAGAGGAAACTGGTATCTAACTTCTTGTCTCTCTCTGGAGAAGACGGTAAGCTAATTTCCCAAAATGTTGGGGTGTTCCTTTAAGCCGAATAGAACATATACAATATTTCCTCTGATTGGCTTGTTTGCACACCATGTGTACTTTCGACGAGGACCGCAGTGGTGGTTTCAGTTCTGCCCGGGAACACCACTTCTTGGCAGGCCAAAAACATCTGATTGGCTAAAAAAAAACATCAGCATCCTGCATCAATAACTAGGGATGTCCGATATTATCGGCCGACCGATATTATCGGCCGATATCGGCAGAAAAATGTGATATCGGAAAATATCGGTATCGGTAAAAAAAAAAAAAAAACAATAACAATATATATATATATATTTTCTTTTTTTACATTTATTTAACCTTTATTTACCCAGGCAAGCAAGTAAGAACCAATTCTTATTTTATTTATTGTCAAAAGTATGCATGTTGGTTTAATTCAACAACAAGAGATATGTAATGTTAATTTTTACTTTTTTAATGATCATATTTTGCACAGATAATGCTTACATTTAGAAAGCCTTTTGAATGCATCCAGTGAAATTATTAGTTACCTGAAATTATTCCTTTTTTTTTGGGGAAACCATGCATATATCGGTATCGGTTGATATCGGTATCGGAAATTAAGAGTTGGACAATATCGGAATATCGGTATCGGTAAAAAAGCCAATATCGAGCATCCCTATCAATAACCAATCAGATGTTCTGGCCTGTCAAGAAGTGGTGCTCCCGGGTCGCATCAGAACACAAAGACAACCATCGCATCAAGAAGTAAACACAATGTGCAAAACCACCGGCTGAGCAGAGGCTGGGAAATGTGTTTTATAATAACATTTAAAAAATCAGCTGAAAGCTGCTGGTACCTCTGGGAGTCTGTGGGGAAACGTTCTCGTGCTGCATGGGCTGGAAAAGTGATTAGATTCAAGAGTTTTATTTGTCACATACAGATTGTGCAAAATACAAATAAAGAAAAGAAAAGAAAAAGTTGTAAGCATGAAATAGAATACAATGCTAAACGTAAGAGTAAAAGGTAATAAATAATAATGTACAAATATACAATGGGTTCAGGATATTGCAAAAGTAGTTTTTAAAGTGACCTTTTTTAAGTGTATTATGTATGTATGGTGTGTGAGAGAGTGTAAGTGAGGATGTGTTCATGTTGTGTTCATGTGTGCTTGTATGTAATCAGTAATCAGTATTGAGTGTTCTGATGGCCTGGGGAGAGCTCACTCTATTTCTGCAGGTAAACTCACTCTCTCTCGCAGGTAATTTCTCCGGAGTTGTATTTTCAATAAATAACGTTGCCTGTTTTCCTCTTCCAGGTAGTCAAAGACCGAATGCTCCGTTACTCCAATACACGAGCTCTATTAAAGTGATATATCGCTTTACAGTACCGTAGCGGAGGAGGGAGATGGGGAGGACTTCCGAGGCTGGAAAAAGTGACTTCAAGAGAGACATTTAAAGGCCAAATCCATGATTGCAGTTTGGCCCACAACTGGCTTGGTCCACATGACTGATAAATTGGACTTGATTTATTGTCTTTTCCAATCTGAAATGTATTCTCTGAGCCCTTTGATAAAATGTGAACGTTTTACATATTGCGGTTGTAAACATTTATATATTTTTTTATATTGGTAACCAGTGAGTTACTGGAGTAAAACAGACCTGTATTCTGCACTGCGGGGGACTAAGAACATTCCAGAAACTGTATCTCCCATCTAGTCAAACCCTTCAATAACATTGTGGGAATATACTCAAAGTTTAGATGTTGAAATAAACTCTGGATTGGAGCTTTAACAAACGACAAACATAGCTTTGATATTACAGCATTGCGGCACACACACACACACACACACACACACACACACACACACACACACACACACACACACACACACACACACACACACACACACACACACACACACACACACACACACACACACACACACACACAC
>NC_140179.1:28380203-28387567 GCF_963971535.1 Notolepis coatsorum
ATTTAACATAGATCGCCCATGTAACCTTACTCCCCAATGATGACGTCACAGCAAACATTCAAACACCCGCATTCAAAAACCTCAACAGAACATTAAAATGTGAGAAACCAAGAAAATAGCCCCTGTATGAAGCACTGAGTGAATCAACTAAAGCATGGAAATGGTAAATGGCTGCTTTTTTAAATAGCAATTTTATCCAAAGCGCTTTACAACTTGTTACTCACATTTTACCCATTCACTCACACATTCACACACCGACGGCGGAGGCGACCATGCAAGGTGCCAACCTGCTCATCGGGAGCAATTAGGGGTTAAGTGTCTTGCTCAAGGACACATCGACACGCTGTTCCGGGAGGAGCGGGAATCGAACCGGGAACCTCCGGATTGCCAGACGACTTCTCTATACCTCCCGAGCCACTGTCGCCCCATGGATCACACATGGATCACGGATCGGACCTTTAAAGTGTGTTAGTCATCACAGGTTGGGAGTTTTATAGGAGTCTGGCTTTAGCCTTCCTCCCGTCTCCCACCTCTGCAGGGTTGAGTGATGAGGCTGAGCACGGTGGAGTAAAGTAGACCCATCACATCCAGACCGATGTGGGCGTCGACACAGTAATCAGGAGCTCGAGAGGGTTCGTTGCTAAACTATGTCCCCGGCTGGAAACACCGGCGTCGTCGGAGGAGGAGTCACCGCTTGCTTTTAGCCAAAAAAGCTTTCAAGATTCCAAACAAACACTCATCTCCGCTCAGCTCGGTCAACTATGATCCAATTCTCTAAAACTGTATCTGCCGTGCCACTCGGTGGAAACCTCTCTCTCCGCGCGCACGGCTTTCGTGCGTAACAGCCGAGCGGAACCCTTTCACTGCCACAGTACAGAAGGTTAACCCTTTACTATCACACTAGTAAAGGGTTAACCTTCTGTACTGTGGCAGTGAAAGGGTTAACCTGCTGTTGTGTGGCAGTGAAAGGGTTAACATTCTGTGTATTGTCGCAGTGAAAGGGTTAACCGTTTTGTAGTGTGGCAGTGAAAGGGTTAAAATAGGAACTGGATTATTTTACAACGATGCTACACTGTAAAGAATAAATGTTTTTTCACAGGAAATTCACTGTATTATTTTACAGATTACTTTTGTTTTTCTACTTTAAGTGTAAATGCCATAAAAATACAGTAAATTACCTTTTATCAAAATATTAACCATTAAATAAAGGTTGTAATCTGTAATTTGACAGTAAAATGTATTTGATTTTACTGTAATTTGACAGTAAGTATTTGGCAACCATTGATGCCAGACATTTACCGTTTTCTTGCAGCTTTTTCTCTTACAGTGTACGGTGTGATAATGGGACTGTTGCCATGTTGTCTCTGGCAAAAGCCCACAGCGCTCGGAGACGAGTCCACCAATCGCTGAGAAGCCCTGGTCACCAAGTGGTCTCATTTGACCGGTAGGAAAAAAAGAACAGCTTAATAAAAATAACTGTTCAAACGTGCTTCTGCTGTTTCTACAGGATCTTAAAGTGTGGAAATTGGTCAATTTGGCCGAGTTATGAACGTTCCTTTGGACGGGGCGGGTTGTGGTGAGCTTCTCTGGTTACTACAAGCGTGCTCTCTCCATCCTTTAGGCCTCTGGTCTCCTATCGCTGGTAGGTCCTCACGTGACAAGTGTATCACTATGTTTTAATTAGCCCTGGATTACAGGGTGAGGCGACAACCTTGATTTCTTATTTAGTCACAAGTGGGAAAATATACACCTGCATATAACTGTGGTGGATTATGATTCACCAATTATATCGTAGACGGATCCTCTGATCAAAATAGGTTTAATAGTGAAAGCGATTAGTACAAAGTACATGTAGGTTAAAGAGAGTGCTCTCATCGTGGCCAGCTAGAGAACACTGAAGAAGAGAAGGAGACAATGAGCTTAAGTAGAGAGAGGGATGGGGGCCGTAGTCCCTGGCCTCTCACTTAGGTGTGAACTAAGTTATTGTTTGGGGCGACCAAAAGGATTCCTCAACATAACCCATATAACTCTGTATGATAGCATGTACAATAATGCTGTATATACCTTATATACGTTTTTGTCTTCTTACTGTAGGCTATATCTATCGATATCTGTCTCTACATACCTGCATATAATCCGTTCCACAAATCTGTAGATATGATATCTATATCTGTACATATCTATTACCTACTTAATACATATCTTATGTAGGCTACATATCCCTTACCTGCTGGTCAGTATGACTTACTATACCATAGTGTCTTTATACCTGTATCACTGTACATATTAATAGTACAATGCTGTACTATTAATTTTCTCCTTTAGTCACAAGCAGGGAAAGTTGGCCCCCTAGACTGGCAGGAAGCTCCGAGACTGGCAGGAAGCTCCGAGACTGGCAGGAAACTCCGAGCCGGGGAAGTGCCTGACTGATCCTCTGCCCGCTCCCACAACCACTACCGCTGAAGTGCCCCTTGAGCAACGGAGGCGCTGAACCCCAGACTGGTCGCTGTGGAGCTGCTCGTTAAGCCAACAGTCGACTGTGGTTGTACCGGTTGCCTGCCCTCAGGAGTGAATGTGTGTAACTGTAAGTGTGGAGCATGTGTGCGCGTGCTCTGCTTATCTACCACTGGTTAAATAAAGGTCTAGATTCTAGAACCCCTGCTTTAAAGGACCCAAGTGTTTTCGACGTGTGGGTTCCCATGTCATTCTTGCTGTCGTGGAACCGGAGTGATCAATTGTGTCGTAGATGGATCTTCATGATCAATATAGGTTTAATAACAGTGAAACACATATACTGTAGAAACAAGGTAACATTGTATACCTACGTAGATTGAATGAGCAATTGCCTCTTTGAACTGCTGCGGTAGGGCGGGCCATACTTTTTTTTTTTTTGGAAAATCAATGGAGTGGGGTGTCTAAAATATGTGTTTTTTGTGGGGAATTCAAATATGGGATTCTTTTTCTAATCGGATAACTCCTACCTACATTGTTTTGGATTTCAAAATGGTCGATTTGACCATTTTTCACCCCTTGGCCATACATGGATGCCAACATGAATCTGAAGGAAATCCTAACATGCAAGGTGTCTAAATGATGTGTTTCTTAATGGGGAATTCAAATATGAGGTCATTTTTGGGATAGGATAAATATAACCTGCATAATTTTGGATTTCAAAATGGCTGATTTTACCATTTGAACCCATTGGTATTGTATTACAAAATTGAAAAGATAAAAAATATATGGGAAATCATTTATAATGACAAAGCCATCAAATTTATTAACAAGTGAACTGTATATAACTGGATACAACTCCAAAGATCAATAATAATAATAATAATAATACTAACAATAATAAATTGTATTTGTAATGCACACAAACACCTAAGTGCTAAATCTCGATCTCCTGACTTCTTGAACTTTGCCAGGTTCCAATATCTTGATTGGACTCATTCTTGGATGGCAAGATCTCCTACTGTACTGCTTTAGCCACCAACCTACAAACACAAACTTAAAGTCAACGTCAGCCATAAATAGGTGAGCTCTTTCCAGAACTACTCAGCAGAAACCTCTGTAACCATTTTAACAAACGTCTCAATGTATTGAGAAAATCCATGGGGCTCCATCAATCCTCTATCTTTTTAAAGGGGAACTATTTTACAATTTTTTTCACTATTTGGGCACTTTTACACAATTCCTGTGAGTTTATGGAACACCTCTGTAATTATAAATATTTTTTTAATTCATTGTTTTGTATTTCTAATCAAGTCCTCAAAAACAGCATTTTTCTACCTCAAGATCTTAAGCCGTTTTGAGCCTGGGCTCCTAAACCACTGCGCCGCCTGAACATTATCATGCAGCGGTGTCTTTCTGACATCACAAATCATCACATTTTCAGATGACTCAGTTCAGTGAGGGTGAATATTGTGAGAGGAGAATTGGAAGAATGCGCCAATATGAGAATTAGAGACATAGATCATATTAATATAAGTCCACATAGCTAGGAAACAATGCTAAACACTGAAAAAGGCCATTTATAAGATAGTTCCCCTTTAAAACATTGGAAAGGCAGGGGATGGAAAAGAAGGCAGAGAAAAGGAGAAGGGGCAAAGAAGAAAGCTTTGCAGCAGCAGACAAGGTTGCCAGGAAGGATGTTGAGAGCTTCCTTACAGTCCCTGAAGTTGAGCTCATTCCTGAAACTGACCCTGCAGCTTCAGCAAAGCTACGGAAAAATTATGATGAGATTCCAATATTTGAATTCCCCATTAAGAAACACATCATTTAGACACCTTGCATGTTAGGATTTCCTTCAGATTCATGTTGGCATCCATGTATGGCCAAGGGGTGAAAAATGGTCAAATAGGCCATTTTGAAATCCAAAACAATGTAGGTAGGAGTTATCCGATTAGAAAAATAATCCCATATTTGAATTCCCCACAAAAAAACACACATTTTAGACACCCCACTCCATTGATTTTCCAAAAAAAAAAAAGTATGGCCTGCCCTACTGCTGCGGTCAGGCAAGCACTACCGGAGTCTCATGGCCAGCACAGAGAGACTCAGAAGGAGCTTCTATCCCCAGGCCATCAGGATGCTCAAAGACACTATGTAACAACAACCCATCATCTACACTCACCACACACACATGTACACACTCACTTTAAACAAATACTCACCTTAACACTCACTTTACTCACTTTAGACACTTTAACACTAAATTATATTGATCTATTATTAAAGGGGAACTATCTTATAAATGGCCTTTTTGAGTGTTTAGCATTGTTTCCTAGCTATGTGAACTTATATTAATATGATCTATGTCTCAAAATTCTCATATTGGCGCATTCTTCCAATTCTCCTCTCACAATATTCACCCTCACTGAACTGAGTCATTTGAAAATGTGCCTATATGTGATGTCATAAAGACACCGCTGCATGTTAATGTTCAGGCGAAGACGACGCTGCGCAGTGGTTTAGGAGCCCAGGCTCAAAACAGCTCGAGATCTTGAGGTAGAAAAATGCTGTTTTTGAGGACTTGATTAGAAATACAAAACAATGAATAAAAAAAATATATATATTACAGAGGTGTTCCATAGACTCACAGGAATTGTGTAAAAGTGCCCAAATAGTGAAAGAAATAGTAAAATAGTTCCCCTTTAAAGAGATGTGCACTGCATTCATATCTCATTTGCACCTTACCCTAAGTTTTGTACCTCATTCTGCTCTGTACCTCACTGTTACCCATTTTACTCTGTATTGTATATTGTATATAATATTGAACATTCCTTTACTTACTTTTTACCTACTCCTTAATTACTTTTTTACTTACTTTTTTTTTACTGTATGAAGCACACTCTCATGGGCTCATACAGAAACAAGCATTTCATCGTAAAGTATTCTGTATTTTATTGTGACAAATAATAAACAAACTTGAACTTGAAACTTGAAACTGAGAGGAGTGTTTTTCCACTGGCCACCTGGGAGATACTGACTGCACTGTGTTATATCACAATGGTGAAATCTTTCAGAAAACAAGTGGCACATAATCACTGCATTTGAGTCTAATTAGAATTATGGCGATTTATGGGGAACGACATGCGCATGCAAATAAAAGCACATAGCTAATGTGCATAAGGGATTCTCATTGCTACGATCGGCCCTAACTAACGATGCCGTCATTGATTCGGGGAGAATTGAGATGTGTGGATAGCTAGCCGGTCGTGTGTGTGAACCGTACAGTATACAGTCTGATCATCATATTCACCGGCAGGTCAACCGCAGGGCAACGTTATCGAAACAGAAAACTTTGCTAGCATGACATCAGGTCTATTGACGTCAACGTTTCCTTTTTTTCCTGGGCCAACTTTGTCCTTTCTCTGTTTCTCTCGGTCTCTCTCGCTTTCCTTTCTCTGTTTCTCTCTGTCTCTCTCGGCCTCTCTCGCTTTCCTCTCTCTGTTTTTCTCTGCCTCTCTCGCTTTCCTTTCTCTTTTTCTCTCTGTCTCTCTTGCTTTCCTTTGTCTGTTTCTCTCAGTCTCTCTCGCTTTCCTTTCTCTGTTTCTCTGTCTCTCTCGCTTTCCTCTCTCTGTTTCTCTCAGTCTCTATCGCTTTCCTCTCTCTGTTTCTCTCAGTCTCTATCACTTTCCTCTCTCTGTTTCTCTCGGCCTCTATCGCTTTCCTCTCTGTTTCTCTCAGTCTCTCTCGCTTTCCTTTCTCTTTTTCTCTCCGTCTCTCTCGCTTTCCTTTCTCTGTTTCTCTCTGTCTCTCTTGCTTTCCTCTCTGTCTGTTTCGCTCGGTCTCTCTCGCTTTCCTTTCTCTGTTTCTCTCGGTCGCTCTCGCTTTCCTCTCTCTCTGTTTCTCTGTTTCTCTGTCTCTCTCGCTTTCCTTTCTCTGTTTCTCCCTGCCTCTCTCGCTTTCCTTTCTCTGTTTCTCCCTGCCTCTCTCGCTTTCCTTTCTCTGTTTCTCCCTGCCTCTCTCGCTTTCCTCTCTCTGCCTCTCTCGCTTTCCTTTCTCTGTTTCTCCCTACCTCTCGCTTTCCTCGCTCTGCCTCTCTCGCTTTCCTTTCTCTGTTTCTCCCTGCCTCTCTCGCTTTCCTTTCTCTGTTTCTCCCTGCCTCTCTCGCTTTCCTTTCTCTGTTTCTCCCTGCCTCTCTCGCTTTCCTCTCTCGGCCTCTCTCGCTTTCCTTTCTCTGTTTCTCTCGGCCTCTCTCGCTCTCTTTTCTGTATCTCTCAGTCTCTCTCGCTTTCCTCTCTCTGTTACTCTCAGTCTCTCTCCCTTTCCTTTCTCTTTTTCTCTCAGTCTCTCACTTTCCTTTATATGTTTCTCTCAGTCTCTCGCTTTCCTTTCTCGCTCTCTCTTCTTGCTTTTTAGATATGTGTGGTCCCATTTATATTCATATATGTACAGTATATATAAATGGATGGATTGCATTTATATAGCGTTTTTATCGAAAAAAACGCCTTACAACTTATGCCTCACATTCACCCATTCCCTCACACATTCACGGCGGAGGCAACTATGCTGACCTGGTCATCAGAAGCAGTTAGGGGTTAGGTGTCTTGCTCAAGGACTGCCAGAAGGAACCAGAATCGAACCGGAAACCTTCCGCTTACCAGATGACCGCTCTACCTCCTGAGCCACTGTCTATAATATGACTATAATATGACTTCATTGATTGTATAAAGGTAAGAATGACGTGGGACCCATGTGTCAGAAGCGCTGGTATTGTCATTTAACCCTTTCACTACCACACTACAGAAGGTTAACGGCGTCCCCCTCCCGGCGCTGGCTCTTTAAAGCTGCAGCCTGGCCCCCCCCCTTACCGCTGGCGTCCCCCTCCCGGCGCTGGCTCTTTAAAGCTGCAGCCTGGC
>NC_140179.1:28387767-28397767 GCF_963971535.1 Notolepis coatsorum
GGGGGTTGGGTGGGGGGGGGACTGTGCATTGGAGGGATACAAGATATGCAAATATGGTTAGAGTTACATTGATGGAGAGACTGTTAATTAACTGGTTAGAGTTACATCAGAATCAGTAAATAAGAGGTTGAATAAAATTATATGGGATATAAACTAAATTAAATATAGCACACATACAGTAGACCCCCCCAGTACTTTGTGGAGATGAAGATGGGAGGCCTGTCTGTGGACCTGATGATGAGTACCAGTCTTCTCCTCAGACATATAAAATCAGTTTTTCACATTAGGATCTAACATCCCAACAGGCCACCTTGTTTATGGTTTGATTCAGTTTTAGTAGAATGTGAAAGACAAGAATGACATTGATGTGACATACTATAAAATCAGTTTCTTTACAGTGCAATGAAATAGTTCTGGATTACTGTTACTGTACAGTTCAAAGTCATCTTTACCTTCTGTTTGGTATCCAGTTTAAAACCTGACAGTCTTCCCTCTTGTCTGACACCCACTCTTAAATGGTTTATATGGTATATATCAGTAAACACAATGGGTTTGATAATCAACCATGTGAGAAAGTACTGTATATCAAGTGCAATGCTGCATATTTCCATCTCTAGATTCCACATACTATAAATACTGCCAACAATGTAGAATGCATTACAGTTACCAGGAATGGAAAGATTGTCTACACAACTTCAACGACATTGATCTACCCTTGTGCCTTTACTTTAGGAATGTTACAGGTTAGAAACTGGCTGACAACTTATTAAATGTAAATGGACATTTGAGGCTCTTACAGATTGAAACTTTATTAACAGATGCAGAATACAATACAGTACGACTCAAGACACAGAACATTAGTATGCAAAATAAAAAATGAACACAGATTTGAGGGCGAATAGAGTTACGAGGTTTAGACAGATGATCTGTTTAATGCTTTCCCATTAGGGGTGTAAAGGTACACATATCCGTACCAAACCGTTTCAGTGTGTAACGTACCGAACAAATACAACGGTATGTTAACCACTAATGATTCACCGCCCATCTGTTTTTTTCACAATCCAATATAATTTCTTTTTCTCTTTTACAAGTCGATTATTCATTTCGATATAGAATATTTGTTGACAGCCCTACAAGTACAATTAGTTATTGCACACTACATCACCCCTGAGTGGAACATGGAAGAAAGAGAAAAAGGAGAAAGAGAGAGAGAGAAAGAGAGAGAGAGAAAGAGAGAGAGAGAGAAAGAGAGAGAGAGAGGGAGAAAGAGGGAGAAAGAGAAAGAGAGAGAGAGAGAGAAAGAGAGAGAGCCAGTTAGAAAATGGGGGACCCTGATGTAAACAAGACGAAAGTTGTGTATGTCGTAAACAAGGAGAGAGAGAGAGAGAGAGAGAGAGAGAGAGAGAGAGAGAGAGAGAGAGAGAGAGAAAGAGAGAGAAAGAGGGAGAGAGAGAGAGAGAGAGAGAGAGAGAGAGAGAGAGAGAGAGAGAGAGAGAGCGAGCGAGAGAGCCCCCCCCCCCCCCCCCCCCCCTCATCCGCATTCGCAGTAGTGCAAAACAAGGTCCAAGCCACGAAGCCCCTCTGTGGCTCTGCAGATATATGCTATTGCCTCAAGACGCCAAGCAGGGGCGGAGCTTCCTACAGGCGATATAGGCGGTTGCCTAGGACGAAAAACGATTTTTTTTTCTTTTTTACTTGGCACAGTTTTGGCGCCCCCCTCTATATCTGCAACCATTATTCTTACATTAAAATAAATTCTAACAAGGGAAAATGAGCCAAAAATCTAAAACGGTCAGTCGGTCTGAGCCTCAGCTTTAGGTGTTCACAGTCAGAACATGCTAGAGTGCTGTGCATTGATGGGTATCGGTCAAGTGTTTATAGAATTGAGCGTCGAGGAAAGAAAGACTAATGTTAGAGAACTATGAAGAGACAAAAGCCATCCGGGGTCGCAGTATAAAAAGAGAAGAAAAGAAGAAGAAGAGAAACATGCCAAGGTGAAAGGTATGCAATTTTGTACAACTTCCAAGACCTGCCACACCAAGAGCTGATGAAGCAAGCAGAGGCACTTGTACACACCTTAAACCATGGAGGGCAATCTGATTTGGATGGGAAGGAGCTGGCTCAGGAGTTGTAAAATGTACCTGACTTGCCATCAAAGAGCATGACAACTCTTGAGTTGTTGAAATTCATACACACAAAGCAGCTCACAGAAATATATCCCAACTTGTGTATTGCTCTGCGGATCAGTGCAACGCTACCAGTAACAGTAGCTTCAGCCGAGCGTTTTTCCAAATTAAAAACTATTTTTTGTATCCACTTTTTCTCCTCCTATTTTCTTGTATTTTCCTCCCATCCCAATTTAGTCGTTATGCCAATTCCTCCATCCCCTTCCTGGTCGTTGCACGCATTTGCCCCATACTTGCCGGTCTAGGGAGCCCTGAAGTCTATCACATGCTTCCTCCGATACATAGGAGACAGCCAGCAGCCTCTTTTCACCTGGCAGCGAGGACTCTCATTGGGTGAGTGTAACGCGTGGGAGGGCACACCTACCTCACCCAGATCCCTTCCTCGCTGTGCAGGCGCCCTGACCGACCTGTAGGAGTCGCTGTTTACAATGACCAGATTACCACCCACTGGCTTCCCTCCCGCTGACACTGCCAATTGTGTCAGTATGACGACCGGCCAAGCCGGAGGCACCGCTGACAGCTGGATTCGATATCAGTGTCTCTGCTAAGACAGACGCTTAGTCCGCTGCGCTACCCGGCCGCAAATTAAAACTCTTGAAAACATACCTGAGGTCAACCATGGCTCAAGAACGCCTCAGTGGTCTGGCTGTAATCAGTATTAACCATGAGGTTGGTGGTCAGATTTCATATGATGATGTGATTGATGACTTTGCAGCGAGGAAGGCCAGAAGGATTGCACTGTAAATGGAAACCAGTAGGGGCTACAGCTAACCTTGAAGTGTGATGATAGGGAGTGGAATGTAAATAGTTCTTTAGACAAAGTGAATTTGTAATTTTTATTTATTTGTTTGTTTATTTAGCATATTATATTTGATTATATATGTGTAACATATTTTACAATACATCATTTTCTTTTAAAGCAAATTTGCATGTTATTTTATTGTTTGTTATTGTTATTATTATTGATTGTTAGCTAAGTTGTTTGTTTTTAATTCTTTAGTGTGCACTTTACATTTCTTCTTAATTTTCTTTGAAAGCAAATTTGCACATTCTTTTATTGTTTGTTATTGTTATTATTGTGTGTTAGCTAAGTTGTTTATTTGTTTAATTCTTTAGTGTGCACTTTACATTTATTCTTGATCTTGTTCTTGCTTGTAAAAAATAAAGGTGCAGTACTTTACTGTATAATATCACACAACCGACGGTCGTGAAAGGGTTAACCTTCTGTGTATTGTCGCAGTGAAAAGGGTTAACCGTTTGGTGAAAGGGTGAAGATGTTTTGATTTGGGGGGGGGGGGGGGGGGCGCAGTGGTGAAGCTCGCCTAGGGCGCCAAATGTGCTAGGTCCGCCCCTGACGCCAAGCATCAAACTAATAAGTGAAAGAGTGAAAAGAAACGCAGGACAGTGAGATACGTGGCGTGACGATACAACGGAGCCTCCTGATCACAGTGAAACCTTCCACGTTCATCAAGAACATTACGGAACAAAGTTCCACAGAGTTTGAAAGTTCATGATTATATTCCCGGTAGGGATGAACCAGTTTAAGATATTGGAGTCGGATTTTGGGATCAATACTAGGTTATAAAACAGGAGTCATGATCGGCTCACAGGGGGGGGGGGGTGGTTAGACGAAAGGCTGTCAGTCAAAATAAGAGTTTTGAGCTGAGAGAGAGAGAGCGGCAGAGCCTGAACAGACTGAGCTGAAAGAGAGAGAGAGAGAGTGAGAGAGAGAGATAAAGAGAGAGAGAGAGAGAGAGAGAGAGAGAGAGGAGAGAGAGAGAGAGAGAGAGAGAGAGAGAGAGAGAGAGAGAGAGAGAGAGAGAGAGAGAGAGAGAGAGAGAGAGAGAGAGAGAGAGAGAGAGCCTGAACAGACTGAGCTGAAAGAGAGCGAGAGGAGAGAGAGAGAGAGAGAGAGAGGAGAGAGAGAGAGAGAGAGAGAGAGAGAGAGAGAGAGAGAGAGAGAGAGAGAGAGAGCCTGAACAGACTGAGCTGAGAGAGAGAGAGAGGGGAGAGAGAGAGAGAGACACACACACACACAAACACCCAGACAGAGACACAGAGATACAGACACAGAGACACAGAGAAACAGACACAGAGAAACAGACACAGAGACACAGAGAAACAGACACAGAGACACAGAGGAAACAGACAGACAGAGTCCCGCCATTTGTTCTGTAGCACTGCAAGCCTCCCTGTCATCATCATCAAGGCCCAGACACACACACATGCACACACACAGAGAGAGAGGAGGGGCATTCAAAAATAGATCCTCTCTCACCCCCTCCCCTCTCCCTCTCCACCTCTGCCCTCCCCTCCACTCATCACCCTTCTCTCTCCTCTCCGGCGCCAGCCCTCCCTCCCTCCCTCCTATCCTCTCCCTCCATCTCTTTCTCTCCTTGTATCTTCTCCTTAATTTCCTCCAACCGCTCCTTTTCTTCACCTCTCTCTCTCTCTCCCTCACTCTTTTTTATTTCATTGTGACATTTTGTTCGCTTGTGTCCACCAATAAATCCCCCCCCGCATGGTCCTCGTATATCTTCCCGCTCTCTTCCCGACGCTGCAGAAACGCTCCGCCGGCCGCGCGCCGGTCCAAGTGACAGATGTGAGCTACGAGTCACTTTCCATACATTCTGTCTCTCAGTAGCCGCTACGATTTGGTTAAATCACAAATATTCCACTATTTATTTGAGAGCAGTCGTCTGGTAATCCGGTGGTTCCCAGTTCGATTCCCACTCCTCCCGGGCAGCGTGTGTCGAAGTGTCCTTGAGCAAGATACTTAACCCCTAACTGCTCCTGATGGTCGCCTCCGCCATCGGTGTGTTAATGTGTGAGTGAATGGGTAAAATGTGAGGAACAAATTGTAAAGTGCTTTGGATAAAAGTGCTATATAAATGCACCATTTTACCATTTAAAACACAATGTATATTCCATATAGTTAAAACACAGTGTATATTCCACATATTTAAATCACAGTGTATATTCCATATGTAAGGGATAATGTATAGCTACGAGGTCATGTCGCAAAATAATTTACCGACACGGAGTTTAAAATACCGAGCCGCCTCGGCGAGGTGTTTTAACGTCAGTGAAGGTCAATTATTTTGTGACATGATCGGGTATAGCTATTAGAGGTGGGCATAGATTAATTTTTTGAATCTAGATTAATCTATCTGCAATCCTGGATTTTAATCTAGATTAATCTAGATTAAAATGGCTCAAAAAAAAAAACAAAAAACCTGCCGAAGGCATTCAAAATATGTGTGTTCTACCCAAATAATGACCAGAAGTAAGTCCTTACTTTTTCTTCCTCCTTATGTTTCTCAGGCCAGGTGGCCCATTACACCATGAGCCCATCTCCCGTTTCCAAAATGCATTACAGACTGTTTGAAAAAGCTGTTTTGCTATGATAATTGGTAATGAAATATCAAAATAATGTTCATAAGATGTACTTGTGTTTAATAAGTTGTTTTATTCAGAAGTTAACACAAATACATAATATTACCAGTACAGTACAGTATCTAGCACACTCTCAGGAGCAAAACAGAAAGAATCATTTCAAACTTGAACTATGTGACATGGCTTGAATCAACTGCTCCAGTGGAGTTGCTCAGTGGCCAATGGTGTCAACTGTGGTTGTACTGGGCAGCTCCCAGGTGTGAATGGAAAAGAACATCTGTGCTCAGCGAACCTACCCTGGTAAATAAAGGTAGAAAAAAAAATGTAAAAAAAAAAAAAAAAAAAATTTGTTTAGATTAATGCGTTAATTATATTATCGCGCGATACTAGTATAGCGTTAACGCAGCACGTTAACGCCGTTAACGGCCCAGCTCTAATAGCTATACATTATCCCGCTTATTACATGGCTACTTACTAACAATATACCTAATTCATTTTACATCGACTCGCAACACTGGTTCTGGCTCCGCTCGTTGCTCCGCCCTGTCATCGCTGGCAGCTTCCCCAGCAGCCGGGACACCGGCAGTGTCTGATTGCACTGATGTCAGTGGGCTTGATTGCGAACAGCTGCGCACAGCGGTCATTATTGTTCCACAGAGGTCCGTTATCGGGTAATATCGGACCTCTGACGCGCGCTATTGACCAATCACAAGCAAGCATTTCGGCGAATGTGAAAACGCCATGTAATAAAGTTAAATAACACTGTATATTTAAATCACGTGTATATTTAAATCACAGTGTATATTTAAATCACAGTGTATATTCCTTTCTTTTTATCCTCTCTTTCTCCGATTATTATCATTATTATTATTTAAAAAAAAAAATCATCCCAATTTAGTCGTTATGCCAATTCCCCCCCTCCCCTATCTGGTCGTTGTGCGCATATTCCCCTACTGGTCGGTACAAGGGAACCCTGAACCCTCCTACACGTTACTCCTCGCCAAAATGAGAGTCCGCGCTGGCAGGTGAAAAGATGTGACAGGCTGCCTCCACATGTATCAGAGGGGACATGTGATGCAAGGCTTCTATCCTCCCTACAACCGGCCAGTGGGGGCATATGCGAGCAACGATCAGGACAGGGAGTCAGAATTGGCATGAGAGGTAAATTTGGATGGGGAGAAAAATCACAGAATAAAAAAGGAGGAGACAAAGTAGATACAAAAATATATATATCAAAAAAGGTCGCTTAACAATCAAGAGGGCTAGGGAAAGGGGGCAATAGGGGAAAAGGGGGGGGGGGGGGTGAGGGCAGGTAAGGGATAATGAACCTAATCTAATCTAAACTAACTAATGGGGAAAAGCCTTGGTGAAGAGGTGCGTTTGAGAGCAGTTTTGAAGGTGTCCACTGTCCAGGGTTGGGGCGTTGCGGATTTCAGGGGGGAGAGAGTTCCAGAGGATAGGGGGATGCCACGCTGAAGCCTCTGTCACAGAATGTCCGCAACCTGGTGCAGGGGATGGAGAGGAGACCCAGATCGGAGGATCGGAGGTTCCGGGATGGAGTGTGCTGGTGGAGGAGATCAGACAGGTATCGGGGGGGCGAGGGCATGGAGGGACTTGTAGGTGAGGAGCAGGAGTTTGAAGGATAATCCGGAACTTGACTGGGAGCCAGTGGAGGTGGATGAGGGTGGGTCCTCGTATGTGCTGCCAGGGCTATGGGTTATGGTTAGGATTAGGTTAAATTCAGGGTTAGTTTACTGTGAGGGGTAGGGTTAGGATTATAGTTATAGTTTTTGGCAGTGGAAGCAAGCAAAGAGTGTCCAGTCATGCATAGACCATGTAGCGGTACCATGTAGCGGTACCATTGTAGCGGTCAAAATACTTAAAGGTGCACTATGTCATTTTGAGAGAGATTTTGTTTACATTTGCAGAGCCTGTAATGTAATTCTTATTAGTCTCTTCTCATTTTATCATAACTTCTAAAACTTTTTTTCGAGAACTGTAAATAAAACAGAAGCCTAGCAGATGATTATTTGAATAGTACATATATTTGTAACAAAATCTCTGCCCCTGCGATTGTAAACAACAACAACAACAACAACAACAACAACAACAACAACAACAACAACAACAACAGTAAAATGGTCCAGGGACCCAGTTTTTCCTGAGCATAGTATAGTGTAACGTAATTTATATTTCCATATACCCTAGAACTTTTCCAATGAGTTGAAAATGTATCCCCCAAAAACGACATACTGTACCTTTAATAGAGAAGTGGGAAGTGAGATAACTGTACCTGGGACACCCTGAGTCTATGTAGTTGGTTGATGGACTAGGACTCCCTACATGAGCAGCTGATCCCCCCCCCCCTCACACAGCAGTCCTCGCAGTTGGACTGACCCCCCACAACCCAAAATTCCCCCCATCCCCCTTCCACACCTGCTGCAACCCCCCCCCCCCCATCCAGACACCCACGATCCTCATCTGCTGTCTTACAACACACACACACACACACACACACACACACACACACACACACACACACACACACACACACACACACACACACACACACACACACACACACACACACACACACACACACACACACACACACACACACACACACACACACACACACACTCCTGGTTCCATTTCCAATGGTTTTTCTTTCCAACATCTAAATGCATAATTACATAATGGACACAGATAACCATATTTCCCTCCATGTCACCCCCCCACCCCCACCCCCCTCCAGTGGACACAACCTGAACAAGCTCCCCGCTGCCGAGAGAGAGAGAGAGAGACGTTCGGTCTGCTGCTGCAGTCACTTAGTGTACGTCACGCTTGAGAGGTGCAGACGCCCCCCAGGGCCCCGAGCTCACTGAATCACCGGCTAATTAAACGGTCAGCCTCCCTCTTCATATTTCATGTCTCTCTCCCTCTATTTCTCCATCAGACCCCTTTTGTGCCGCGTTTTACCCATTTCTCACGGTGGTACGAGCCGGCGGGCCAGACACGCCCCACCTATCACGCCGAAAAACAGTCTGGTCACGGTCCGGATTACACTCTGACTCTGTTCACGGCAGATTTATTACCCTAGAAAAAGTACACTGTACATTTGATTTGATGTTTTTTATTTCCGTGTCTTACATACAGGTGTATGCCATCCCATATGGGCTTACAAGACGCATAACAATAAGTATATAATAGTATACTTGACTAATTATTTGACAAATGACATATAGACCAAGATGGCCACAAGAAAAAGAAAATACAAGAAAATAAAACGTAATATAACACAAGCTGTATGCAATGTAAACAAAGAAACAAGAGGAATTCAAATACAATTATATAGGATATAGTGTGTTTTGTCTAAAGTGCCATGCTTTCTCCAAAAATCCTGCAAACCTGAAGATGTCCTCCACAAAAAAACAACTCAACATACATTTGCCAAAACAAATCTGGATTTACAATTTGAATTTTCTCAAATAAAGCCCTCCTCAAAGCGGTGTACAAAGGGCAATAAAAAAACAAAATGATATTCATCCTCCTGTGCGTTTAACTCTGTATGATAGCATGAACTCCATTGAGCTTCTATATCCCCAGGCCATCAGGATGCTCAAAATGACTCTATGCAACGCTAACCCACCCATCTACACTCATTGCACACACATCCATATGCACACACTCACTTTAAACATTCACATTGATATTCACTTTAGACACTTTAAACACTTTTTAACACTACACCATATTTGTATCTATTTATTACAAAAATATTTGCACTACCTCTCTACCTCCATTTTAGCATTTTGTTGCATTGTGTACTTAATTTTTCTTACTGTATTTTTGTACTGTAAGCACAATCTTAGGGGGCTCATACAGAACCAAGCATTTCACTGTAATGTACATGCACCTTATATGTGACAAATAAAACAAAACTTGAACTTGAACCTGAACATTGCCTACACCCTAGGCTCTGTTACCCATACTGTACGACTCTGAACTCGGTTGCCTCTACTCAATTTATACCTGCCTACTACTTTCACTGTAATCATAATAATCTTAACTACCCACCTCATACTATAGTCTAACCATAATGATAGCATGTACAACAGTGCTGTATATAAGAATATTTATATTTAAATTGATATTCTTATATTTACTGCATATACAGTACATATTTGTCTGAATATACCTTCTATAACCATATAACCCCTCTATATACTTACTTATACACCTGCATATAACCCTTAGCTCTGTATGATAGCATGTACAAATGCTGTATACCATATATATATATTTATTCTCACCACATATACACCTATTTCCACACCTGTCTTTATTTACCTGTACATAGTCCTTTTACATATCTGTATATACTATATCTGTACATATCCTACTCTTACTAGTTACGC
>NC_140179.1:28400267-28438814 GCF_963971535.1 Notolepis coatsorum
GAGACACTCTGGAGTACTACCAAGTGGCGCGTATAAGTATCTGTGTCTCCTCCCCCTTCTTTCTCTCCAAAATTACAAACATCACAAAACAAACTGGTCAGACTACTACTTGACCTGAACCCCAGAACCCACCTCACCCCTGCCCACTTTGACAACCTAGGATGGCTTAGAGTAGACGACAGAGTACAGCAACTTGCAATGGGCCTGGTCTACAAGATACACTATACGACCGGGGTGCCCATGTACATGTCAAAATACTTCCCAAAGGTCAGTGAATACCACAACCACTACACCAGAGGAAGCTCAACAAATCGTGTTAAACCCATATTCGGCTCAAACAAGGGACTAAACACGTTTCGCAATTATGCCACAACAATGTGGAACGCCCTACCCAAAGCTGTAAAGGAATGTGAATCCCTGCCCACATTCAAAACTGCTCTTAAAGAGCACCTACGGGAGGGTGCAATTCGAAACTGGCCACCGTAAATGCCCAAAACCCCCACCACCTCCTAATAGACAGTCTCCTCCCCACCGCATGTATATATTTCCTCCCCGCCGTATGTATATTTCTCTCCCACCCACCCACCCCCCCCTAATGTACAGTCCCCTCCCCATCATATGTATATACTCTGTCAGGATCTAGGGGTAACAGTACTGTATATTGGAATACCGCTTATGTCACAAATGTATCAGTACTAAATACCTATATGTCCCTATGCCATAAATGTCATGTATGTTGTGTATGTCATAAATGTCTATATGAATTGAAAATGGGGGACCCTGATGGAAACAAGACAAACGTCTTTCTCAGGTCTGCATCCCCTTAACAATTGTATGTATTGAGCCGTACTGTATTGTACCCATTCTGCAATCTGTTAAATAAAGTTTTCATTCATTCATTCATTCTCCCCCCAGTCTCTCAGTAAGAGAGGACTCATGTGTTAATGCTCCCACCATGTGAATAAACAAACCAAGCCAGTTAAAGGCTAAAGATTGGAAACCATGCCTTTTGACCACATTATTGTCGCCCTATAGCCGGATTCTGTTAACAAGAATTAACAGGAATTAAATGGAAATAGATTAGATTCGATTAAAATGTATTGTCATAGTTTGGCATCCAACCAGAGTACAAATGTTTTTTTTTCTTCTTTTTATCCTCTTTTCTCCGCCTGATTTTCAATTTTTTTCTCCCCATCCCAATTTAGTCGTTATGCCAATTCCCCCCCCTCCCCTACCTGGTCGTTGTGCGCATGTTCCTCCTACGGGTCGGTACAAGGGAACCCTGAAGTCTCCCACACGCTTCCTCCGACACATGTGGAGACAGCCAGTGGCTCTTTTTTCACCTGGCAGCGAGGACTCTCATTGGTGAAGCGTAACGCGTGGGAGGTTAGGCTGCCTTCACCATTTCCTGCCTTTCGCTGAGCAGGCGCCCAGACCTGACCTGTAGGCGTTGCTGTCCACAACGCCAGATTACCACCCTCGACTTCCCTCCCGCTAACTCAGCCAAACGAGTTAGTATGACGATCGGCCCAAGCCGTAGGCAATGCTGACTCCGGGAGTCGAGACCGCAGCCTCTTGCATTGGTGACGAGCGCAATCTCCACTACGCCATCCGACCGCTGAGTGCAAATGTAATAGTAAAGGGCAATAGTAATATACAATATACAGGTGATTAAGCTGGGTATAAGATATATAAATTAGTACTACTGAGTAATAGTGCTAATCAGATGTATCTACAGAGTTGTAGTATTAATATGTACAGTGATGCAGGTGTAAAGACACTACGGTCAGTGTCTTTATATAATAGAGGGGTTATTTTGCACGGGCTGTTTTTGAGCCAATAGCGATTGCAAACCCTTCTGATCGAAATAAAAACAATCAACCATTTAGTTATGAATCTAAACGGATAGTTCTAATTCTTGGACATTAAGGCGGCATGGTGGTGTAGTGGTTAACACTGTCGCCTCACAGCTAGAAGGTCCTGGGTTCGATTCCCGCTTGGGGACCAGGTTGCCGGGTTGCCAGGTACCCAGGTGGGGTATCTCCCCGGCCTTTCTGTGTGGAGTTTGCATGTTCTCCCCCCGTGCTCGCAAGGGTTTCCCCTCCCAATAAAATAAACCCAATGGAATAACATGCAGAAGAAATCGCTAACGCTGTCACGTCCCTGGCGAAGACGGACAGGAGCACTTGGATTGGTCCCCGGGTGCGGCCCCACGCCGCTGCCCATGTCTGCTCCCGGCTGCCCTTGGGGGGGAAAGGACGACGGGATGGGTCAAGCGCAGAGTCATCGGCGACTCAATGCATGCGTGTGTTCCTGTGTGTCGCCCATCTCGCATGTGTGTGTTAATCTGCATGACAAATAAAGACTTCTTCTTTCTTTCTTTAAGTGTTAATCCTGAAGATCGCCTGTTTGCAGATTGGATCTGGTGACTGGTGGTACATTCAGTGCAATACTCTGTTTGCCAGACCACAGGATTCAGTCAGTTAAGCTAATGGCATGACAACTACACTACTAGCAAGTACCACTTAATGTAAAAAGAAATCTGAACTATCCCTTTAACTTGAATTAAATTAGTTGACACTTTACATTGTATTCTTTCATTGAACAACAACAAAAGATATTCCTTATTATGATCAGCCGCCAAAAATTACCAGCCAATGGCATGGTAAAAGCTATAACAGATATACACCATCAATGCGTTCACCTGCTATTAACCTCAAAGCCATCAAGGTCAAGCCAAAGCAGACCTCCTCTAAAGAAGTCCAACAAATAAAATTAGCCCTCCTAAATGTCAGATCATTGAATAATAAAACATTTTTAGTAAATGATCTGATTAAAGAAAATAACTTAGATTGCATTTGCCTAGTAGAGACATGGCTAAATAATGACACAACTACATCAATAATGATTGAGGCTTCTTCACCAGACTATAATTTTTATCAAATACCCAGAAAAAATAGAAGGGGTGGCGGAGTTGCAGCAATTTTCTCCTCAAAACTCTTGTTTAGAATCACGGAACTAGGCGAGTTCATGTCGATGGAATATCTTGCCATTGAGCTGAAAACAGAATCAATCATTATTGTCACAATTTACCGACCGCCCAGACACTCACCAATATTTATACAGGAGCTCTCTGAACTGATCTCATTATGTGTTACCGGATATGATAAGGTGATCCTAAATGGAGACTTGAACATCCATTTTAATAAGAAAACAGACTCCAAAACTATAGAGCTAGAAAATCTACTGGATAGCTTTGACCTAACACAACATATAACAAATGCAACTCACAAGCTTGGAAATACATTAGACTTAGTTATAACAACAACTGGGCTAAGCATAACAAATGTCTCAATAACTGAATTACCTGTCTCCGACCATCACTGTATATTTTTTGATACTCAAATAACCCTTACTAAAACAAAAAAATAAATCATAGTTAAAAAGAGGCTCCTAAACGACAAGGCTGAATCAAAGTTCATTAATCTTATCAGATTACATGAACCACACAATCATGACAGCTCTCTAAATGAAATGGTAGAAAATCTCAATGATGCACTGTCATCTGTATTAGATTCTGTCGCCCCACTAAAAATGAAAAAGAAAAAAAACAGAGCCTCGCCCTGGCTGAACTATAATGCTGTCAACAAAGAAAAAAGGAAATGTCGTGCAGCAGAGCGAAAATGGAGAAAAACAAAAACCACCACATGCTGTGATATATACAAAGATGCTTTAACTGCTTATAATAAAACCATCCGCTTAGCAAGGAAAGACTACTTCTCTAAAATCATTACAGAAAATGCTGGAAACTCCAGAATCCTTTTTTCCACTATTAATCTACTACTCAACACTGCCCCTACACCTCCTCAGTCATCAACGGTTAAGTGTGAAGAACTTGCACTATTCTTTAACAACAAAATAACCTTGATCAGGGCCAGCATTACTCATGGAAATAAAGCTGATTGCAGCAAACCGTGCAATGTAACCATGAGAAGTTTCACATGCATCACATTAGATGTACTCTGCAAAACTGTCTCAGAATGTAACTCCTCCACCTCAGACATTGACCCTATACCTACAGCTTTCTTCAAACGGGTGTTTAATAGTGTTTCAAGCCCTGTGCTAGATATCATAAACACTTCCCTTAGAACAGGTATTTTCCCAGATGCCTTTAAAACAGCAGTTGTATAGCCATTACTAAAAAAACCTAACTTGGATAGTAATGAAATGGCAAATTATCATCCAATATCCAACCTACCATTCATTAGCAAAGTACTTGAAAAGATAGTTTCAGTTCAAATAAATTCCTTTCTTGAAGAAAACAACATCTTAGAAGAATTTCAGTCGGGATTCCGAAAATATCATAGCACTGAAACTGCCCTCACCAAAATAATCAGTGACCTCAGGCTAAACTCTGACGAGAATAAGATCTCCATCCTTGTCCTGCTAGATCTCAGTGCAGCATTTGATACAATCGATCACGATATTCTAATCGATCGTCTTGAAAACCTTGTCGGTTTCTCAGAACATGTGCTAAGCTGGTTCAAAACATACATCAGAGGGAGGAAATTCTATGTTAGACTAGGAGAGCACATGTCTGATATATACGACAACAACTATGGAGTTGCACAAGGGAGTTGCTTAGGTCCTTTACTCTTCTCCCTTTACATGTTACCGCTGGGTGATATCATCAGAGAACATAATGTAGATTTCCATAGCTATGCGGATGATACACAACTGTACATATCTGCTGAACCAAATGATACAGCGATTAGCTCCATTACAGACTGCTTACTGGCAATAAATAAATGGATGAGTAAGAACTTCCTGAAACTAAATGAGAACAAAACTGAAATTCTAATTATCGGCCCCAAAACTAAAAAATAAACGTTAATAAAGAACCTAGGAGGACTAACCCCTTGGATCAAATCTGAGGTCACTAGTCTCGGGGTTATCATAGATTCAGAACTGAACTTCAATTCTCATATTAGCAAAGTAACGAAAACATCGTTCTTCCATCTCAGAAATATAGCAAAAGTACGACCATTTATTAATCAGAACGATGCTGAGAAGCTAATTCATGCATTCATATCTAGCCGGTTAGACTACTGTAATGCACTTTTCACAGGTCTCCCTAAGAAAACCACAGAGAGGCTTCAGCTAATCCAAAACTCTGCAGCCCGACTGCTAACTAGAACCAAAAGGAGAGAGCACATTAGTCCAGTCTTAGCTGCTTTACACTGGCTTCCTGTAACATTTAGAATTGACTTTAAGGTCCTTCTCCTTACATACAAAGCTCTAAATGGACAGGGACCTAGCTACATCAATAATAAATTACACGCCAGCAAGAACACTGCGATCATCAGCTGCTGGACTACTAGAGGCTCCCAGAAACAGTCAAAAGAGGATGGGTAATGCAGCCTTTATCAACTATGCCCCAAAACTGTGGAACAAACTACCCCAAAACATCAGGGAAGCCAACTCGCTAGACATCTTCAAAAGACAGCTTAAAACCTATCTCTTTGCTCAGGCATTTCAATGACTTACCTGCACTATTCCTACCCTGCCTACTTTTCTACGCTAATTTTATCTTATTTTACACTGCCTATCAAATTCATGTGTCGGTTATCACACTTTTTACTTCTTACTGATGACTATTTTTAAACTGAATAATTTTAAACTATTTTTCACACTTTTTACTGTAACCTTGCTATTTAAATTTTTTACTGTTGTTGTATGTCCGTTCTATTTTATAATTTTTAGACTATTTTTAAACTTAATCATTTTAAACTACTTTATTATTTGTATTACTGAATAGAGAGCCTATTAGGATGCTAGATCCTAATGTGAAACACTGTGATTTACCATACCCTGCCTATCAAATTCATGTGTCGGTTATTGCACTTTTTACTTCTTACTGATGACTATTTTTAAACTGAATCATTTTAAACTATTTTTATTATTGCTAGATCCAAATGTGAAACACTCTGACTATTTGTATTACTGAATAGAGAGTCTATTAGGATGCTAGATCCTAATGTGAAACACTGTGATTTACCATACCTTGCTATGCTCGCTCATGCCTGTATTTTTTATGTCTGTTCTATTTTATAATTTTTTGACTATTTTAAAACTGAATCATTTTAAACTATTTTTATTATTTGTGTTACTGACAACTGTAAGCGGAGAGCCTATTGGGATGCTAGATCCTAATGTGAAACACTGTGATTTGCCATACCTTGCTACCTGTCTATCTTTCTTATGCCCGCTTATGCCTGTATTTTTTACTGTTGTGAAGCACTTTGAACTGCAACCTCTGTATGAAAAGTGCTATACAAATAAAGTTATTATTATTATTATTATTATTATTTCAACATAAATCTGTAACATTTTAGCTGTAAAAATGGTCCAGTCTCAGGCCTCCTCATCCTCTCTCTGGACATCCTCGGTGTCCACATTTCGGACATCAGGCTCAGAACTCAACCGATTTCCTATTAAATGGATTCTTATTGAAATTCCAATGGAAGATTTTCCAGAAAATGTCTGTGAATTTACCGGAAGATCTGTGACCCTACTTTGAGAGACTGCTGTGAACGGGACCAATCTGTCAGAACAGACGGTGCTGCTTATAGAACACTGACTCGAGCGCTGCAGGTGGCGGCGTACCTCAGGGAGTCCGCTTAGGCCCTGCTGGATTTACATTTCAACCCCTGCCCACCGGCGGGCCGCGGGCTGTACTACGTCGCTCTTCTTCTTCTCTGGTCTTTCATGTGATTGGCTGAAGAACGTGGCCAACACCGAAGGGTGCACTGCTCTGTACACACAAGTCTCTGATCAGGATGTGCGCCTATATAGAAGAGGGAGTCATATCCTGTTTTTAAAAAGGGTGGAAACTACAAGATGACGGCATGTGCAGGAGATGTTTTGCATTGTAAGATGTACTGTAGGGGTGTATGTGTGTGCGTACATATGTGTGTGTGTGTGTGTGTGTGTGTGCGTGCGTGCGTGCGTGTGTGTGTGTGTGCATGTTTATTTGTGTGTTCTGTTAGCTAGCGTGTTATCACCCGGTAATTGTATTTTCCCTATCAGAGAAATAGACTAAAAAGAGTATGACATTATAGATAAAAACCCCCCTCCTACAAAAAATTTGCTGCTCGCAGAACTGACTCATTTCCCCCTAAGGTTAGCCTGGGAGCTAATTCAGGCTCATTAAAAACCCACACCAGAACAATTATCATCACGCCACAATTAGAGGGAGAATAACCGGGGGCTCTGCCGCGGTCTGGCTTCCCACTGACTAGCCGGTGACTGAACCCAATCGAGCTTCTTAATCTATTCTTAATCAATATGATCTAGATATTGAATCGGCGGGAAATGGTGGATGAGGCCACGGGGCATCTCTTGCCATTTAGAGGTAATTATGAGACACAGAGACACAGAGATTGTGACGTAGGTGGGTTGGCCTTTTTTGCCATTTCCACTGACCTGCGTGGATTGTGTGTTTGATTGCCTTTGCCACTATTAACACATTGGGTCGTTGTTGGCCGCCATGCGTTGAGTGCCAATGACGAGAAATCTCGTTATTTAATTGTTATTTTTTATTTATTTTTTTTAATCTTTTTCCCCTTCCTTTTTCCTCCGATTTTCTCCCATCCCAATGTTAGTCGTTATGCCAATTCCCAATCCCCTTCCTGGTCGCTGCGCACTTACCCCCCAGTCGGTCTGGGAGAGTGGAGGCTATCACGTGCTTCCTCCGACACACGTCTAGCCAATCAACCGCTTCTTTTCACCTGGCAGCGCGGACTCTCACTGAGAGGGTGTAACATGTGGAAGGATCACACTACCCCCCTTAGATCCTATCCGCGCTGAGCAGGCGCCCCGACCGAACTGTAGGAGTCGCTGTTTACAATGACCCGGACCCACCCGCCAGCTTTCCCACCCTCTAATACTGCCAATTGTATTAGTGTGAACGGCCAGCCAAGCTGGTGACAACGCCGGGAGCTGGATTCGAACAGGCGAATCCAGCGTCTCCGGCGTTGGTGACGAACGCAATCTCCGCTACGCCACCTGACCGCCCCTATTTAATCGTTATTTCTTTTATTAGCGATATCCATTCATTTTTCATCCATCCAGCCTCACGTTATCATTGGGACTGGCTCTGAGCTCGAAAATGGCAAATACCGCCCCCTATCGTCTCCCGGATGGCATTGCACCCATTGGAATGGAGTCGATGGGAATGCATCAGAAAAAAAACTCCGGGCTCCACATTTTACTTCTGAGGCATGTAACCTGAGACTATTGCATCCACTGAGGGCACTGGAAGACGCGTCGATTATGTGTTTCGAGGTATAACGTTGGATCAATAAACGTGATCGATATTTGGAATGGCGATCAGGAATTGGATTAATATTTTTGAGAACATCTGATCTGAGGTAAGGACTTTATTTTACCAGTATTGGGTTAATCAGAGTTTTTTTTCACAGCGTTCACAACGTGTCTCCTGTGTGTGTACAGTGTGTGCGTAACGTTAGCGCCAGGCACGGCATAGATAATCGATTTTTCAGCCCGCTTCTCTAGCGTGCATAAGTACACATATACTATCGATAATCTAGCGTTTATTTGAAAACTATTCATAAATCAGCCGGAAAATGACAACGTGTTGTGTGTATTCCAGTAAATGGCTATTATCGCGGAATCTTTTTTTTTTTTAGAAATCTCCAAAACTATACTCGTATTCAAAACGGTATAAAACGGAAATGTACTGATGAAAATGAATCAGTTTCGTACATGTTGACTGCAAGCAAGTCATTGATAAGCGAGGAGTGTATTAGACCCACAGCCATAATTTAAGATATAGTTTAAGCGTTCGCAAATGTGCTCGTCCTCTCATTGATTAGAGTGGTGGCAACCAGGAAGGCGGTCGGGTGGCGTAGCGGAGATTGCGCTCGTCACCAATGCAAGAGGCTGCGGTCTCGACTCCCGGAGTCAGCATTGCCTGCGGCTTGGGCCGATCGTCATACTAACTCGTTTGGCTGAGTTAGCGGGAGGGAAGTCGTGGGTGGGAATCTGGCGTTGTGGACAGCGAAGCCTACAGGTCAGGTCTGGGTCGCCTGCTCAGCGAAAGGCAGGAAGTGGTGAAGGCAGTGTGTCGTGACCTCCCATGCGTTACACTTCACCAATGAGAGTCCTCGCTGCCAGGTGAAAAGAGAGCCACTGGCTGTCTCCGCATGTGTCGGAGGAAGCATGTGGTAGACTTCAGGGTTCCCTTGTACCGACCAGTAGGGGGAACATGCGCACAACAACCAGTGTGTGTGTTCATTTGGTGTTCACACTGCTACGTAGTAGCTTCAGTGTTGTGCTTTACTGGTGTTTACTTGTGGTTAATTTGTGATAGCCTGTTGTTGACTGTGTTGTGTTGTTGTACTGGTTGGGTTACCAGTATTGCCAACCCTTTGGGTTTTTGCTTGTGTCCTGTGACACTCTAGTAACTTGTGTTTGTTTAGTGTTACATTTGCTTAGTGTTGTTTGTCTTCCTGTATATCCATGTTTGTTCTCCCTTACCCTATCCCTGTTGTGTGTGTGTGTGTGTGTGTCCGTGTGTGTGTGTGTGTGTGTGTGTGTGTGTGTGTGTGTGTGTGTGTGTGTGTGTGTGTGTGTGTGTGTGTGTGTGTGTGTGTGTGTGTGTGTGTGTGTGTGTGTGTGTGTGTGTGTGTGTGTGTGTGTGTGTGTGTGTTTACAGGTTTCATTCCCCTTTTTATTTAATAAATATCATTTACTTTTGGAAAACGTTGTGTTTATTCCTGCCGGGACCTGTGCTTAAAGCACTCACTGGACGGGTTGGCTTCACAAGTATTCGGTCCAGGTATTTGTGTTATTATTAGATCTTTGTGTCTGACACAGAGACACAGAGCCACAGAGACACAGAGACACAGAGCCACAGAGACACAGAGACACAGAGACACAGAGCCACAGAGACACAGAGACACAGAGACACAGAGACACAGAGCCACAGAGACACAGAGACACAGAGCCACAGAGACACAGAGACACAGAGACACAGAGACACAGAGAGGGCTGAGTCTGACCAGACAGGAATAGCAGACCCCCGGGGGAGGACAACGCTCACACGCACGCACGCACGCACACACACACACACACACACACACACACACACACACACACACACACACACACACACACACACACACACACACACACACACACACACACACACACACACACACACACACACACACACACACACACACACACACACACACACACACACACACACACACACACACACACACACACACACACACACACACACACACACACACACACACACACGGGGGTCAAGTAATATTCGCAAATCATTTTGTTTGTGTTAATCCACTTTGAGTACCAGTTGGGAGGATCTTAATCAAGATATTTTGGATAGTGTCAGCTACAGCACACTGCTAATCACAAACAAACATGCAAAATGTACTTTTGCAGTGTCTGAAATCCCTCAGTACCTAGACGATCAGAGAGAAGCTACTAACCCTACGACCCACACTAGAAGCTAATAACCCTACGACCCACACTAGAAGCTTTTAGAACCTACTGTTCAGTAAGTTCACCCAGTAGGTCCCCCACTAGTAGGGAAGTAGTGTTTTTTGGTCCCACCCCTTGTTGTGGAAAAAACTCAATCACATTTAATGTTATTAGTATCATACACTTGAAAGGTGCATTGCCCGCATGGATATGGCAAACTCCAAAATGTTGGTGTGTTCCTTTAAACACACACACATAGACAGACAGACAGACAGGCAGACACACAAACACAGGAGACATCCTCTCTCTACTCTTCTTCTCTTTTTTACCATCAGAGAGAGACAGAGAGAGAGCGCTCGTCCCTCGCCTGTAAACCCCATTAGCTGTCCATCACCTTTGTCTTTGCCCACGTGTCCAATCACAGCGGATGCTCATGAGGAGGAGGGGGAGGGATCATGAGGAGGGGGAGGGATCATGAGGAGGGGGAGGGATCATGAGTCACTGGTCGCCTGCTGCGCCAAGAGGCATTACTTTGGTTGCCATGGCAAACACTCTCCTCTTTGCACAGTGTGTATATTTATACACAGACACACACACTCACACACAAACAGATAAAGTAAACACGCTGAAATCCATGTATCAACACGTACACGTAAAACTGTAGACAGATACATGCATGTTAAATAACCGTCTATCTGCACACTGCTGCACATAAGATACTGTAGCCTGAGCGGTATAATCCGTGTTGAGGCTCCCAGAAGGCATTTGAGAACCCTGTGCTTGGTGCGTCTGCTCCAGCGCCGCCTAGGGTGACCAGGTGTCCCCCTTTTGGTTGTACTGTCCCACCATTTGAGACCGCGTCCCACATATTGAGAGGATGTCCCTCTTTTCGAAGCAAAAAAAATATATCGAACACAAGACATTCCTGTCAAGTGATAAAGTTTGAATATTTAAAACAGATGTTAGGTGGTAACAAGCCGGCTGCCAGTGCCAAGATGAATGTGGAGAGATATAATTCTGTATTTAATTTGTATTTATTTTGATTTAACCTTTATCTATTCGGTGAAGACGAGTTATTCTAATAAAAAAATTTACATTATCTATCTGTCCCACTTTGTCCCACTTTGTCCCACCAAAATCTTACTGTTGTCCTGCTTTTGGACTTTTTGCATCTGGTCACCCTAGCGCCGCCGCGCCTCACGTCCGGACAGTCTGCTGCCTCTTCCTGTCCGGCTCACAGGCAGAGGGCCAGAAAAACATCCAAACAAAAACACAGGAGGCATAGCGTTGAATTGAACACAGGTTCGCCTGGTGGTTAGGGAGACTGTGTGTGTACTACTATGCTGAAGGACACTGGCTGACCTCCGAGCTGCTGCAGGGGTGATCCTACGCTTAAATACAAATGTGTTTGTGTGGCTCCAAATGACACACACACAACAACAACAACAACAACAACAACAACAACAACAACAACAGTCTGACACAGGTTCACAACAACCACAACAATAACAACAACAGTCTGACACAGGTTCACACCAACAACAACAGTCTGACACAGGTTCACACCAACAACAACAACAACAACAACAACAACAACAACAACAACAGTCTGACACAGGTTCACACCAACAACAACAACAGTCTGACACAGGTGCACAGGTTAACAATGCAACACAGTAACGCAGTATTACTTGGATTAGTAACTGTAATATAATTACTATTTTGGAAAATTGTAAAGCCTTACTTTACTCGTTACTGGGAAAGTAATAACATTACAGTAACCTGGTTCCCCTGCGTGAGAGACCAAACATCTGGTGGTTAGTCAAAGATGAATTCTCAGGGGCGCCACGGTGGCGCACCACGTAGCTGCGCTCGCAGTGTAATCGCAGCGTCCGGGGTTCTAATCCGGCCCGGGGACCTATGCTGCATGTCCTCCCCAACTTTACTCTCTGCCTGTCCTATCTATGATACAAAGCTGTAAAAATGCTCAAATATATCTATAAAGATGAATTCTCTCCTGGCTAAGGCTTCTTAACACTTTAATCGCCGAAAACGCCGGAACTCGTCTTTCCTAGCCATGCTCATTCTGCCGAAGACGCCGTAACTCGTCTTTGATGTCAATATTTCAAAAATCTGTCATCGAAATCATATTTCCTTTCCGGAGCCCTGAGACACACTGCTGATCTCCTCTCAACTCTCTAGCGGTTCAAGAGCGCCATCTGGTGGCCGATCGGCAGATCGCCAACCGGAAATTAACCTTTGAACCGGTAGTGCTCATCCATATGTGGTCCGGCCACTTGCTATCGTTAGAGAGACTCCGTCTTGATACAGTGAACATCGATCGGTGCAAATAACTCGAAAAAACAACATGATTTGGACGTATATACTATTATACAACCTGGAAATGGATCGGGCATTTCTACATCCCATAATAGAAAAAATTCTGTTCCACGCTCATCTGCCAGCGGCGCGAGGAAGCCACGGTAAGATTCAGCGTTATATTCTAACGTGTTCGATATAAACTGCTATGATGAACATATGACCCACTCTGGATGAATCATCTAACGCTGCCCACGGAATTATAAACGATCCCCCGCCCATCCGGTCATCATCAGATGATACGTAGAAACTTCTAGAAGCACATCCAGTTGAAATTTTTTATCTCGCACAGATTCCTACCAAACTGTATTTGATCATCAATATAATGCATTTAGGGCTATAAATCACGTTCTGAAGAAAGCTGCAGAAAACGATAAAAACATACTTATACTTTAGACCATATTTTTGTATGAATATGTGAATGAAAAAGTTTAACGTTGCTACACCCTGAACAATACATATAGGACATTGAATGGGCCATAATAATGGCAATTTAGCAATAGAATTTAAAAAGTTATAGCCCTGCAAAGAAGGGGAACTTCTCCATGTTAAATAGGGCTGGCGAGGGATGGTAAATTATGAATTTAACCCCGGCGATTAAAGTGTTAAAGGGGAACTATCTTATAAATGGCCTTTTTGAGTGTTTAGCATTGTTTCCTAGCTATGTGAACTTATATTAATATGATCTATGTCTCTAATTCTCATATTGGCGCATTCTTCCAATTCTCCTCTCACAATATTCACCCTCACTGAACTGAGTCATTTGAAAATGTGATGATTTGTGATGTCAGAGAGACACCGCTGCATGATAATGGCGAGGTACAAGATGAGCTGCACACAGTGGTTGGAGCCCAGGCTCAAAACGGCTTAAGATCTTGAGGTAGAAAAATGCTGTTTTTGAGGACTTGATTAGAAATACAAAACAATGAATTTAAAAAAAAAATATATATTACAGAGGTGTTCCATAAACTCACAGGAATTGTGTAAAAGTGCCCAAATAGTGAAAGAAATAGTAAAATAGTTCCCCTTTAATGTGGGGAAACCCATCCGGGTCACGGCACCACTGTAACCCTCCTGGGCTCTCATTTATCAACAATACTTAGAAAGTGTTCTATTTTCATTTTTGACGGCCACAGGGATTAGACGGGCCCCACTCTAGACAACCAGCATAATGTAAACAGACTTGGGGCTGTTTGTAGAGCAAAATCTATACTTTATAGTATTGCTATCTGTCCATTCTCATTGTCAATTAAGACCATAAACCGTCCCTTCAAAATGGATTAAAGAAAAAAAAATTTCATCAATACATTCTCATTTTATAGCGCCGTGAATATAAGCGTTATACGGCATTTGGTCTAGTATATTTCCTGGAAGGCGAGATAACGGGCTAATAGCTACTAACGTTATATCCAATGGCATTTCCGTTATACAAAAGCTACAGTTAAAACTCAAACTGCATATGATCAGTATGATCCTCAAGCATGTATGCATTAAAGGGGGGGGGGGGGGCGGGGGACGTCGTTTCTGATTATTGATTACCAATAACCGTGTTCGTCTAAGTAGCCACATACGCTGGTCAGCTGGTTGAGTATCATAGCAAGCTCTGATCAGCATGTAATTTACGTGAAAAAGATCTTACGATGAGCCGGTTGGATCCCCCTGAGCATTTCCCCGTTATCGATCGCCATCTGGTAGATCGATATGTCCATTGGCTGATGATAAATCCCCTTATTGCATAGTGAAATCCGCGATCCAAAACGTATTCCGTGCAACAGACAATAGCTATCGCGTCAGGTGAGTAGAAAACTACATTAGAGATAAAAAAAAAAAAGACAACTTCGGCCACAGGGAACACTGCATTATCGCGATAGCGCCCCTAAGAGGATCTGGCCGGTAATGCACTTTCTCGAATTCAAAGAGTAGGGTACATCTGCAGTGCAGCTCGGCGACCTTGAATAGGTTATTCAAATGGAATAAAAGCCAAAACAACTTGCCATGGATATATCCGTCCTTTGGTGCATTAAGCATGGATTCGAAAGCCGGATATATCCGTGCTTGGGTGCCATTGTGTTAAGCACAGAATTTAGAATGTGTGTACGTACAGAAAAATCGGGATTTATCACACGTGCGTACAAAGGTTCTACGCACACCTGCAAGTACTCCGTGTTGATAAATGCCACTTGTTCTACGCTCCGCGCTCGTGCACGGTTTTACGTATTTGCATATAGCACCGCCCGTAATTAACCATATATGGTAATGAACACCCCCATGAAATACGCAACAGGCTAACAGACATCTATTAACTTCCTAAAGACCATTGCTGCCTCAGGGCAGCGCAAACACTAATAAAGACCGTTAACCACTGTTTGCCATTGGTGTCATTAATAACCATGCTGGAATATGACAGCTTTTTCTTCATTTCGTTCGATTAATACCCAGGGATTAAAGTTCTCCGTCAATTTCATTCCAAATCGCGACGGATTTTCCGTAAATGTTCTACCTGCATATGATTTGTAGAGGCATACAATCTATTTTGATGTGGGTATTAGGTCGCTTATATAAACAATAATACGAGAGCATATACAAGAACCTTTCTATTCACATAACTGCATTTGTGATGGAGCTTTGACAGCTACATGGGTGGTACAGACAGTAACAGTCTATTGCTGGATCCATCTCCAATATCACGATGGACCGTGCCATGTAGCCTATGTATAGCCTGCCTATGTGATCAATAAAAACGCGAACTTGAATCCCATCATCATATTTATATGTTGTGTCTGTCCACTATGTTTGTTACTTTGTTATTTTTTTCCCCTATGTAAAGCGACATTGGGTTTCTTGAAAGGCGCTATATAAAATGAAGCTATTATTATTATTATTATTATTATTATTATTATTATTATTATTATTATTATTATTATTATTATTATTATTATTATTATTATTATTATTATTAATAAATATTATTATTATTATTATTATTATTATTATTATTATTATTATTATTATTATCACGTCTGTGCGGAAGCTCACAAATAGACTGTCTTTTAGTCTCTCATCTATTCTAACCAACAAATTGAAGTAGAAAGCATTTCGTTGTGACCAATCTTATTTGGAAACATGACACACAAAATAATAGTATTTCGCTTTTTATTTTAAACAATATTTAATCACGTTTGGAGGTGGGTGTTCTGCGTCTGCCCCCCCCCGTGCCAAACAAGCAGGCCAACCTCTTGTTCGAGCATGAGCCCGTTATAATTACACTACTATCGCTATTTTACAATTAACTATAATGAATTACGGTTCATACAGAACACGCGCCAGTGTTGGAACTAATGCACGGAAGCTTATTTCCGCATCTGCAGTCTCCATATTCTACCGCTGGGCGCCAGGTACGCACGGTCGGAGCTGTGCGTATATATACGCACAAAGTCAAGCACATGTTCAAATTTATAAGTCCCACACTTTGCTTAGAAATGATTGTACGCACGGGTTACGCACATATCTGTGCGTACGCACCATTGATAAATGAGGGCCCTGGATTCCAACCTGGAACATCCAACATATGACCAAACATCCACCAAAGGAGATTGCTAGGCTTACTAGGCCTCAGGCAAGGCTACTCTGCTACACACACACAGACACACACACACACACACACACACACACACACACACACATACAAAGGCTCTCAAAAAGAGGAGACCAACATCACGGTGGAGGTGCCAAGGCTTCCGCCAAAATGATTTTGTTTGAATGAGCACATTTTCATGAGCCATCTGCCACAGTCACTTGTGGTTCCAGACTGACTCATCTACAGACAGGCCTCTTCTTATTCTATCAATATTCCTAACATGACAGAGCCAGCCGTCTCTTGGGTTCTCTGTTAATGTTGATGCACCAAATGACCAAGACATATTCCTTGTATACGCAAGCTTACTTGGCAATAAAGACCTTTCTGATTCTGATTCAGATTCAGAGCATTCATCAAAATGGTGTTTTCTTTTAGGTAGTATAGTATTTCGGTATCTAGGCTATTCGGCTGGGATCGTAGGATAAACTTGTTTTAGTCTGAAACAGATCTACTGTTTTGGGGTTACCTATTAAGATAAGAAAATAATCTACGTAATTGTCCCAGAGAGGAAAATTTACTTGGAACATCAGTGCTGCATCATTCTGCGATAACAGTGTAAACAAAGAAGAAATATACAATCATTCATTCAGTTAGTAAAGGACTTCAGACAAATATGACAATACATATTAGAGACATACAACCATAATTCATAAGTAGGTCAACTCATTTCAAAAGCTTCAAAAAGCTTCATATTGCACCTTGCCCTAATTAAATTAAAACAGATTAGGACTTGGACAAGAAAGAAAGAGGTGACAGCGCACTGTTAGGTGGCACCTCAAAGGAATCAACCTCTAGTGTTATTTAGGAGAGCGATGGATGTAAGAAGGAAGGAGAGCTTGTAGCGGGTTGCTCTTGTATCTACTTGCTCTGAACCGTCTCCCTGAGGGAAGACTAACTATTGATATTGTATTCCTGTCTTTTCTCTCTGTTCTATTATATCACCAAATTGCCCTCTTTCCCTTGATTATAGACAGAAAACATATTTTTTGGGATGGTATATGGTAAATGGTGCATATAGCGTCTTTATCCAAAGATATTTACAACTTATTCCTCACGTTCACCCATTCACTCACACATTCACACACAGACGGCAGTGCCAACCTGCTCATCGGGAGCAATTAGGGGTTAAGTGAATTGCTCAAGGACACTTCGACACGCTGCCCAGGAGGAGCGGGAATCGAACCGGAACCAACCCGGGAACCTTAGGATTACCAGACAACCGCTCTACCTCCTGAGCCCCCAGTGATGCTATTTAGAAACTAGGCTTTTCCTTTGAAACTAATGCAGGCCATAACAACCAACTTAACTTGTTCAGTGTGTGTGTGTGTGTGTGTGTGTGTGTGTGTGTGTGTGTGTGTGTGTGTGTGTGTGTGTGTGTGTGTGTGTGTGTGTGTGTGTGTGTGTGTGTGTGTGTGTGTGTGTGTGTGTGTGTGTGTGTGTGTGTGTGTGTGTGTGTGTGTGTGTGTGTGTGTGTGTGTGTGTGTCCTCTAAAACACATATGACCTGCATGCATCCATTAGTAAATCAATATACTGTAAGATATTCCTTTATTGATCCCCTTGGAGAAAAACAGGGAATTTATATATATTATACTGTATTATATATATATATATATATATATATATATATATATATATATATATATATATATATATATATATATATATATATATACACAGTATAGCCAGTCTGACCATCAATAACATTGACAGCTGTGGTTAAGAGTACAGTAGGATACGGTCTATTATAGGAGGGATGACAACCATGTGTGGACACACATGTTCTTTGTGCTAAAGGCCTCTGCATGCTACAGCAACTGCGATGCAACTGCAACACAACATTGACAACGCAACAGTGTTGCAGACACTCTGCCTTTATGCTTCTGCAACATCAACGCGCAGCCTATGCAACATTGTACCCCGGATGTAGCTAGGTTCCCTAGATAGATGAAACGTCCCTTCTCAACCAACCCATTGATAACAAGCAGAATACAAAGCATCATAAATACTTCCGGTCAGGGGGTTTCAAAATAAAAGAGAGACGTCTAAAGCACCGGAAATACGTTTATTTTGTACATCATCTAACGTTAACACGAACCTAAACTAACTTTAGGTTAGTTGTAACGTTAGTTTAGGTTCGTTTTAACGTTAGATAATGTACAAAATAAACGTATTTCCGGTGCTTTAGACCTCGCTCTTTTATTTTGAAACCCCCCGACCGGAAGTATTTATGATGCTTCAGTATCTGCTTGTGTGTCCGGTTCTGTGTTTGTTGGTTTAACGTTAGCTAGCAGCAGGGATGGACGCCATTGTGCAAATGCAGGCAGCTACAGGCACTCGAGGTCGAGGAAGAGCTGCTGAATTTAATCGGCAGGAGAGAGAGAGCTCGTCAAAGCCGTATATCACTGTGGCTGTGGTGTGGTCATATAGGCACGAAAGTGCAGCTCGAACTACCTGTTATATTAAATTAATTGATTGCTGTTTAACTTGTCCGTGTCCAGTCCTTTCGATTAGCCCCACCGTTCATTGTAAACAATGATGCATGTAATTATATTAACGTTACTGTGTTGTTGTAGCTATGTTAACCCATTCTCTGCTGGAGCTTATATCCATCCTTGTAGCCTCTCTGCCAGCACTATTTGTCTATGGAGATGTTCACCTTCTTTGCAGGGCTATAACTTTTTAAATTGTATTGCTAAATTGACATTACTATGGCCCATTCAACATCAATTATCTATCGTTCAGGATGTAGGAACGTTTTACTTTTTCATTCACACATTCATACTAAAATACCGTCCAGAGTATAAATATGTTTTTATCATTTTCTGCTGTATTTCATAGAACGTGAGATATAGCCATAAATGCATATATTAGATGATCAAATGCAGTTTGATACCGATCAACGTTATATAAAAAATTTCAACTGTACATGATCCTAAACGTCATGACTGGTCATCTGCTGGTGACCGGAGGGGGGGGGGGGTCGTTTATAATTCAATGACCGACGTTAAATGATTCATGTAGTATGGGTGATATATAGATCAGAGCAGTTTGTATGGATAATAATAATCAAAAACGCTGAAACTCACGGCAGCTTCCTCTTACCGTTGGGCGATCACACTGGCGCAAGCAGATCCCAGTTATGTGATGTTGATCTAGGTGATCCAGTTCCGGTTTGTATAATACTAATATACGTCCAATCATGTTGTTTATTGAGTTATGGCAACGGATCGATATCCACGGTGTCTGGATAGAGTCGGACGGAATAGGGGACGGACTAAGCACGTCCGGCCACTTCCGGTTTTGGCAATTCGCCGATCGGCCACCAGGTGGCGGTATTGAAGCGTTGCAGAGTTGCGCGGAGTCCTACAACACCAGCCAAGAATCCGTGGGTGAAATGTGAATACCATGACGAAAATATGAAATATTGATCTCAAAGACGCCTTTAGGCGTCATTGGCAGATTACGCATGGCGGAGAATGACGTGTAAACACGTCATCGGCGGAGAATGGGTTAATAAATTCTGAACGGCATTAACGTTAGTTGGGTATGATAGCATTGAATAGCATCAACGCTAGCTGGCTGGCTACAACGAATTCTCACAAGCTGGCATCGTAAAATATCAACACTAGCCATGGGAATACTGTTTACTAAATTGTGGAGGCTTTTAATCGTCAAGGTAAGAGGATTTTAAGGCGTATGCTATGGAAGTCCCCTGCGGCTCCACTTTGTTGAAATGTACATACTAGGGCTATAGGATAACCACCGGTTAATTCGCGATTTTTTATTGGTTTGTCATGACAAACCAATTACATAATCCAACATATGTGTACGAAACTAACATATTCCAGTTAACGTTATATTTTTTTAATGATTCGTTACGGCGAAATCAATACTTCCATTTGTATAAATTATGTTAACTCAGATATAGTATTCCTGCCTGCGGGACCAATATTATTCTATGACAGCCCGCCCCCATTCGCTAACCAACCAATCACTGCTACGCAACATCAACGCAACGGTTGTTCAGATTAGATTTTGGGGAGAGGTACGCAACATCCTCACAACACACTCTACAACACCCTCTGCAACATCTGCAACCATGTTGCGTTGAAGTCGCGCTGATGTTGTGTTGCAGTTGCGTTGCAGTTGCTGTAGCATGTAGATCATCTCTCTCACACACATGCATGTTATTTCCACACATGGTCGTTGCAGTCACGTCACACACACACACACACACATGCTAGCCTAATCTTGGAGAACCGTATGTTTTTTTTAACGCTCTCTGATCATCGTCAAATATCCGTGGGCTAGCTAGAACAGCTGGTTAGTGAGAGAGCTAGCGGGCTAGCGAGAGAGCCGGCTAGTGAGAGAGCTAGTGGGCTAGCTAGAACAGCTGGTTAGTGAGAGAGCTAGCGAGCTAGCGAGAGAGCCGGCTAGTGAGAGAGCTAGTGGGCTAGCTAGAACAGCTGGTTAGTGAGAGAGCTAGCGGGCTAGCGAGAGAGCCGGCTAGTGAGAGAGCTAGCAGGCTAGCTAGAACAGCTGGTTAGTGAAAGAGCTAGCGGGCTAGCGAGAGAGCGGGCTAGTGAGAGAGCTAGCAGGCTAGCTAGAAGAGCTGGTTAGCAAGAGAGCCGGCTAGTGAGAGAGCTAGCAGGCTAGCTAGAAGAGCTGGCTAGTGAGAGAGCTAGCGGGCTAGTGAGAGAGCCGGCTAGCTAGAAGAGCTAGCTAGTGAGAGAGCTAGCAGGCTAGCGAGAGAGCCGGCTAGCTAGAAGAACTGACTAGTGAGAGAGCCACAGATGCAGGCAAACTGTGGTCATCATCTAAATGTTATTATAATAATAATAACAACATGTAGCCTATTACACTGGAACTTTGTTGCCGGGGAACAGTTTGGACTTGTGTGTAATTCCGTCAGTTATTGCATGATTAGATAACATTGCAACAGGAAATAAACATGGATCTGTTCAGAATGTTTACGTTGTCAAGATGAAAGCGTCCACAGCCGGGTGGCTGGTAATGAAGTTGGAATCTACAGGACATTCAACTCAACCCTTTCACACAATGAGGCAATTTTTCATTGTCTTTATGCATCAGATTCTGCTCATTAACACATTTAGATTTTACATTTAGTCATTTAGCTGACGCTTTTATCCAAAGCGGCTTACGAGTTCTGTACGACAAGTCAGCAGGAAGGGTACAACTCTGGCAGCTAAGGGTCAGTAACATTGTTATCGTCAAACAGTGTCGAACTTGAGTGCTGCAGTCTTGAGTGCATAGTAGCAAAGACATATTGGTAGTAGGTAGTAACAGGTAATAGATAGCTAGTAATATAAGCATGGTAGATTACTTAGCTATTAAGTTAATAGTAAAAGACAGAATGAAGGTTATTTTTTGACATAGTAAGCGCTCTCTCTCTCTCTCTCTCTCTCTCTCTCTCTCTCTCTCTCTCTCTCTCTCTCTCTCTCTCTCTCTCTCTCTCTCTCAACACTACATCACCCAGGTAAGGAACAGAAAGGCTCTATGTGTGGGCGCTCAGTCAGGGAGGCAGATGACATTGAATGTCAGCTGAATCCTGAGAAACACCCCTCAGCCGCATACACCCAGCCATCACCCACCATCTCTCTCTCTCTCCCTCTCTCCCCACCACCCCCTTGCCCCGTTGCCAGCTCTCCTTCCATTTCCAGTCCATCATCAATCCACCTTCCTCCTCCAGGCCTTTTATCATTCCGCAAATTAACATTATTCCTGTGCACACACACACATACACATACACACACATACACACAGATACACAAATGCAACAGGGGCCTTGATGTGAAAAAAGCCATAGATCAGAGAGAGAGAGAGAGAGAGAGAGAGAGAGAGAGAGAGAGAGAGAGAGAGAGAGAGAGAGAGAGAGAGAGAGAGAGAGAGAAATGGAGTCGGGAAAGGGATATCAATAGGCCTTGAACGGTGCTGAGTTGCCTGCTAAAAGTAACATGAGTACCATGGTTTTTTGTGCAATAGCTGATGGTCTGAGTTATATATACAGATCAGTACTGGATCAGATCAGTACTCGGTATCGGACGATAGGCCTACTTACTTAAGGAACACGGCAACATTATGGGAAAGGAGCTCACCGCGTCTTCTTCCGAGTCAGACAATAAGATAGTTACCAATCTCCTCTCTGTGCGTTCAGTAGAAAGCTATCCGGCTGCAAGCTAGCCTAGCTTAGCACAAATGAATGGAAGCAGATACGGATCACCAGCCTATAGCTTAAAACTCCGGGAGAGGTGTTTTTGCCCAACAGCTGGGCTAGCTGGTCCATATCCACTTCCATTAATTTGTGCTAAGCAGTGATGCCACAGATTACTTGTAAAAGTAATCCGATTACTGATTACTGATTACTCCTTTAAAAAGTAATCCAAGTTACTTTACTGATTACTTGATTATCAGAGTAACTTAGTTACTTTGAAAGTAACTAGGTTACGAAGTCGTCGTCATTCCCCCAACAGTTTTTTTAAAACGCTTTATTGAAAGTGCATAAATTGTTTTTAACTTGTTTCTCTGCACATAACGTAAATTGTTAAACTAGTGCTTCAGCTTCTGTACCATCAAGTATGGTAAAGCAACAGTCTATGATGCTCACAGCATTAGAGCAGCCAGCCAGTGGTTTTACAAAACCAGTGTATCCATTCACATCTAACAAATGCAGGCTGAACTATTCAATTATATCAACTGTAACTATTAAATTGTTTTTATAAATGTCTCTCTATAAACATACAATCAGTCTCTCTTTAACATGTAAATTAACTGTAAATCTGGCAAATAAGAGCTTTTGCTCTGCCACCATCAAATATACATTAATCAATAGGGAAAGAAACAATCTCTCTTTTGCTGTTTGGCTGGCCTCCGAGTCCTCCTGTACCTAGTCGAAGCGTCGTAGTGTTGTGATTCCAGATGCTTTCAATGCGATTGGATGTGCTGTTTTTAGCGGTAGACAGTATTTACGTTTAGGTCGCTTTCACATATAGTTTTGGTGGACTCGGTGCGGTTCTGGGGGTGAAGTTGCAACATTGTTGCATTCTTCATTTGGTTCGCCTGCTTTCACACAGAGGCGGACCGAGACCTTCTGAACAATGTCACGCGGTCGAAAAGGGCGCTTGTCTATTGGACAGTGGAAATGTGTGTGTGGCTGCTGCGATCCCGTGTGTGCGCGCGCGCGTGTGTGTGTGTCTGTGTGTGTACTGCGGAGCCCTTCAGATCAGCGGAGCCGTGTTTTGACATGGCATTGATCCATTGTTCTATTGAAGCACATTACCACCATCCTCTCGCTAAACAACTTGTAGACCACGGTGTTTTTATGAGTGCCCACAAGTAGCTGTTTTAATAATATAATAAGCCGCGCGCCTCGGTAATAATAATAAGCCGCGTTTTTTCTTCCTGTAAGCGTTTTGGGGTGGAATTCTCAGACGAATGCAACGGAGCCCTGCTGTCACACGATTGGCGCATATGTCACATGACGTGCTGTGAAGACCCGCCCTACTCTGCCTCTGATTCGCAGACTGTGGATGGGGAATGTGATTGGGCCAAAGCAGAGTTACTCACAGACAGAGAGTCCAGTCACGCCGCGGGCCACATTCTTGTGTAACCCTTTCACTGCCACACCACGTCACTCCCAAATAAGAAAAACAGCTCAAAAATGTATTTTTGACTGTCGAAAACGAAATAAAATACTGCATTCCGCCTGCATTATGAATTTATGATGAGATAGTAACGAAATAGTAATGCACAGCCACTTGGACAAGTAACTGCAATCAGATTACTGGCTTTTAAAGATTAACGCGTTAGATTACTATTTTCGGGGAAAGTAATCAGATTACAATAACGCGTTACTTAGTAACGCGTTACCGGCATCACTGGTGCTAAGCTAGGCTAGCTTGCAGCCGGATAGCTTTCTACTGAACACACAGAGACTGGTACGCAGTGTATTGAACACAGAGAGGAATTGGGATGTATCTTCTTGTCTGACTCTGGAGAAGACATTTCCCATAATGTTGGCGTGTTCCTTTAAAATTGAGTAGAGAAAGAGAGGGTGATAGAGAGAAAGAGAGGAGGAGATAGTGATAGGTAAAGAGAGAAGGAGAGAGTGATAGAACGGTAGGAGAGAGTGAGAGATAAAGAGAGGAGAGTGATAGAGAAAGAGAGGAGAGAGTGATAGAGAGAGCGGATATAGTGAGATAAAGAGATGAGAGGGTGATAGAGAGAAAGAGAGGAGAGAGTGATAGAAAGAGAGGAGAGTGATAGAGAGAAAGAGAGTGATAGAAAGAGAGGAGAGAGTGATAGAGAGAGTGATAGAAAGAGAGGAGAGAGTGATAGAGAGAAAGAGAGGAGAGAGTGATAGAGAGGAGAGGGTGATAGAGACAAAGAGAGGGGAGAGTGATAGAAAGAGAGGAGATGGTGATAGAGAGAATGAGAGAGTGACAGAGAATGAAAGAGTGACATAGAGAAGGAGAGAGTGACAGAGAGAAGGAGAGAGTGACAGAGAGGAGAGAGTGACAAAGAGAAGGAGAGAGTGACAGAGAGGAGAGAATGAGAGGATAATATGTGCATCACAGCTAATGATGGTGGTCAGTGTGAGCAGGATTTCATTGACACATGCTGTTGCTGCAGTACACACAGGTGATGCTGGAGCCCTGGGTAGCAGCTGCAGTAGCTAGCTACACACAGGTGATGCTGGAGCCCTGGGTAGCAGCTACAGTAGCTACACACAGATGATGCTGGAGCCCTGGGTAGCAGCTACAGTAGCTAGCTACACACAGGTGATGCTGGAGCCCTGGGTAGCAGCTACAGTAGCTAGCTACACACAGGTGATGCTGGAGCCCTGGGTAGCAGCTACAGTAGCTAGCTACACACAGGTGATGCTGGAGCCCTGGGTAGCAGCTACAGTAGCTACACACAGGTGAGGCTGGACCCGCGGGGAGGTGTCTACAGTGCATTCGTCTCGGTAGCTTAACCGTCTCAGGCGCATTCCTCTTCTCAGCGATTATATTACCAGACCACAAATGTATTTGTTGCCATTTACTACTCAACAAATCATTTTAACGGGTCTGTCCCCTCTGCACACATCTCCGCCATGATGTCGCAGAATAGCCCATCCGTTCAGGCGTGGTTAGGGGGTATTGTGACCTAGGTGGTATTCCATAAATACCCAGAAAAAGGGACGTATTAGAAACGCATTGATACCAATACTGGTATCACTTATTGGGCTGTATATGAGACTGAGAGTATATCATGCTAGTTAGGGTACCTTGTTTATACTGCACCTTGTGTATACTGTTTACTTTTACTCTTACTCATAGAATACATTCAGATTTAAATTCTTTATTGCCTATATTTATTGTAACATATTATATAACCATATGCAGACCCTCATATCGCTGCTGTCGGGACAAAACCTCATAACTCCAAAAACCCAACTTTTCAGCAGATGAAAAAAACTAACACAGATTTGAGGGTGAATAGAGTTAGGAGGTTTAGACAGATGATCGGTTTAATGCTTTCCCATTGTTTAAACATTGTAAAACCCACACACACATATGGAGGATGATCTACGGAGTTGATTTATATAATAAAAAAATAAATAAAAAATGGAGTTATGAGGTTTTGTCCCGACAGCAGCGATATGCACCTTTGTTTACACAGTTTATTTTTATATTCCAGGTCTAATTTAATTTCATATATGCATGTTTTTCTACTATACCTGTACCTCCCCCTCCCCCTTCCCCCATGCTGCTACTATGATGCTCAAATTTCCCCAAATGGATCGATAAAGGAATATCTTATCTCATCTTATCTTAGTATATTGGTGTCAGAAAATTTCCCTGATGGCTAAATCCAATAACAGCAGCGATATGTGATATGTGATATAAAAATCAAATGTTACTTGCCTGCTCACACATAGAACGATGTTAGATCTCTTAAAGGTCCCATGCATTATAAATGTCATTTTTCAGTCTCTAGCATTGTATTATAGTAATAGGAGTTCGTATCAATGTGTTTTAGGGTCTAAATACCATATTGGCGAATTGCTCCGTTTCAGCCCAACCCCTCTGTGCCTCTAGTAAATCGGGTCATTTTGATTTGAAGTCCCTGAGCACGTCACTGGGCGCTGTGGATAGACACAGTGATGCGATTGGCTCTGTGGTTGGAGCTAATGCCCGCCCCCATTCTACCTAGACTAGACAGCGAGTGGGGCTGCGGGGCCGAGAGGAAGAGAGAGCCGAGAGAAAGGAAGAGAGAGGGAGGGAGGGAGAGAGAGGGGGCACTTGGGGGGGGGGGGGGGGGACCTGCCGCACGGAGGTCCGCGCGACACACACCTCCGAACGGGAGAGTGATAGAAAGAAAAAAAGGAAGAGAGAGGGAGGGAGGGAGAGAGAGGGGGCACTTGGGGGGGGGGGGACCTGCCGCACGGAGGTCCGCGCGACACACACCTCCGAACGGGAGAGTGATAGAAAGAAAAAAAGGAAGAGAGAGGGAGGGAGGGAGAGAGAGGGGGCACTTGGGGGGGGGGGGGGGGGACCTGCCGCACGGAGGTCCGCGCGACACACACCTCCGAACGGGAGAGTGATAGAAAGAAAAAAAGGAAGAGAGAGGGGAGGGAGGGAGAGAGAGGGGGCACTTGGGGGGGGTGGGGGGGGGGGGGGGACCTGCCGCACGGAGGTCCGCGCGACACACACCTCCGAACGGGAGAGTGATAGAAAGAAAAAAAGGAAGAGAGAGGGAGGGGCTTCTCTCTCTCTCTCTCTCTCTCTCTCTCTCTCTCTCTCTCTCTCTCTCTCTCTCTCTCTCTCTCTCTCTCTCTCTCTCTCATGGTATAAATGATTATTTGTGTAAATAAGGTTATACACCGACCATTAAGAAAATACATGTTAGTTTAGGAATAAGGGGCAGGTAACTATATAACTATAAGATTTATTCTTCTTCCTGCTCCTTTTGTCCATGGAATGACTATTTATGATTTTTTAATGAAGAAACTATGATTGTATTATTCCATGTGGCAAATAAAAACTCTGAACTGAACTGAACTCTCTCTCTCTTCCCCCCCCTCCCTCCCTCCCTCTACCAGTGCAGACTGTGGTCTGACTGTCACTCAAAGTGCTTATGGGCGGAGCCAGGCCATAACAGCCTGATTTCTCGAGGCTGAAAAATTATGGTTTCGAGTACTTGATTAGAAATATAAAACAATGAATTTTTTTGAAAAAAAAATTACAAATGTCTTCAATAGACTAACAGGAATTGTGTAAAGTTGCCCAAATAGTGCTAGGAATAGCAGTGCATAGCCCCTTTAATGGAGAAAATGGATTATAATTAAATTATTTTCATTAAGTGACTCCAAACAAATAAGGCTAAGCCTTTTTTTTACGTCAAACAAAGAGATTGATTGCTCTGTGTCATCCAATGTGGTTTAGCAGACACTTTTTTTGTATATAGTAAATAATTAGTAATTATAATTATATAATACAAAAATTTATAATCTTTTTTTTTCATTTCAGATATTGTTTGAAGAAGTGTGTTTTAGAAAACAATTGTATGGTGAGTGGACTGTCCACTCTATTATTACAGTAAAAAAATATATAATAATAATAATAAAATCCAAAAAACTCCAAAAAGCATATTGTCCATCTACAAATCAAACTCTTCAAGAACCCCCCCCACCACACACACACACACACACACACACACACACACACACACGCACACACACACACACACTTGCGTGGAAGAGAAGCGGATTGAGGCTTTAGTCGAGCCTTGTAGTGACTAGGGATGGGCATGAGTAATGTTTTCCCAGATCGAGTGCTCTCATGAATTACTGGAGTAGTGCCCATCCCTAGTAGTGACAAGGTGACGTCAACCTTGTCACACGACCCCATATAACCTGCCTTATCACCTTCACTACCCTTAGTCTCCATCTCCTCTCTGACAGCAAGCGAGAGAGTCACCACCGCAGCAGACCCACGCGTCTCATCCATCTTTCATTGAGAGGAAATGAGAGACGGAATGGGGGGGGGGGGGGGTCGAGGTGAGGAGTTAGGAGGAGAGGAGGGGAGGGGAGGAGTTAGGAGGAGAGGAAAGGAGGGGAAGAGTTAGGAAGAGAGGAAAAGAGGGGATCGAGGGGAGGAGTTAGGAAAAGAGGAAAGGAGAGGAGGAGTTAGAAGGAGAGGAAAGGAGGGGATCGAGGGGAGGAGTTAGGAGGAAAGGAGGGGAGGAGTTAGGAAGGGAGGAAAGGAGGGGATCGAGGGGAGGAGTTAGGAAGAGAGGAAAGGAGGGGAGGAGTTAGGAAGAGAGGAAAGGAGGGGAGGAGTTAGGAGGAGAGGAAAGGAGAGGATCGAGGTGAGGAGTTAGGAGGAGAGGAAAGGAGAGGATCGAGGTGAGGAGTTAGGAAGGGAGGAAAGGAGGGGAAGAGTTAGGAAGGGAGGAAAGGAGGGGAGGAGTTAGGAAGAGAGGAAAGGAGGGGATCGAGGGGAGGAGTTAGGAGGAGAGGAGGGGAGGAGTTAGGAGGAGAGGAAAGGAGGGGATAGAGGGGAGGAGTTAGGAGGAGAGGAAAGGAGGGGATAGGGGGGAGGGGTTAGGAGGAGAGGAGGGGTTAGGAAGGGAGGAAAGGAGGGGAGGAGTTAGGAAGAGAGGAAAGGAGGGGATAGGGGGGAGGAGTTAGGAAGAGAGGAAAGGAGGGGAGGAGTTAGGAAGAGAGGAAAGGAGGGGATAGAGGGAAGGAGTTAGGAAGAGAGGAAAGGAGGGGATAGGGGGGAGGAGTTAGGAGAAGAGGAAAGGAGGGGATAGTGGAAAGGAGTTAGGAGGAGAGGAAAGGAGTGGATAGAGGTAAGGAGTTAGAAGGAGAGGAAAGGAGGGGAGGAGTTAGGAAGAGAGGAAAGGAGGGGAGGAGTTAGGAGGAGAGGAAAGGAGAGGATCGAGGTGAGGAGTTAGGAGGAGAGGAAAGGAGAGGATCGAGGTGAGGAGTTAGGAAGGGAGGAAAGGAGGGGAGGAGTTAGGAAGGGGGGAAAGGAGGGGAGGAGTTAGGAAGAGAGGAAAGGAGGGGATCGAGAGGAGGAGTTAGGAGGAGAGGAGGGGAGGAGTTAGGAGGAGAGGAAAGGAGGGGATAGAGGGGAGGAGTTAGGAGGAGAGGAAAGGAGGGGATAGGGGGGAGGAGTTAGGAGGAGAGGAGGGGAGGGGTTAGGAAGGGAGGAAAGGAGGGGAGGAGTTAGGAAGAGAGGAAAGGAGGGGTATGGGGGAGGAGTTAGGAAGAGAGGAAAGGAGGGGAGAGTTAGGAAGAGAGGAAAGGAGGGGATAGAGGGAAGGAGTTAGGAGAGGAAAGGAGGGGATAGGGGGGAGGAGTTAGGAGGAGAGGAAAGGAGGGGATAGTGGAAAGGAGTTAGGAGGAGAGGAAAGGAGTGGATAGAGGTAAGGAGTTAGAAGGAGAGGAAAGGAGAGGAGGAGTTAGGAAGAGAGGAAAGGAGGGGAGGAGTTAGGAGGAGAGGAAAGGAGAGGATCGAGGTGAGGAGTTAGGAAGGGAGGAAAGGAGGGGAGGAGTTAGGAAGGGAGGAAAGGAGGGGAGGAGTTAGGAAGAGAGGAAAGGAGGGGATCGAGGGGAGGAGTTAGGAGGAGAGGAGGGGAGGAGTTAGGAGGAGAGGAAAGGAGGGGATAGAGGGGAGGAGTTAGGAGGAGAGGAAAGGAGGGGATAGGGGGGAGGAGTTAGGAGGAGAGGAGGGGAGGGGTTAGGAAGGGAGGAAAGGAGGGGAGGAGTTAGGAAGAGAGGAAAGGAGGGGATAGGGGGGAGGAGTTAGGAAGAGAGGAAAGGAGGGGAGGAGTTAGGAAGAGAGGAAAGGAGGGGATAGAGGGAAGGAGTTAGGAGAGGAAAGGAGGGGATAGGGGGGAGGAGTTAGGAGGAGAGGAAAGGAGGGGAGTGGAAAGGAGTTAGGAGAGGAAAGGAGTGGATAGAGGTAAGGAGTTAGAAGGAGAGGAAAGGAGGGGATAGGGGGGAGGAGTTAGGAGGAGAGGAAAGGAGGGGATCAAGGGGAGGAGTTAGGAAGGGAGAGGAGGAGTTAGGAAGAGAGGAAAGGAGGGGATCGAGGGGATTGATTGATTGATTGATTTTATTGTGGATTAGAGACATCATCCAAGGGATAAAAACATGCTAAAATGCAAGCACTTATTTCCATCATGGTCCCTGGTATTAAAAAACAGGACATACATCAACATAAAACATCATCATAAAACATTAAGATACAATATGCATATACAGTTGAAGATAACATAATAAGAAATATGCTACCCTCTCTTTCCTATGCCGATAGCCATGTTCGTACATACCTTTTGAAGCCAGTTAACCCGGGGGCCTGTTTAATGCTGCTGGGCAGGCTGTTCCACAGAACTGCAGCTGAGTAAAGGAAGGTCTGCTGGCCGTACGGATTGAGTTTGAATCTAAATGGAACTATGTTTGTGTCTCTACCTCTGGTTTCATGGCTATGGTTGTTTTTTACATATTGAAAGTAATTTTGAAGGTAGCTTGGCACCTCCCCTTTATAAATTCTATATAGGCATAGCTTTATCATTGATACTCTTTTGTCCACCCTGAGCCACCCCAGGCTGTTGAAGTGGGGCCGGTCTAAGGGGAGGAGGAGGAAGAGAGGAAAGGAGGGGATCGAGGGGAGGAGTTAGGAGGAGAGGAAAGGAGGGGATCGAGGGGAGGAGTTAGGAGGAGAGGAAAGGAGGGGATCGAGGGGAGGAGTTAGGAGGAGAGGAAAGGAGGGGATCGAGGGGAGGAGTTAGGAGGAGAGGAAAGGAGGGGATCGAGTGGAGGAGGAGAGGAGGAGAGGAGTTAAGAGGAGAGGAAAGGAGAGCAGAGGAGAGTAAAGGCGAGGGGAGGCGAAGAGAGGAGAGGGAACAGGTGGTGGGCGGGGCAGAAAGGTATGATGAATCAAAGGCCAAATCTGACCTGGGTTGTGATTATCCACATCAATGTTTACTCGATTAGAGGCCCAGTTCAATTACTTTTCCCCCCGGGTTTACAGATCGATTTGGACCGACAGCATCTTCTGCCCGTGGCACATTCTAGTCCAGACCGTGATTTACAGAGAGATTAGCAAAAACACACAAACTCACTTACAGTTACACACACACACACACACACACACACACACACACACACACACACACACACACAGTACAGTAAAATCGTACAGAAATCCATATCTGTGACTATGAAGTGGTGTGAAAGTGCTGTGATGATGAAGGCGGAAGGGCAGGGCGGTTTCAGGAAGCGTCTCCATCGATTCGTCTCCCACTTTATCTCTCTCTGCTTCAGAGCGACGCATCCCTCATTTCTTAATCTCCAGCGCGTCCCACAAGCACCAGAGAGAGCGGGAGGCAGACACGGCGTGTTATGTAATTGTGGCTCAGGAGGTAGAGCAGTCGTGTGGTGATCGGAAGGTTCACGGTCCAATTCCGGCTCCTCCCGGGCAGCGTGTCAAAGTGTCCTTGAGCAAGACACTTAACCCCCAACTGCTCCAGATGAGCAGGTTGGCACCTTGCATGGCCTGCCGTCGGTGTGTGAATGTGTGAGTGAATGGGTGAATGCGTGGCATAAGTTGTAAAGCGCTTTGGATAAAAGTGCTATATGAGGTGCGGCCGGGTAGCGTGAATACTTTGGGCAGCCGAAGAGTGCTTCCACGTTCGAGTTTTGCGCTCCGATTGGCCAGGTCATGTGACATGTGCGCCAATCGTGGGACAGCAAGTTCTGCGCCTATTTCCGGGTCTAACAGCCTGCAAACTACCTGGCGTTCTATCGCCAAGCTCTAAGACAAACTCTAACCTTAACCCACTTCAAAAGAGTGCCTAAGCTTAACCGTCGGAATCAGGGCAGGCGTTCTATCGCCATGCTCTAAGACAAACTCTAACCTTAACCAACTTCGAACGAGCGCCTAAGCTTAACCAGTGTAGAAACTTGCGGTCCCACGATTGGGCGTACATGTCACATTACCAGAAATGACCTGGCCAATCAGAGACGCGGAAACACTCTTCGGCTGCCCAAAGTATTCAGGCGGCCGGGTAGTGCAGCGGACTAACGTCTGTCTACCACCGCAGAGACAGTGGGATCGAATCCAGCTGCGGTACCTCCGGCTTGGTCGGCCGTCCATACTGACACAATTGGCAGTGTCAGCGGGTGGGAAGCCGGCGAGGGTGGGTCCTGGTCGTTGTAAACAGTGACTCCTACAGTTCGGTCAGGGCGCCTGCACAGCGAGGGAAGGATCTGGGGGAGGTAGTGTGACCCTTCCACATGTTACACTCCCCCAGTGAGAGTCCGCGCTGCCAGGTGAAAAGAAGCGGTGGGCTGGGTACACATGTGTCGGAGGAAGCATGTGATAGTCTCCGCCCTCCCGGACCGATGGTACTGTAGGGGGTAAAGTGCGCAACGACCAGGAAGGGGATTGGGAATTGGCATAACGACTAACATAAAAGATAAAATAAAAAAGTGCTATATGAATGCCGTCCATTTAACACACATGCAGGCATAAGCTTGATTTAGCTTGTTGTATGACTTTTTTTCATGATTGTGGGAAGCCAAAATTATAATTGAAATCTAAACTTGATTAATTGCCCAGGGCAGCCGATGGCCGATATATAGGTGAAATGTTTTTTTTTGCATCCGATAAAACAACTTGATAATAATAATAACAAGTAAGACACAAAAGTTGCTGAACTTAAATTAACATTTGTCTAACACTAATGGTATTGACTGTCTGCATCGTCTCTGTTTGCTTAAGTAGATCTGCTCTCTGTCTCTGCAGTTCTCTCATTTTAAAATGCTCACTCGCATCACACAGCCTGCTCATATCATCTACCAAGTGACTAACCTTACAGGTGACAACAAGGTAATAGAGCAGAGATTCTGTCCTGTGAATCCACTACTATCTGTCATTAAACACTGTGTTAAGTTAGCTTGGTGTATTGAATCCACTACTATCTGTCATTAAACACTGTGTTAAGTTAGCTTGGTGTATTAAATCCACTACTATCTGTCATTAAACACGGTGTTAAGTTAGCTTGGTGTATTGAATCCACTACTATCTGTCATTAAACACTGTGTCAAGTTAGCTTGGTGTATTAAATCCACCATTATCTTGTCATTAAACACTGTGTCAAGTTAGCTTGGTGTATTAAATCCACCATTATCTGTCATTAAACACTGTGTCAAGTTAGCTTGGTGTATTAAATTCACCACTATCTGTCATTAAACACTGTGTCAAGTTAGCTTGGTGTATTGAATCCACCATTATTTGTTATTAAACACTGTGTCAAGTTAGCTTGGTGTATTGAAGCACAGATAAACACACACACACACACACACACAGAGGGAGAGAGAAACGCAAGATGTGTGTGCAGATGCCGATTATATGCAGCTTATCTCAAAATCTCAAATATTGGTCAGATGAATCGCTCTATCATTACTTACTGAGATTATTTTGTCATTGCCACCTCCACAAGAGAGCCATAAGAGAGGTAGACAAGATGAGAACCATCGCTACAAGTTCCTGGGTGCTGCTGCTCCTATACTATTACTACTACTGCAACTATTATTATTATTATTATTATTATTATTATTATTATTATTATTATTATTATTATTATTATTATTATTATTATTATTATTATTATTATTATTATTATTATTATTAATATTATTATTATTATTATTACTACTACTACTACTACTATTATTATTACCAACTGTTCACCTGTTTTACTGCAACACTACTATCACCGACATCTAAGAAGGGAGATCCCCCCCTTGAATGGCCCTTCTAAGGTTTCTCTCCTCCACATTGCCTGTGGTGCATTTTTTCCTTTTGCTAGGTTTTAGTGAGTTTTTCCTTACCTTCGCGTGGGGTATGTCTGGGAGTGTTGCATTTATTTTGCATTTTTAATTTTTTTATGGTGTTTTTGTTTTGTTCTCGACTTATTGTGATGTTTCTTCTTGACTTGTTTAACACTTTGAGTGCCACGCCGGGTTTTCCTTTTTACCCCCTTGATGCCACGGTCCACTTCAATGTTAATGTTAATATCGCCTAATCTATGTTTTAAATTATGGCTATGTGTCTAATCTACCCGTCGCTTATCAAAGACTACTTTTCCAGTCAGTGCTGTCAAGGCAGATTGGTTTTTTATCGCTTCATTTCCGTTTCAGAGCATTTAGAAAAGCACCCGTTTTGAGATAAAAAAAACAGTTCATTCTGGACCATTCTATGATAATCGTCTTTTACTGGAATATTCCAGAACGTTGATATTCGTCTGCCTATTTATGAATAGTTTTCAAATAAACGCTAGATGATCAATATTATACGTGCACGCAAGCACATTCGGGCCGCGCACGGATAATCGCCGTGTTGATTTCCTCTTGGACTTTTACAGTGAAACCGAAAGAGCCCATTTCACAAAACAGCCTATATCTTCATCAAGATTAGTCTGATTATCCTAACACTGATAACATAGATTCCGTACCTGACATCAGATGGTATCCAACTGGTATATTCCAATTCCTGATCACCATTCGAAAAAATCGATAAGTGTATGGATCCAACGTGATACAGTAGTACACATGATTCCGCAGGGCTGAGAGGCTCCAGAATGAACTGTGGTAACCCCGGCTGGATCAGTGGACTGAAAAATGTGGAGTACCGGATTTTTTTCCTCATCCATTTTCATTGAGTCCATTCCAAAATCCCTTATGTCATCTGGGAGACGATAGGGGGCGCTTTTTTCCACATATGATCGCCGGCGGCGCTCGGGTATACTCGGGTAGGCTCGCGTGATGCAATATGATTTCAGATCGCTAAAAAAAATAAAATAAAAAATTCTGAGAAATCTCGTGAGTGGCTTTCAACATAGCTATCGGAAACCCGAGATATCTTGTGTGTGGCAGTGAAAGTGTTAAAGAAGACGTGTCCGGCCCATGGGGACATGAACGTGTGTTGTCGGGCCTTACAAATAAATTCGATTGGATTTGATTTGATTTGATTACTAGTGCTACTGCTACTGCTAATCGGGGTCTTCAGACAACTCAGTGACGGGGCGGCTGATTGGCGCAGTGGGAAAGGCGCTCGCCTCTAACGCAGGAGACGCTGGGTTTGAGCCCAGCTCTCGGCATTGCTACCGGCTGGCCGGTCGTTCATACTAACACAATTGGCAGTGTTAGGGGTGGGAAAGCCGGTGGGTGGGGATTGGACGTTGTGGACAGCGACTCCTACAGGTCGGTTTGGTGACGCCGGTGCGGCAGAAGCAGGAAGTTGCGGGGGCAGCGTGAACCTCCCACGCGTTACTCCTCGCCACTGAGAGTTCGAGCTGCTGCAGTGAAAAGATGCGACAGGCTGCCTCCTCGTGTACCGGAGGGTACACGTGATGCAAGGCTTCTGTCCTCACTACAACCGACCTGTGGGAGGCATAGTCTAGCAACGTTCAAGACAGGGGAGGGAAGAATTGGATAATACGAAATTGGGATGGGAGAAAAATAGAAAAATGGGGAGAAAAAGTGGATCAAAAAAAAAAGACAACTCAGTGATGACCGTGTCACGTGAAGAGTGTCATACTGCATGACGCTGCTCAAATCGGTGAGGAAGTGCATCATGGGAAGAGGGTGCCCCCTCAGAATGGACTGTGTTCATGGGGCATCTCAGCCCCTGGATGACATCATACATGCTCACAGACCATCCCACAGCACAATGTGCAGTGTGCACCACTAAGAGGCACGATAACTTGTTCTAACAATTATTTTGTGTTGTTGTTCAGTTGAGTTCAGCTCTGGCAAATCAGTTATCGGTTATATAAGCGTCAGGGATTTATGTTACAGGGATTTATGAACAAGCTCAGATGTCAGATATGACGAACAGCAGATGAAAAATCACAAATTATGGGCAAGGCACATGCTTACCCGAATAAACCCTCTAGCTACGATGAAAAGCCTGTGGTCGGTCTGTTGTTTTCTCCGTGTGAAGTGGCATCTGTTAACAATCTTCGACGGTTCACTTGATAGAATACAGCTTCTTTTGTGTAAAACATCTGAATACACTCGGTCGCACCTCTGCTCGAGTGCCCAAATTGCATTCCCCTGACCGGGAGACGCGTCCTGGCAGCACTCCGGCATTATAAAAAAAATGCCAGGGTAGGCTGCACTCCGGTGCTTTGAGTGCTAATTTATGAACACACCCCAGGTCTGTGCGCTTTGTGCCAAGGAACGGATGTGAGAAAAGTAATTACTCCCGAACCAGGAAGCCGCTGTTAGGTTAGCAGTGATTAGGATTTTCTTTGTCCTCTCAGGGGTTGACTGGATGGATTCCAGACGGACAATGCAACCCAGGCCACTGCAAAGCTACAAAACGACCACAGTGCTTCCTTCACGTTGACCATTTCCACGTCAAGGCAAAACAAGGGCCTTTCTTATATAGCTTGACGGATCACCTGACCCAGCCACTAGCCAAGGCAACAGGACAAAGGCATTTGAGGAGAAACGACAAAGGGAAACCTCCCTATGAGAGAGACCGTTCCCTCAGACCACATACCAGATGCCAGATGTACCGAGATGTACCACGATGTGCCACTTTTTCATCACCAATCAGATGTGTGACAGTATAATAGACCTACAGACCATTTGTTTGGGGGCGTCTGTACAAAAAACGACCTAATACTCTACCTATCATGCTAATATGTCTATACTACTATGCATTCAGAGTGTAACACTCAAGCTCAATGTTATTTGATAACAATGCCACTGACCCTAAAACGATTTTGATCTTTTTCGTTTCGTTTTAAGGTTTCCGTAAAAACAAAAACGTCTCAAGTGGGTGCCCACAAATTTACAAAATAAAATGTCTTTCCTGTTTAGCTCTTTTATTTGAAAACCCCCGACCGGAAGTGTTATAGTGTCTGTTGCTAGCAGCTTAACTTGTGTCGGCCGCGTGAATACTTTCCCTAAGGGGGTTGCACTTGTGCTTTTCGAGCTAACCTAACGTCATTAGTTTCCAAAGGAGAGGAGAGAAAGACCGTGGCTCACAAGCAGCTCAAACTACCTGTTGGAATAAATTAATTGATTTATCTTTAACTTGTCCCTGTGTGTGTCCAGTCATTTCAACTAGCAACGTTGTCTGTATTTAATGTCAGGATACCACTGTCTATTGTATTTAGTTGGTTAGCTATTTAGCTAATGTGGATAGCATTTTGAATAGCATCAATGCTAGCCTGGCTGGCAACAGCTTTATTTACTAAATTATGGAGGCTCGTCAAGGTAAGAGAGGATTTGATCAACTGAAGGTGTATGCTATGGAACAATATGTGGTTGGGTTTTCAGAAAAAGGCCAGCTATGTGACGCTAATCTCTAGTTAGTATCATTGCATCAGTGTAATAAGTGTAAGCACAGCAGAGCCCCGCTCCGCTTCATAGAGATGAGAGCACAGCGCGTGTGTGTGCGCTCTCAGTCTACATTTTGCCGCAAAAGCCCGATCAGGCGCCCGATCAGGCTCAATAGCTTCTGCACCACGAACGCAACTACTCTGTACGACGCCATTGTTGTTGTGATGTTTGGCTGAGAGTTTTGCGCATGCTGCGGGGGTAGGGAGAGGTGGGCCAACGCGCCATCGGTTCAGGAGAAGACGCGTATCGCTTGTAAAGATGGTGGCGCAATGGGGGGCATCTTCAGGCGTCTTCAGAATTGCGCACTCTGGAAGCTTGGTATCAAAAAGTACCGTCTTCAGGCTGCCAGAACGCAGTTCCGTGTGGCAGAACGATGCAAACGATCAATTACTTTACAGATGGTAAAGGCATCTGCCACAAAGGCAGAAAACCAAGTCACGTTGCTCTGATATCGGACATGTTACTCGTCATCATACTATCAGATTTTAATACTGGGGAAGATTCTCAATAACTGACAGATTATAACCTGGTATCAGCCTCATATCAAATAATGATGC
>NC_140179.1:28439014-28781265 GCF_963971535.1 Notolepis coatsorum
GCCCCCCCCCCTCTCTGTATCTCTCTATCTCTGCCCCCCTCTCTCTGTCTCTCTGCCCCCCCCCCCCCCTTCTCTGCCCCCCCCCTTTCTCTGTCTCCCTGCCCCCCCCTCTCTGACCCCTCTCTCTCTCTGCACCCCCCTCTCTCTGACCCCCCCCCCCCCCCCCTCTCTCTGCCCCCCCCCCCTCTCTCAGGACACAGTCAGTGAGTGTCCCTGCATCCAGGTTAAAGGGATAGTTCTGACTATGTAAAGACAGGAGCTCGACCCCATTGACTTTGCATTGGTTGGCGGCTAACTATCCGGAGCTAGTATAAGGAACAGCATGGACTGTACTGAGAAAAGGACTCAATCATCACTGATAAATAAGTAAATAGGGCCACAGGGTTCCAAAAATGTATTCACTGCAACATATAGATATCTACAAGGCTAACTTTCAGCACAGCTTCCGTGGGTTCTTCATGTTGTATGTGCACATTGTGGGAGAAATTACTCGGATCAATGAATGTAGATAGTCAATATAGACTTATATATAGGTTAAACACAGGTTTATTATCAGAGTTATAGGCCTGATGTGTCCCCATGAGTGTCCAGTCAGACGTAGCTCTTTATAGTAAAGAGAGCAGGGTATTCTGGGTAGAATGGCCCAGGTACAGGATTGGAGGGGGCCAGGGTTATGAATTATGAATCATTATGAATTGAAAATGGGGGACCCTGATGTAAACAAGACGAAAGTCTTTCTCTGGTCTGCATCGCCTTAACAATTGTGTGTATTGAGCCGTACTGTATTGTACCCATTCTGCAATCTGTTCATAACGTTTTCAATCAATCAATCAATCAATCAATCAATCAGGGTGAGTTAGAAAGGGGGGGGGGGGGGTATCAGGTGAGAGCAGGCATGCAGTGGTGGTCAAACGCGGTTAAACGCCGTTTAGGCTACGTCACTGAGGCAGAAGTGCGCACATCCTATTATTATGCAAAGTCTAGGTGATAAGTGCCGGTGTTCTGCGAAATTCTACTACTTCCTCGAAAACTGCTGCCGTAGCGCGACTCGATAGACGTGTCTGCGAAATTCTACTACTTCTCCATTGCTATACAGACCAGGGTCGGGATAAGTATTATTAACACACAAGTGATTTTTGATGCATAAAAAAGTGATATTATTAACACACAAGTGATTTTTGATGCATAAAAAAGTGATTTTAAAACAAGATAACGCTAAACTCAGGCCTATATCTTTTGACAGCTGGGTGTCGTCACGTTCACTCCGAACTACAACAGGTGTACGACATTTTATCATCTACTTTATACATACTTTATACATTCTGCTGCAAAGCCAATTACATGCAAATATTTACATGCTTATACAGTAATAAGTTATGTATGTACAAATATGTTTAAGATATTGCTCACCTTCAATAAGACTCAACAAGACGAAGCGCTGGCAGCAGAATTCTGGTGTGGAGTAGAATTTTGCAGGACACCGGCCGGGGTATACGGAGCGACGACACCCCGGCCGGCACTTATCACCTAGACTGAATGAATGAATGAATGAATGAATGAATGAATGAATGAATGAATGAATGAATGAATGAATGAATGAATGAATGAAAACTTTATTTAACAGATTGCAGAATGGGTACAATACAGTACGGCTCAATACACACAATTGTTAAGGGGATGCAGACCTGAAAAAGACGTTTGTCTTGTTTCCATCAGGGTCCCCCATTTTCAATTCATATAGACATTTATGACATACACAACATACATGACATTTATGGCATAGGGACATATAGGTATTTAGTACTGATACATTTGTGACTTAAACGGTATTCAAATATACAGTACTGTTACCCCTAGATCCTGACAGAGTATATACATATGATGGGGAGGGGACTGTACATTAGGAGGGGGTGGGTGGGTGGGAGGGAAATATACATACGACGAGGAGGGAATATATACATGCGGTGGGGAGGAGACTGTCTATTAGGAGGTGGTGGGGGTTTTGGGCTTTTACTGTGGCCAGTTTCGAATTGCAGCCTCCCGTAGGTGCTCTTTAAGAGCGGTTTTGAATGTGGGTAGGGATTCACATTCCTTTACAGCTTTGGGTAGGGCGTTCCACATTGATGTGGCATAATTGCGAAACGTGTTTAGTCCCTTGTTTGGGTTTAACATGATTTGTTGAGCTTCCTCTGGTGTAGTGGTTGTGGTATTCACTGACCTTTGGGAAGTATTTTGACATGTACATGGGTACCTTAGTCGTATAGTGTATCTTGTAGACCAGGCCCATTGCAAGTTGCTGTACTCTGTCGTCTACTCTAAGCCATCCTAGGTTGTCAAAGTTGGCAGGGGTGAGGTGGGTTCTGGGGGTTAGGTCAAGTAGTAGTCTGACCAGTTTGTTTTGTGATGTTTGTAATTTAGTTTTAAGCGCCTTTGAGGTGCTTTGGTACCATGAGGTGCACGCATAGTCGTAGTACCCTTGAATGAGTGCTCCTGCTAGAGTCTTCAGGGTATTCTTGTTTACCAGAGAGGAGATCCGGTACAAGAATCTAGTTCGTTGGTTGACTTTTTTTTATTACATTGGATGCCATTTTGTCACAGGAACGATTTGCCTCTAGGATGGAACCCAGGTAGGTAATTTCGTCTTTCCTTGTGACAATATTGTCACCCACTGCAACTGAGAAGCCGTCGGTCTTGCTGAGTTTGTTATTTGAACCGAAGAGAATGGACTCTGTTTTGCCCATGTGTAATGATAGTTTGTTATCAGCGAGCCATATGCAGATTTTGCCTAGTTCCGAGCTGAGGGTTTTTTCAACCTGTGTGTGTGTGTGTGTGTGTGTGTGTGTGTGTGTGTGTGTGTGTGTGTGTGTGTGTGTGTGTGTGTGTGTGTGTGTGTGTGTGTGTGTGTGTGTGTGTGTGTGTGTGTCTGTGTCTGTGTCTGTGTGTCTGTGCGTGTGTGCGTGTGTGTGGAGTGTTGGGCGTGTGTTATGTGACAAAAGACCCCCCGTCTCGTCCCCAGCTCCGCCTCATGAAAGAGGAGAGAGACATGTATGCGCGTGCACGTGTCGTTTGGCCTTGGCCCATATTACGACTGCACCACTGGGTGAGAGGGACGAAATAAGGAAGGGGGGGTGAGTTAGGAGGAGGAGGAGGAGGAGGAGGAGGGGGGAGAACATGGGTTGGGGGCTGGATGGGGCTGAAGGTGTGAGACATCTGTCTCCGGGATGCGTCTAGTTTTTTACCAACGGATTTCCAGTTCCGCGTTCACGTTCTGCGATCTGATTGGCCACTGACGTTTCTGGTGCAATCTGATTGGCCACTGACGTTTCTGGTCATGTGACATGTGCGCCCAATCGCGTGACGCGCCCATTTCCGCCTCTAACAGCCTGCAAACTACCTAACGCCTAGTTTATCACTGGTTAAGCTTAGGCGACTCTTTCGAAGTTGGCTGGTGTTCTATCGCCCTGCTCTAAGACAAACTCTAACCTTAACCAACTTCGAAAGAGTGCCTAAGCTTAACCGGTGATAGAAACAGGCGTCACACGATTGGCGCGACCAGAAACGTCAGTGGCCAATCAGATAGCAGAACGCGAACACGGAACTGGAAATCCGTTGGTAAAAGTAATAAGGCCTCCGGGATGGGAGAGGGTCCGTCCGTGGTGGCGGGGTCATTATCTCACAACATTAAATCCAATGGAGCATTCACATAAGCCACCAACCTTGAATGAACTTCAATCCCGTCATCTGAATCCTTATGAACTATGGACAATAGGGAGCTAGCCAAAATACCAGCTCACTAAATATTTTCAAAAGTATGATTATTAGTGTAAATGAGAGCTATTTTATTGCACTTGTGGTATAATATGTCCTCATGTAAATATGTTCCCCTTACCTGTGCCCCCCCCCCCCTCTCTGTGGAATCACCCCCCTCCCCTGTGTCCCCAAACCTGTACCCCCTCCCCCCCATCTGACCTATCAAATGGGACCACACCCCCTCCTGTTAACTATATAGATCTCCTCTTGAGATCTATCGAGGTCTTTTACCTGGGTCACTTCAGCTGACTACCTGGGGAGAGCCCCTCAGCCATTCTCTCTATGTAATCTATCTGTTTGGTTAATAAACCCTTGTTATTATCCAAGCCTCGGTTGACTGAGCACATTCTTCATCAGGATATCTACAAATATCCCACAATTGGCGTCTACGAACTTGTGACGGACTTTTTGCGTCCTCCCGGCATGCTGTATCGTTTCATCTATACAGAGAAAAGTGAGTATATAGACTGGTCGACCAAAAATTTATGGAAAGGAATTAAAATCTTCCCGCTTTTCTCTGTGCCAGGTGAATATTACAGAATGTTGTCAAATATTGAGATCATGGCTGAGTAAGAATAATGTGCATTAATATATCTGATCTGTATTGAGAATCGTTACCAGGGCGCGCGTGCACCTGGGTCCTTATCAGGCGGTTCTGAAAGGATGGGTTATATGTGCTAGTCCCAAAAGTTTAGGCACAAAGGTTGAAGTGCTATTCCAGGTCGAGTCGGAGCCGACCAAAAGCTAAGGCACACAGTACAGGTTGCTGGATTGCTACCCCTAGTCTAGCTGATGCAGACTAAAAATATAGGCAACAAAAGAAGATACGTGAGCTTATTATGATGTGATATCCTTGGAAAACGCTACTCTGTTAAAAACGTTCTGTGATTCCTTTGCAAAGAGGCGGGAAGTAGGACCGAGAAGCTGATGGAATCATAATTAGAAATTACCAGAGTAGCGTCATAATATTCATTGTTTCAACCTCAAACTAAGCTCACAATCTCTTCCATTCCTGAAAACGATGTATTTTGGATTAAATTAACCAATTGATCAATACAGATAGCGGGAAGATGATCACGCGATGTCCTAGTAGTATGATTACGCGATGCCCCGGGAGTACGTAAATGTACATTAAACGGGACATCAGTCGCGGAAAGTACATTAAACAGGACGTTAGTCGCGGGTTAAGAGGCCGAGAGTATGATTAAAAGGTATATATAATCTAATATATCGCTGGTAAATTTCGAAGTCAGGTTCGGTCGTTATGATTTTAATAACGATGTGTAGTTATATATCAAGGGTATAAATGCCTTGTCGCAACAGATGTTGGCCGACTAAACGTACAGCGATCCAATACAGTCAGATATACACACACGTTAACTTATATGTATTATTGTTGTTTTGTCTGTTTAAAGTCTCGTTTGTATTTGCGTGCGCCGAGCATTGAGAGACTATTACCGTTATATAGAGAATAACATTGAAGTTCAGGTAATAACATTGAAGTGCAGTTCACGCGACAAACCAGAATAGTAATTTCCGGAACCGGCCCACGGGAACAACCATTTGGGGAAGTATAGTTTTATCGTTTCAGTTTGTTTACGTTTCACATATGCACAGGCGCGTTCATTCGGTAACAAAACGCTGGTATAGGAATTCCAGGCTATTGAGAGCTCGTTGGAAAAATACTGTATGAATTGCAAAGCGTTATTTCCGAGGCGAATGAGAACGCACGAACGTCGCATGGAGCGATGACGTCACGCTATGCGCGCCGTGAAGCTATGATTTTATATTAAACTATCCATAGGCGAACGTAAAGTTTAATGTGCCCAAGGCCAAGGGTGCGTGAAATCCACGTGTAGTATATGTTTTATTTGTATATGTATGTGCGCGCTGCTATTGGAAAATGTTGAGTTGCGGTGGCAAGATGCGGGTTGCTGACGACACGTAACGGATCCAACGTCAACACAACAGCTGTCCCCGGTGAGTATGAAAATCATAAATATAGATGCATTGATTGATTGAAAACTTTATTAACAGATTGCAGAATGGGTACAATACAGCACAGCTCAATACACAATTGTTAAGGGGATGCAGACCAGAGAGAGACTTTAGTCTTGTTTACATCAGGGTCCCCCATTTTCAATTTATCAGGACATATTATGACATACATGACATACAGATAGTCAGTACTGCTACATCTGTACATTTATGACATACCAGATTTGCAAATTCAGTACTGGTTGTGATAAAAAAGGAGTCAAGAAAAGGGAGTCATTTGACGTAGAAACTGTACATACACAACTATCATCTCAGTTACAGTAAATTACAACTATCTCAGATCACTTGAGTGTTTATGTGCTTTAATTTACACATTATAAGTCACATAAAGCTAATTACAATGTCTGTTTCAGAATTATAATACATCTGTTGGCGTACCGGTCATACTGACCATGGGAGCTAAACAAACACTTCCGGTTCCCAGTATATGGCAGTACAGGAATTGTCCACATAAACAGCGTTAGATTAGACTTTATAAGCTTTCAATGTTGAAAAACTTGGGCACAAACAACATAGATCATGTTTAAAAGTAAGATGTTTAGGTTATATTCACTTGAGTTAATGTGTTTATCTAAAGAACCAATGAAAGATAACTAGCCCTTTCCATTGTAAGACATTTTTAAACATGATTCAAAATGTGTGGTTCCACATTCATATGATGCTTGTGTACATATGCGATATGATTGATAAATGATAACACTATCATTACATCCTAGGACGGGATGGATGAGAAATAGCTGATGTTTTGTTAAGCTCACAGACAATCAAGGAGAACCCACTCAGATGGTCTTAGAAAAGAGTGGAAAATTAACATGTGTTTGTATTTACAGACAACCAAGAGATCTGGCTCTGGGTCAAGATGCAGAATGGGTGTAAACACATTGTATCACAAAAGTTGAAACTCCAGTGATTTGCATCTGAACACAGACAAGACATAAAGTGAGACCAGCTACAATCATTTAAATTGAGACCCCAAAGTAATCTACATTTGAACACTCAAACCAGCTAAGGACGATGTGGAGTGAAAGACAATGCAAATAGCCAGTCTGACCACACCTATAGAGACTCAACTTAGTATCTCCACTTAGTATAGTAGGAAGTATCGCTTTAGATGCAGATTTACACTTGGGAGACAAAGCAATGCAAATGCCTACACTCGTGACCCCAGACTTGATGAACTCACCTGGCGGTGGATGGCAACAGAGAACCACTTAATTAACATGAATTAGTTACAGATGATGAATTTGCAGTTATGAAAATCTACCTAACTCCCATACTAACAATAACTAACCAGTCGTTTTCATCAACTCTTTTCAAGAGGCACATGAATTAGAGAAGTGCCCGAGATGAAAGATTAATGATGAAAACAACTTTACTTACAATCCCCTCCTCCTATTCTCTGTTTATAACCAATAACATGCATGACTATTCCTTAGACTATTCTTTTAACAACTAATACATTTCCATGACTGCAAAATTATCAACCACCAAAATTGCAGCACAATTATCTAAATGTACAAGATATCAACAACATTGATCATTTAGCTGACACTTTTATCCAAAGCGACTCACAGGTTCTGTACGACAGGACATCAGGCAAGGCACACCTCTATCAGCTGAGTAACAATGGTCATCAAAGTGTTGAGTGCTACAGTGTAGGTTAGTTTATTAGGACAAATGCATGACAGTAAGGTTAGTTAGGGTTAGATGACAAAACGAATGATTGTTTTTCATGCAAAATTAACTGGCTACCTAGATTTTATGTTTTTTCCCCATGCTATGCTATGATGAGCCACACTGAGATGTGAAGAACAACCGAGAAGTCATGGCGAGGTAAGTATCTTGAAGAAGCACACCATCGTACGCGGCCTGAGGTAAGATCAACTTCAATTTAAGACCATCAGAATATGAAGACAAGGAGCTATTTTATCTGATTCAAGACTTTGGCCATTCATTTACAAATTTTATTTAAAGCCTAATGCTGTAAGATCTAGTTAGATACAAGACCTGATAAATTGTAGTGAATGTGACCTTCTTGACGTAAGGAATCACTGCTAATGCAATTGGCTTGCATTTCCTATTGTCAATTAAGTGATTTTATTTACAATGAATTGAATTAATCCCAAAATGATTTTCCACTTTAGCAGAAAGGCGTTGAATCATTTATGTGAGGAGTTTTCTAAGGCAGTGTTTATCACCCTCAGATCACGAATTGGTGAGAGGACAGGACGAGTGAGACGACGCGTGACCTGAACCACGAACGACGGCAGGACCAGACAGAGAGGAACACAACCCAGTGACCTGAGCGACCCACGACAGCATAGAACCACCAGGGACGCCGCCAAGGAGCTGCGGACACAACCAGAGGCGACGACAACAACCGTGGGAGAACCATCCAACCCAGCCCACAGACATCCCCAAGAAAGTGGAGCAGGGGACCACGAAGGAGACTGACCAAGGAGACACTGACGAAGAGGAGATCAACCTTTTGACGGCCTCCACCCCGGCACTGCAGACCACGACAGACCAAACCCATCACCTACAGATGGGAACCAAAGCCCCGACCATCAAGATGGATTCCCATGACAAGATTGTCATCCGTGTGAGAGAGAGCGTCCTACTGACTAGCCACTACACCGGCGGGCCCTCGCCCTCCATCAAGTGGTACCGCAATGACGAGGAGAGGACAGCGAAACCAGCACAACACATTCAAAAACGCCCGCCCCCTCGCCCCTCTAGTACCGCGATGACGAGGAACGGGGGGGACCAACCACCACACAGCACGTTCAAGAACGCCCTGACCACCATGTCTCTAGGCCTGATAGGGGCCAAGCGTGAGCACAGTGGCAGACATGTGATGGTGGTGGAGAACAACATAGGCTGCAGGAAAAGACCACTATAGTTGACTGCTACCGGTGACCCTTGACAAGGTACACAGGGAGCGGACGGCGACCTCCTGTAGGCCCCCTCTGAATGAACGACGACCAGTGAATGTTCCCGACTGCATCGTCAAGAAGAGACATCATCAGAGACCTGTGGAACAAGATACTTCTGAACACACATTGTCCACATTGTTATGTATGTATTGGCCCTGCCACACGACAGACCGAGAACAGATGATCAACACTTCACAGCAACTGTCAGATTCACAAACAAGAACTGTTTCACAGAGTTCATATGTATCTGGAAAATTATTGACTAGGAATATGATGAAATACAATCAGTAAGATTGCATTAACCAATTTTATAATGACAATGAGAAATGATCACAGAGTCACATTGCAAAATGGTATTGTTAAACAGGGCAGAACCAGTTGGATTGTTCCAAGACACCAAGTTTGTTTTGACCATTGATAGTATGCACCACAGAACAATGCATAACGATTATCATAATCACCTTTTATATTAACCACTAGGTTAACGGTTTTCAATTTTATTTTGACACATTAGCCACTAAGGTAATGTCTATTGTATGTATTTATTTAATTTTTATGTGTTACTGTTTGGTCCTGCCACACGACCGACAGAGAACACCTTGTCAACAACGACGCAACATCATTCAGATTAATACCTTCACAAGCAGGAAACTGTTCACAAATATATATGTATCTGCAAAACGATGAACTAGGGATGTGATGAAAAGAAATCAATGAGAAAGCATTAACAATGGTTAGTAATAATGAGCTAAAATGTATTGCTGAAGGAAGAAGTGACCACATGATCACATTACATCACATTTGAATTACTTAGGTTACAAAATTGTATTGTCAGACAAGAAAGAATCAGTTGTTTTTATTCTCTCATAGAAGAGGACATGTAACGTATGGTGAACCATTGATAGTATATGCACTAGAATTACATACAGAAGCGATGCATAGGACGTTTCATCTCCTCATTTATAGAGAAGAAATGGAGAAAATTGCCTGATTCTAAGTAAAGACCAACAAAGCTGAGGCAATCACAGATGAAAGTGACACTCAAACTCAGATTAAATACAACTGGATCCTAAGTAATTTCATCAAGAATCATCATAAAATGTGCAAATATATATATATATATATTTGTGAACAGTTTCCCATAATCAATCATGTTAGTTTTATTAACCACCAGGTTAACGGTTGTTAAAATGTTTTTGTACACATTAGCCTTATGTGTAAATCCTATTCCTAATAATTATGCACACAATTTTGTTTTTTTCCCCGTCAGTCACGACATGAACGACTGAAGGTATGCCAAGATATTTGCACAGCGATAGCTTCTAATGATTATGTTAATTGTTGTTTGATATCAGAGATGAGGACCAATCACTGATATAGGTATTTTGAGCGATTAATAAAAGAAAAGGGTGATACCTATTCCCACATCTCTGATATCAAAATAACACAGACCGCAGTCCAGTCGATCATGTCATGAATCATGTATGTAAATAATTCTATTTTAAACTGTTATGCCAGTTCAACCATCACATTGGCCAAAATTTTCATTATTTTAATTATTTTCTATTTTTTTCATTATCTGATAACCGATGGATTACATCGATCCCCACTTTTACCTGTTCCAAACAATCCTGGTATATTATACATTAATCTCACCCACATTATAAGAAAGAAAAGTGAGTATTGTGGTATAATATGTCCTCATGTAAATATGTTCCCCTTACCTGTGCCCCCCCCCCTCTCTGTGGAATCACCCCCCTCCCCTGTGTCCCCAAACCTGTACCCCCTCCCCCCCATCTGACCTATCAAATGGGACCACACCCCCTCCTGTTAACTATATAGATCTCCTCTTGAGATCTATCGAGGTCTTTTACCTGGGTCACTTCAGCTGACTACCTGGGGAGAGCCCCTCAGCCATTCTCTCTATGTAATCTATCTGTTTGGTTAATAAACCCTTGTTATTATCCAAGCCTCGGTTGACTGAGCACATTCTTCATCAGGATATCTACAAATATCCCACACACTGCTTTAATTATGTCTGCACCTTATGCACTGCTCTTATTCTGTCTATTTTTATACTCATTCTATGTCTGCACTTTATGTCAGAAACCTTCAGACAAAGAAAACTTTTATAGATTTTAATGTCATAAATCTATCATAATCAATAAGTGTGGAAAGGCGAAAGTGCCCTTTTCATGTTGTCAGAAATCTATCACAATTCTTTAATAGTTTTAATGACGGAAATATATTAAAAAAAATGTATTTAAATTGTTTTGTTTTAAGGGGAGACCACCCCCCTAGATAGGGAAACAAAATAATAAAGGAAGAAATCATTTGCAAACACCTTAATTGTTTAGAATATTCAAAAAAATAAAACAAATGTACTTTGGGTGCCGGGAACCGTGTTTAGACGTCATTGCGGGCCATGCTCAAGTTGCCGAAGACGCTTTACAGCGTCTTTAATATCAATATTTCAAAAATCTGCGATCGGATTCATATGTCCCCTCCGCTGGCCTGAGATCCACCAGCAGGACCCACTGAGCTCTCTGGCGGTTCAGGAGCGCCATCTGGTGGCCGATCGGCGCAACTGCTTAACAGTTGCCATAGAGGTTGTGCTGGACTCCGTATTACTTCCGGGCACTCGCTATAGGTCCCGGGACTCTGGCTCGTCACGCTACACAGTGATCGATTGCCAATAACTCGATAAACAACATGATTTGGACGTATATACCATTATACAAGCTGGAGATGGACCGGGTAAATCGCCATCCCATAATGATAGAATTTCTACTCTACGATGATCGCCCAACGGCGCGCAGAGACTGGGGTGAGTTTGAGCGTGTAACGTTACCGTCTTCGATACTAACTGCTATTATCAACATTTGACCCACATTAGATGATTGGTATAACACTGCCCACGGAATTATAAACGCCCCCTCGCCCATCCGGTCAACATCAGATGACGTGTAGTAACTTCTAGAAGTACGTCTAGTTGGAATTTTTTATATCGCGCTGATTGCCATCAAACTGTATTTCATCATCAATATAATGCATTTGGGGCTATATATCACGTTCTGGAGAAAGCTGCAGAAAGAGATGAAAACATACTTATACATTAGACCATACTTTACTATGAATATGTGAATGAAAAAGTTTAACGTTGCTACACAATGAACAATACATATAGGACTTTGAATGGGCCCTAATAATGGCAATGTAGCAATAGAATTAAAAAAGTTATAGCCCTGCAAAGAAGGGGACTTTCTCCATAGACAAATAGAGCTGGCAATCTATGGTATATCATGAATTTAACCTTAGGCAGCCAAAGTGTTAAAATGTTTTGGTCGCATAATTGTATTACCCAAAACGGGGCGTGGTCTATTCAAAATGGCCCCTTTTTGCATGTTACCCCAAACAAAATTTTGAAAAAATGGATGATATATAGATATGTTCTCATGGTTTTTCATGTTACTACATTAAATACCAAACTTTTTGCTAGAGGATTTTTTGATATGCCACCCGAACAGGAATTTATTACCTTTTATGACGCCCTAGACATAAAAAAATCTATTTTTTGCATACATTTTTTGTATAAAATGTTCAAAAAATCTGGATGAGTGATCAAAAAATCCTCTAGCAAAAAGTTGTGGTATATGGATAGGAGGAAACGTGGCCAGTTTGGTGTGTGGAGGTACTAGAGAAATTGAGATTTCTTGTTTTAGGTGTAATACAAACTCATAAAATCTCATTTAGAGAAAAACGCCTTTAAAGTTTTGTATTGTCTGTAAATCAGGCTATGTATGACATATCAACAAACCATTTGGCACAAAGAAACAGGATATAGTTATGAATAAAGGTGGAAAGTTTGGCGTGTGTAGATGCTAGGGAAATGGTACATGTCTACCCTTTGGGAAAACACCTTCAAAGTTCTGTATTGTAAAATGCCATACATTTCTTTTTGAAACCGCTATTTACAAACACAACACCCAATAAAACCATTAGTAATAGACAACCTAAACACATGCCTGATAACTGAATAACATAATAATAATGATGTAGTAGTAGTAACAGTTTAGTAACAAACAACACAACCGATTACTGTACCCCCTAATAGGCAAAACAAATATTTGAATAGATATCACTATGAAACTTTCCCAGTTTGTTATGTACATATAAACTAAGAAAAAATATATTGCAAGTTTTCTGAATTGTATCACCTAGTGTTCTAATGCCGAAATCTGCAGAAGGCTCCAGTCTTTGAGATACTCCTCCCATGAGGGCACCACAGAGCCTGGACTCTTCTAAAGCAGGCCTGAAACCCTGTTTCAAAAGGCCTTTGATTGCTAGCTTTTTATTTTTTTTACTTGTGATTTAATTTTTTTCTTGTGCTGTTGTATTTAATTTTCACTATATGTTTTAACGAAAAGTTTATTATTATTATTATTACTCCCTAAAGTAGAACAAAACATGAGCATTATTGATACAGCTCCTTTATGAAATGGATGGTTGCATGAAAATATGAGACCGACTCACTTAATACTTTGCCGGGAGGGCAGATTGTACTTTTTTAAGGCTCACCTCTACTCAAAAGCATGTTTTTCTATGGGCAACCCCTCTTGGAGGCATGACTTTGACTATACAGATTGTCATTCATGCAGAACTTGTCACCAGAGAGCCTTTTTCACATTCTTCCCCTGAAGAGGGAGAGCTTCTCTGTACTTCCCTGAAATCTGAGTTGCATGTGTGATGTCACTAATAGGTTGAACCTATCATGGCCCAATGTGTGGTAACTTGACACCTATAGCTTTCAGCATACACCTAAAGCTGAGTAGGTATCGACATGTCTTGAAAGAATATCAGCTGCCGATTTAGAATTACTGGTTAATATCAATGGTTGCTTGTTGCCAATTTGTATATTCATAGATTATACATTCTCGTTCTCAGTGAGGGTAAAGGTGTAGGGATACTGCTATGTCGTTCAGTAGTTTATTGAACAATTCGGTGGAAAAGCCATATTTATACAAATTGTTATTCAATATAGAAAATATTTTAAGGGCTTAAAATATATCTGGAGGGGATCTTTAAACTACGGCATGTGTCAGGGATTTAGTCAAAACTTGTAACAGGCCTAAATAGATTAAAGAGATCTCCATGATCTCCACTGGCTCCCGATTAAATACAGGATAGATTTCAAAATGTTGTTCACACCTACAAGGCCCTCAACAACCTGGCTCTCCCCTATCTGTCTGACCTCCTCCAACAACACACCTCCTCCCGTCGCCTCAGGTCTGCTGACAGGGGTGTAAAGTACTTGAGTAATTGTACTTCGTTACAATACTTAAGTACTGTTTTGGGGGATTTGTACTTTACTCGAGTATTATTAGGTTTGTATACTTGTACTTTTACTCAATTACATTTCAGAGAGAAAAAAACACACATTTTGCTCCTTACATTTAAAATGCAGACATACAAAGTACAAACTACAAATCTCGCAGGTCCAACCATTTTAATTAGTATATTTGTTTCTCTGGCCGAACTAACGTTAACGTTATTAATCCTGTGGCCGCACTTTATTTAAAAACAGCCAATCAAATCCCCATCAATGGAAAATTAACCCGCCCATACTGATTGGTCCTTGTGCAAGACTAGAAAGTGGGGATCTTTGATTAAACACCTGCTATCAGAAGAATATCAGAAAAAAAGGTTTTTACTTTTACTCAAGTGTGTTTTTAGCCAGATACTGTGACTTTTACTTGAGTAAGATTTTGAGACGGTACCCATACTTTCACTTAAGTATATGGGTACTTTTTACACCCCTCTCTGCTGACGCCTACCGCCAACCCAAACCCCCCCCAACCCAAACCCGGGGGTGGCGGGGCATTCTCTGTCGCTGCCCCCCTCTCTGTGAAATGCATTTCCCATCCACGTAGAAAATGCCCCCAAACTGTCAACGTTCAAAACGGCCATAAAAAAAATATATATATGTCATGTACATTTGCATTTGCATTTACACGGTGACACTTGGCATATGTTACAGCGGCAGAGGCGGTTATCCATGTTTTTACAGGAATGAGTCCTTGATCTACAAACTCATTGTAGACGCACGTAAAGGGAGACTCTTCCCAGCCTTCTGCCCGGACAAGGGGGTCGGCGCGCTGACGGCCAGGATTGGCATGTCAATCTAGACCAGTGGTTCTCAACTGGTCTAGCCTCGGGACCCAACATTTTCCTTAGTCATTGAGTCGCGACCCAAATTTTTGAACCACTGTGATTTATTTCAAAAAGAATTATTTGCAGTAATACATAATCTTTCATGCACTGTTAAAAACACGAAATAAACACAAAAAAGTGCAACAAAAGTGCAACTAGGGCTAAAAACACAATGAAATAAAATAATAATATATCCTTCTTAGCAGACTTCTTAGCTCAACATCCCAGGGAACTAATGGGATAACTGGGGATGTTGTTTGCTCCTGACAAGAGTCTCAAAGTCTGGGGTGATGGTAGACAAAGCAACTCTGATGTCCAATATTTTCCTCTGCTTTGTCTTCAGCTGGGCCAGAGCTGAGAAGCCACTTTCACAAAGATGGGAAGTGCAAAAAAAGTTATATAAAAAAATATATATATTGTAGTGCCGAGAGATGGGAGTCGGAGACGGTAGCTCGAGGTAGAGCGAACAGCATTTATTTGTGAGACAAACACAACATGCTACTGCTACGTTGCTTGCAGTCGACTGACTTGTGGTGGCAGGTAGTGCCACCTCATATAATGTTCGGGCGGAACTCTTGTTCCTAACAATAGTTCCGTGGGTGAATTATGTACAATTAACAATCACTACACAAGCCCCCCCAGAATTCATCCATGGTCAAAATCTCCACGGCGGGGAGAGACAACGACCCGGCCGCGGCGTGAGCGGACAACCGGGGGTGCGGTGCAAGCGATTGCGCCCTCCACGGCGCCCGGGGGCATGAACCGGCCACGGTGAGTGCGGAAAGCCAGGGGCGGGGAGGTAGGGGCGGTGCAAGCGCCCGCGTCCTCCCCGACACCCGGGGGCACAGACATCGACGAGGCCAACGGCGGCTCCGTCGTTGGCGGGTCCCGGGGTAGCGGCGGACGGCCTCGGCGGGGGGAGAGGGCCAGCTCCAAGGGCTGGGAAATGTCTACGTGGGCGGGTTCAATCTTGTGGTGGTTGTACCCCACCTCAAAGGCGAGCCTTCGCCAGTCCTCAGGGGCCTGTGGGCTAGGGTGTCCGGTGGATAGGTCATTCAGCAGCGTTGGACCCGAGTGACCAATCGCGACGTCCTCCAGGCGTAGACTGGAATCTGCAGTCCCGAGGGCCTGGATGTCGTGGTCGGAGGCCTGTTCCGAGCCCCTGTTGACGTAGTCGAGGTCCGGCTGTACAGCTCCGATGACGACGTTGGGCTTCTCGGCGACGTGTCTCGCGGCGCACTCGGAATCGTACGTGAGCTGTTGTCGTGCCGACCATGGCTCCGCTACCCTTGACTCAGAAAACGTGAGGGGTTTGTGGTCGGTGAAAGCTGTAAGAAGGCCGCCGTATGTCGCCTCATCGTGGACACATGCCAACGAAGCCTGTGTCTGCGCGTTTATTAGGCGGCCATGTCTAATGTCCACGAGGAGCCCGTGTGCACCCAGGAAATCTGCCCCGAGTAGTGGGAACGAAATGTCGGCCGTGATGCAGTCCCACGTGAACCGCTGGCCCCCAAAACACAGTTCCACGGTCCTTGTACCGTAGGTGCGGATAGGGGTATCGTTGGCGGTCGTCAGGCGTGGACCTCTATCATCGCCGGCGGTGTCCTCTTTTGTAGCTGGCAGGACGCTCCTCTGAGCTCCGGTGTCGCAGAGGAATTTGCAACCGGAGAGTGTGTCTCTAATGAAAAGCAGCCGGTTCGACATACCTGCGCTCACCGCTGCTACTGGGCGCAGGTGTCTGCGTTTATGCGTTATGACGAAAGTGCAAGGGGAACGGCATCTTGTCGCCCTCGCGCCGAAACGTGCGTGGTAATAACACAGGCCTGCGGCAGCGCTGCTCCTGATCTTCCTCGCCCCTCCCCCCTGCGGCGTGTAACCGCATGTCGAGGCTATTAGCCCTGGGGCAAAGTGTCGAGTGGCCAGGTAGAAGCGGTCTGCCTCTTCTGCCAAAGCACGGGGATCAGTAGTCGCTGTATTGGCAAGTGCCGTCTGCACGTGTGGCGGCATGTGCCTGAGAAACAGTTCGATAAACAGGAAATCAGGCCGTTCTGCACCCAGCAGGTTTAACATCATCTCCATGTGCTCCGAAGGTTTGCTGTCCCCCAAGCCTCGTATAGCCAGCAAGCGTCGGGCCCGCTCTGACTGTGACAACTCGAATATTCTGAGTAGGTGCGTCTTAAACGCCTCATATTTATTCCGGGCAGGCGGAGCTGTTATGATGCCTACCGTCTTCGCCGCTGTAGTGCTCCCGAGGCTCGAGACGACGTGGTAATATCTCGCGGCGTCGTCGTCAACCCCTCGTAGGGCGAACTGCGCCTCTGTTTGAGCGAACCACGCCGCAGCAGAATGCTCCCAAAACTCCGGCAATCGAAGAATAACGGCATCGTTTGCCATGTTCGGTTCGGTCCCTGATACTTCAGCGAGACCAATGTCGGGGTCACCAGTGTAGTGCCGAGAGATGGAGACGGTAGCTCGAGGTAGAGCGAACAGCATTTATTTGTGAGACAAACACAACATGCTACTGCTACGTTGCTTGCAGTCGACTGACTTGTGGTGGCAGGTAGTGCCACCTCATATAATGTTCGGGCGGAACTCTTGTTCCTAACAATAGTTCCGTGGGTGAATTATGTACAATTAACAATCACTACACAATATATATTATTATTATTATTTTATTTTTATTTTTTCACATCCACGACCCACTCAAAATGGCCCTGCGACCCACCAGTTGAGAAACACTGATCTAGACGACTCATGGGGACTTGTCTACTGCATGCACTTTGATAAAGGTTTTATGTGTTTTTTTTTTTTATGTATGAATTTATATTTTAAATAAAGACTTATAACTTCATTGCTGCCTGCATCTTGTTGACCCTAATGATGGATGGCCTGTCTCTTTGGCGCTGATGGCAAGTGCCAGTGTCTTTATCATAATGGAACGATCAATGCAGTGGTGTAAAACCAGTATTTGGCATATGTTACAGCGGCAGAGGCGGTTATCTATGTTTCTACAGGAATGAGTCATTGATCTACAAACTCATTGTAGACGCACGTAAAGGGAGACTCTTCCCAGCCTTCTGCCCAGACAAGGGGGTAGGCACGCTGACGGCCAGGATTGGCATGTCAATCTAGACGACTCATGGGGACTTGTCTACTACTGCATGCACTTTTAAAAAGGTTTTGTGTTTTTTTTTTATGTATGAATTTATATTTTAAATATAACTTCATTGCTGCCTGCATCTTGTTGACCCTAATGATGGATGGCCTGTCTCTTTGGCGCAGATGGCACGTGCCAGTGTCTTTATCATAATGGAACGATCAATGCAGTGGTGTAAAACCAGTATTTGGCATATGTTACAGCGGCAGAGGCGGTTATCTATGTTTCTACAGGAATGAGTCCTTGATCTACAAACTCATTGTAGACGCACGTAAAGGGACTCTTCCCAGCCTTCTGCCCGGACAAGGGGGTCGGCGTGCTGATGGCATGTCAATCTAGACGACTCATGGGGACTTCTCTACTGCATGCACTTTTAACACTTTGAGTGCCAACGACGAGATTGCTCGTTAGTTCATGCCAACCGTTGAGTGCCAGAGAGACGAGAGATCTAGTTTTTGATCGTTATTTTTTTTTATTATCGATTTCCATTCATTTCTCATCAATCTAGCCTCACGTTACCAGTGGGGATCTGTCTGAACTCGAACAGGGGAAATACCGCCCCCTATCGTCTCTCCGGATGGTACTGCACCCCTTTGGATTGGATTGAATGAAACGCATGGAGAAAAAAAAGGTCCTGCTTCCACATTTTACTTGTCAGACATGTAATCCGAGCCTACTGGAGTCATCGCCCACCATCAGAACAGCGGAAAATGTGTGTTTCCAGTACCCAGCGTTGGAGCAATAAACGCGATCGATGGAATGGCGATCAGGAATTGAAATAATCTTTTTGGAGAACATCTGATCTGAGGTAAGGAATCTATTTTACCAGTCTTGGGATAATCAGAGCTATTTTCACCTATATATCAGTGTGTGTATGTGTGTGTCTGTGTGTGTGCGATCAGGAAATAAGATAATCGATTTTTCAGCCCGCTTCTATAGCGTGCATAAGTACACATATACTATTCGATAATCGAGTGTTTATTTGAAAACTATTCATAAATAGGCCGAAAAATGACAACGTGTTTTGTGTATTCCAGTGTATTCCAGTAAAGGGCGATTATCATAGAATCTTCTGAAACTTCAAGAAACGAGCGTTTTTCAAAATGGTATAAAACGGAAATGAACAGATTAAAAAAACAATCCGTTTCGACAATGTTGACTGCAAACAAGTCATTGATAAGCGACGGCCATACTATACACATTTAAGATATAGTTTATGCGTTCGCAAATATGAGAGCTCCATCATTGAAGTGGGTGTTGACATGCAACGGGGTTCCGGGGCACCGGACCCGTGACTCTCAAAGTGTTAAAAAGGTTTTATGTGTTTTTTTTTTTTTTTTATGTATGAATTTATATTTTAAATAAAGACTTTTATAACTTCATTGCTGCCTGCATCTTGTTGACCCTAATGATGGATGGCCTGTCTCTTTGGCGCAGATGGCACGTGCCAGTGTCTTTATCATAATGGAACGATCAATGCAGTGGTGTAAAACCAGTATTTTGTTTGCAGAAGCACGTTAAAGTCAGATGTGGCCTGGATTGGGAGCCAATGTAGGGGGGACAGGGGGTTGTGTGTGTGTGGTCAAATTGTCTGGCTTTGGTCAGGTGTGTTCCACAAACTGTGAACTGGCCATTCAGGCACTCCAGGACCCAGAAGCCATTCTCAGGGCAAAGACCGCCATACTTCTTCAACCTTGTGGCAGACTCTGTCGCCACGCCGACAAACCAGGAATGACCGGTGTTGAATCCCTCCCACGCATCGATCTCAACCTCCCAGTAAGAACGTTTCGTGGGGCAGAGGGCGTCGGAGCCGAGGACGCAGGGAATGCTTGTAAAGCGCAGAGCGCTCGGGCAGAAGCTCTGGTTTCTCTTGTGGTTCACACGGATGGTTCTGCTGTTGTTCAGGAAGATTAAAGACTGATGTGGCGTCGCCTGGTCATAAGTCACAGCAACTGGAGGTAGAACAATGAAAAGTAGTTAATTCTAGTAAAATAAGGACCATATATTAACACCTCCTCCTTCAAAAGCACTCAGGTTGGCAATAAACACCAGCAACAGATTCAAAATGATCCATTTGGTGCAAGAATTAATAAAATACTTTGCCAATGACAAAAAAGGTAAGACATGGTAATGCCACCAACGTCAGTCACACATTTTAAACATACAACTAAAATCATACAGTACCTGCACATTTCTCCACGGTTGCATGTTCTAAAAGGAAGGTAAACAAAGACAATACATCAAGTCTCAAGGCATCAGGCTAAACTTGTACCATTTAGTTTAGTACATGCCATGTATATGATGCCAGTTAGGGTACCTTGTGTATAGTTACTTTTACTATATATACACAGATAATTTTTTTTTATTGTAACGTGTAATATAACAGATAGGGCATACAGACCCTCATCTGCACCAACTGTATTTCTCATTTGTATATACAAAATGAAATATAGAATCTATTGTTTCCATTATTAACCTGCCCATACCCAATCTATTTTATAGATTCTAATGACAGAAATCCATTAAAATCTTTCTGGGTTTCTCATTTTACACCAGTCTATAATTATGCCAATCACTGCTGGGTTGCAATTCTTGTATGAAAAGTACTATACAAATAAAGATTATACATCTGTACCAGGTTTAAAAAGGGTACCCTGCCTTACCCATGTCGGGAAAGGTATTGGTTTCCCTATCCATCGCAGACATAAAACGATTGCAGATATGTATGTAACGGCCTACATCAGGTGGATCAAGAGGACACTGATCAAGATGAACTTTGACGGAGAGAAGAATCTAGAGGGGGGGGGGGTGAAAATGGGTCCATGTCAAGTTGATTGCAAGTACAACTAAACAGCAATCACATTCCAACAAATCAAGAGCAATAACTACTCTACAGACACCGTTTTCCAAACAGTTCATGTACAAGGTGAATGTCAGACATTTCATTTAAATTTTTTTTGGCTTTTTGTGCATTTTTCTCCCATCCCAATTGGGTCGTTATGCCAATTCCCTTCCTGGTCGTTGCGTGCATTGCCCCACTGTCGGTCTGGGGAGGGTGTAGAACTACCACATGCCTTCTCCAATACATGTGGAGTCGCCAGCCGCTTCTTTTTCACCCGACAGCGAGGAGTTTCACTGGGGGAACATAACGTGTGCAGAGGTTCACGCCATCTGCCCCAGATCCCCTCCCTGCTGAACAGGCGCCCCGACCGACCAATAGGAGTCGCAGTTTGCAATGACCAGGACACATATCCCACCCGCCAACAATGCCAATTGTGTTAGTAGGGACGACTGACCAAGCTGGAGGTACCTCCGACAGCTGGATTCTATCCCAGAGTCTCTGCAGTGGTAGGAGAGTGCTTAGTCCACTGCACTACCCAGCCGCACCTACATTTCATTTTTAAACTGAAAGACCAACCCACCATACAGTAAGTCTAGATGAAAGATGAAGACAAGGAGTTCTACCTTCAAGAAGCTGAAGTCATCCGTTGAGCCCCTATGAAGTAGGTTCCTCGTCCTGGTCTCAGTCCAGCACCGAAAGTCATCACGACTTTCCAACTCAGTCAGCTTGAGTGTAAAACAAAAACAGGACAATTGATGATATGAGACTATTCAAACTGAATTATAGAGAAATGATGCTCACGAGGTACAGGGATTTGACATTCACAGATGTTTACATTTTTATTTTATTTCTTTCATGTTTTACATATAAAATGTTGTTTTGCATATATATACATTTGTTTTGTAAGGTTTTAAATTAGTACTCATTGAGTAGTGGAAAAGTGTATACTTCTTCCTACTCCTTTTCGAACATGTAAATTGAGTTATGTTTTGCTTTAGTTTAATTTTTTCTTCCATTTAATTTCTTAATCAATGATTTGTTTTGGTTTTATATTGTTTGTATTTATTTACATGTTTGAAATAAAGATTTCAATCAAAAATCTAAATTGCTACCAGTATAACCAAGTAAGCAGATTAGTGCAAATTGTTAAATCATGGCGTCAACCATTCTCTGGACACCCATCAGGTGAAGGTTGTGTTGCGCAGAAGCACCAGTCAGGCTTGAACTAGACAACTCCAGGTCATGGGCCACACGCCGCACCCTGGCCTGTGGGAGGGGTCATAGAGATTGAGCATAGTTATTAATTACATTGAAAAACAGGTGACACAGCACTTCAGACTATTGGACCATCACTGTCCCTAAGAAGGCATCATGTGGACCAATTGTCATCTACTCGCTAGATGTTCCGTGTCAACACTTCCTTTGGTCTATCCTCCTTCCAATTCGCTGCTCCCAGCAGTTGGAATGAGGTGCAAAATATGTTGAAGATGGACAAATTGCCCCCCCCCCCCCCCTTCACTACTTTAAGGATCTGCAACTCCCAGCCTTAAACTAATATTTATTATTATTTATAATGAGTTTTAATTATTTCTCCAACCTCTGATGTATGCATAGTCTTTTATTTAATTATTTTGTCCCCTTTTCCCAGCTACCCTTCAAGAGGGCCTTTTGCCCTCTCGCCAGGTCATCATTGTAAGTAAGAATGTGTTCTTAATTGACCTGCCTGGTTAAAATATAACCTCTCATCTGGTTGTTTTAGGCCATGTCCACACGAATCCAGATATTTTGCAAAACGCACATTACGTAAACAGTGTTTTCAGAAACATAAACGGAGATTTTTGAAAACGCATTTTAAAGTGAAGATTTTCCAAAAAAAACGTTTCAGTGGATCCGTGTAGCGACTGTAAACGCATAGTCCAAATCAACGATGACTCCACAACTCACTACGCATGCTCAGACTGTTGTTCTCTATGGCAATAGGCACCCTTAGCCTTGAAGCGCATGCAGGTAATAAGATGGACAGCGCCTGGTGCTGAAATGACAGACAGAAATAGCATGTACAGTTTCTTCCCCCTCGAATGTATATATTTTCTTTTATTGATCTCTGCCTCTTAAGCAGTACTGTATATTTGTATATCTTGTAGGGGTGTAATGGTACACAAAAACCATGGTACGTACCTCGGTTTTGAAGTCAAGGTTCGGTACGGTTTTCGGTACAGTGGGGGAAAGTTTGGCTTTCCATGTTCCAATCAGGGGTGATGTAGTGTGCAGTAACTAATTGTACTTGTAGGGCTGTCAACGAATATTCTATATTGAAATTAATAATCGACTTGTACATTTTTTTATTTTATTATTATTTTTTTAAATAATAATTATATTAGATTGTGAAAAAAAACAGCCCCCGATGGGCGGTCGTTAGTGGTTAACATACCGTTGTATTCGTTCGGTACACCACACAGCCGTTCAGTACGGTACACACTGAAACTTGTTCGGTTCGGTACGGATACGTGTACCTTTACACCCCTAATATCTTGTATATCATAAATGTCTGGATGTAACAGTATTATATCTACTCCAGTGCCGACAGATTCGGCCATCAGACGCTGCTTGCGTGTAATAGGGATGTATCTGTTATTTAGTTAGGCCTACTGGACAATTTCGTTGACATAAGTAGATTTTTTGTTTATTTATTAAGTTAATATAAACCGTGTTTCGAACGTTTTTGAGGTTGTTAAATACACGCTTTTGATTTCTTTAAGTGGCGAGTGACATTGACAATGTCAATGTTGAGACCTTGAGATCCCAATATCGCGATTCCGAAACAAAATAAGGCGAGTCCTTATCACAAACTGTTGCAAAGATATTTAATGTTTTGCTAAACATGTCTAGTTTTGCGCCTGGCTTCAGTTAGAAGCCAAATTGCATTCTAAATGCACACCAGACAGAAGAGGTCTGCACCTGATGTTGCGGATAGTTGAGGATGTTGGCATCATGCGTGAGTGGTCCCAGATGACCTAATAATAACTTAACATTATTAGTTGAATACTGTACAGGAATTACAGGAATCATTTGAATATGTGAGTTACGTGAATATAGCTTGCCCGTGGACACAGACATTCATACGCATTAACAGCTCCGTCTTTTAATACACACTTATATCATACAGTAATGTTAAATAAGATATTGAAAGATGAAGGATGAAGTTACAAATGAAAAGGGGCAAAAGCACTTACTCTTTAACAATTCTACAGCGCACAATGGGTTTTAAAGTGATGTCAAATCGGAGCAAAAAAAGCTGAATCCGCTTCAAAAAGACTCACTACGTTATATAATAATTACAACAATTGCATTGTTACTGTTCACATGTGTGGTGCCGTCACAGTCATATATAAAAGGATACAGTTTGAATGACCTATAGAGAAACACATTGTTTCTCAATCGTCCCGTCAGCTCAGTACCGCTACGGTATTTGAGATATCGCTTATCGCCACCTACTGGCCCGCATGCTTGTTGGAGCAATTTATATGCGTTTATGTATTTGCGTCTGGATGGAGTTTGGACCGTGTGGACGAGGATATTTTTTTAAACAGAGCCTGAAAATATCCGTTGTGCAAAAGATCCAGATACGTGTGGACATGGCCTCAGTCAGTGCTATACACAAAAGAAAAGTTGACACGGAATGGGCAGTCTTTAGGAACCCTCCTCACCTCAGAGCGTTCAACGTAGTTCAGAGCTCCAAGTTTACCCTGGATCACTGGAAGCATCACCTGGGACGATATAGAAATATATGCAGGCATCGATGCATGTCAAAAGAAAACACTTTCAAAACGAAGTACTTTGCAGATTAAAGTTTTATTCGAGTAATACAGTTACTACCAACATGACCTTACCTTCAGAGCCTTGGATGTGGTCACAACATCATGTTCGTCTCCCTTGTGAGTCTGTATGGCACATGACCCACACAACATGACATCATGCTTCATACAGAAGAGGCTCAGCACACGGTGGTGCACTGGGCACATCCTGTCCTCCCGGTCGCCCTACAGGTGTGGACGTCATTCTGTAGTACTCAGTAATGTCTTGCAGAACATTATTGACATGCAAGGCTGGTCGACCCAAGAAGTCTTTCCGGCAGATTGGACAGTTGGTTCCGTTGCTCTGGTACATCTCAAAACAAGCCTTGCAGAAGGTATGGCCACACGGCGTGGAGACTGGCTCATTGAGCAGGTCTAAGCAGAGGGGACACTGCAGCCTCTGCAATGGAAGCCATCTAGGGGTAGAGAGAAGTTACTTGGCTACATATTGGACCAGACAAAAGAGTCAGGGTGGAGGCTTCAACATCAAAAGGGCATCACAACAACTGAAACCGTCACTGGGGAAAGGTGCACACCAGGGGCGGATTTAGGATTGTAGGAGATCCGGGGCTTAGCCCAGATAGGTGCCCTTTTTTTCATTTTTTTTTTTTTTGGCAGGCAAGGGGTGGCTGCAGATTTCTTTTTGAATTTAATGAACCTGCACGTGCAATTTCCTGCAATATAGAGCCTTCAATCTTGACCAATAAAGCTGCTATTTTCACTATAAAACTCAGTTAACCATAACGTAGTTATGGTTAGATTTATATATTGGGGGGGGATATATCATATTTTTCATATAATCAAAAAGTGGTGGAGCAAGATCATACCTTTGCTCTCCCAAGTTCAATAGTGGGAGAGCAGAGATGCTCCGAATGCTCTTATGGCCAGGCGTCTATGATTCACTGATACAAACCCAGATAGCAAAAGGTGTTAATTCAATGTTGATTTATGGTCAAAATGCTTGATTTTTGGTTAAGGTCGACGATTGATGGTGAATCACCCATTAACCGATGAAGCAATTGACTAATGTTGAAAACATGTCATTGAATCAATATTGTTTTGTGGTTGCATTTTAATGATTGAAATGCCAATATCTAATAAATGTTGAATCAACGTATGCTGTTTGTCGTCATTGTCTCATCACCCAGACTGCACTGCGCTTGTGCCCCGCCTCCCAGAATGCACCTGTGCGGCAGCTTCCTGGCAGCTACGTACCTCATGTCTCTCTCTGCATCGTTAAGACTAGAGGATTACGGAGAGAGCCAGGATCAGGAGTCTTGCCAGAGAAAAGAAGGAGTTGCTTTACATGGGACATCGCTTCTATATTTCCCCCGACTACAGTAAGGCAATGCATGACAAACACCGTAGTTTCATCATCACTGTAAAGAAGAAACTGCGGGGATGGGGGTTCGAGTCGCCCTGCGTGGCAGCACACCTGAAGTGAAGACTGAGGGCAAATGGAAGAAGTTCAACTCTCACGAGGAGGCAGAGGCCGTCTGGATGCCATCATCAGTGAACTCTTCCTTGAATTCCACAGGATAAACTACACTACCCAACTATTCCAATAGCAATGCTGGTTTAAGTATAGATATCCTCCCTCCAATTAGCAGCAATTAGCTTCTCAAATATCTGTTTACATGTTTAAGGAAAAATATGAAACGGTCATGAATTACCATTGAAATCCAATAGCGTTAAATGAAAATGACTTAGTTGAAAACGGTGCTGAAGTGTGCAGGTGAGGAGCTCTGAGACTCAGTTCTGAGTCCATTTATGAACCACATGAGAGAAAAGCTAGAGGTCACACAGACTTAAGACAGCTGCCTGCCGTTTATTCTTTTGACTGTTTCTTTCTTTTCTTCTTGATGTTTTTATTATTTGTATATGTTGTTGTTGTTTAAAAGAAGACTTGCTGAATCTATAATAAATGGTTAATAAAAAAAACATTTGAAACAACTTCTTTGAGCAAGGTACATCAATATTTTGTAAAAATATAAAAAAGAGAATATGAAAATATTTAGTTTTTCAGTGTAACATAAGTAACCTTCAAACTGACTATAGGGCTTAAACCACTACACCTTGTATTCAACATCCTTATATTTAATGGTTATCGTGTGCAGTATCACAATTAATAAAACCATAACACATCATTCACCAGGCCAATATACAGATTACAAAACATACATTCAAAACTAAATCTAGCACATTTACAAACCAATGAGCTTCTAGATAGACACTAGAAAGATATGCAGCCAGTATGTGTTATGGTTTGTAACCGACCCCAATCGCACAACACAAGACAGGTATGATGGTTTGCCAAGAAACAGATATTTATTTAGAACAGGGAAAAAGGGCACTGTCCCTTTAAGGGAGAAAACACAAAACACTGGAATAACACAAGAGGGGAAGGTAAAGTGCCTTTAAGAGGCGGGCAGGAAAAGGGAACACTATGGGAAGGTAAGGGAACGCCTAAGGGAAGGTTAAGGGAACGCCTAGGGAACAGAGGAACTAGAGACTAGGAGAACTAGGGAAAGAGGACTAGGGACTAGGAGAACTAGGGATAGAGGACTAGGGACTAGGTGGAACTAGAAGGGGAGAACTTGGGACAGAGGGGACTGAGGCCCGCGGAGGCGGGCTGGGGAACAGGGAGGAACTGGGGACAGAGAACCGCGGAGGCGGGCTGGGGACAGGGAGGAACTGGGGACTGGTGGGAAAACATCTGGGCCGCTCTGCAGAACAGAGGAGAGGGTTAATATTCAAAGGGAAAAAACAGAGCAGATGCAGAACAGTCCAAATAACAAAGTAACAAAGTAAATACTATCTTCGTGTGAACAAACACACAGTGGGAGATGAAATGTCCAAAATAATATCCACGAGAGAACAAAACAGAGTGGGAGAAGAAATGTCCAAACTAATAACTAAGTGAGAACTAAAGGAGGCAATACGCTGGGTGAGTGACATCACAATCAAAACTCACCCAGGCGTATGCGTAATGGTACAGGAACAGCAGCGGGACGAGGGCAAGGGGCATTACGCTGAGTGAGTGACATCACAATCAAAACTCACCCAGGCGTATGCGTAAAGGTACAGGGACAGCAGCGGGAACGGGGGCAAGAGGCATTACGCTGAGTGAGTGACATCACAATCAAAACTCACCCAGGCGTATGCGTAAAGGTACAGGGACAGCAGCGGGAACGGGGGCAAAAAGCATTACGCTGAGTGAGTGACATCACAATCAAAACTCACCCAGGCGTATGCGTAAAGGTACAGGGACAGCAGCGGGAACGGGGGCAAGGGCACTACGCTGAGTGAGTGACATCACAATCAAAACTCACCCAGGCGTATGCGTAAAGGTACAGGGACAGCAGCGGGAACGGGGGCAAGGGCACTACGCTGGGTGAGTGACATCACAATCAAAACTCACCCAGGCGTATGCGTAATGGTACAGGGACAGCAGCGGGGCGAGGGCATCGCCACCGGGGCGGCTGGCTGTCCGAGCCGAGGGACAGAGTGCTGGAACAGTGGCGGTGGCGAGGGTGTCGTCCACCGGGTAGCCGACTGTCGGAGCCGAGGAACAGAGTGCTGGAACAGTGGCGGTGGCGAGGGTGTCGTCCACCGGGTAGCCGCTGTCGGAGCCGAGGAACAGAGTGGCGCGCCACACCTTGGTGTGCGCGTCGGAACAGAGAGCTGGAACAGTGGCGGTGGCGAGGGTGTCGTCCACCGGGTAGCCGCTGTCGGAGCCGAGGAACAGAGTGCGCGCCACACCTTGGTGTGCGCGTCGGAACAGTGGCGGTGGCGAGGGCGTCGTCCACCGGGTAGCCGCTGTCGGGGCCGAGGAACAGAGTGCGCGCCACACCTTGGTGTGCGCGTCGGAACAGTGGCGGTGGCGAGGGTGTCGTCCACCGGGTAGCCGCTGTCGGAGCCGAGGAACAGAGTGCGCGCCACACCTTGGTGTGCGCGTCGGAACCGAGAGACGCATCTGGTGCGTCTGCGTGGAGGAGTGTGCCAAGCAGGAAGGTCTGGAAGATGCGCGTCGGCGCGCTGAGGTCTGGAGAGCGTGCCAAGCTCGAAGGTCTGGAAGATGCGCGTCTGTGCGCTGGTACGGAGGAGCGTGCCAAGCTCGAAGGTCTGGAAGATGCGCGTCGGCGCGCTGAGGTCTGGAGAGCGTGCCAAGCTCGAAGGTCTGGAAGATGCGCGTCTGTGCGCTGGTACGGAGGAGCGTGCCAAGCTCGAAGGTCTGGAAGATGCGCGTCTGTGCGCTGGTACGGAGGAGCGTGCCAAGCTCGAAGGTCTGGAAGATGCGCGTCTGTGCGCTGGTACGGAGGAGCGTGCCAAGCTCGAAGGTCTGAAGTGGAACACTGGAATACCTCCCGTAGAGGATTAGAGAGCGCAGTACAGTGTCTCCCTCCAGGCAAACGGCGGCAGGTGGCGAAGGCTTGAGCGCATCTGGCGCGCTGGTCTGGAGTGGAACACTGGAATACCTCCCGTAGAGAATTAGAGAGCGCAGTTCAATGTCTCCCTCCAGGCAAACGGCGACAGGTGGCCAAAGCCCTTGAAGATGCGCGTTGCGCGCTGGTGACTGGAGAGCGTGCCAAGCCCGAGGGTCCGGGAGATGCGCGTTGGTCTAGATGTGCGTCAGGACGAACAGCTGCGCTGGGGTCTGCAGTGGAACGCTGGGGTGCCTCCCGTGGAAGTTACAGGGAGCGCAGAACAGTCTCCTCCACAGGCTACGGCGACAGCAGACGAAGGCTGGAGCAAAACATCTCAAGGCTGGAGAGATCCATCTTACAGCATTGGTAGACCAGGGGATCTCCCGAAAGAGTCTAGATGTTAGAGAATATGACTCAGCATGAATACAACACGACCCCACGCCGAAACGAGGGGAAGAGCCCTGGTATTTAAAGCCCACAGGGGAACTAATTAGCCTGCCACCACAGGTGCGAGAGGTAATTGATAATAGTCCAGGTGTGGCCACTGAGAGTAAACGAGAGTAAAGAACGAGAGGGTGGGGGCTAGAGAGAGTGAGTGAGAAGGGAATTTCTAACAGTAGGCTTTAAAGAAACAGAGAAAAGGTGGTGAGCAGCGGGCAAAACCTCACAGTACCCCCCCCTCAACGGGAGCCACCCGGCGACCCAAAACAAATACAGACAGAGTGGCAGGGGGCAAAACAAGAGGTACTGGCCAAGCCAGCAGGGGAAGCCACCACAAGAGTGGGGCTAGCAAAAGAAACAGGGTCGCCGAGGGGTAACTAGGGTAGCAGAGGGGCAACTGGTCTAGAGGAACTGGGTCTAGAGAACTAGTCTAGCGAACTGGGCAAGAGAACTGGTCTAGAGAACTGGTTTAGAGAACTGGTCTAGAGAACTGGTCTAGAGGAACTGGTCTAGAGGAACTGGGTCTAGAGAACTGGTCTAGAGCAACTGGTCTAGAGGAACTGAGGGGCAAGCAGGGTAGCTAAGGGGTAACCATGGAAGCACCGGGAAAGGGCTAGCAGAGGGAAGGTTAGCTGCCAGGGCACTGATAGCTACAGGGCCTATGCTAGCTGTACTGCTACATCAACAAAGAGGCTGCGCTAGCTGCCGGAGCTAGGCTGGCAGACAGGGCTGGACCAGCATGAGAGCACAAGCTAGCTGGAAGGACAGTCCTAGCTGTGTGAGAAAAACTGACCTTGCTAGCTGAAAGGGCAGTCCTAGCAGTGGGATAAACTACACAAAAAAGTGGAGGCCATGCAGAGGGACCGGGTTAGCTGCTTGGGCCTGGCTAGCTACAGGGCCCATGCCAGCTGCAAGGCTGCATTAACATAGAGGCTGTGCTAACAGCCGGGGCCAAGCTAGCAGACCGGGGCTCTGCTGAGGGACTGGGTTAGCTGCCAGGGCATGGCTAGCTACAGGGGGGTCAAACAGGGCAAAACGGGAAGCAAACAGGGGAGCTAACCGGGGAGACTAACAAGCTAAACAGGGGAGTAACAGGCTAACAAGGGAGCTAAACAGGACTAACAAGGAAGCTAAACTGGGCTAACAGGGGAGCTAGAGGGAACAAGAAAAAAAAAGGCAAACTCAACATACACCGTCAGTGCTGGCTGGGGTCGTCGATTTGGTGGGGTCGTACTGTTATGGTTTGTAACCGACCCCAATCGCACAACACAAGACAGGTATGATGGTTTGCCAAGAAACAGATATTTATTTAGAACAGGGAAAAAGGGCACTGTCCCTTTAAGGGAGAAAACACAAAACACTGGAATAACACAAGAGGGGAAGGTAAAGTGCCTTTAAGAGGCGGGCAGGAAAAGGGAACACTATGGGAAGGTAAGGGAACGCCTAAGGGAAGGTTAAGGGAACGCCTAGGGAACAGAGGAACTAGAGACTAGGAGAACTAGGGAAAGAGGACTAGGGACTAGGAGAACTAGGGATAGAGGACTAGGGACTAGGTGGAACTAGAAGGGGAGAACTTGGGACAGAGGGGACTGAGGCCCGCGGAGGCGGGCTGGGGAACAGGGAGGAACTGGGGACAGAGAACCGCGGAGGCGGGCTGGGGACAGGGAGGAACTGGGGACTGGTGGGAAAACATCTGGGCCGCTCTGCAGAACAGAGGAGAGGGTTAATATTCAAAGGGAAAAAACAGAGCAGATGCAGAACAGTCCAAATAACAAAGTAACAAAGTAAATACTATCTTCGTGTGAACAAACACACAGTGGGAGATGAAATGTCCAAAATAATATCCACGAGAGAACAAAACAGAGTGGGAGAAGAAATGTCCAAACTAATAACTAAGTGAGAACTAAAGGAGGCAATACGCTGGGTGAGTGACATCACAATCAAAACTCACCCAGGCGTATGCGTAATGGTACAGGAACAGCAGCGGGACGAGGGCAAGGGGCATTACGCTGAGTGAGTGACATCACAATCAAAACTCACCCAGGCGTATGCGTAAAGGTACAGGGACAGCAGCGGGAACGGGGGCAAGAGGCATTACGCTGAGTGAGTGACATCACAATCAAAACTCACCCAGGCGTATGCGTAAAGGTACAGGGACAGCAGCGGGAACGGGGGCAAAAAGCATTACGCTGAGTGAGTGACATCACAATCAAAACTCACCCAGGCGTATGCGTAAAGGTACAGGGACAGCAGCGGGAACGGGGGCAAGGGCACTACGCTGAGTGAGTGACATCACAATCAAAACTCACCCAGGCGTATGCGTAAAGGTACAGGGACAGCAGCGGGAACGGGGGCAAGGGCACTACGCTGGGTGAGTGACATCACAATCAAAACTCACCCAGGCGTATGCGTAATGGTACAGGGACAGCAGCGGGGCGAGGGCATCGCCACCGGGGCGGCTGGCTGTCCGAGCCGAGGGACAGAGTGCTGGAACAGTGGCGGTGGCGAGGGTGTCGTCCACCGGGTAGCCGACTGTCGGAGCCGAGGAACAGAGTGCTGGAACAGTGGCGGTGGCGAGGGTGTCGTCCACCGGGTAGCCGCTGTCGGAGCCGAGGAACAGAGTGGCGCGCCACACCTTGGTGTGCGCGTCGGAACAGAGAGCTGGAACAGTGGCGGTGGCGAGGGTGTCGTCCACCGGGTAGCCGCTGTCGGAGCCGAGGAACAGAGTGCGCGCCACACCTTGGTGTGCGCGTCGGAACAGTGGCGGTGGCGAGGGCGTCGTCCACCGGGTAGCCGCTGTCGGGGCCGAGGAACAGAGTGCGCGCCACACCTTGGTGTGCGCGTCGGAACAGTGGCGGTGGCGAGGGTGTCGTCCACCGGGTAGCCGCTGTCGGAGCCGAGGAACAGAGTGCGCGCCACACCTTGGTGTGCGCGTCGGAACCGAGAGACGCATCTGGTGCGTCTGCGTGGAGGAGTGTGCCAAGCAGGAAGGTCTGGAAGATGCGCGTCGGCGCGCTGAGGTCTGGAGAGCGTGCCAAGCTCGAAGGTCTGGAAGATGCGCGTCTGTGCGCTGGTACGGAGGAGCGTGCCAAGCTCGAAGGTCTGGAAGATGCGCGTCGGCGCGCTGAGGTCTGGAGAGCGTGCCAAGCTCGAAGGTCTGGAAGATGCGCGTCTGTGCGCTGGTACGGAGGAGCGTGCCAAGCTCGAAGGTCTGGAAGATGCGCGTCTGTGCGCTGGTACGGAGGAGCGTGCCAAGCTCGAAGGTCTGGAAGATGCGCGTCTGTGCGCTGGTACGGAGGAGCGTGCCAAGCTCGAAGGTCTGAAGTGGAACACTGGAATACCTCCCGTAGAGGATTAGAGAGCGCAGTACAGTGTCTCCCTCCAGGCAAACGGCGGCAGGTGGCGAAGGCTTGAGCGCATCTGGCGCGCTGGTCTGGAGTGGAACACTGGAATACCTCCCGTAGAGAATTAGAGAGCGCAGTTCAATGTCTCCCTCCAGGCAAACGGCGACAGGTGGCCAAAGCCCTTGAAGATGCGCGTTGCGCGCTGGTGACTGGAGAGCGTGCCAAGCCCGAGGGTCCGGGAGATGCGCGTTGGTCTAGATGTGCGTCAGGACGAACAGCTGCGCTGGGGTCTGCAGTGGAACGCTGGGGTGCCTCCCGTGGAAGTTACAGGGAGCGCAGAACAGTCTCCTCCACAGGCTACGGCGACAGCAGACGAAGGCTGGAGCAAAACATCTCAAGGCTGGAGAGATCCATCTTACAGCATTGGTAGACCAGGGGATCTCCCGAAAGAGTCTAGATGTTAGAGAATATGACTCAGCATGAATACAACACGACCCCACGCCGAAACGAGGGGAAGAGCCCTGGTATTTAAAGCCCACAGGGGAACTAATTAGCCTGCCACCACAGGTGCGAGAGGTAATTGATAATAGTCCAGGTGTGGCCACTGAGAGTAAACGAGAGTAAAGAACGAGAGGGTGGGGGCTAGAGAGAGTGAGTGAGAAGGGAATTTCTAACAGTAGGCTTTAAAGAAACAGAGAAAAGGTGGTGAGCAGCGGGCAAAACCTCACAGTACCCCCCCCTCAACGGGAGCCACCCGGCGACCCAAAACAAATACAGACAGAGTGGCAGGGGGCAAAACAAGAGGTACTGGCCAAGCCAGCAGGGGAAGCCACCACAAGAGTGGGGCTAGCAAAAGAAACAGGGTCGCCGAGGGGTAACTAGGGTAGCAGAGGGGCAACTGGTCTAGAGGAACTGGGTCTAGAGAACTAGTCTAGCGAACTGGGCAAGAGAACTGGTCTAGAGAACTGGTTTAGAGAACTGGTCTAGAGAACTGGTCTAGAGGAACTGGTCTAGAGGAACTGGGTCTAGAGAACTGGTCTAGAGCAACTGGTCTAGAGGAACTGAGGGGCAAGCAGGGTAGCTAAGGGGTAACCATGGAAGCACCGGGAAAGGGCTAGCAGAGGGAAGGTTAGCTGCCAGGGCACTGATAGCTACAGGGCCTATGCTAGCTGTACTGCTACATCAACAAAGAGGCTGCGCTAGCTGCCGGAGCTAGGCTGGCAGACAGGGCTGGACCAGCATGAGAGCACAAGCTAGCTGGAAGGACAGTCCTAGCTGTGTGAGAAAAACTGACCTTGCTAGCTGAAAGGGCAGTCCTAGCAGTGGGATAAACTACACAAAAAAGTGGAGGCCATGCAGAGGGACCGGGTTAGCTGCTTGGGCCTGGCTAGCTACAGGGCCCATGCCAGCTGCAAGGCTGCATTAACATAGAGGCTGTGCTAACAGCCGGGGCCAAGCTAGCAGACCGGGGCTCTGCTGAGGGACTGGGTTAGCTGCCAGGGCATGGCTAGCTACAGGGGGGTCAAACAGGGCAAAACGGGAAGCAAACAGGGGAGCTAACCGGGGAGACTAACAAGCTAAACAGGGGAGTAACAGGCTAACAAGGGAGCTAAACAGGACTAACAAGGAAGCTAAACTGGGCTAACAGGGGAGCTAGAGGGAACAAGAAAAAAAAAGGCAAACTCAACATACACCGTCAGTGCTGGCTGGGGTCGTCGATTTGGTGGGGTCGTACTGTTATGGTTTGTAACCGACCCCAATCGCACAACACAAGACAGGTATGATGGTTTGCCAAGAAACAGATATTTATTTAGAACAGGGAAAAAGGGCACTGTCCCTTTAAGGGAGAAAACACAAAACACTGGAATAACACAAGAGGGGAAGGTAAAGTGCCTTTAAGAGGCGGGCAGGAAAAGGGAACACTATGGGAAGGTAAGGGAACGCCTAAGGGAAGGTTAAGGGAACGCCTAGGGAACAGAGGAACTAGAGACTAGGAGAACTAGGGAAAGAGGACTAGGGACTAGGAGAACTAGGGATAGAGGACTAGGGACTAGGTGGAACTAGAAGGGGAGAACTTGGGACAGAGGGGACTGAGGCCCGCGGAGGCGGGCTGGGGAACAGGGAGGAACTGGGGACAGAGAACCGCGGAGGCGGGCTGGGGACAGGGAGGAACTGGGGACTGGTGGGAAAACATCTGGGCCGCTCTGCAGAACAGAGGAGAGGGTTAATATTCAAAGGGAAAAAACAGAGCAGATGCAGAACAGTCCAAATAACAAAGTAACAAAGTAAATACTATCTTCGTGTGAACAAACACACAGTGGGAGATGAAATGTCCAAAATAATATCCACGAGAGAACAAAACAGAGTGGGAGAAGAAATGTCCAAACTAATAACTAAGTGAGAACTAAAGGAGGCAATACGCTGGGTGAGTGACATCACAATCAAAACTCACCCAGGCGTATGCGTAATGGTACAGGAACAGCAGCGGGACGAGGGCAAGGGGCATTACGCTGAGTGAGTGACATCACAATCAAAACTCACCCAGGCGTATGCGTAAAGGTACAGGGACAGCAGCGGGAACGGGGGCAAGAGGCATTACGCTGAGTGAGTGACATCACAATCAAAACTCACCCAGGCGTATGCGTAAAGGTACAGGGACAGCAGCGGGAACGGGGGCAAAAAGCATTACGCTGAGTGAGTGACATCACAATCAAAACTCACCCAGGCGTATGCGTAAAGGTACAGGGACAGCAGCGGGAACGGGGGCAAGGGCACTACGCTGAGTGAGTGACATCACAATCAAAACTCACCCAGGCGTATGCGTAAAGGTACAGGGACAGCAGCGGGAACGGGGGCAAGGGCACTACGCTGGGTGAGTGACATCACAATCAAAACTCACCCAGGCGTATGCGTAATGGTACAGGGACAGCAGCGGGGCGAGGGCATCGCCACCGGGGCGGCTGGCTGTCCGAGCCGAGGGACAGAGTGCTGGAACAGTGGCGGTGGCGAGGGTGTCGTCCACCGGGTAGCCGACTGTCGGAGCCGAGGAACAGAGTGCTGGAACAGTGGCGGTGGCGAGGGTGTCGTCCACCGGGTAGCCGCTGTCGGAGCCGAGGAACAGAGTGGCGCGCCACACCTTGGTGTGCGCGTCGGAACAGAGAGCTGGAACAGTGGCGGTGGCGAGGGTGTCGTCCACCGGGTAGCCGCTGTCGGAGCCGAGGAACAGAGTGCGCGCCACACCTTGGTGTGCGCGTCGGAACAGTGGCGGTGGCGAGGGCGTCGTCCACCGGGTAGCCGCTGTCGGGGCCGAGGAACAGAGTGCGCGCCACACCTTGGTGTGCGCGTCGGAACAGTGGCGGTGGCGAGGGTGTCGTCCACCGGGTAGCCGCTGTCGGAGCCGAGGAACAGAGTGCGCGCCACACCTTGGTGTGCGCGTCGGAACCGAGAGACGCATCTGGTGCGTCTGCGTGGAGGAGTGTGCCAAGCAGGAAGGTCTGGAAGATGCGCGTCGGCGCGCTGAGGTCTGGAGAGCGTGCCAAGCTCGAAGGTCTGGAAGATGCGCGTCTGTGCGCTGGTACGGAGGAGCGTGCCAAGCTCGAAGGTCTGGAAGATGCGCGTCGGCGCGCTGAGGTCTGGAGAGCGTGCCAAGCTCGAAGGTCTGGAAGATGCGCGTCTGTGCGCTGGTACGGAGGAGCGTGCCAAGCTCGAAGGTCTGGAAGATGCGCGTCTGTGCGCTGGTACGGAGGAGCGTGCCAAGCTCGAAGGTCTGGAAGATGCGCGTCTGTGCGCTGGTACGGAGGAGCGTGCCAAGCTCGAAGGTCTGAAGTGGAACACTGGAATACCTCCCGTAGAGGATTAGAGAGCGCAGTACAGTGTCTCCCTCCAGGCAAACGGCGGCAGGTGGCGAAGGCTTGAGCGCATCTGGCGCGCTGGTCTGGAGTGGAACACTGGAATACCTCCCGTAGAGAATTAGAGAGCGCAGTTCAATGTCTCCCTCCAGGCAAACGGCGACAGGTGGCCAAAGCCCTTGAAGATGCGCGTTGCGCGCTGGTGACTGGAGAGCGTGCCAAGCCTGAGGGTCCGGGAGATGCGCGTTGGTCTAGATGTGCGTCAGGACGAACAGCTGCGCTGGGGTCTGCAGTGGAACGCTGGGGTGCCTCCCGTGGAAGTTACAGGGAGCGCAGAACAGTCTCCTCCACAGGCTACGGCGACAGCAGACGAAGGCTGGAGCAAAACATCTCAAGGCTGGAGAGATCCATCTTACAGCATTGGTAGACCAGGGGATCTCCCGAAAGAGTCTAGATGTTAGAGAATATGACTCAGCATGAATACAACACGACCCCACGCCGAAACGAGGGGAAGAGCCCTGGTATTTAAAGCCCACAGGGGAACTAATTAGCCTGCCACCACAGGTGCGAGAGGTAATTGATAATAGTCCAGGTGTGGCCACTGAGAGTAAACGAGAGTAAAGAACGAGAGGGTGGGGGCTAGAGAGAGTGAGTGAGAAGGGAATTTCTAACAGTAGGCTTTAAAGAAACAGAGAAAAGGTGGTGAGCAGCGGGCAAAACCTCACAGTATGAGCTTCTAGAGAGACAGTAGGATCTATCAAATATCAAATATCCACACGGGTCCTTCTGGGTTTAGATGTCCACATTTATTTAGTAAGAATAAAAGAACAAAAGACAAAATGCACAATATTCAATGAATGGTCATTCTTCCTAAGCGAAGAGACAGATGCAAATATCCAATCAAACAAACTTTACCCCGGTAGGCTATAAACTGTGTCCCTCAGAACAATGATAGAGTGACTGAGTGAATGTAACTCCTAATGACCTCATCTTTCACAACTCAGCATCTTCAAGATCAATTTAAATCCAAAACCCTGGGTAGAGGAGCTGTGAATGTCACTGATCTCTACTTCAGCTCACAAAACTCAGCCTCCCCAAAGTAATCTACATAAAGTCCAGGATAGAGAGGCTGAGTGAATGTGGTGTTGACTCTGTGCAGGAGGGTCATGGTGTCAGAGACGCTGTAGAAGGACAGAGTACCTGCCCTGTGATCCAGGTACACTCCTATTCTGGAGGACCAGGGGCCCGGTACTGTTATGCTCTTGTTATTGTAGAGGAAGATGTAATCACCTGGAGGACTGCAATATAAAGCCCAGGATTTGGAATTGTATCCAAATCCACTGTCCACCCCGGTGCCTGTTCTACTAATGTCTTTGTAGGAGGCTGCTACAGAAAGCCATGTTCCACTCCACTCCACCTCCCAGTAACAGCGTCCAGTCAGACCTTCTCTACCCAGAACCTGACGCCATTCAATAAATCTTTCTGGGTGATTAGGATATGACTGCTTTTCATACACATATGTTGCTTTTCTGTTCCCCTCAGACAAAGACACAAATGTGTGTGCTGTGTTTGGGTCCAGTGTGATCTGAGAGGAATATTGTAAGAAGTCAGCTCTGGTCTTGGGCTCTGTGCAGACATCACAGGCCACATCTGCAGGTCCAGCATAACAGTGATCAGGAGGAGCATCTTGGAGTCCGGTCTTCATTAGTTGTTCTATCACTTCAGCCAGCATGTTGGTTTTCTTCAGAACAGGCCTCGGAGTAAAAGTCTCCCTGCACTGGGGACATGTGTAGATCCCCCTCTGATCATCGTGATCCCAGCAGTCTGTAATACAGCCCATACAGTAGCTGTGTGCACAGGGAATAGTTACCGGATCCTTCAGTACATCCAGACAGAGAGAACAGCACCACTGGTCCCGGTACAGATCAACTCCTTGCTGCGCCATTTTATTCTACAAAGACAACGACAAGAGTGAACTCTGATCGTGTGGGTGGGAGGTGCTTCCTGGTTATATAGTGAATGTAGAAACACACTCCGACACCCTGAAACAGACAATACAGCAAAATAAGCTGACAAAGTTTTACATACATGCATGTTGTAACTGAGGGGTACAATTCCCTGACTGTATTACTAGATATGATACTTACTACCACTACCTTTGTACTTAATATTCGGCCACCCAGTACACGGCATAAATATATTATCATAAACACTCTCACGTAGATGAAACGGATCCAACACAAATGTACGAAGTCGAAACAGGTCTTTATTTCTACACAGCGATGGTGTGTAGAACAAGCACTTAATCACTTAATTACATTTATGAATTGAAATAGTATGCACTTTTATGGCAAAGAGTATTCGTCGGTATATCAATAGAGAATGTCCAATCTCTGAAGGCGCAGGTGGTAAATATACGACCTGGAATAGTTAAGGAATAACAGCAATGATACTTTAATGATTATATACTAGATACACTAGAGGGGGTTAATCCGGTCGCTTGTAAGCCGACAGGAGTAGGAGGGGGGGGGGGTAGAATCCGGCTGCCTCGTCCGGCCAAGGGTATCCCAGGTGAACCCACTGTAGTGCCGTTCAATGCGCCGGCGATCCTTGGACCACAGATGAAAGCAGGTGGACTCTTTGTGGGCCGGCTCTCTCCGGTCCACGGGGGAGAGACGTGAAGCGACCTCGTCTTGCAGAGCATCTCCTCACCTTGCGTCCTCTCCAGGGGGGGGGGTTCCAACACACGGCAGTGTCGGGGGTCTTTATCCATGGAATAATCAAAGTATACAAAGCATAATCCGTGCCTGGGAAGGCGGGCTGTCGTCGGTAGAATAATCCGGTATACAGGTCCACTCGCTCGTCGGCTCTGGGGCTCCTCGGGTGCAGCTTCACATGGGGTCAACCACCCTGGGTAAGCAGCCAGTTCTCTGCCCGAAACGATGGGGTACTGACTACGGTAGTATTCTCACCGCACGAAGCACTATATATTAACAGACTATTATTAGCTTAATAGACTACGTCCAACTCGACGATATAGTGCCAAATATGACTATTCAAATATTAATATACACGATGTCTCAATACCGATGGTAGGCGAACTTGGCCTTACTCCCACACGTGGCGTCGCGGGGAGGCTTTACGTCTGTGACTCTATTGGAGGGTAAGAAACTGGACTGAAAAGAAAGTCCTACTTTAGTAGCGCAGTATATATACGCACTATGAACAAATAGTCCCATTAGTGGTGCGGTAGCCAGATTCCTACGCGGAACTAGGACTTGTTCGTACATGTGGAGCGGTACGTTTGAACTGGGTCTGAGGGGTATGGCAGCCTGGCACCAAGGTCTCGACCAATAGTAGAATGGAGACTATTATGGGATGTTCAGTAGGCTAGAATGGATATTCAATGCATATTGTACAAGGAATATACAAGGGATATCAGGGAATATTAGAGAATATACAAATACAATTAAATATATATATATAAATAAATATATATATTCGGTTTAATCTGGCCCTTCACAACAGCCACCCCCTGAATAGGTCCCAGACCTAATCAGTTAAACAGAGACAGATTAATCGCGTTGTCTATTTACACATAAGGGTTTGCTGTAGGGGTCAGTCAACTTCACAAAGTCATAGGGTTGTAGGGTCATGGTCATCATCGATTGTGTCTGGGAGTCGAGGCAGTTCTATGAGCCTTGCCACGGGACGGGTGTAAGTGCGACCCTGGACGAGCACTTCAGCTGCTCGGACCTTGCCGTCGGCACCGGTGATCACTTTGCTTACGCGGCCGGCCGGCCACATAGCTCTGGGCAGTGATTGATCAATAATCATGACGACTGTTCCTTCTGTCAAATTGTCTCTCTCCTTTACCCACTTCTGGCGGGTCTGTAGAGACGGTAGGTAGTGCAGTAGGAAACTGTTCCAAAACTTGTCGGCTAATACTTGGCTGTACCTCCACATTCGTCGGCCGTTCGCTTCTTCAGGCCGGTACATTGTCTGTGGTAATGCAGGATCTAGCCGCCCCATCAGGAGTGTGTTGGGGGTAACTGGGTCGATATCCGCCACATCACTGGAGACATATCCGAGGGGCTTCGAGTTAAGTACTCCCTCAATCTCCGTGAGGACTGTCATTAGGACTTCTTCCGCCACAGTCTGGGCCCCAAGTACTGCGTACAGGGCTGTCTTTATGGAGCGCACTTCTCGTTCCCAAGTGCCACCGAAGTGGGGTGCGTTTGGGGGGTTGAATTGGAAATCAACCTGTGCTGGAGCGAGGTGGGTCTTAAGTTCTGGGCCCATAGCTTGGAAGCTCTCTCTCAGCTCTCTTTCGCCGCCTTTGAAGTTTGTCCCATGATCGGACAATAGGGTAGACGGTCTTCCTTTCCGTGATGTGAATCTTCGGAAGGCCATAAGGAATGAGTCTGTGCTCATGGTCGGGAGAAGCTCGATGTGTATCGCTCTGGTGGTCATGCATTTGAATACAATACCCCACCGCTTCTCGGTTCCTCTTCCTTTCTTTATGTGCAGCGGGCCAAAGCAGTCCATACCCGTTGAGTGGAATGGCTTGTCACCGATTCGGAGGCGACATGGAGGAAGGTCAGCCATCCTTGGTATGCTGGGCTGCGCGCGCCACTTGCGGCAGTCTAGACATGTTCGCTGGAAGCGTCGTACCGCCTCTCTTCCTTGTAGGATCCAGTAACGACGTCTGATTTCCGCGAAGACTCTTTCTGCTCCTGCGTGATGTACATCCTCATCGTATTTCTTTATAATCAGCTCTGTGACCTTGTGTCGGCTGTTCAATACGATCGGGTATTTAATGTCATTCGGTAGATTGGGGGCTCTGCGTAGGCGGCCACCCACTCTGATGAGGGTATGAGCGTCGCTCTCGGGGGCCAGATGAATTAATCTGCTGTCGGATGGGACGGGCTTTCCTCCCTGTAGACAGGCCAATTCATCGGGGAACGAGTCTCTCTGGGCTCGCTGCAGTAGAAGCAATTCTGCTTCCTCGTAGTTAGCTGCTGACATATCAGCGGGGGACTTGCACTCCGGGTGGTACCGCAGGAATGTTCTTTGTTGTGCACTCTCTATGGACGTGCAATCGTCTATGTTAGGGTCGGTGGAGGCTACGGTGCTCAATCCACAGAACACAGACTTCTTATTTTCCACCTCCTCTGGACTTGCTTCCCTCGGGATAGGCGTGGGCCACTGTCCTTCCGGGAGTCTTAGGAATGCGGGGCCGTCACTGTAGACATTGCGACGGGTGAGGTCATCCAGGGGCATCCCCCGGGTGATGACGTCAGCTGGGTTCTGTTTTGTATCAACGTAGCGCCACTCTGTTTCTCCGGTTAACTCTTCGGTTAAGTCTTGAATCTCGGTGACTCTGACTCCCACGAAGACTTTGTACTTGCATGAGTCCGATTTGATCCAGGCGAGTACCGTCGTGGAATCTGACCACAGGATTGTTCTAGACACCGGTATGGTGAGCTCACGTTGGTCTAGACGTGGGATAGATTGTTGCTTGCGTGGGGCTATTCTCGAGCGGGCGAGGACAAATGCTGTGTAGATCTCTCCCCCCTGGTCTTGGGCCCGCAAGTAGGCTACTGATCCGTATGCGACCTCTGAGGCGTCACTGAAGACGTGTAAGTCCATTTTACATGTCTCTGGCCTCACCGTGGGTGGGAAGTAGCTTCGGCGCATATTAACGCCTGGGAGTGAGTGGAGCTCCATCTCCCACTCTCTCCAGGTGGATGCAAGGTGTGCGGGAATGGGGTCGTCCCAGCCCTGGTCCTTGTCCCACAATGCTCGTACAATCATTTTTGCCCTGGTGGTGTACGGTAGAATACATCCTAGCGGGTCATATTGTCGGGCGAGTGTTGTGTACACACTCCGTCTGGTGGTCGGCGCCGCCGCCGGCCTTCCCTGCTCCGTAGTCAGGGGCTTGTGTCTGTAGTGAAGCGAATCTGTTTTGAATCGCCACACCAATCCCAGGGTCATCTCCTGGGCTTCTCCCGGGATTGTAGCCATCCAGGTCTCGCTGCTGGCTGCCTTGTCCTCGGAGGAGAGGCTGCGCAGTACTTGCGGATCGCTGCTGGCCCACTGCCTGAGATCAAAGCCGCCTTTGATCAATGAGGCGCGGAGTTTAATCAGGAGAGCCTCGGCTCCTTCCTGGGTTGAAAGGCTTTGTAGACAGTTGTCTACGTAGAAGCTGTTCTTTACGCTGTGTCGGACCTCTTCGTCCGCTGCTGGGTCCTCTGCTACATGTTTCTGTAGTGCAAATGTCGCACAGCAGGGGCTGCACGTCGTTCCGAAGGGGAGGACTTCCCATTGGTAGATGGCTGGGTGCTCATCTCCTGGCTTCTCTCTCCATAGGAACCGTAACAGGGGCTTGTCCGCCTCTACTAATCTCACCTGCAGGAACATTCCTTTAATGTCCCCGCTGATGGCCACCTTTTCCTGGCGGAAGCGGAGTAGAACGCCGAGTAGGGAGGGGCCGAGTGTGGGACCGGGCAGTAACTCTTTATTTAGATTTTGGGATCCGATCTGGTAGCTGCAGTTAAATACTATGCGGTCTTTACCGTTGTGATGGACCTTGTGGTGGGGCACGTACCACGATTCAGTGGTCTGGTCAGCCTCTTTAATGTCCATCTTTGTGACGTGTCCCGCTGTGATGAGCTTCTCAATCTCAGTGCGGTATACTCTCTTGGGCGGGGTTCTTGGCTAAGCGCCGCTCCGTGTTCAGCAGGTACCGTTCTGTGGCGTCTGTCTTGGCGTGGAAAGTAGGCATTCCTTCTCGCCGTAGGAGTGGCGTGGCGTATCTCAACACGCCGTTGACCGGGACTCTCTTGGTCCCTGTCTCGAGGAGGTGAATGGCGTAAATGTCATCTTTAGAGCGAATGTCTTTCTTTCCGTTCTTAAAGGGCATTTGTTCCAAGGTCCATAGCCGCTCTACGTGTTGCAGGAGTGCGGTTTCTCCCTCTGTGACTCGGGAGTGGAGACATCTAGTGGCTGTACTTCGGTTGAGAGATTTGGCGAGCGGGCCTTGGAGAGTCCATCCCAAACGGGTCTCGACTGCTGCAGGACAGCCTCGGGGTCCGGTATGAACCCGGTCTATCGGGACAATGAGGTCTGCATGGTCGGAGCCTATCAACAGGGTCGGCATAGCATTGTCTATGAGCGGGATCGGTAACTTGCGCAGATGTGCATATTTCTCCATCAGCTTGGCGACGGGGTATGTGTACCGCGACAGTCCTATTTCTTGGCTGGTGAAAGCGTCTGCAATCTGGTACCGTCGCTCAGGCTGGCCGCTTGCTGCGATAGAGAATGAGACATTCTCGCCCTTTATCGTCTTCAAATCTCGTCTTATTGTCCGAATTGTCATTTGGGTTTCGCTTCCCCGCAGCCCTAGCTGGGCCGCAGCGGAGGCGAGCAGCAGGGTCTTCTCTGACCCGTCATCGAGGACGGCGTAAGTGTCCAGGACTTTATTCTGGTAGCTTAGTGTCACACGCACTACTTTTAGGAGTACTCGGGCTCCACTGCTGCTGGCGGGATCGATGTACATGACGCTCGCTTTGCGGCTGGATGGTGCAGGTGAAGGGCGCCGTCTGTTACTGTCGTGAAGTATGTCCAGATGGGCTCCATCGCACTTGGTGCACCTTTTCTTTAAGCGGCATTCGGCTGCCATGTGTGAGCGCGCACAGCGAAAACAGCGCTTGTTGGACTTTATCCATTGACCTGCTTCCTCCGCGTTCAGCTTGGGGAAGGAGTCACATTGCGCTAGCCAGTGTTCTTTCTCACAGTAGGGGCACACTATCTTCCACTTCTCCGTTCTGGAGGGGGTACTGTGGCTCCTGCTGCTCGGTACTGACTCCGATTGGTGCATCACAGTCACCGATCTTCTTCCATCATTTAGTCGTCTGGTTCCTTCTCTGGAGCCAGGGGTGCTCCGTCCGAATGTATCTAGCCGTAGGCTGCTGACTTCTCTCGCCAGGAAGTCTGCTAGATCGAGGAGGTTCGGTTCGGGGCCATTCGGGTCTCTGTGGTCCCTCTGCCGCCTAAAGCGCTCCTGACGAGCGGGCGGCAGCTTCTCCAGGATCCTTTCCACATTTGAGTTGGCGTAAAGTTCATGCCTCCCCTTCTCTCTTTGCGCTCCCAACATCCCTACCAGGGACTGCACTCTGATGGACAGGTCGTCCAGTGCTCGATTGTCTATTGCTGGGGGTAAGCGGTCGATGTGTCGGATCTCCTGGATCACGTAATCCCATATGCGCCCATACCTCTGGTCCAATGCTACCAGCGCTGCTGTGTATGGGGTGGTGGAAGTCGCGTAGGCGAGCGCTATATTATGTGCGCGGGGCACCTTTAAGTGCTTCAGTAGGATGGCGTATTTGTGGCGTTCATCCAATACATCCACCAACATGGTCTCCAGACACATGCGGAGTTCTGTATACTGGGCCCGGTTCTCTTGGGTGAAGTCGGGTACCATAGGCGTGCCAATGTATGACGCTGACTGTGGATACATCGGCGAGCGTTGGGGGAGAGGCCTCCTAGGCGAGTCTCCTCCCGCTCCTTGGTATGGGCTGGTACCGGCAGTGTACCATGGCCCGCTTGTCCAGGTGCTGTTCCTCGGTGCGGGTCGTGCGTCGTGCTCACCCGTGTATAGAGTCGGGGGTCTGTAGCGCAGCTCCGCGGGAGTATAGCCTGGGCTGTACCGGACCTCCTGGTCCGGTAGAGTACTGTGCTGTCTTCGGGCGTGGTTCTCCTCCTCTTCCTCTTCGTCTTCAGTTAGGTCATCCAGTGCTTGTAGTCTCTGGTTTAGCCTCTCCACAGGATATGCTGCTCCTTCCCGGTTGCTAGGTCTCGCTTGGACCGGTGGGGGGAGGTGGTCTGTGGGGGGTATAGACCTCGTCTGTTGGTCAAGTTCAGGGTTGTTTACTCGGCTAGGGGATGCCGCCCTGGAGGTGTGTCTAGACGAGTTCCTGGAGCCTCTGGCGGAGGGAGAGGGTGTTGTCCGTCTGATCAGCTGTTCTATTAGTTGCGACTGCTGTCTGTCGCGCGCTGCGTCCCGTTGAGCACCGGCTCGTTCTCGGGCCACATTCTCTTCCATCTGAATGCGTCTTATTTCTAGACGTATCTGCTCGTGTTCGCTTCGCTGCTGGATCTGCAGTCGGTCGCGTTCAGCAGCGGCGTTCAGGCTGATGAGGAAGGCCTGCTGTAGGGTCCTCTCTGCCTCGCTGGGAGAAGGCGGTTGTATAGGGGAGCCTTCCCTCGGGGTACTCCTTGCGGAGCCTTGGAGTTCTATCTCCACGGTGCTCTCCCCGTCTTCTTCCGTGCCGAGTTCTCTCTCGGTAGCGTTGTATTCCTCCCGGGACTCATCGGGGACTACTTCTTCAGTACTGGCGGGGTGTGAAGTCATGTCTGGTTCCCACTGGTCCCCACCGTGAACTTGGTCAGTTACATTAGAGCCCGTAGGGGCCTCTATGGTCGGGGTAGTCTGGGCGTTGGGGTTAGACATACTTTTACTTTCTAGTTTTACCGCGTTTACTGTTAGTAGAAGACTAGGTTGTTGACTGACAGCGTAAGCCTCTAAGTACTGAGGGAGCCGTCGTTCGCGCTGCGGGCGTTGGTTAGGAGGATCGTTTCGTGGAGTGTTCATCATAGGCCATTTCAATATTAATAACACTATATTAATATTACACTAATTACCATCCGGCTCGAAGGACCAATTGTAACTGAGGGGTACAATTCCCTGACTGTATTACTAGATATGATACTTACTACCACTACCTTTGTACTTAATATTCGGCCACCCAGTACACGGCATAAATATATTATCATAAACACTCTCACGTAGATGAAACGGATCCAACACAAATGTACGAAGTCGAAACAGGTCTTTATTTCTACACAGCGATGGTGTGTAGAACAAGCACTTAATCACTTAATTACATTTATGAATTGAAATAGTATGCACTTTTATGGCAAAGAGTATTCGTCGGTATATCAATAGAGAATGTCCAATCTCTGAAGGCGCAGGTGGTAAATATACGACCTGGAATAGTTAAGGAATAACAGCAATGATACTTTAATGATTATATACTAGATACACTAGAGGGGGTTAATCCGGTCGCTTGTAAGCCGACAGGAGTAGGAGGGGGGGGGGGGGGTAGAATCCGGCTGCCTCGTCCGGCCAAGGGTATCCCAGGTGAACCCACTGTAGTGCCGTTCAATGCGCCGGCGATCCTTGGACCACAGATGAAAGCAGGTGGACTCTTTGTGGGCCGGCTCTCTCCGGTCCACGGGGGAGAGACGTGAAGCGACCTCGTCTTGCAGAGCATCTCCTCACCTTGCGTCCTCTCCAGGGGGGGGGGTTCCAACACACGGCAGTGTCGGGGGTCTTTATCCATGGAATAATCAAAGTATACAAAGCATAATCCGTGCCTGGGAAGGCGGGCTGTCGTCGGTAGAATAATCCGGTATACAGGTCCACTCGCTCGTCGGCTCTGGGGCTCCTCGGGTGCAGCTTCACATGGGGTCAACCACCCTGGGTAAGCAGCCAGTTCTCTGCCCGAAACGATGGGGTACTGACTACGGTAGTATTCTCACCGCACGAAGCACTATATATTAACAGACTATTATTAGCTTAATAGACTACGTCCAACTCGACGATATAGTGCCAAATATGACTATTCAAATATTAATATACACGATGTCTCAATACCGATGGTAGGCGAACTTGGCCTTACTCCCACACGTGGCGTCGCGGGGAGGCTTTACGTCTGTGACTCTATTGGAGGGTAAGAAACTGGACTGAAAAGAAAGTCCTACTTTAGTAGCGCAGTATATATACGCACTATGAACAAATAGTCCCATTAGTGGTGCGGTAGCCAGATTCCTACGCGGAACTAGGACTTGTTCGTACATGTGGAGCGGTACGTTTGAACTGGGTCTGAGGGGTATGGCAGCCTGGCACCAAGGTCTCGACCAATAGTAGAATGGAGACTATTATGGGATGTTCAGTAGGCTAGAATGGATATTCAATGCATATTGTACAAGGAATATACAAGGGATATCAGGGAATATTAGAGAATATACAAATACAATTAAATATATATATATAAATAAATATATATATTCGGTTTAATCTGGCCCTTCACAACACATGTTGTTGTCAGTGATGCAGTCGTAATATGGGCCAAGGCCAAACGCTGCGCGCATACATGTATCGGCATGGGCACACTGCTGACGAATGAACACGGACGGACGGGCGGCTGCCTCTTCACTTCCGCTCCCATGTTAACGGACGATAGTAGGCACACTGGCCGCAAGCGGGAGCGCGCCTCGCGAGCGGCTCCCGAGCGGCAAGCTATCTTTTCGCTTCAATCCTATTCGAGGCGGCGCGCCACACGCAAACTCTAGTCTGTAGTCTGTAGAATGCTCTGTTGAATGTGCATTCCTCCCTGCGCGCCGCGCGCTTATATATTCCCGGGGGGAGGTGTGTGCCTGGCCAGGCGCACGATCTCACGAGGGAGCCGCGCGTGAAATTCATTACGCCCCGAACTCACTGCTCACGAACGAATTTCACGTGCGGCTCCCTCGTGAGATCGCGCGCCTGGTCAGGCACACTGGACCTACGACTTGAGCGTGCGGAAGCGCACCGAGGAAGGCATATTTACATTGGGACAGCTGTAAATGCCTAGTCTATATGCAAAGTCAGTCATTTTAGAATGATGATCAGTGTGACTGTACTCCTGAAAGAGCAGCGTGTAGCCCCAGCAGCAGCAAGAGCTTATTATTATTATTATTATTATTATTATTATTATTATGCAACATTGTAATAGTTATAGGTATAAACAAACATACAGACAAACATTCAAGGCGTTTATTTGCAGATACAGACACAGCTGGTTGAACAACATCTATATCTGTGGTAATAATGCAGATATTCAATTGTATTTCTGTGACAATGCGCGTGGCGCGCCGCCTCAAATAGGATCGAGGCGAAAAAATAGCTTGCCGCTCGCCAGCCACTCGGGAGGCGCGCTCCCGCTCGCGGCCAGTGTGCCTACTATCGTCCGTTAACATGGGAGCGGAAGTGAAGAGGCAGCCGCCCGTCCGTCCGTCCGTGTTCGTTCGTGAGCAGTGAGTTCGGGCCGTTAGTCAGCAGTGTGCCCGTGCCGTATCTCTCCTCTTTCATGACAGTCGGAGCTGGGGACGAGACGGGCGGTCTTTTGTCACATAACACACGCCCAACACTCCACAAACAAGCACACACACACACACACACACACACACAGTCTTTGCATAATAATAGGATGCGCACAATTCTGCCTCAGTGACGAAGCCCAAACGTCGTTTGACCGCGTATGCCCAGCACTGCATCTGCACCCCTGGTTGTTGTCACTAACATAAAGCATATGAAATATAAATATATATAAGGATATAACGTAAATACACACTAACTAACAATAATGTAAACAATCTCACATGAATGAGTTGAACGACGTCTTGACTGGAGGCGGAGTGAAACAGTAACGTTCAAACTAAAATGGCCGCTCGGCGCACAGCATTATCGAGATGCCACCAGCTGCAGAACCACAGCACACGCAGGCTGGGGTCCCGCAGGCGTGAATATTAAAGGCAACCAACTTGTGTTCGGCTTTTCTCTGATTGGCCGCGACCCCCCGCCCCCACGCGCAGGCAAGCGCAGCCGTCCCACGTCCCAAATGAAATCCAAGGAGCAAGCGCGGCAGCGCGGGCAACCAACTTGTGTACCAGGCTGAATGAATGAATGAATGAAAACTTTATTTAACAGATTGCAGAATGGGTACAATACAGTACGGCTCAATACATACAATTGTTAAGGGGATGCAGACCTGAGAAAGACGTTTGTCTTGTTTCCATCAGGGTCCCCCATTTTCAATTCATATAGACATTTATGACATACACAACATAAGTAAAATAGTGCAGTGCAATAAAATAGTTAGTAAAATAGAATAAAATAATGCAATAGTGCATTGCAATAAAATAGTTATCATCGTATTTTTTCGGGAGGCCGGTAAGGAGTGCATTACAGTAGTCGAGTTGGCTTGAGATAAAGGCATGGATCAGGTTTTCAGCGTCCTTTTGATTTATAAATGGCCGTACTTTAGCTATGTTTCTAAGGTGGAAGAATTAAGTTTTTGTCAACTTGTTGATTGTGATTTAAAGCTTAGGTCTGAGTCTACCATAACACCAAGACTTAACTCACTCAAATACAGTTAGCAGCTGGATAGAACACAGATGGAAATTAGCCTCTGCTAAATCTGGTGCAAACATATTTTCATGTAACAATGATGAATTGTAAAAAAATATATATATATATATAAATAGATTCGGGGCTTGAGCCCAAGTAGCCACCCCCTAGCCCCGCCCCTGGTGCACACACTATGTATGGATGCAATACATCTTGATTATGCCAATAGCAGTGACCATACAACCTAATAAACCAAGGTCCTAAACATTATGCCAATAGCAGTAACCATACCACTAATTAAACAAGAGGGGGAAAAATACATTTGGAAGAGGATAATTGTAAATGTTTAAGGACCTTCTTTTTTTCGTTACAGCCCTAACATAAATATATTTATTAAAAAGATCCCTCGTCTAATAGATATCCTGACCCATTTCACGTGGAATGTAAATAAAGCAACATTTTCTAAGATGGCACTTTGTGAGGGGTTCAATAAGCCTCCTTTGGGACTGTATACAGGAGCAGCCTTCACATGAGAAAGAAAGTGACATCGCATACATTAACATAAGCGCTGGGAGCGAGTTAGCAAGACATTAAGGTGGTATTTATTTTGTTATGTAAAAATAATAGCTCTACATTCCAACAGCCATCACTTAGATGTTTGGTAAGTAACATGGCTCTCCCAGTCCCACCTGTTCTGCAGTAAGAATAAAATAGATTTTATGGTATCCCATTCCATTCCCACTTCACCTATAGTCAGGAGAGAACTCTACACTGCAAAATGGTCATTTGAAATAAAAACTTGTTAAAAGCAAATATGTGCTTGAAACAAGTAAAATAATCTGTCACTGCAGTTAGCAAATTTGTCTTTACAAGATTCTTGAAATAAGTCAAAATATCTAGGATTCTCTCCTGATGGATATCCAAAAAAAATCTGTTTACTGGAGGGAGGGACTGGGAGACCCATGTTACTGAACAAACAAAGATAGGTCTTGGACTTAAATATAAAAAAACACATTTCAAACCTGTTCAGATATTCTGCCCTCTTCAGTTGATGGAAATTAAGTTGCAGCAAAACAACCTACACAGACGTGTTTGTATTCCTTACATAATATGGTAAGTTTATATTCACTTTTACTAGACATTGCTTTTTAAAAAGGGGTTTTACTTAGTTACAATTAACCTCCAAACAGATGCTATCAGGCTACAAACACTAGCTCCAAGGTCACAGACACTAGTTAACCAATTAACCCTTCCCAAACCAGACAGAGCCAAGCAAACAGTCCCAACAGGAACTCAAACCAAATGCCAGCTAGAATCTAACAAATATTTCAACAAAACCAGGCCAAATTACAACAAACAAAAAACAACAAAGTCAATCTCAACAAAAGGTCCACCAACTAAACAAGGCCCCAATTTGTCACAAACGGGTCAATTGTGACAAATAGGGAGTCCACACGTGAAAAGCTATTTCCCAATATAATTTATTTAAACCTATATAACAAACAATAATTTATATAAACAATGAATATGTATGTATAAGAATGAGTGATGAATGCAATGTGTGGCGTGTGGTGTGGTGCAACGTGCAAGTAGGAATATTATAGTTCAAAAGGGTGGTGGATAACCTGTTCATGGAGAAGCAGAGAGAGAAGGTTAACTAGGGACATGATACAGGCAGCTCTCACTGCCCAGGTGAGTCCAATTGGGCTTCTTCTTCATCTTCTTGTAAATTTCCGGCAGTCTAGACACCTTTCGGTGTATTGCTGCCTAACTGTTCAATCATCTTCTTCTTCTTCCTTGGACTTAATGTCGGGTCGCAACCACAGAAAGGCGCATACCGCCACCTCCTGTACAACCCAGCGACTGGGCCAGATAACGCAAGAACCCGGCAAATAAAAGAAAACAATAACAATCAAATTAAAATAAACATAACCCCAGAATAAACAAAACAATACCCAGCCCTAACCTCACCACCCTGATTTGATGATGATTGATTTGATTTTTATTTAGTACATACAATTTATACAAAAGTATAAAAACAAGTGGTACAAGGATAACATGTGAAAGTCTGTCGACTTGTTTCCAACATGGTCCCAAGAAGAATACAATAAATCACAAAGAAAGAGTTAAGATAGATACAACAAGTAGATAAAATAGACAAGACAATTTTCTGAAAGAGCCTCATTACAGCATGTCATGTTCCTGTTCTTCAAGAGTGGTGGCCAAGCACCCTCTGCAACCTAATAAATGTAACCCTAAAACCTAACCACAACAAAGCACCATCATGAAGTGCAGCTAATGCTGCTACTTCCCGACTAGGCCCCCCTCTGTGATGCACTCACTGCCTCCTGAGTTCTGACTCTGGTCTTCTTGGTTACAAACCCCCTTATTTAACTCACCAATCACTTCCTCCCACCTCAGACCCTCCATACCCAAGTGATGAATTGCCACTTTAACTACCAACTTGATCCTTTCCGTTCTACTCTTAACCAAAGCTGTCGCATTAACCACTCCTGCCACAAAGGCCACAATATTAAATTTCTCCTCCCACACCCTCTTTTTAACTTCCTGCACCACCCTCTCCGCCAAATGCCCTTTCCCAACCCCCTGTCCCTTACCGTGATCTCCCTGACCTACCACCCTAGCCACCTCTGCATACGACATCTTTCCGTCCCTTCTCACTCTCTGAACCACTACCTCCCTTTTCATCACATCACAACCCCTAAACGCTACACTATGCCCCCCACCACAGCTACAACACTTCAGCCCCACTCCCTCTCCACACTTCCCATAATTATGTTCCCCGCCACACCTCGCACACCTCAGCTTCCTCCTACACGTAATGGCTATATGGCCAAACTCCTGGCACCTATAGCATCTCAGCAGATTCTGAACAAACTCCCTAACCCTGATCGCCATATACCCTACAAACACCTCTTTAGGAACAACCTCACCCTTAAAAACTGAATAACTACCGTCTCCGACTCTATCCTATCTGCTCCCCTCTTCATCCTCTCTGCACTCCTAACGTTCTCATTACGCCTGTTACTCTTCAAATCCCCTACCAGCTGCTCTATACTAACGTTGATTGGAATCCCAGTAATCACCCCCTTGCAACCAGTGGTGCAGTCGTAATATGGGAACTGGTAACACTGTGCGTGCATATGTGTGCGCGTCACTGACCATCAGCAGTGTAATCACTCTGCCTCAGTGATCATCTAGTAACACTGCGTGTAACCGCGTGTGACCACGACTGCACCACTGCTTGCAACCACCATCCCTTTTCTCCCCTACTCTCACTACTCTATAGACCTTCACTTTGCCAATGCTCCTCACTGTCCTTGCCTTCTCTACCTGCTCCAAACTCACACACCCTATAAACAAGTTCCCATCCCCCAACACCCTTCCGTACCTCACCTCTCCTAACTGCAAGTTATATTCCTAACTCCCTCTTCCCCCTCAAATCGCACCACTACATTCAACCCTTCTGCAGAACCCTTTCCTCTACCCTCATCCTCTGACCCACTCAAGCTATCTCCCCTCTCTTTCTTCCTCTTACTCCCCTTCCACTCACTTTCCCTACTCTTCTTCCCCACCTTTTTCCACCCTTCTCCCCACTACACTCCATACTGTCCCCACCCGTCCCCTTCCCTCTGTCATGGCCATTCTCATCCCTATCGCTGTCCATCTCTCCCATCTCACCCCATTTACTTCCATCATGTTCCTCCCAATACCCTGGACAGCCGCTCACAGGCCGGGGCGCGTGTATGCTTTTACCAACACGTTCGTGTTTCCGGGTTCCCGTTTTGCGCTCTGATTGGCCACTGACCTACGCGAGTACGCCCCCCTCGCTATGAGCGGCTGTGTCTGTGCGCTATTGTTTATTATTATCCGGCCACAGTGTGGGTTCTCTGGTCGGTGATGATGAGCTCAAATAGGTTATTATAATAAACACTGAATGGAGCAATATAGCCTTGTTGTTAGTTAGACAGCAGGCTATACGACGGTCTTCTTCAGTTGAGTTACACTTTGAAACATTTATAGCGAGTCTTGCTCTAGCGATGCATCATCACAACAACACGGGCGGCTCTACAACAACAATGGCTTATTTATATATAAAGAAGACAATCCCATCGCTAACAACAAGTACTATAGTCACACACAGGCCTGCCGTGTTTTATGAATGAAGTAGATTTTCATTTAAACATCTCTTTTGAAAAATGGGATTTTAATGATGATGATGATGATGATTATGATACAAGCAAGAAAGCCATCACAAGAAGATGGTTAAAACCAGAGGTACCTACACTACAGTGGACGAATGGATAGACGTAATTCATGACATAATACGTAATGGAAAAAATTTAATTTTCTATTAGAATTCAACTGGAAACATTCTATCGGATCTGGACGAAATGGACAGGATATGTTAAACTATACGGTCAGATTTTTGTTGAATTGTTAAAAGAACATTATGTGAACTTTACTTATTGCACAACAACTTAATAATTCTATTCTAACCTGTGTGGTACATTTGATAATCTTCCCAAGTTCACTCGCTAGATTGACTTTATTTTATTCTTTAACTTTTATTTTAAATATAATACAAATATAAATACTTTTGTCATAGGAAAGGAAATCGATAGAAATGTTTAAATTTCACAAACGTGTGGAGTCTAAGAGAAAGATGTGAAATGATAAAAGGACATGATTGTTTTCAAGAATAATTGCTGTATTGTGATTGTAATAATTGTGAATGAACAATGCAGAAACCAATGACCATCTTGAGAAATACAAAAAATAAAAAAAATACCAGCCAGATTTTTTACCGGCCAAAAATTATAAATATCTTTTTAGTATATTTCCATTAATTATATGTATTGTGTGTTTTCTCCACTCCACGCTATGGTAGTGCTTGTGCTAGCACACGAGATATGATTAGTTAATTAAAATATTTTTTATATATACAGTAGAATAAATATATACAGCATTATTGTACATGCTATCATACCGTGTTATATGGGTTATATGCAGGTGTATAAGTAGGTATATAGAAATATTATTATATGCAGGTATATTCAGACAGATATGGATTTTAAAATGTTAAAAAAAACGTTTAAATAGGTTTCTGACCATCAACTGTGTCCATCACCCAGGTTTCCTTCTGTTTTAGGAGTATTTTTAGATCCTTCATTTCTGCTGTCTTGGTTATGTGGAACATCTCCTGGATTCTAATGAGAAATAAAGACGTGCTTTTGACTGATGTAATTATAACAGATGTGGAATGTAGAAGGCTGTAATCGCCTCAGTCATACAATGGCAATAGTCTACGCTGTGTTAATTTTTGGTCGTAAGGTGGAAGTGGGGAAACGTGTCATATCTGACCTACGTGTTCGAGCTACATTTACATTTTTTCTTACAATTTGGCTTGCATGAACTACAACTCACAAAGCTTGTGTCAGCTAATATGTACTCTTACAACATGCTAATAGCATTAAAGGGGAACTATCTTATAAATGGCCTTTTTGAGTGTTTAGTATTGTTTCCTAGCTATGTGAACTTATATTAATATGATCTATGTCTCAAAATTCTCATATTGGCGCATTCTTCCAATTCTCCTCTCACAATATTCACCCTCACTGAACTGAGTCATTTGAAAATGTGCCCTATATGTGATGTCATAAAGACACCGCTGCATGTTAATGTTCAGGCGCAGTGGTTTAGGAGCCCAGGCTCAAAACAGCTCGAGATCTTGAGGTAGAAAAATGCTGTTTTTGAGGACTTGATTAGAAATACAAAACAATGAATAAAATATATATATATATTACAGAGGTGTTCCATAGACTCACAGGAATTGTGTAAAAGTGCCCAAATAGTGAAAGAAATAGTAAAATAGTTCCCCTTTAACGTTTATACGATGTGGGTAGTCATGTTGAAATTTCGTCAAATGATGCTAAGGCTTTAACTAGGGGTTGCGATCTCGTACCCGAGTTTGCAACGAGGCACTCCTGAGTTGACGCGCTGTTTTATTCGATCTTTTCTAGTAGGAAGTCGGAATTTCCAACCTCTGACTGTACGAGTCTGAACTCTGTTGCCTATACTCAATTTATATATATATTTATTCTCAGCGCATACATACATATCCACACCCAGTGGTGGAAGAAGTAGACACTAGACAGTTCCTTTACTTAAGTAAAAGTAGAAATACTCAGATAAACGAGTACTCTGATAAAAGTCCATTATGCTGCTCTGATTATGGCCTCTTGAAGTTGTCAGGTTTCAAATGTGAAAGTATAATCTTCATATATTTCCCATGTTTTCTAGGCAAAATATTTTTCTTCAAAGTAACTAGTAACTGATGGGTTCAGATGCCGGTATCCATCTGGCATAACTACCCGTCACTGTACGCCCACAATCGCTGCAATGTTCCTTTTTAATAACACACATTGCACACCATCATTTAGTTTTCGAACACAGCTTTATTTCAATAAGCTCAACCAACGGTTACATTTAACTTTTTGCACTCATGTTACAACATCAATTGTCTCCCTTTGACCCGTCTGCCTCGTCTCAGGTAGTGTCCCTGGTTACATTATACCTTAGTCAGTTTCTTGTACACCTTCATTATCCTGCACGACCCCAGCAGGGTCCTTCTGCTAAATTCTTTGGCCAGGATGTTCCCTTTCGCCTTCGATATTCCAAGAGCCGCCAGCAACCGGTCATTCTTTCTGTTCCATAGGCCTCTCGCTCCGATGACGAAGCCCCATGATTCAACTCTCTCCGTCCCGGGGTATTTGACTCTTATTGCTGGGCCCAGCTTCTTGTACTTCGTTCTCTTTTCACGCTCAGCTTTCACCAGCGTTGATGTGTTTACTTCGTATCTGACCGTCACACCTATTATTAGGGCCGTGTACCCTTTCCTCGCCACGATGTTTGGTACGTTCAACTTCCCCTTTTTGTCCCTCAGTCTCACCGCCCGGTCAACTACCCAGCCAAATTCACGGCTCACCTCGCTCAGCAGTTCGCATATGTCCTCGTGTCTCTTCATTCGGTTTCTCTTCAGGAAGCTGCACGTACCCAGTATGTGTTTCTGGGACACTCTCCCCGCACCGCCACACAGATTGCAGTGCGTTTTCCTCGCTCTCATGTCCACCACGTTCACTCTCAGTTTCAGGCATTTGATGAAGTGTCTGTCCTTAAACCCCACACTGTATGGGTTCCTGAGCCAGGAGTTGCTGAGTTTGTCATTTTTGAAACAGGCGGTTACCTCGCCCTGGACTGGGACGGTGGCCCATCTGTCGATTTCCTGGTCCCTCCAGTCATTGGGCTCAACCCACACCGGGTGCGTCTCCTCTGGGTCAGCCCTGAGTTGGGGTGCACCCCCCTCGTCTCCACCTGCATCCTTCCACAGTCGTTTCACCTTGAGTATGTCTACTGACTGGACGGTTATAGTCCTCACTCTGACGTCACCGCTTCTTGACATTCTCATGATCCTCCTCAGTTGTGTCCTCGGTACAATCCTACTGAGTCTGGGGATCTGTAGCCCCCCGTCCCTATTTCTGGCATGAAATAACCCGTTGTTCGTTGTCATTGGCAGGTGGAGCCATTCTTTGATACTATTTCTTATCGCAACATCCATGTTCTTGAGGACCCTGTTCCCTGCCACGGTAAGGTCTGATCTGTACAGCAGTTTGGGGATCATGTGGTCCTTCACCATGACCAACTTTTTAAAGGGTTTGATTGTGGCCTCCCCGATTAGGGCCAACCACGTCACGCACTGTTCTTGCAAGTCTGGGTCCTTTATACCCACTGCCGGGTCAATCTCGACCCCAAGGTACCTCTCTGCTGTACCCGGGCTGATCATGTCAATTTCTTCCTCGCCGAGCATCCACTTTTTGCAGTCGTTTATGACAATTTCATTCTCCCCATCCATTCTCACGACCATGAAGCCGTGGCACTTCCTCGTGTTCACTTTTAATCCTGTAGTCCCACAAAATAATTCCAGGATTTTTAGGTTGTACTCCATCCCCTCCCAGCTATCACTGAGGAGGACCAGGTTGTCCGCGAAGGCCAGCGTCGTCATCTTCCCGTCTCCCACTTTCACTCCCTTGCCCTTCAGCTCGAGGGTCGCCAGCAGGGGGTCAATAGCCATATTGAAAAGAAGGGGGGACATGGGGTCGCCCTGTTTCACCCCCACCTTCATCTCAACCTTGCAGACACTCTTATTGTTCTTAATGATCGATGTCGTGCACCTTGAATAAGAGTCTCTCACCACGCCGAGGATGTGTTCATCAACCCCTCTCTGCTCAAGTGCTGCCATGATATGTCCATGGGACACTGAGTCAAATGCCTTGGCAAAGTCAATTAGGACGACTCCCAGCGGCGTCCTGCCCCTCCTACTCACTTTGATTAATCCATCTAATAACATGAGATTTTCTGAGCAGCCAGCGGCCTCCACAAAGCCTTTCTGCCTCTCATTGATTTGGCAGGCACCCATCATCCTCTTTGTCAGGATCAACAAGTAGGATCTTAGCAGGATGGAGCCGGTTGTGATGGGTCTCCATTGGCCCTTCCATTTCTTTCTGTCATTCGTTTTTGGAACCAAGGTTGTCCGATTTTTTCTAAAGCGGTCTGGGATTTTACCGTTCAAAAGCATAGCTGTGTATAGACGGGCCATCTTCCTTCCATCTTTATCCCATTTCTTTATTTGATTTACCGACGCCCCGTCCCATCCTACTGCAGAGTCAGTCTTTAAGCTCTCCCTGGCTCTGCAGACCTCGTCGGGGCTTATCGGCATAGAAAGCATTTCGTTCAGGGTCCCCTGACCCGAGGAAAAACCCTGCAGTCCATTAAATTCTTTCTCATCGCCCCACAGGTCATTGTATGTTTTACAGATAACCTCGTCAGTCACTTCGCACGTGGTGGCTGTCTCAATGCCACTCATGATCCAGACTGCAAGGGCTTGTTTGTCTTTTTTAAACAGGTCCTGCATCTTGTCAAACTCACTCACAGAGGGTCCGGGAGTTGGGGCTCTGGTTAACCTTTTTGCGCCCATTTCCTTCAGGGCTGCTCTGACCTCATTCTCCACCTCACACTCCGACAGGGCCTCGTAGAGCATAGTGTCTGAGGCGGCGTTCGTTTTCTCAATGTTAGACAGTAAATCCCTTTTCACTTCATTAGGTATTTTAACCTTGGGGTAGGGGGTATTCAGAAGATGGGGCAGGGAGTCAATGTCCAACCTCACATCCTCTCCCTTATCCGTCTTTTTCTTTAGAGCCTGCACTTTGTGCCGTATCTGGCTGCTTGTCAGGCCAAATTTCTTCGCCGCTCTCATATAAAAGTGCTCTGTTCCCTCTTCACTTCTGAACATGTCCCACAATTGTTTTGTATTTTCAGTATTCCAGTTTTTGCTTTTTCTACTTTCTAGTTTTTCTAGTTTGGTTGTCTTCTTATCAGACTCTCTTGCTGTACAAGCCTCTCTTTGGAACTCAAGTCTGTGTTTTACTCTGACATGCTGTGTTAAGCTTCCCTTTGTTCCAAATGTCCTGGGGCAGTAGTCACATTCCAATCCCCCTCTGCGAACGACAGTACTTTGCACCTCCGCTCCCAGACCTTTTGGAGCATGGCATGAGATGGGCTGCATATTTGGGGACTTTTTCCCACAGTGGCTGCAAATAAACCTTTTCACCTTGTTATGCTTGGACATGTCGTGTCTCTTGACTACACCGGCCTTAGCCAAGGATAGGTTACATAAAACACATTTTTTTCCCACAAACGGGATGGGAATCACCACCCTCTGGCAACTCCTCATGTCCTCTGACTCCTTCTAGGTCCAGCAGAGTCGACTTGAGCCCTTTGTAATTCAAATCACTGTCTTTGTCCTCACATCCAGTTTTTCTTCTCTTAGGGCTTGGACTAACTGTGGGGCTGCTGGTATTATTCCCCTGTCGAGTCGGCCTCCTGTTTCTTCCAGGCGCCCCAACGGGGGACTTGGTACCTGGGCTAGCCAACAGTCTTCTTGTCCTCGATGGCGACAGGGCTGCTCTGACCTCATTCTCCACCTCACACTCCGACAGGGCCTCGTAGAGCATAGTGTCTGAGGCGGCGTTCGTTTTCTCAATGTTAGACAGTAAATCCCTTTTCACTTTATTAGGTATTTTAACCTTGGGGTAGGGGGTACTCAGAAGATGGGGCAGGGAGTCAATGTCCAACCTCACATCCTCTCCCTTATCCCTCTTTTTCTTTAGAGCCTGCACTTTGTGCCGTATCTGGCTGCTTGTCAGGCCAAATTTCTTCGCCGCTCTCATATAAAAGTGCTCTGTTCCCTCTTCACTTCTGAACATTTCCCATAATTGTTCTGTATTTTCAGTATTCCAGTTTTTGCTTTTTCTACTTTCTAGTTTTTCTAGTTTGGTTGTCTTCTTATCAGACTCTCTTGCTGTACAAGCCTCTCTTTGGAACTCAAGTCTGTGTTTTACTCTGACATGCTGTGTTAAGCTTCCCTTTGTTCCAAATGTCCTGGGGCAGTAGTCACATTCCAATCCCCCTCTGCGAACGACAGTACTTTGCACCTCCGCTCCCAGACCTTTTGGAGCATGGCATGAGATGGGCTGCATCTTTGGGGACTTTTTCCCACAGTGGCTGCAAATAAACCTTTTCACCTTGTTATGCTTGGACATGTCGTGTCTCTTGACTACACCGGCCTTAGCCAAGGATAGGTTACATGAAACACATTTTTTTCCCACAAACGGGATGGGAATCACCACCCTCTGGCAACTCCTCATGTCCTCTCCTTCTAGGTCCAGCAGAGTCGACTTGAGCCCTTTGTAATTCAAATCACTGTCTTTGTCCTCACATCCAGTTTTTCTTCTCTTAGGGCTTGGACTAACTGTGGGGCTGCTGGTATTATTCCCCTGTCGAGTCTGCCTCCTGTTTCTTCCAGGCGCCCCAACGGGGGACTTGGTACCTGGGCTAGCCAACAGTCTTCTTGTCCTCGATGGCGACAGCCTGGGAGAGGATTTCCCAGTTCTTGGAGTTAATTTCACTTCCATTTGGTCCATCTCTATTCACACACAACCTTCTCACTCTGTGTTACTTTTCAACTGAGCTAAGCTTCACAGGCTGGAAGCTGATTGGCCAGTTTCTTAAGTGGTCGTTTAATATGCTGCCCTGTTGTGTCCCGCCCCTCAGGAAATTTGAGCCTGGGGCAGACACTCCACTTCTGGTCTCTTTTACTTCATGTCATTTCAACTCTATTTCCGCCACTCAGCTGTACTATGTGGAGTACTGGCCTCCCAAATTTATTTGAGCCATCACCCAATACCGCCACCTTAGTACATGTTGCAAATATTTTGGAATATATTTTCTTGGGTCATACTCCGCCATATAGATTTTCAGAGTAATTCAGTATGACTACTTCTAGTATACTGTCCTTATACCTGTATCACTGTGCATATTATACTACAACTCTGTACATACATCTGATAAGCACTATTACTCAGTAGTACTCATTTATATATTTTATAACCAGTTTAATTACCTGTACATTGTATATTACTATTGCACTTTACTGTTACATTTGCACTCTGGTTGGAAACTTATTTTCGTTGTACTTTACTTGTGCTTGATTGAAAACTTTATTAACAGATTGCAGAATGGGTACAGTACAGTACAGCTCAATACACACAATTGTTAAGGGGATGCAGACCAGAGAAAGACTTTCGTCTTGTTTACATCAGGGTCCCCCATTTTCAATTCATCATAACATATATGACATACATGACATACAGATACAGTACTGTTACATCTAGACATTTATGACATACCAGATCTACAAATATACAGTACTCTTTAGGAGTACAAAAATGGTCTAAAAAGAAAGTATATACATTTGAGGGGGAAGAAACTGTACATTGTAGGAGATTGGGTAGGTGGGTGGGGGGAACTGTACCTGTACATGCTGTATAATGACAATTAATATATTTAATCTAATCTAACCGAACGCAGTAATAGTATAGTTGGTTTCAAAGTGACAACAATAACATTAAAAAAGGACCCAAGTGTATTTCCTGTTGCAATATTAGCTAATGCAATAATTGACAGGAAATACACTTGGGTTCAAACTGTCCCCTAGCAACACAAGTGAATCTTGATGCAAGATTATCTTATTTTCTAATTTGTCACATGTGGTGTCCCACAGCATACAGCACGCCTGTCAATCAACGTTCCTAAAATACATTTTTGTCCTTTCTTCTGAATCTTCAAACAATGACATTCGCCTCATCTCTTGGTGAATTCGTGAATCATATCAATCCCAACTGCCTCTGTTATTCCCCTTCGAATGTATATATTTTTTTATGAAATCTTTCTCTTAAACAGTAGGCCTACTGTATATTTGTATGTCTTGTATGTCATAAATGTCTTGATGAAACAGTACTATTCCGCCCTCAGTGTGTGTCTGTACACAAATCAACGGGTAGTGAACAAGAGTAAAGGAGATGCAGAAGCTGGAGCAAAGTTGATTGTCTTTACTGTCGTCTGTTCTCCAAGTACACATTTGTAAAACTGAAATACACAAAAAAAGAATATGTATCACACAATTGTTGTCAACGACATTGCATTACAGTATACAATACAAATACATTGTATGTGTATATAAGAAAGGTTGAGATCCAAGGCAGCTCTACAGTTTTTAAAAAGCCTTTAATAAGTGGCTTACATTATTTAGAAAAATCTTTTAAAAGTCCAACATGTTTCGGCCTACATGGCCTTCTTCAGGGTGTACACATTGTATGTGTAAATGACTTCAACTAAATGTAAAACTACTAAATGAGCTAAAGTTACAAATGTCACTTAATGCTGATGTGAATGTGCCCTTTAAATAAGGTGTAATATGTACAAAGTTCACTCAACTAAAATATGAAACAGAAAGTCCTGGCTTTGAGCTGACTGAGATTAGCATAGCATTAGCAACACAGGTAGGGCTAACCAGGAGCTAAAACAAATGTATCCAAACCGAAGCAAACATGTTAACTGAGCATTCACAGACGACTCACACATCTATAAACAAAATACAATATGATGCTTGCACAATACAAAAACTTACAAGCAACAATTTCCAAGGCACAGACAGAGCTGGAAAATAGGGACTGCAGCTGAGAGCAAACCCGGCAGCATCGCATGACTGAATCAGCCAATAGCATCAAAGCTAGAACAAGCTAAATAAAAATATTGCAATACTCAAAATGTCCACCAGAGGGAAAAAACACAATGACCAAAACATGTTGTCTTGTATGTGTCATAATGTCTTGATGAATTGAAAATGGGGGACCCTGATGTAAACAAGTCGAAAATGTTTCTCTGGTCTGCATCCCCTTAACAATTGTTTGTATTGAGCCGTACTGTATTGTACCCATTCTGCAATCTGTTAATAACGTTTTCAATCAATCAATCTGTTTCTACTTCACAGCTACCGTACATCAAATCTATTGCACCGCCTAGCGGCGACGATGGAATATTGTATGCTCAAATGCACGAATCTGCAGAGGGGAATACCAACATATCCCAAATAATCGGATTCAACGATTTAACGACGCCGATTTAACAGTCGTTTTTATGCACTAGAAAAATAATTTGTATAGATTTTTTAGTTTGTTTTTTTGACTGTCATAATTGTATGCCCTTGATGACCCATAGATTGTCGAATCGACGAATGAGAGAAGAAAGCGAGCGGCACTGGGTGACATCCTCGTGTGTTTCAGAGCTCCTTGGGTTCACAACAACGCTACAGTCGGCACGGGGAGAGGTGGGGTGCCCTGCGAGACAAGGTAACGTTAACGTTAATCCTACGTTTATTTTCTTATGGGTCTACTACCTTTGTTTCATGCATTTAACACGAAGGCAGCAGCCGTGATAACAAGCTAACATAACAACCTACGCGATATAGCCAAGATTAAACTGAAGCTTCCTGATTGTGTGTGATGGTTGAAACCTTTAAACCACTGATTGATTGATTGATTGATTGAAAATTGTATTAACAGATTGCAGAATGGGTACAGTACAGCTCAATACACACAATTGTTAAGGGGATGCAGACCAGAGAAAGACCTTCGTATTGTTTACATCAGGGTCCCCCATTTTCAATTAATAATGAATTGAATATCAATTACTGTAATTTAGTTTGGGGTAGTACTCATCAGACCCAACTTGAGCCCATACCGTCTGCAGGAACGAGCTCTACGAATAATCAGCTGTGTACATCGAAGTCATTCTTCTCAGCCTCTATTTCATAAGTTAGGTATCCTCAGTGTTTATCAAGTGAAGATCTCCAGATTGGTTTATTTGTGTATAGTTCTTTAAAAAGAGCCCTTCCCCCTTTCTTTCATGACATGTTTGCCCACAATGACCAATTTCATATTTGAGATATAAAAAAAAAAAAAAGTAATCGGAGTATAATTTTGCTTCTTGGAGAATGCCACATAATAAGCCCCCTAGGGCCTAGAAGGTTTTCAGGCAATTCTCCTTCACATCTCTTTGTGTATTATATTATATTATATTATATTATATTATATTATATGTAATTGTTTTTATGTGTGTAAATAAACAAAACAAACACTGCAATAGAATAAAGCTAATTTGCATATTTAAAACATTATGTGGGTCCACACCATTCTGATTGACAAGCTAAAAGCAATTGGTTTTGATAGTTTATCAGTGAGCTGGATACAATCCTACCTGGAGGGGAGGGAACAGATGGTGGAAGTAAACGGTACCCTATCCCCCCCCCCCCTCACAGTGAGCTGTAGCCTGTGGTGTTCCACAAGGAAGCATACTAGGACCGCTACTATTCCTAATTTATGCAAATGACATGTCGTCAGCTAGTGACTGCAACTTGTTCCTGTTTGCGGACGACTCAGCCCTGCTGGTCTCTGACAAGAACAAGTTACAGGTTGAAAAAGCCCTCAGCTCGGAAACTAGGCAAAATCTGCATATGGCTCGCCGACAACAAGCTATCATTACACATGGGCAAAACAGAGTCCATTCTCTTCGGTTCAAATAACAAACTCAGCAAGACCGACGGCTTCTCGGTTACAGTGGATGACAATATTATCACAAGGAAAGATGAAATTACCTACCTGGGTTCCATCCTAGAGGCTAATCTTTCCTGTGACAAAATGGCATCCAATGTAATAAAAAAAGTCAACCAACGAACGCGATTCTTGTACCGGATCTCCTCTCTGGTAAACAAGAATACCCTGAAGACTCTAGCAGGAGCACTCATTCAAGGGTACTACGACTATGCTTGCACCTCATGGTACCAAAGCACCTCAAAGGCACTAAAAAACTAATTACAAACATCTCAAAACAAGCTAGTCAGACTACTACTTGACCTGACTCCTAGAACCCACCTCACCCCTGCCCACTTTGACAACCTAGGATGGCTTAGAGTAGACGACAGACAGAGTACAGCAACTTGCAATGGGCCTGGTCTACAAGATACACTACGCGACCAAGGTACCCATGTACATGTCAAAATACTTCCCAAAGGTCAGTGAATACCACGATCACAACACCAGAGGGAGCTCCACAAATCATGTAAAACCCAGATTCGGCTCAAACAAGGGACTAAACACGTTTCGCAATTATGCCACATCAATGTGGAACGCCCTACCTAAAGCTGTAAAGGAATGTGAATCACTACCCACTTTCAAAAACACTCAAAAAACACCTACGTGAGACTGCAATTCGAAACTGGCCCCTACAAATGTCCTAACCTAGTTGTACAGTAAATTACCAAGTAAGGCTTTGTCAATATTCCAATGCACAGTGTAAAATGTGTGTGTGTCCCCTACCCAACCCCCCCCCCCCCCCCCCACCTCCAATGTACAGCCCTCACCCAACCCACCCAACCCCACCCCACCCAACCAACCTCCTCCAATGTACAGTTTCTACGCCAAATGTATATACACTCCTTTTCTGGACACTTTTGTATCACAAACAGTACTGTATTTGCAAATCTGATATGTCATAAATGTATAGATGTAGCAGTACTGTCTATCTGTATGTCATGTATGTCATATATGTTATGATGAATTGAAAATGGGGGACCCTGATGTAAACAGGACGAAAGTCTTTCTCTGGTCTGCATCCCCTTAACAATTGTATGTATTGAGCTGTACTGTACTGTACCCATTCTGCAATCTGTTAATAAACTTTTCAATCAATCAATCAATCAATCCACAAAACCTATTAATTGTCTGTGGAGCAGCACCCAGCCTTAATACCTGATGACATCACACGTTTGAGTCTTATTTCTCTGGAGAGAGTAGCTCATGTTCACAAATATCAATTGCACTTTCCCAGGCCATGGAACATTGTAACTCTTAATTTGGGTGGTGTTACCCTTTAATGTTATTGTTTCAGGTTTGTTAAATGTATCCTTGCATGCCTGTCCGGGCTGTTGACTGCATCAAAGCGTTGTTGCTTTTACAGTGACATGGCGATGCCTACTTCCCCAGTTCAATTCAACAAGTGGTCTCTTCTCTCCCAGTTCAGGAAGGATGCTGTCCCTGGAAAGGAGCATGTTGGGCGGAGCGAGACTCGTGAGGTGTGCCTTCAGCGTGAGCTCCCCTCGCCTCGTCCCGTCCGACAGCCAGGGGGCGTGCCACTACTCCTCTCTGCCACCGATGAACGGACACCACCGTCACACCTTCCAGAGAACCTCAGCACCGTACGGCTCCTTGGCGCGGCAGCTGCTTGGAAGCCGCGGCCATCTGGGCCGGCTGCCTCCTCCTCAGACCCAACGGGCCCCCCTGTCTCGGGGCCCTGACCCCCCGCCGTCCGCACGCGCGGCTAAAGTCAAGCTACGGACGCGGCTGCTGGTGACGCTGCTGATCGGCGGCGGCCTGCTGGGCGCATGGTGGTACGTGTACGCGGAGAAGCAGCAGATGCTGCAGAGGCAGCGCATCGAGCAGCTGAAGCGCGTGGCCCTGGGCCAGGGCGACTTCCACCTCACGGACCACAGGGGTCGGCCGAGGACCAAGGGGGACTTCCTGGGCGGCTGGGTGCTGCTGTACTTTGGCTTCACGCACTGTCCCGACATCTGCCCCGACGAGCTGGACAAGCTGAGCGCCGTGGTAGCCGCCCTGGACAAGGAGCCCTCGCTGCCCGCCGTCCAGCCGCTGTTCGTCACCGTGGACCCCGAGCGAGACGACGTGGCCGCCTTGGACAGGTACGTGAAGGACTTCCACCCGCGGCTGATCGGGCTGACGGGCACCGTGGAGGAGGTGAAGCAGGCGGGCCGGGACTACCGGGTGTACGCCAGCGCGGGCCCGAAGGACGAGGACGGGGACTACATTGTGGACCACACCATCCTGATCTACCTGGTGAACCCGGACGGCCTGTTCCTGGACTACTACAACCGGATGAAGTCCGAGGCGCAGATCGCGGCGAGCATCAGGAACCACATGAAGGTTCACACGAAGCTATGATGAGAGAAGGGGCGACCGTGCTGCAGACCTGTTCCCTCATCTCACCACTTTGCTGAGGCGTGTGTGGGTTTGAACAGCTCTGATAGAAAGGGTTAAACTATACTGAAAACACTTGTAATAACTTGTGATGCACTGATTGATGCATCATGCAGAGTCTATGAAGGATAATGGAAGTTATTCATTATTCTGTCATGAGGAATGATGTTGATCTACTACCCATAGGCTGTGTGGCGCAGAGGTACTCTAAGAAATACTGTTATGCAGGAGACCCGAGTTTGACTCCCGGGTAAAACAAACTTTCCCCTGAATTTCCCGAAAGGGATTAATAAAGGAACAGTTGACTTGACTTGATGTAGTAGTCATATATAGTAGTGATATCTCTCACACAAAATAAAGATAAGACTATAGAATGATTTAAAGAGTTGCACAAATATCTTTCAAGACGAGAAAATGTATAAAGAAAGAACAATAAAACTTTATGAAGTTGAGGGGTAATAGCTTTCCATTAAGGGTGGAACGGTTCACAAAATCGACGGTTCGGTTCGTATCATGGTTTTATGTTTACGGTTTTCGGTTCGGTATACGTTTTATTTTTATTTTTTATTTAACACTCAAAATACCATCATACATCAACATAAGATATATAGCCTAAAAATAATCCAACTTTTCAGTTATTCTCAAGCACGTAGTCATGCAAAAACTGAACGAATGAGGCCATTTGACATTATTTTTGACATTATTTTGACAGTGACGGTTAGAGCTAGGAGGGATTTTGGTACAGCAAGAGGGGAGGCATTGCTGATTTAAACATGCTTCTAATTTATTTGGTAAAAAAAAAGGTTTAGTAGCGGTCTCGACCCCCGGAGTCAGCATTGCCCTGCGGCTTGGGCCGATCGTCATACTAACTCGTTTGGCTGAGTTAGGGGGAGGGAAGTCGTGGGTGGTAATCTGGCGTTGTGGACAGCGACACCTACAGGTCAGGTCTGGGCGCCTGCTCAGCGAAAGGCAGGAAGTGGTGAAGGCAGCGTGTCGGAGGAAGCATGTGGTAGACTTCAGGGTTCCCTTGTACCGACCAGTAGGGGGAACATGCGCACAACGACCAGGTAGGGGAGGGGGGGAATTGGCATAATGACTAAATTGGGGGGAAAAGCATAGATTTTTTTTAACCTTTAATAATGTTTGGCACACAAAGACCAAACTGTCTGAAAAATATAGGCAACATTTGTCAAAGTATTAACTTTTAAATTATTAAACATTTCCATTTGTGGCCACATTATAGACAAAGGCCAACAAAGTATGCATAATGCTCAACCAGCACTAGACTTTATCAAAAAGTTAAAGTCACAGAAAAGATTAGGGTTTTAAATAAGGACGTTTATGGGGTTTCTTGTATTAATAATAATTTGCACTAAGGAATGTTGTAACTGTTGTTATCTTAAAAAAAAAAAAGAGATGTTACAAGGGAATGGGGAATATAAACCCCCCCACAGTGGTGTGTGGAGTTGGTACGTCCCAGCATTTCGGGCCGATTTTGGGATTCACCAACCGTCCCAATAAAACATATATAATTAATATTATATTATAATATATTGTCTATATTCATGTCTTGCCCGAAAGGTCTCAAATGGCCCTAAGAGAAAGCCCTTTTTGTCGTAAGTCCGTTGGTGAATGAGACCCAATGCCCCTATCATTTTCTACTAAGTGTACTTACCCTATTGTTCCACAGGGTGGCTCCATGTGGAGGAATATGGATGAATGAATGAATGAACTTTATTTAACAGATTGCAGAATGGGTACAATACAGTACGGCTCAATACATACAATAGGGGATGCAGACCAGAGAAAGACGTTTGTCTCGTTTACATCAGGGTCCCCCATTTTCAATTCATAGTGACATGGGTGAATACCATTTTCCAATACGAGATTAGCTTGTGGAAATCTTGACCGTTTAAAAGAGGCAGATTGCCAATTTCAAAATCAGACAAATCTAATCATCCAATCTTAAAAGATATTCCAGGGAATATGTAACCACATTGACATAGGCTTTGGTAAGCACTTGTTTTAAATGTCCGACAAACAATTCAAACTCCAATGCATTTAGTCGTCCAGATTTATTTTCTTTAACAAGTTGAGATTTCCTAATGTAGAGGAGACAATGCCATTGATGGAGTGGGATAGAAATGCAGCCATCTTACCTGGGTAAACTATTCTCAAATCATCACTCTCCATGACAACCAGTATTGTTTCATCAGCAATAGAATGCATGATTTATACTAAAACAGTGAAACATTCCAAATATTCTAAAAGCATTTAGACCTTTATTTTATTCATCCCTCAAAAGTATTGTCTTTGAGCTATTTTGAATTCTAGTTTACTATTTAAGAAAATGGAAATATTTCCTTTCAACCAAAAATATCATAAGTCATTATCCTGTCCATTAACACTTTCAGTACCCACCACGTGATAAGACGTTTTATCAGCCCAATGCCTGAATGCCCACCACGACAATTAGCGTTTTATTTTTTATTAGCGATCTGAATTCATATTTCATCAACCGAGTCTCCCGTTGGTATGCAGCCCCTGTAGGAGCTCAGATGTGAAAAAACCGCCCCCTATCGTCTCCCAGATGGTAATGCACCCTTTTGGAATGGACTCAATGAAAATGGATGAGAAAAGAAAAATCCGGAATCCACATTTTACTTCTCAGGCATGTAACCCGAGCCGATCGGATTCATTGTGGAGCCTCAGAACAGCGTGGAATACATGTGTACAGTATGTAGCGTTGGATCAATAAAAGCGATCAATTTTTGGAATGGCGATCAGGAATTGGAATGATCTTTTTGGAGAACATCTGATCTGAGGTAAGGAATCTATTTTACAAGTCTTGGGATAATCAGAGTTGTATTCGCTGAGATCTCAGCGTTTGCCCTATGTGTGATCTGTCTGTGTGTGCGATCGCTTTGAGGAAATCAGATAATCGATTTTTCAGATCGCCTATATAGCGTGCATACGTACACATATACTATCGATAATCTAGCGTTTATTTGAAAACTATTCATAATAGGCCGAAAAATGACAGTTTGTGTATTCTAGAATATTCCAGAAAAGGGCGATTATCATGGAATATAATAATAATTTTCCTTAAACGAGGGCTTTTCAAAATGATATAAAACGGAAATGAACCGATAAAAAAACAATCCGCTTCGACAATGTTGACTGGAAAACGAGTCATTGATAAGCGACGGGCAGATTAGACACATAGCCATAATTTAAAACATAGATTAGGTGTTATTAACGCTAACATTGAAGTGGATGGTGGGCATTCAAGCGGTAAATCAAGATTAAGCTTCGGCTCTGAAAGTGTTAACACATCTGTTAACTAGGGACAAATCAAATTTCTGCATTTGTGACATGCCTGCGCTCTTCTTCTGCATATGTGACATGCCTGGTGCGCCCAGCAATCACAGCGCAGGCATGTCACAAATGCAGAAGAAGAGAAGCCATTTTGATGCAACGCTGCCTCTGTGTTTACACGTTTATAAAAATTATTTAAAACGTTTATTAGCAACGCCGAGCTTTCAAACCATCACGTATCTCTGTCCGAAACCCTCGTGCAACTGTGACATTTCTCTGTGATACTTGTATAACGAACGGTTCGGGCAGAACCAGTTCTTCATGGTAAATCTAGGTTGGTTTGCTATGGACTAGCAAGTGACTGTGGATTCACTCGTCCAAAACCTGTTGGTGTGCATCACAGTCACGAAAGGGGCTAGCTGGTCCTGGACCTCTCTCCACACTGTTGGCACTCATTCTCATCTAAATATCCCACAGTGCGGCACCTCGCCACAGGGTGGTACGTTGGTGTGGATGGGGCCATCTGTGTGACATCATCATACTGCCAGTAATTATTTATTTTATTTTATTATTATTTATTTATTTTAACCCAGAGCCCCTACTTACGGAAGCGTATTGCCGCCACACCAGAAACAGAAAAAAAGATCACCATCACGTTATAACTTATTTTTATTTTTTTATCCACTTTTTCTCCTTATTTTCTATTCTTTTCCCATCCCAATTTCGTATCGCCAATTCTCCCCTTCAATTCTCCCCTCCCGTCTTGAACGTTGCTAGACTATGCCCCCCACTGGTCGGCTGTAGTGAGGATAGAAGCCTTGCATCACGTGTCCCCTCCGGTACACGAGGAGGCAGCCTGTCACATCTTTTCACCAGACAGCGCGGACTCTCAGTGGCGAGGAGTAACGTGTGGGAGGCTCACGCTGCCCCCGATACTTCCTGTCTCTGCTGTACAGGCGTCACCCAACCGACCTGTAGGAGTCGCTGTCCACAACGTCCAATCCCCACCAATCGACTTTCCACCCGCTACCTCTGCCAATTGAGATAGTATGACGACTGGCCCAAGCCGCAGGCAATGCTGATTCAGGGAGTCGAGACCGGAGTCTCTTGCATTGGTGACGAGCGCAATCTCCGCTACGCCAGCCAGCCGCCTACGTTATAACTTCTTGTTTTTAACATAAAACGTTTCACGTTATAACTTATAACGTGATAAGTTGGTCTCAGGCGGAGGTGGTCCTAGCCCCACACTCATCCTAACGAGCATAAGGATAGAACACAGACACTGTGTGTATTGTAACAGGGCACAGCTCCCTAAAACGCACAAAATGCGAGTAAACCGTGCGTAAAACCACAGTCTACATCACACATCCCTGCCATTTACAATAACAGCGGGATGACGATGAGGTCCCAGCACTAAGGACCGCATGAGAGACGGAGCGCTCAGTCCTGTGACTCCTGTCCATCAGATAGAACCTGACAAAAGAACCCGGGGAGGACCACCGCAGCGCAAATGTCCTCCACCCGAGACCCCTCTAAGCAGGGCAGAAGAGGCTGCCACACAACGAGTGGAATGCGCTCTGATGCCCGCAGGGTAAACCTGTCCAGCCAAGGTGTAACAAAGGACGATGCCCTTGCACAACCAATGCGACAGGCGTTGTTTTGACAGTGCTTTACCTTTGTTAGGGCCACCGTGACAAACAAACAGTTGACTGGTAGCCCTGAGGTCTCATGTGTGCTCAAGACTTATTGCAAGCGCACGAATATAGGACACAACAGGTGAAGGCTCCGTGAAACGTTTTATGTTAAAACAAGAAGTTATCACGTTATACTGATCTTTTCTTCCCGTTTCTGGTGTGGCAGCAATACGCTTCCGTACCTAATAACCAACTAAATAAAAAATGTCAAAGTATCCATTTTAAGCCTCTAACAGTGAATACCCTATTGTGTTGTAGTTTACACTATTATCAAAGGACAGTCTGTACAAAAATTAAATGATGCATACAGTATATAACCAGTGGCATTTCATTGATACTTTTTTATTGTTATTAAAGTTTAAACACTGCTTACAATGCTTCCCGGGAAAGCCAGTCCACGAGGGTTACACAGTAGACCGTCGGGTAGACAGAAAGCAGAAAGTTAAATATATCGCGCGTCGGGACTCAAAAGCCACTCCGGTTCTCGTCTGTGATCCGTCAAGCCGAGGTGATAAAAATTACACCCGGGTTTTTCCCGACTTCCACCGCTTTGTACCAAACTCTCCTTTTTTACTTGGAGAACACACCGTTGGAAGCGCCGGCGGGGGCCAGCGAGTCCTTGAGGGTTTTAAAGGTTTGGCTGAGGAGCGTGAGGCCCATGGTGTCGATGCACTCGTCCAGCCCCGCGGCCTGGTCCACCTCCACCGTGTAGTCGTTGGCCTGGGAGGAGAGGAGTGTTGTCAAAAATATCAATTTTTCTATACATATCGATTCTGAATATTTAAAACAGTTTCAATACTAATTTCCCGCAATATCGATACTTTAAGTTTCTGCACTATCGATTTTCAAAACAAAAATATATATTCCCCCCCAAGAGTAACTTTTTATTTGACAAAAAGTGATGTTTGGTGAAAGTTAGATTTGCACTTTATTAATCCCAATAGGGAAATTCATTCTTGTTTGATGATCAAGAGGCACCTTTTATTTGTTTTAAGTGAAGTTTGGTGAAAAAGCAAGTTATTGCACTATTAATCCCAATAGGGACATTCATCTTTGTTTGATCAAGAGTAACCTTTTATATATATATATATATATATATTTTTTTTTTTAAATGAAGATTGGTGAAAGTTAGGTTTGCACTTCAATCCCAATAGGGAAATTCATCTTGGTTTGATTTTTTTTGTGTCAAATAAAAACAAAGGTTATTTGAATGATTTCTAGTTTAAGAGAAAAAAATCGATTAAAATAGTAAATCGGATAAAAAAATTAAGAAAATCAGAGATTTTATTTTTAGGCCATATCACCCAGCCCTAAAACAAAGGGTTTATTTATATTTCTCTTCTCTTATAATACCAGAGAGAAGGTGAGGAGAATCGACCAGCAACAAAAGCTAAAAAAAAAAAAAATTTACATTTTAAGATTAAAATTAAAAAACACCCAGCCTATTTTATTATTTAGTATTATTGCACAATCAAAGCGGGCATGATGGCCACCCTGCATTTCACTGTATGCCCTGGTATGTACAGTATGTGACAAATAAACCTCTTGAATCTTGGTAGCAGGTTATTACAATACAACATATCTGTGTGACTCACTCACCAGCTGGAGGGACGCCAGCATGTATTTGCACGTTTCGAAGTTGTCCATGTCGTGGACGATGGAGGCCAAGGTTCTCCTGTGGCCCACGTCGCCGATGGCTGCTACGATCCTGTTCCCGTAGTCGTGGATGTCAAAGACCGGACGCACCTCCTAGAGAGGGAGGGAGAGAGAGAGGGAGGGGGGGTAGATCTCAGTGACGAGAACTGGGAGCACTGGGACAAAGTGAGGGAGGGGCCGCTCTCTTAACAGTCTGCAGTGTGATAGTAAAGGGTTAACCTTCTGTAGTGTGGTAGTGAAAGGGTTAACCTGCTGTTGTGTGGCAGCGAAAGGGTCAACCGTTTGATAGTGCGGCTGCGGCAGTGAAAGGGTTAAAGCTGCAATCTGATTTAGACGGGTTTCTCATCCACCTTCGACCTTTTCGGTGAGCGTGCAAAAAGAGGAACATAAATCCAGGTCAGAACGACGGGGCGGACTACAATATATTAGCATTTGTTAGCCGTGCTAGCGATCTCTAAACAATCGATCCATGCCAAAGCTAGATAATGTAAACGGTGAAAGACTCACACTCACAGCCATACTGCCGATTTGGCAAAATGGCATCCAGCCGTTTTCATTTGAAACATCTTTTAGTCAGAGCGCTGGTAGGGGGCCTCTCAGTCACGTGACTCAGATTGTTATTGCCGATTGGCTCCGAAGCGTTGTGTTTACAAGCAAAGAAACCCATCTATAAAACGTGGTGGTATTTTCATAATAACGGTCTTGAATGGTTTACCTCATCCCATTTATATTGTATTGTAAACACTCTGCATTGTATATTGTACATACCGTACTTTTCGGACTATAAGCCGTGGCTTTTTCCCCCATTTTTCGACCCTGCGGCTTATATAACGGTGCGGCTTATATGTGGACAAAAATCGAAATATTGCTTTTTTTACTGCATTGAAATGTTATTTATCTGTTCCCTTATTTACTTAATACAACTTGTAAATGAGTTAATTCTTGTTATTATGCACCACCACCCACAGAATCGAGAAAGAGCAATCAATCTGTCAATCCTTTCAGTGTCCGGGTTATATATGATGCCAAGTCTACATAATATTGGTTGTTTATAGCACAATAACATCTGATTTAATGTGATGGAAGAAGTGAAATGTGAGGTTTCCCGTGTTGAGTCAAATTAAGCCGCAGGCTCCACTCCTTACATATGGTAATTAAACATTAAAACACATGCGGCTTATATATGTACACATCATTCAATTTAGCTGCTGCGGCTTAGTCAGGTGCGGCTTATAGTGCGAAAAGTACGGTATGTATATTGAACATTTCTGTCTCGTTTACACTTGTTTAAGTACTTGACTTTCTATTTTATACTTACAAAAGTATCCTGTATTTCTGTATGACAACTAATAAAGAAACTTGAACTTGGTTTGATTTGTGGCTTTTCTGGAACTTTTCTTAATCCTCCACTGTTTACACACAAGACCCGCCGTCATTACACACATGTGAAGTTAAATTGAAGTTTGCCCCCAAATATGTTGACCCGAAATAGATTTACATGGATAGCTTGACAAGCTCCCATGTGGGGGCGTGGCTCCTCTTCCCAGTGCCACTCTGGTCTGACATGGGGCTGCTCGACTATAGCAAAAATTATTTTTATTGATATTGAAATCACGATTATTAAACACACGATTACTCACCGATTTGAGAACATCATCCATGTGACGACGACTGAATTTGTTTTGGTTTTAGCGAGAATGTGTGTTTGGGAAGTACTGAGCATATGACCGGATTAATTAAGAGACTTGGATTGGTACCTCTTCTACCACATTTTTGTACATTTAGTTTTGTATATTTTGTATAGCGTTTGATCTTTTACTCTTTGCTGTATGAAGCACAGAACCAAGCATTTCACTATAATGTACAACATGTACATGTGAAACTTGATTATACTACTCGATGTGTGCAAGTTTGTAAACAGACATTTTGATATCGTTTTGCTGTCGTTACATTTTCCCCAGGAATTCAAGGCAACACAGGGTGAGTAATTGTTATACAAATGATCATTTGGGGGGTGAAATGTTCCTTTAAGTATATAATGGAAGACGTGTAGGAAACGCTAAGCATTGCAGCTGGTTAAAAGTCCCCCCCCCCCCCCCCCCCCCCCAAGGCTCATTAGTACCTGCATCGCTAGCGTTGGTCGTATCTTGTCCTCCCAGGCCTTGACTCTCAGTGACAGAGATGTATCCTGGCCGAAGCGCTGGGAGTTCACCACAAACTGCTCCTGGAGGGGGAGGTGTCAGGCGGAGGCATCAATCAATCACTCAATCAATCAATCAGGCAGAGGTTCAGTGAATCACTCAGCGGGACGACATGAATGACAGGGTTGGCTTTGTACAAGACAGCACACACACATACATCCTGAATTTCCCCAAGGGGATCAATAAAGGAATATCTTATCTTATACATACCACAAATTTCTTCATCTGGTCTTCATAGCTCAAATTCTCAAGCTCGGCCTCTGGCAAGAAATAATACATTTGAAATGAATAAATAAGTTACTTGGCTACCAACGCATGATCACAGTTGTGAAGTTTATTATTATTATTAATAATATATATATTTCTTTTGTACATTATACCTCGAGTTTGAGAAAGGCGTTTAAATAAATGTTATTATTATTAATAATAATAATACATTTGATTTAAATGTTAAGTATGGCAGCATATGGTCACCTGCTAACATGAAGTCTTCTCGCCCTCCACCACCAAACTCTGCTGGGATGTCGTCCGGTAGGGGATCGAACTCGTCATCGGAGTGGTCTTCATCATAAGAACAGATAACAGTCATCATTACAGACAGAACTCGTCATCAGAGTGGTCTTCATCATAAGAACAGATAACAGTCATCATCATTACAGACAGAACTCGTCATCAGAGTGGCCTTCATCATAAGAACAGATAACAGTCATCATTACAGACAGAACTCGTCATCAGAGTGGCCTTCATCATAAGAACAGATAACAGTCATCATTACAGACAGAACTCGACATCAGAGTGGCCTTCATCATAAGAACAGATAACAGTCATCATCATTACAGACAGAACTCGTCATCAGAGTGGCCTTCATCATAAGAACAGATAACAGTCATCATTACAGACAGAACTCGTCATCAGAGTAGCCTTCATCATAAGAACAGATAACAGTCATCATTACAGACAGAACTCCTGAAAATGTATGTGTCTGATAAAGAGATAGGGATATACGTGGATGAAAAAGGTATGTGTCTGATATGGATATATTATTAAAAGATTGTATAATTGGTTGATATGAATATACCGTAAATCCTCTAATAGTGGAGGGTACTCGAATAAAGGATGGGCCTCTTATAATGGCCGGGGATTTGATGCATGCAGACAAATACAGGCCGGTCTCCAATATAAGGTCGCAAAAAAAGTATTTTTTTTTATTTTTCGTGCCGTGATATAGAATGAGATAAACTCTTGCCAATGCAAATCAAGTGCTGCCTCCCGCTACACTGACTACCGTACATGAACGTTTCCCTCTGGTTGGCGTTAGCTTTAGCGCTAGCTAACATTGTCATCTAGATCTGTGGTGTCAGCTTGATGACGTTGACTTCGTTTGCAAACGTTAACATTCGCTATCAATATGGCGTTGGCAGGCGAGGCTGGCGTTGTCCAGTTGACACATTACAGATCATGATGCTATGATGATAGCGTTAGTAGCTAAAGCTATTGCCTGCATGTTATCAACAAGATAGTAGTCGAGAAGGTACAACACGCAAAATGGTCAGTGCGGACCCGCAACCTATAGACAGTTCCAACTTCAGTGTGTGAATTACGTTAATCCCACAATTACTCAACTGCACTCAATATTTAAATACCAATGCTAGTCTAAATAAATGTAGACAGACAATGTACGTATTAAAAAATAGAATGAGCATGTCCATGTTTTTTCCATGTTTTTTCCCATGTTTTGCAATAAAAGTCTGAAAATGAAGGGATTATGTCCATGAGTGTCATTTTTAGAAATTAAGGCCTGCCTCTTATATAAGCCTCTCTCTAATAAAGGCCTGGTGCTCTTTGCAGCTGAGGTAAATACAAGACCCGTCCTATATTTGAGGATTTACGGTAGATAATGTATGTAATAAGCTAAATAGTATATTATGCTGTATTGGATTGTGAATTATATGAGTATGTATTTTATTATGAATTTGATTATTTATTATTATTATTATAGTATTTATTATTGTTGTTTTAATTGTCTGTATGACATGTGAATGTTGTGAGTGTATAAAGTCTGTAACTGTATTTTACGTGTTATGGTGGGGCTAATGGGGATCCAAATAAACTTAAACTAGTCATCAGAGTGGTCTTCATCATAACAGATAACAATCATCATTATAGACAGAACAGAATTACTATTAGTCTTTCTCTCTGGCTTTACGCTCAGCATTACAGCTAAAAGGAACACGCCTAGCTTAGCACAAATGAATGGAAGCGGAATGGCTAGCTGTTGGCCAACAACACCACCTCTCCGGGAGTCTTAAGCTAGGCTATAGCGGGGTCCGTATCCACTCCCATTCATATTGGTCACACCACTGTTACCGTTGAGCCTGTCTGGCTGCTCCAGGTCCTCCCCCTGCTCCACCTCCTCCACCTCCTCCAGCTGCAGGTAGGTCCTCCTCAGCTCCTCGGGAGACATGAACACACCCTGGAACAAAACAAAGGGTTAGCCTGAGGCCATGTCCAGACAAAACCGATTTCGGTCGTATCAGTCAAAGTATTTGATCGTATGTACCTTTCATCCACACGGAACTGCGTTCTGGCAGCCTGAAGATGCTACTTTCTGAGACCGGCTCTCAGAGTGCGCAATTCTGAAGACGCCCCCCTTGCGTCACCATCTTTACAAGCTATACGCGTCTTCTCCTGAACCGATGACGCGATAGCCCACCTCTCCCTTAACACTTTAATCGCCGGAGACGCCGAAACTCGTCATTCCCCGCCATGCTCATTCTGCCGAAGACGCCGTAACACGTCTTTGACATCAATATTTCAAAAATCTGTGATCGAAATCATATTTCTCCCCCGGGGACCTGAGATATACTGCTGAGCTCCACTCAACTCTCTAACGGTTCAAGAGCGCCATCTGGTGGCCGATCGGCAGATCGCCCAACACGAAGTGATCTGTGGATGAAGTGGTGCTCACCCATATTTAGTCCGGGCACTCGCTATCGTTAGAGGGACTCCATCTTGACACAGTGAACATTGATCGGTGCAAATAACTCGATAAACAACATGATTTGGACGTATATACTATTATACAACCTGGAAATGGATCGGGTATTTATACATCCCATAATAGGAATATCTCTGCTCCACGCTCATCGCCCAACGGCGCGAGGAAGATACGGTAAGATCCAGCGTTATTTTCCAACGTGTTCTTTACTAACTGCTCTGATGATCATATCACCCACACTAGATGAATGATATAACGTTGCCCACGGAATTATAAACGACCCCCCGTCCATCCGGTCAACATCAGATCATACGTAGTAACTCCTAGAAGCACATCCAGTTGAAATTTTTTATCTCGCACAGATTCCTACCAAACTGTATTTGATCATCAATATAATGCATTTAGGGCTATATATCAAGTTCTGGAGAAAGCTGCAGAAAATGATAAAAACATACTTATACTTTAGACCGTATTTTAGTATGAATATGTGAATGAAAAAGTATAATGTTGCTACACCCTGAACAATAGATATAGGACATTGAATGGGCCATAATAATGTCAATTTAGCAATACAATTTAAAAAGTTATAGCCCTGCAAAAAAGGGGAACTTCTCCATAGACAAATAGAGATGGCGAGGGATGGTCAGTTATGAATGAAGTTATGGCCTTTTTACAGACAACTTTTGCTAGTCGAAAGGACAGGACACACACAGGGACAAGTTAAACATCAATCAATTAATTTAATACAACACAGGTAGTTTGAGCTGCCTCCGACCGCACCACGGGGCTATTATATTATATACGGCTTTGAGCTCTCTCTCTCTCCTGCCGATTAAAATCTTTGAATCTTGAGACGTTTTCGTTTTTACAGAAACCTTTTTTTAAATGAAAACAAAAAAGATCAAAATCGTTTTCATCTGGACAAGGCCTGAGACTCCTCTCTTAACACATTGTGTGCCATAAACAGCGTAAGTCGTTATTGCCCGCCATGCGTTGAACGCCAATAACGGCGTAAATCGTTTTTGGGATCAATATTTAATTTTTTCGCCATGGCATTCATAATTCATCCAGCCTCTCTCCGGACTGCAGCGGCACCCTGTCTGAGATTGCAACGCCTCAATACCGCAGCCTGGTGGATGGTCAGGCGAGTTACACTCACGCCAGACCGGAAGTGGCGATCGGTGCATCGAGGAAATCCCTCCGGCAGTCATATCTTGTTACGTGGGTCCAGACAAACGCTCGAGTGCATTTAGATCGCTTTCAAAACGCAATAATCGATATGATTTAGGCGTTTATTGCGCCATACAAACCGGAAATGGATCAAGGAGATCGACGTCAAATAATTGGGATCTTTTTCCTCCAGTCTCATCGGCGAACGGTAAGAGGACACTAACGTTATTCTCAGCCCAATTGTCAATTTATTTGTTTGCAATCAATCTGATAAATATATCAACCCATACTAAATAAAGCCGTTACTGACGATCAAGGAATTATAAACGACGCATGATGAAGCATAATATATTGCGTTTTTGGAATTATAGCAGAAAAGCTTAAAAACAGACTTAAATTCTAGACGGTATTAACACAACAATGTATGAATGAAAAAATATAACGTTCCCACATCCGGAACGATAGATAATCGATGTTGAATGGGCCATAGCAATGCAGATATAGCTATAATATTTAAAAAGTTATAGCCCTGCAAAGAAGGTAAACATCTCCATAGGCTCACAGCGCTGGCAGACTGGGTATAATGATGGGCACAATGCCCGGCGCCCAATGTGTTAACACTTTGGTTGCGACTTGTTAACATGGTTAAACGTGGTTGAATGCGCCCAGCACCCACTTCAATGATAGCGTTGTGAACGCATAATCTCTGTCTTAAATTATGGCTATGTATCTAATCTGCCCGTCGTTTATCAATGACTTGTTTGCAGTCAACATTGTCGAAACGGGATTTTTTTTTTTTATATATATAAATCGGTTCATTTCCGTTTTATAGCATTTTGAAAAGCCCTCGTTTTTCAGGAAAATATAGATTCCGTGATAAATGGCATTTACTGGAATATTCTGGCATACACAAAAAACGTTGTCATTTTTCGGCCTATTTATTAATCGTTTTCAAATAAACGCTAGATTATCGATAGTATATGTGTACTTATGCACGCTAGAGAAGCGATCTGAAAAATATATTCTCTCATTTCCTGATCGCACACACACATGGGGCACACGCTGATATCTCTGTGAAAATAGATCCGATTACCCCAAGACTGGTCAAATAAATTGCTTACCTCAGATCAGATGTTCTCCAAAAAGATTATTCCAATTCCTGATCGCCATTCCAAATATCGATCGCGTTTATTAATTCAGTGCTGGGTACTGTAAATATGTATTCCACACGTTTTCCGGCTCGGCGATCACTTGGGTCTCTTCAGATGCCTCGCCGGAGAAATAACATGAGGAGGCTGGACCCCCCCCACCCCCCACCATCAGTCTAATCCAGGGGTAGGCAACCCTAGGCACGCGTGCCTGCATAGGCACGCGTGCCTGCATAGGCACGCGGGGGCATTTGCATAGGCACAGGGGGCAGCAGTGTAAAAAAAAAAAAAAAAAAACGTATATATATATATATTTTTTTTTGCTCTGGAAATATTATAGTGAAATATTTTGCACTGTTGTCGCATTTATCTTGTTGAAATCCTCCGACAGGTTCTTTTTACTACCACATATTTAATTGAGACCCTTTATTTGTTTATTATTTCAATTTAGCTGGAAATACATTGCTACATCATTCAGTAACATTTGCAGAGCCTTATAACAAAAACATTATTACGGTCACCATTGTGACCAGTGGGATTAATCAACAATTTTTATTATTTATTTTTCTATTTCATTGAAAAGCCATTTTTTAACTCAAAATGTGAGTATTACCAAGTCAACTTGTGTTCTTAAAACAATGACAATAAACATAGTTTTATTAGGTTGAAATAATGTGGTTGTGTACTTATTTTTCTGTTAACTTATTATGGATTGAAAACTGAAAACCTTAATGCACAGTAACTGAACTCAATATTTTTAAGTTCTGGTAACTTATTATTTTCTTTTTTTTTTACAGTAGTCTTGCGATCAATCAAAACTTATTTACACGATATACCTCACATTCACCCTCCATTCACATCCTGGTGTTCTCCTGGTGTTCTCCATTAGGCCTGTAGGTGGAGCTATGACAGCACACGTACAGTACACACACCGATGGTGTGTGATGTGTCCAAAAATGAATGGGCAAATGTGAGTGAAATGGTCGCACTGTATGCAGCTGTTTGTCTGCATTGCATCCCCCCCCCCCCCCCAACTCAGATTTAGGGTTGATACAACCATCATAATAATATTGTTAATAATAACAATAACAATAATGATGTAATAATGTAAAAACTATCATTAAAAATACCTGATTATGAGAAAAAGAAATTACGATGCATGGAATATTGTTGAGGCACACTAGTTACAACTATATTTCAAACAGGCACTCCATGTCAAAAAGGTTGCTGACCCCTGGTCTAATCCAATGGGGTGCAGTTACACAGGGAGAGACAATAGGGGGAGGTATTTTCCCAATGGAGCTCAGAGAGAGTCTGCAGCACTAGCGTGAGGCTCGATTGATGAAATATGAATTCAAATCGCTAATAAAAAAAAATACGACAAACAAACGCTATATAGCGTTGCTGGCATTCAACTGGCGGCATGAACTAACGACAAAACGCGTCCGTGGCACTCAAAGTGTTAACGGTGACAAAACATCCCGCCTTCGTCACCTCCCGCCTGGACTACTGCAACGGGGTCCTGTCCGGGGTCCAAAGCAAAACCCTGGACAGGCTCAAGTATGTTAAAAATTCAGCTGCCAGGGCTCTAACCCGCACCAAACCCTGGCAGCACATCACCCCCCACCCTCATCCACCTCCACTGGCTCCCCATCAAATCCTGCATCACCTTCAAAACCCTCCTGCTCACCTACAAATCCCTCCACGCTGTGGCACCTCAGTACCTCACTGACCTCCTCCACCCCTACACTCAGTCACGGTCCCTGCGATCCACGGACACTGGTCAGCTCTCAATCCCCCGAATCAGACTGTGGACCTTCGGGGGACAGAGCTTTCAGCGTGGGAGCTCCCACCCTCTGGAACTCCCTCCCCGCAGAACTCCGCAACGCCCCAACTCTGGACTCATTAAAAAAACTGCTCAAAACCCATCCTCTTCAACTTGGCCTTTAACTCCTAATTTCTCACTTTGTTGTGTCTGTCCACTATGTTAGTTACTTTTGTTATTTTTTCCCACCTATGTAAAGCGACCTTGGGTCTTTTGAAAGGCGCTATATAAAATAAAGTTATTATTATTATTATTAAAAACAAGCTCTTTTGATGGACGTTCTCCCAACGGACGCACATCTGAACAGTATTTACTGACCCAAGATCTGCCTGCCGTAAAATAAAGCTGCCAGAATAGTGGGTTTGGGGGCTGGCCTGCACGTCACACACACGTACCTTCTTCCTGAGGACCCTCCTCCGACTCCGCAGCTTCTCCTTCATCTTCAGCAGATAGATGTAGTTCAGGTCTGCGTTGGGGAAAACAAGTTAAATGAGTCAATGGGTGAGTTCCCCATGTTGGACACCTAAAGCCCTGTTCTCCTCCTTTATCAATGATGCCGTGGGCCGGGTCCATTCTCAGCACAATCCGTTCTTCATACTGGATACGAAGGTACAAGTTCAAGTTAAAGTTAAAGTTCCTTTTATTGCCACACGGCCAGGCCGGTGGAATTCAAGCACGGTGCAGGTGGTAGCTGCGACAATACACCACAAATAACATAAAAGACACATGGAACAGTACAGTACAGAATACACCACCTAAAACATATACACAACGGAACAGTACAGTACGAAAAAATACAGACATCAGGTGCAACGTAACAGAAACCAGATAAACATAACAGCATGGGGTAAATTTAAGAGGAGTTGGAGTTGAGCAGTTGTATGGCCTTGGGGAAGAAACTATGATTGAACCTCACAGTTCGACTACCCAGTGACCTGAACCTCCTACCAGAGGGGAGGTGTTGGAAGAGGTGGTGAACTGGGTGCAGAGGGTCACTAATGATTGTGGTTGAGCGTGTGATGGTATGATGTTTGTGTATGGAGTCCAGAGTGGGGCTCCCATTCCTAACTGCAACCATCAACTCCTCACTCAACTCGGGGGTGGTCCCCACCTCCCTAAAACAAGCCAGTCACACCAGTCATAAAAAAACCAGCCCTGAACCCCACGTCATAGGCAACTATCGTCCTGTCTCTCTTCTCTCCTTCCTTTCTAAAACACTTGAACGTGCTGTATCCAACCAACTTACTGCTTATCTCTTACAGAATGACATCCTAGACCCTAACCAGTCTGGCTTCCGGACTGGCCACTCCACAGAAACGGCCCTCATCGCAGTCACAGAGGCACTTCACTTAGCAAAAGCGAAAGGCCTCTCCTCTGTCCTGATTCTCCTAGATCTATCTGCAGCCTTCGACACAGTCAACCATCAGATCCTCCTCGCGGCCCTCGTAGGAATGGGAGTGGCTGGCTCTGTGCTGACATGATACCTCAATGGCCGCTCCTACCAAGTGTCATGGAGAGGGACTCTGTCGGCCACCCGCCCCCTGCGGAGGGGTGTCCCCCAGGGCTCGGTCCTAGGACCCCTTCTCTTCTCCCTCTACACTAAATCACTGGGTAACATTATCACGTCTCATGGCTTCTCGTATCATTGTTATGCCGATGATACTCAACTCTTCCTCTCATTCCCTCCCTCAGATATCCACGTCTCTGAGCGGATCTCGGCCTGTCTGTCCGGCATCTCCGCCTGGATGATGACCAACCACCTCAAACTGAACATAAGCAAAACAGAATTGCTCCACCTGCCGGCCAAATCCTCCCCCCTGACCGACCTTTCCATCACAGTCGAGAATGCAGCTGTGACCGCGTCCCTGACCGCCGAGAACCTTGGTGTTGTCCTCGACAACCAGTTGAACTTCTCTGCTCACATCGCAGCAACAACCAGAACCTGCAGATTCCTCCTGAGCAACGTCAGAAGGATCCGCCCCTTCCTGACAAAAGCCGCCTCGACTACTGCAACGCACTGCTCGCTGGCCTCCCGGCCACTGCCACCAAGCCTCTTCAACTCATTCAAAACGCAGCGACCCGCCTGAATTCAAACCTACCGAAGTCGGCCCATGTCACCCCACTTCTTAGGCCATGGTTGGACTAATGTTTTTGTGGCGTTTTTTTATACGTTTTTGAATACGTTTCATGTCCCTATTACACAGAAATGCGTTTTTTGGCGTTTTTTTGTGTATACGGCTGAAACGCTAAATTGTGTTTGCGTTTTGGAGAACCGCTAAAAAACGCGCCGACAACAGCGTGTAGTCAGCACGGAGCCGTTGTTGCGAAAACGCCCATGCGCAGTAGATACCATCTGCGTGCCCTTCCGGTGACAGAGAGCTGTCCCAAACCAAATAGCTGCAGCTACTATGTGTTGTCAAGTTATTGTTATAAGGACCCCAGTCCAAGCTACAACAGTCTGCATTCCCTTAACAATTGTTTGTATTGAGCCGTATTGTATTGTACCCATATGCAATATGTTAAAGAAAGTTTACATCCATTCATTCTGCTAGCATTACCGATTGGCACTGCCACTGGATAACATGAGCTAGTGTTAGCCATCAAACCCTGTTAGCTCAAAGCTCCTCTTTCAACTTAACAAGCATTAAACAAAATGGCCCAGTCATCTATTCACCTTTGTTTAATACACACAGCGTTGTCTCTAATGTTATCTAACCACTGATAGCTCCCGATATCATCAGTTTGGTGCTGGCTAAGTAGCGTGAGCTAACGTTAGCTTCTAGCCACAATGCTATACTGTTATAATGGCAAATTCCATTGACGTTAGCATGCAGCTAACAATGCTACCGATCTTTTTTTAGACTAAACTATCCGCTCTTGGTGGTCACTTGTGTTGATGTTAGTTTTGTTTCATCAACAAATGACAGGCAGAACACATAGTGAATGTATCCGTTTTGTTTATTGCACTTTTATTAGGCTTTGCTGAAAAAGAATTGCTGCATTGAGTAAATAGGCAAGATGGTGGCGCGGCATAGGCGCCTGCCTTGTTGACATTTTCTTTGCTGGAGCTTCCAGGAAGTGTATTGGCACATTCAAGTTCTGATTGGTTGAAATTGCCTTCATGTTTGCCACCTACTGCCACCTACTGCTTTGGCAGTGTACTACATCAGTGTGCTCAGGTGACAAAAACGAAAAAAAAAAACGAAAGTGTGACTCGAGGCGCACGACGTCGCGGCGAAACGCATATGACAATGATATGAAAATTAAACGAAAGGTGTAACCGCAGCTTTAGGGACCTGCACTGGCTCCCCATTGCTGCACGTATCCGCTTCAAGGCCCTCGACCTAGCATACCGTGCGGCAAAGGGAACCGATCCCGCCTACCTCCGGTCAATGGTCTCTAACTACACACCCTCAAGACCCCTACGCTCTGCATCTTCTGGCCGCCTCAGACCTACTCCTATCCAAGCTCCGGAAGAGAAGTCGCCTATTCTCAGTCCGTGCCCCACAATGGTGGAATGAACTACCCACCCCAGTTAGGACAGCCGAAACCCGTCCAATCTTTCGCCGTCAACTAAAGACGCACTTCTTCAACCATTATCTGAAATAATGAAGTTTTTTTTTAAATATCTAACCCTAACTAACCTTACTGTCATGCACTTATCCTAATAAACTAACCTACACTGTAACACGCAACACTTTGATGAACATTGTTACTCAGCTGATAGAGTTGTACCCTTCCTGATGACTTGTCGTACAGAACTTGTAAGTCACTTTAGATAAAAGCGTCAGCTAAATGACTAAATGTAAATGAGTGGGGAGTTTGCAGTTGATGGTTTTGGATGCCCTTTTTATGATCCTATCTAGTCTGTGTAGTGTGTGTTTGGGTGTGTTGCCGTACCATACAGTAATGGATAATGACAGAATGTTTTGTATTATGGCTGTGTAGAATTGGACCATTAAATTCTTCCTGACCTTGTATTTCCTGAGTTGTCTGAGGTGAAATAGTCTTTGATTAGCTGTTTTGAGTAGATGAGTGGTGTGATGGTCCCTGTTTAGTTTATTGTCGAGGGGGTGGCGCTGTGATAAACGCTGTGCTCTCAGAGTAGGCTTCAGTGTTTATTTCAGGGCTTGTACAGACTGAAGTAGGGCCGCGCTGACTTTGCATTAGTTTTGTGGCTAACTAGCCGTGCTGTGCTGTGCTGGGAAAGGACTCTACCGCTCAACAGCAGCGTTGTCAAGTAGGAGATAGAGCTAGTGGTCCAGAATTTGGAAAATTCTGAAGTTCAATGATATTTTTATGAATATTTCAAAGGCGGAATGAGAAAATATAACAATTTTTACTTCATTTTCTGAGCTTGTTACAGGCGGTCAGTAGGTCTGGTATTGTAGGGCATTGGGTCATTTACCTGGAAGATCTGGTCCATTCTTCAATTTGCGCTCAGGGGTATGGTCTGCAACAGAATGGTAATCGGTTAGGACTAGGTTTGGGTGGCATTACAGTATACCAAGGCATTCATTCCAATACCTCATACAATCTCTGCTCTGCAGAAAAAAAATGCTAGTTTGTAAAATACTAAACGTGTTATCAAGCGTGCATACACAAACAGTGTCTTCCATATGCCAGTGAACCAGCTCCAGACGTCTGGAAGCTCAAGTATACACAAACACAGTGTCTTACATATGCCAGTGAACCAGCTTGAGAAGTGTGGAAGCACAGATGGGTCTTTCCTTTTCCTCTTGCCTGCGTCGTCCAGCCCACTAGGAACCCTGTAGTACTTATTCCCTAACAACACACACAGACACAAGATAAGATAAGTTATTCCTTAATTGATCCCCTTGGGGATATTCGGGGCGTCATAGCAGCATGGGGGAGGGGGGGGTAGAAAGACATAAATATAGGCAATACAATTATAGTAGAGGTAAAACAGTGTAAACAATATATAAGCATATGAGCAAATAAACAGTGTAATCAAAAGGTGCAGATGAGGGTCTGTATGCCACATCAGTTATATAATATACATTACAATAAATATAGTCAATAAGACTTAGAATCTGAATATGTATGTATACAGTATACACAGGTGCAGTATACATAACGGTACCCTAAATGGCATGATATACGTCATACGTTGTAGTCCGTGCAGGTTAGGTGGCAAGAGTCAGACACACTTAGTGGTCAGACATTCCTAGTAGTTCTCGAGAACTATTTTTTATTTTTTTATTTTTTATCCCCATTAGGGATACCACTTTTTCACTGGCACTTTTTAATTGTTTGCAAATATCAATGTTTTTCCGCTCATGTGGCCACGGTAAAAAATCTCACTGCAGACCTATACCGTGATGCAACGACTGGCTCTCTAGCCCAGTTAGCCAGTTAGCAAGCTGACCCAACTGCAAACCGGCGCTAGCAATAAATAGTGTTTTTCTCACCCGCTTTCAAAGGGGCGGTCTTGCCGAATGTAGCGGTAGAGTCATGTAACCTCCACACATATTCCTGTAATAGAAAAAACAAGCCACGCTAAAGGGTCAATTGGTTTGGAAATGTTCAATTTGACTTGAGAAAACAGGGTTAGGGTTAAACATTGTGATTTGTCTACACTGCCACTTGAGAAAACGGGGTTAAATGTTGTGATTTGTCTACACTGCCACTTGAGAAAACAGGGTTAAATGTTGTGATTTGTCTACACTGCCACTTGAGAAAACAGGGTTAAATGTTGTGATTTGTCTACACTGCCACTTGAGAAAACAGGGTTAAATGTTGTGATTTGTCTACACTGCCACTTGAGAAAACAGGGTTAAATGTTGTGATTTGTCTACACTGCCACTTGAGAAAACAGGGTTAAATGTTGTGATTTGTCTACACTGCCACTTGAGAAAACAGGGTTAGGGTTAAATGTTGCGATTCATCGGTCAACTTTACTAGACTAGTGAGTCTCAACCAGTCAGGCCAGATCCCCTCTGATTTCACCAGATTATTTTTGGGGCTCATGAAAAGAAATACATAATATTTATATAAAGATGATAAGGTCGGTGGGTCTTCTCCAACAGAGAATCGTAATACCGGTAAATCACTGCCATATGTATATCCCTCTATAAAGCCCTGGTTGGAAAATAACCATCATATCTTACATCTATGTTGCTTTGGAACAAAAGGTGGGCGGAAAGGAACCCAAACCCGAGCATGACATGAGAGCAGAATGGCCCGCCGTGTGAATACGGTCAATTCTGTCCATGCTTGAATATGTTGGTGGTTCGCCAACTGGCATCCCTCTGTATTAGGGACCATGAACCCAAAGGGTTGAGAACCACCGGATTAGACACCAGTAGACAGTCGATGTAGACAGTCGATGCCGAGGGGATGCCGTGCTAAGCGTAAAAGCCTACCAGTTTGTATTCAATGTCTCTTTCAACCAAGAGAAGGAAATTATTATTCAAGAGGGTTATGTATTCTTAGAACATGTAAAAAGGTAAGAACTAATGTAAAAGCTAGATGCGTTTAAATTTTGGGAGTTAAATTATGGAATAGCCTTAGTGACGGGTTAAAGTTCTAGTGTACTTCTCAGGGGAAATTTAAAAAACCCTTAAAAAGGATAAAATAATTCAGGAGTACAGTTTTGGGTAAAAAAAAACATCAAACATTTGTTTTTTCTTTCAAAAGATTACCGGTATATCTTGTAGCATATTTTAAGTTTTTCTTTCTTAAATTTAAATATATTTAGTTTTTAAGACTTTGTTAGGGATAGGCAATGTGCTTCAGCCTATTCCTTTTTTTCGGACGTTGATTTTGGATTTTGAGTGTGAGCTTGCCTTGAATACGTATGTACATTTGTGATAATTTTTTTTTTGTAAGTCCACACGGGTGTGTTTGATTTGTCTGTAAACAAGACCGAAAAATAAACATCATTCATTCATTCATTCAGGGGTGAACGTACGCCGTGTGCCCTCTGCCCCTCCTCTATCCTCTGTTTGCGGAGCTCCTCCTCCTCCTCGGAGGGCTTGACGTCCCGCCTCTCTCTGATCATCCTGCCGTCGCCAGCGGCCTGGAGACAAAGAAAACAAACTGATTGTTTTCCAGGACTTCGTCGCCACGACAACATGAACGAATGAATGAATGAAAACAGATTACAGAATGGGTACAATACAGTACAGCTCAATACACACAATTGTTAAGGGGACGCAGACCAGAGAAAGACTTTCGTCTTGTTTACATCAGGGTCCCTCATTTTTTATTCATAGTGACATTTATGACATACACAACATACATGACATCAATGACATATAGGGAGATACAGGTATACAGTACTGTTACATTTGTGACATATAAGATATGCAAATATACAGTAGTTACTCAGAGATCCTAACAGAAAGTATATACATATGACAGGGAGGAGACTGTACATTAGGAGGGGGTGGGTGGGTGGGAGAAAATATATACATACGGTGGGGAGGAGACTCTATAGGGAGGTGTAGTGGGTGTATTTCCCCATTGCCCATTTCTAAATCGCCTCGTTTAAAACAAATAAAGCATTAACATTGGCATGGTGTACCTTTCTGTGCTTATTCTTCCACAATCTATAGCTCAACATGAAAATATTCGCAATTAATCATTAAAAAAAGAATCGTGAATTTTATTTTTCAACCAAAAATGTTTAAATAATAATGTTAGTGATGGAACTAAAAGGGAACTCATTTTGTGCAAAAATGGAAAGCTTTTCAATTTCCATGCGGCAGAATTGTTACAATAGCCGATAATCCATTTTCCCAATGATGAATCCCTATACAGGTGGAACAACCAGTGACGTCAGACTACACCTCCCTATTAGGAGGGGGTGGGGGGGGGGTTGGATAATAAGGGCTTGAGACTAACCGTCCTGGCCACCCTCTCAGTCAAGATAGCACTAGAAAATATATGCTGCACATTATCACTGGCTCTGAGTTAGCTCTCAGCACCATGGACAGCTGCCCCAGATCTCTCTCTCTCTCTCTCTCTCTCTCTCTCTCTCTCTCTCAGACTGAATAGAGGACTAGACAACATCAAAGCAAATATTGGTAACAATATATCACAGTGCTCTACAATTTAATTAATTAAGTTTGTACTTAGTTTTTGTAATTACATACTCATTGTTACAGTGTACTTACCGCATTACACTTCCTTAACATTAACAATAACCCTAACTATATTCCTAATCCTAACCTTATTCCTAGGTATTGAGTCAATTCAATGCAGTAAGTACATTGCAACAATGACTAAGTACAATACTTGGTATACTGTCATTACACAAATAGCTACACAGGAACAGAGAATGTAAAGTGTGACTGTCTGGATGGGTGGGATGTTCGGGTGGGGACAGATGTTATAGGATTAGATGTTATTTTATCACACACCACACTACTGACACTTTTTGGGTGGGGGCGCGAGTGTGGGGATTTTTGGCTGGTGAAAATGCTGAGTGGCTAGTGACTTTGGAAAACCACTAGCCACAGTGGCTAGTGAGCCAAAAAGTTAATGTCAAGCCCTGGTAGTAAGTCATACTTGTTAGCAGCATAACTAGTAAGAGTAGGTAAGGGATATGTACATATATAGTATCTACAGATATGTAAAAAGGATTATATGAAGGTATGTACAGAGGATGGATAGATATATATATATATATATATATATATACAGTATTAAGAATAAATATATATTTACAGTATATACAGCATTATTGCACATGCCATCATACAGAGTCATATGCGTTATATGCAGGTGTAAAGTAGGTAGTCGATAACAAACATGCACATTCTACAGTACGTTGATGCACATTCACAAGTCCAGATCATTATATCATCACAGGTACAGACTGTATACGTTATCTATAACCTTTCACCATGAGTGTGTCTCCTCCCCCTACCTGACGTCTCCTTCACCATGAGTGTGCAGGGATTAAAGCAAAAAAAAATCTCCTGACTGAACTTTTTTTCTGGCCAAGTCATATTCTTATTTTAACCTCTACTGTATTTTTTTTTAATAGCGTTAGCGTTTTAAGGGAGCCTACTTGTAGAGCGAGCCTACTGTCCTGACTGTGACTATAGACCCTACTGTTGTGTGCTGGAGAGCGTGAATGCAAGTCTTGTGGCTAGCTTCTGATTGATGGCGAGCTAGCACCCCTCCCCACTTTGAACCATGAACTAAACGGCTTGTTATCATACAAACAAGGGACTAAACACGTTTCGCAATTATGCCACAACAACAATGGACAGTCTCCTCCCCACCGTTTGTATATATTTATTTACCACCCACTCACTCACCCCCTCCTAATGTACAGTCTCCTCCTCATCATATGTATATATTTACTGTTAGGATCTCTGGGTAACAGTACTGTATATTTGCATATCGTATATGTGACAAATGTAACAGTACTATTACTATATACCTGTAAGGCATGTATGTCCCTATGTCATAAATGTCATGATGTCATGTATGTTGTGTATGTCATAAATGTCACTATGAATTGAAAATGGGGGACCCTGATGATGTAAACAAGACAAACGCCTTTCTCTTAGAGCCATATGGAATCCGCGATCACGGAATCGCGGACGGAATCGCGGAATTGAGCAATAAAAATGGAATCCACTAAAAAAAAAAAAAAAAAAAAAAAAGATTAATTAAAAAAAATATTTACTTTTTTTTTTTACTGTTGTGAGACTTGTACAGCACTTTGTTCAACTTTGTCAGTGCTGTAAAGTTGAAACCTTTTTAAATCTTAGACAAACAAAACACTTTGCTTTCATGAAATATTGTAAGCCGTCATTTGAGGCTTTATAAAAGCAGCACAATGAACACAAATCTGTCAGTGCAGAGTCCGACCTCATCTTAAATAACAAACAGCATTGCTTGTTGTAGTTACCAAAGAGAGGCAGAGTTGATTTTGCAAAAATATATATAATTATTAAAAAAAAAATTAATAATCGAATTTTATTTTCATATTCGAATCCCATGCCCATCGAACAAAGCTTCGAAGCTTCGAAGTATTTAAGACAGCCCTATTAAATGGACTGTTATATCTTATTAAATTGTGGACATTTATTCATTCCCACTTATTAGACACTATTTCTGATGGTAAAATGAGCGTACAAAGCAAAATACAGAATTCTGAAATATTAAAACGGAAAAAACGGAATTTGGAAAAAAATAAAATGGAATTTGGAAAAAAATTAAACGGATTTCATATGGCTCTACTTTCTCTGGTCTACATCCCCTTAACAATTGTGTGTATTGCTACTGGATTTACAAGATCCAGAGTGAATGAATGAATGAAAACTTTATTTAATACACAAGACCCTCTTCTTGGGACCAAGTAAGGTTTTGTCGATAATCCAATGTATAGTTACAACCCCCCCCCCATCCCACCCAACCACCTCCAATGTACAGTTTCTTCGTCAAATGTATATACTCTTTTTAGACTATTTTTGTATCACAAACAATAGGCTACTGTATTTGTAAATCTGGTATGTCATAAATGTATAGATGTAGCAGTATTGTCTATCTGTATGTCATGTGTGTCATATATGTTATGATGAATTGAAAATGGGGGACCCTGATGTAAACAAGACGAAAGTCTTTCTCTGGTCTGCATCCCCTTAACAATTGTGTGTATTGAGCTGTACTGTACCCATTCTGCAATCTGTTAATAACAATCAATATTTAACAGATTGCAGAATGGGTACAATACAGTACAGCTCAATACACACAATTGTTAAGGGGATGCAGACCAGAGAAAGACGTTCGTCTTGTTTACATCAGGGTCCCCCGTTTTCAATGCATAGTGACATACATGACATACAGGTATATAGTAATGTTACATTTGTGACATATATGATATGCAAATATACAGTACTGTTACCCAGAGATCTCCCGGACAAATGGGAGAAAGACGTTTATTGAGCTTAAAAACAATTGATAACGCAAATAACGTTCTGATTAACAAAGTCATTCGTTTTGTGGCATTAACGTTATCTAGATTTATCAACATTCATACATTTATCAGAAAGCGAGCGGCGCAAGCACACACACGAAACACCACCACCAACAACAACAACGACAACAACACACTGCTTGTCGCGTAAATAACGTTCTGATTAACAAAAGGCATTCGTTTTGTGGCATTCACGTTACCTAGATTTATCAATAGCAATAGTAATATATATGTTTCTTTAGACTAGAATAAGTCAAATGAACTTACGGTCTCGTAAAAGTTGCCGCATGTTGTTGATGAGTCAAGTTTACTCGCGAGTAGAGCTAGACGCTAGAGAGTCTCAAAATGGGTGCTTCCCATTGGTGCTGAGCACAGCGAAGGCGGGTGAAAGGGCTGTAAACTCAGAACAATCTCGCCTTCTGGTTGGTTGCATTTGCCTGAGAATTTGCCGATTGCTCGCAAATGACTGTTTGGTGCGGCCAGGGGGAAAAAGGATATTTGACGCCTCTGATTGGCTCAGGTTAAAATCCGTCACGACTCCGAATCAAATGACGGAATCTCCAAATCAAATGGACGGATATCCGTCCCAAGACGGAACGCTTTAATGCCTGAGTGTGTCTCCGCTCCCTACCTGACGTCTCCTTCACCACGAGTGTCTCTCCGCTCCCTACCTAGTGTCTCCTTCACCATGAGTGTGTCTCCTCCCCCTACCTAGTGTCTCCTTCACCATGAGTGTATCTTTTCCCCCTACCTAGTGTCTCCTTCACCATGAGTGTGTCTCCTCCCCCTACCTAGTGTCTCCTTCACCATGAGTGTGTCTCCTTCACCATGAGTGTGTCTCCTTCACCATGAGTGTGTCTCCTTCACCATGAGTGTGTCTCCTTCACCATGAGTGTGTCTCCGCTCCCTACCTGGTGTCTCCTTCACCATGAGTGTGTCTCCTTCACCATGAGTTTGTCTCCGCTCCCTACCTGGTGTCTCCTTCACCATGAGTGTGTCTCCTCCCCCTACCTAGTGTCTCCTTCACCATGAGTGTGTCTCCTTCACCATGAGTGTGTCTCCTTCACCATGAGTGTGTCTCCTTCACCATGAGTGTGTCTCCTTCACCATGAGTGTGTCTCCTTCACCATGAGTTTGTCTCCGCTCCCTACCTGGTGTCTTCTTCACCATGAGTGTGTCTCCTTCACCATGAGTGTGTCTCCGCTCCCTACCTGGTGTCTCCTTCACCATGAGTGTGTCTCCTTCACCATGAGTGTGTCTCCTTCACCATGAGTGTGTCTCCGCTCCCTACCTGGTGTCTCCTTCACCATGAGTGTGTCTCCTTCACCATGAGTGTGTCTCCGCTCCCCATCTGGTGTCTCCTTCACCATGAGTGTGTCTCCTTCACCATGAGTGTGTCTCCTTCACCATGAGTGTGTCTCCTTCACCATGAGTGTGTCTCCGATCCCTACCTGCCGTCTCCTTCACCATGAGTGCGTCTCCGCTCCGTACCTGCCGTCTCCTTCACCATGAGTGTGTCTCCTTCACCATGAGTGTGTCTCCGCTCCCTACCTGCCGTCTCTTTCACCATGAGTGTCTCTCCGCTCCCTACCTAGTGTCTCCTTCACCATGAGTGTGTCTCCTTCACCATGAGTGTGTCTCCTTCACCATGAGTGTGTCTCCGCTCCCTACCTGGTGTCTCCTTCACCATGAGTGTGTCTCCTTCACCATGAGTGTGTCTCCGCTCCCTATCTGGTGACTCTTTCACCATGAGTGTGTCTCCGCTCCCTACCTGGTGTCTCCTTCACCATGAGTGTGTCTCCTTCACCATGAGTGTGTCTCCTTCACCATGAGTGTGTCTCTTTCACCATGAGTGTGTCTCCTTCACCACGAGTGTGTCTTTCACCATGAGTGTGTCTCCTTCACCATGAGTGTGTCTCCTTCACCATGAGTGTGTCTCTTTCACCATGAGTGTGTCTCCGCTCCTTACCTTGTGTCTCCTTCACCATGAGTGTGTCTCCGCTCCCTACCTGGTGTCTCCTTCACCATGAGTGTGTCTCCTTCACCATGAGTGTGTCTCCTTCACCATGAGTGTGTGTCCTTCACCATGAGTGTGTCTCCGCTCCCTACCTTGTGTCTCCTTCACCATGAGTGTGTCTCCGCTCCCTACCTAGTGTCTCCTTCACCATGAGTGTGTCTCCACTCCCTACCTAGTGTCTCCTTCACCATGAGTGTGTCTCCGCTCCCTACCTAGTGTCTCCTTCACCATGAGTGTGTCTCCACTCCCTACCTAGTGTCTCCTTCACCATGAGTGCGTCTCCGCTCCCTACCTAGTGTCTCCTTCACCATGAGTATGTCTCCTTCACCATGAGTGTGTCTCCGCTCCCTACCTGGTGTCTCCTTCACCATGAGTATGTCTCCTTCACCATGAGTGTGTCTCCGCTCCCTACCTGGTGTCTCCTTCACCATGAGTGTGTCTCCGCTCCATACCTGGTGTCTCTCGACGTGCTCCTCTGCTCCCTGCTCCATCTCCACGTCGTTGTCCTCCAGAGGAAGGAAGTTGTCCCCGTGGTCACCGGCCCCGTCCTCGACGTGGTCAGAACCACCTGTCCCAGCATCCCCTGCTGCCGGACCCCCACCGTCTGGATAAACAACATGGGAGGTCAGGAGAAAAGGATAGGACTCGACAACAAAAGCTAAAGGGTGACCCCTGCCCTGTCGGTATAGCAGTTATATACAGTATACCTGTGTTATATACAGTATAGCCGTGTTATATACAGTATAGCCGTGTTATATACAGTATAGCCGTGTTATATACAGTATACCTGTGTTATATACAGTATAGCCGTGTTATATACAGTATAGCCGTGTTATATACAGTATAGCTGTATATGTAAATAGTTTATTTTTGTTATTCAGACGGAGTTGATTTTCAAAACTCTACTACTAAATGTAAATACTTGTGCCCTGCAGAAGCTAACCGCAGTAACTACGCAAACAGTGAAACTGAGAAAAATGGCTTTATTAAAGTTCTTTGACTATCCAGTTATTTTGTAGTTACTGCAATTCTGTATACCCCTTTTCTCTAAAAACAGAGCAGGATTGAACTCTGAAACCTTGTCACAAGATAAAACAGATATCGAGAGGTTCAATTTCAATTTATAAAAAAAAAATTTAGTTACTGCGACTAGCTTCTGCAGGGCAGCACAGACCAAACAGTATCAACCCCAAATGGAATGTTTCCAATATCAACTCCATATCGTGCCCCATACCAATGTATTGTTATTAAGGCTGTCAAAGTTAACGCGGTATTAACGCGGTATCGCCCTATTCTATTAACGCCACTATTTTTTTAACTCACGATTACGGTAACTTTTAAGATTTTTTTTTTCATTTTTTTTTTTTAACTAGACTTCACTCAGGTGTATTATTGATGCTCTCATTGATACTATGTTTGTTTCTGAAGTGTGTGAGTGTGTGTGCGTGTGTGTGTGTGTGATATATATAGAGAGAGAGGGGGGTGAGAGAGATGAGGAAGGGGCAAGAGAGAAAGGGAGAGTGTGTGTGTGAGAGAGGGGGGGGGGGGTGTGAGTCCTCAGCCCTTGTGTGGGTGAATGTAACAAGTTCCTAACGTTTTCTTTCCCCTATTATTTCATGCACACTTTATTCATTGTTTTAAATTATTGTTTCCTTTTAAGTTATTTTGTGCATCACTCTGTTTTGAATTTGATGCAAATTTGCAATGCATGAGGGTCATTCTTTTGTGTTAAATGGCTGCATAAAGCAAACATTTGTTGACTCTCATGTTGATAAGAGTATTAAAATGTGGAACTTGAAAAATATCCGTTTAAGGTAGAAGAAAAATATAAATAAAAAATGCTATTAATCGCAAGTTAACTATGGACAATCATGCGATTAATTGCGATTAAATATTTTAATCGATTGACAGCACTAATTGTTATTATCGTTATTATTGTTTAGTTTGTTTAAAAAACAAAGCCTCAAAATGGATTTAACAAAGTAGGCGGGACTTGCCATAGGACAGGCATGTATAAGCATTATGCTTCAGTCTGTACCTTTTACTTGTACTGTAAAATCTAGGGCTGTACCGAATATAATTTTTTAACATTCGAAGCTTCTATTGAAGTATTCGAACGAAGCTTCGAATGTCTAAAAAAAAAAGGAATCCTCAATTAAATGAGTATTTATTAAATCAACTTTCTTTAATGAATATAACTCATCAGTTTCGTCAAATATAAATAATCCAATAAGGGCACGGTTGGTACAAAAGTGATGGTGACATTATAGTATAATATTATAATATTAGTGTAGCCTAAACTTTATCTGCAACTGTGAAGAAATACCCCATTGGTTTAAACAGATTGAATAGACATATACAAAAAAGATTTATAAGATTATTGTTTTTTTTTATTCAAATGTTGATTTAGAATTCAAATGTCAACATTATGATCGAAGCTTCGAAGCATTCGGTACAGCCCTAGTAAAATCAAATATTGTTAAATGATTGTGCATAATGTATTGTGTGAGATGATGACTGAATAAACTACTACTACTACTACTACTACTACTACTACTACTACTACTTCCATGCACTAGCGGTGCTGGTGCCAACGTGCCTTGGTACTGGTAGAGAGAGACGGGAGCCGCGGAGCAGTCACCCTGACCCACCCCGGCCAGGACGAGGTGGATCAGACCCAGAGCGTCGGCCGTGAAGGTGTTCATCCGGAAGTCCTTGCAGCTGCACAGCACCTCACCCTTCAGACTGGGGGGCAGATGACAACAAGTTTAAAAGAAATAATAATAATAATAATGCTGTACTGTTGACATCTGTAGGGTGATGATGATTCACATTCAACAAAAAACGTTCTCGCCTCCGGTTTTGTTCCCATTGGGGATACTGTAGCGTTTTCTTAGAAGATAAAACCATTAAAACAATATATATATATATATATATATATATATATATATATATATATATATATATATATATATATATATATATATATATATATATATATGTCTAAGTTCACTTGGACCTTAAGCTGAGAGAGTTGATATGAAAAGAACAGTCTATTCTTACTTCTGACCTGATATTACGCTAAGTGTCAACATTTTAGTTAGCTAGACTAGATAGGTATCCAGATGGCGTCTCTCGCAGGGGGAACAAATCTAGAAGGCCAGAGTGAGTGTTGAACTTTAGGCGCCAGAAAAGAGATAACTGAGGAACTCTGTACTTTTCTATAGTTTTCTGTATTTTTCACCCATCGCAATTTAGTCGTTATGCCAATTCCCTTCCTGGTCGTTGCGCGCATTGCCCCACTGTCGGCCTGGGGAGGGTGTAGAACAGGGGTGGGCAACTTTGTATATGGTGAGGGCCACAAAATGTCCACAATCAATCTGGGGGGCCGCATTGTTTATCGGCAGTCCCGCCAGTAGTACCCCATCACTCAAATAGCCCTAATAGTCACAAGGTATATAAACAATTATAATTTGTTGTAACTTTGTTTTTATTCCATTTCAAATGCATTTAGTAATGCAATTTCAACTTTATGAATTTATAAACAGCTGAATTTAAAAGTATTGCTGTGTAACCCCAAATATATACAAAAATTATCAATTATAATTAAGGCTTCTAATAAAATAAATGTATGAACTTAAAGCCCACTGCTCAACAAACACAAAGCAGCATTCCTGCTGCATTTCACTACAACAGTAAATCAAAAGTGCAATAATAAATGATTTTGTTAAATGTATAAACTTTTATCCTGCTACTAAACAAAACATTATAACACTGAAATGCATGTTATGGATATGAAGCACTCAGGAATGTTTTGTTTAGTAGCAGGATAAAAGTGTATACATTTAACAATCATTTATTATTGCACTTTTGATTTACTGTTGTAGTGAAATGCAGCAGGAATGCTGCTTTGTGTTTGTGTTATTAGTGTTATCTGAACACTACAAAAGTAAACAAGTAAAGTGCAAGTAAAGTAAAGTGCAATACTACATGCCTCCCATTGACCCTTTATCAAACTGGCATGACATTCACCCTCGCCCCACAGTGGGTCAATAATGGTTATAATAATAATAATAATAATAATAATAATAATAATAATAATAATAATAATAATAATAATAATAATAATAATAATAATAATAATAATAATGGTCCCCTCTCTACACCTCTCCATCATCTCCCCCCCTCTCTACATCTCTTCATCATCTCTTCCCCCCTCTCTACACCTCTTCATCATCTCCTTCCCCCCCTCTACACCTCTTCATCATCTCCTCCTCCCCCCTGTCTTTAATGAGACACTTGTGGTCTCTCCATTTGGCGCACAATAGCAGGAATGTCAACTTCAATGTTTGTGCATGCAATCTGCATCAGATGAAATAATGTTTCATCCGACAGCCTGTTTCTCTACTTTGACTTGATGTGCTTCATGTTTGAGAAATTGCTCTCACATATGTATGTGCTCCCAAACATACTGGCCATAGAGAGGGCAAAGTCCCTGAGGAGTGGGAAGCGGGGCTCAGGTAGCAGTTTCCAAAACGAAATTCCCCTCTCATTTCTCTTTGCTTGAAAAAAAGGATCCGACTGTAGCTCGCACAGTTCAAGCTGCAACAGTGGGGGCTGCTCTGACACCGTAGCGGTGAGGGGGCCGCTAAACAGCGCTATCCGTGACTGCATGCCGTTGAAATCTTCAAACCGATCATTGAATTGCATTTGCAGTGTTTCAATGTCGCTCCTGTACTTTCCGACGGCTCAGCCATCGGATTTCTGTGTGTAGCTGCAAGTCGCCATAATCAGTGTCCATCTCTTCCAAAAAGGAGACAAACTTTCTATGGTTTAGTGACCTGTTGCCTCCACGAATTAGATTGGTAACCTTGGTAACCAAATCCATAACATGGCTGTAGTAGTCAAGCTTCTTGGCACAGAGAGCCTCCTATATCAGATCAAAAAAAAGAAAAACGATTTAACGACTCTCGCATATAATTTGACTACACTCGACTCGCATTGGTCATTATAGTGACCCACAATAGATGGAAATTATGTTAGCGAACTTACCTGATGTATAATGCAGTGCAGCATTGGACACTCAACGCCACTCTGCCTTAGAAGCCCGGCAAATCCTGTGCGTTTTCCTTTCATTGCCGGTGCTCCATCGGTAACAACAGCCGACAGTTTATCAAAACCCCCATATTGCTGCACGGCACTTTCAACAGCGTTTCATATGTCCACACTAGGGCTGACCCCTATTAGTCAAATAGTCGACTAATCGATCGAAAGGAGCCATAGTCGACTGCCAACTCTTCTTAGTCGAATACAATAAAAAAAAATTAAAAAATTAAAAAATATTATATGTTTTTTTTTTTTTTTTTTAATATATATTGGCCTGGGGCCGCATGGAACGTCGGTGAGGGCCGCCAGTTGCCCCTCCCTGGTGTAGAACTACCACATGCCTCCTCCGATACATGGAGTCGCCAGCCGCTTCTTTTCACTGGGGGAACGTAATGCGATCCCCTCCCTGCTGAACAGTAGGAGTCGCAGTTTTTACAACGACCAGGACCCATACCCCACCGGCTTCCCACCCGCTAACACCGCCAATTGTGTTAGTAGGGACGACCGACCAAGCCGGAGGTACCGCTGACAGCTGGATTCGATCCCAGAGTCTCTGCGGTGGTAGGCGAGTGCTTAGTCCACTGCACTACCCAGCCGCCGTTGAACTCTGTACTTTTAAGGGTACCGACCAAATTACATCGGTACTACCGAGTACCGATTCACGCTAGATCAATCGGTGACAAATTTTGGTACCTTGAACTTTAAAAAAAGATATATATTTATACAACAGGTAGTTCCGACCACGCATTGTGATTGGTCGAGAGTGTTCTAAACAGTGAGTATATTCATGATATACTCACGGTTAAATCACCATGAATATACCACTGTGCTGGCTTTAGAATGTTGTAGACAGTTTGAACTGCCATTCATCAAACGGAAACTGTGTCAACACATGATCTACTCTGCGGACAACGTTAAGTTTGCTTTAACGTACCCGTTAACCATAAACGGGTGGATAGATAAAGAGGACGGGGCCTACATCTACCGGTATTCAGAAAAACAGCATTATTAGACATGCCAATCCAACGAAAGACGAGCTGGAGAAAAGCCGCAATGAAATCAACACCACCAAGTCGACGGCCTGGGCCTTGAACTGGCCCAACTCCCGGAGCTGTCCAAGGTGCCGATACCACAGGAAGCCTGTAGTATGTCATGAATATTGCCACGTCTGTGATGCCCATGGGCAAAAATCACAGCCGTGGCAATATGCATGACATACCACGGCTTCTCGTGTATTATTGCTTAAATAATATACATATACATTTTTGTTATTACAGAGAAAGTAAAGTCCAGAAAAAAAGGTATCGTTGGTACTGGTATCGGTTCAAATGTGAACGGTACCCAACCCTAGAAATAACCAAAGGCCGGCTCTCATGGGATGGGGCGATAACGGGGGTAATATTAATAATATTGGCACTTGGGTATTTCAGCCTGGAGGAGAGAGTAGCCACTGCTCTGCTCAATGATTTACGTCACCGTTTATGTCAATAAACCTGTTAACAAGGAATACCGGGGCCCGTGTGTTGTAGATTATCTCAAGGGGAGATTCCATTCAAGAGACTTTTCTCAACAAACACCACAACGCAGAGTCCTATCCTGAAGGGACTAACTAACATTACTGTCATGCACTTGTCCTAATAAACTAACCTACACTGTAGCACTCAACACTTTGATGAACATTGTTGCTCAGCTGATAGAGTTGTGCCCTTCCTGATGACTTGTCGTACAGAACTTGTAAGTCGCTTTGGATAAAAGCGTCAGCTAAATGACTAAATGTCAATGTCAATGTAAATGAAGGAATACACGAGAACTGGAAGTTACATTAATTAAAAGTCAACTAAATCTAACAACTACCAACCTGATGAGGGGGAGTTTCTTCTTCTCGCTGGTCTCGGGAAGGATCAGAGACTCTGGTGGGAGAGGAGCCACGGACACAGACTGACGACACACACAAACACAGGAAGGATCAGAGACTCTGGTGGGAGAGGAGCCACGGACACAGACTGACGACACACACAAACACAGGAAGGATCAGAGACTCGGGTGGGAGAGGAGCCACGGACACAGACTGACGACACACACAAACACAGGAAGGATCAGAGACTCTGGTGGGAGAGGAGCCACGGATACAGACTGACGACACACACAAACACAGGAAGGATCAGAGACTCTGGTGGGAGAGGAGCCACGGATACAGACTGACGACACACACAAACACAGGAAGGATCAGAGACTCGGGTGGGAGAGGAGCCACGGACACAGACTGACGACACTAGGGGTGTAAAGGTACACGTATCCGTACCGAACAGTTTCAGTGTGTACCGTATCGTACCGAACGGCTGTGTACCGAACGAATACAACGGTATGTTAACCACTAACGACCGCCCACCGGGGCTGTTTTTTTCACAATCTAATATAATTAGTCGATTATTAATTTCAATATAGAATATTCGTTGACAGCCCTACAAGTACAATTAGTTACTGCACACTACATCACCCCTGACTGAGTGGAACACGGAAAGCCAAACTTTCCCCCACTGTACCCAAAACCCGAACCGAACCTTGACTTCAAAACCGAGGTACGTACCAAACCGTGGTTTTTGTGTACCATTACACCCCTAGACGACGCACACAAACGCAAGAAGGATCAGACTCGGGTGGGAGAAGCCCCGCCCCCACGGACACACACTGACGACACACAAACGTAGGGCTGGGCGATTAATAGATTAATTCGAATTAATGATTTAGGAAGATTTTCAAAAATGAAAATCGATAAAAAAAAAAAAAAAATGTTTAAGTGAAGATTGGTGAAAGTTAGGTTTGCACTTCAATCCCAATAGGGAAATTCATCTTGGTTTGATAATTTTTGTGTCAAATAAAAACAAAGCTTATTTGAATGATTTCCTTGGCGTTTCTAGTTTTTAGAGAAGAAAATCGATTAAAATCGTAAATCGGATGTGGTGTGAAAAAAGCTGAGATTTTATTTTTAGGCCATATCGCCCAGCCCTACACAAACACAGGAAGGATCAGAGACTCTGGTGGGAGAGGCCCCACGGACACAGACTGAGGCTACGTTTAGACGAGCGTTTTGGGATGGAAGTCTGAACAGAAACCGCAAAAGTCGTCTTGCGGTTTCACTTTTAATTTTGCGTTTAGACGAGCGTTTTGGGGTGGAATTCTCCGTGCAGACGAGGCTGTAACGACGGAGCCCCGCTGTCACACGATTGGCGCATACCGTAATTCCTCTAATAGTAACCGGTATTCAATTAAAAACCGGGTCTCTATTAATGACCGGGTGCGCTGTTGAGCTAAGCAATTATAAGCCGGCCTCCTAATACAAGCCGGGTTTCATGTATATTAGAGGAATTACGGTATTTCCCTCAACGGATTTACCATAGGCAATATATTTTGTTATTGTTGTTATATGCTGGCCTGGCTGTGCAGTAAATACCATATAATGGTATGGTGTTAATGTTTACCAAGAGAGTAAGCCTACCTCAGAATTGTATAAAACGAAGTTATTATTATTATACCAGTATTGTGATTGCACTATTTTACTTTATTTAACTTTTTTTGACCACCTGTAATTGCACTGTTTACTACCGTATTTCATACAGTACTTGGTTTCAATAAATGAACCCAGTACATTTTACTGGGTTCAAACTGACACAAAATGTTGATTTATTCATTATGATCCGTTTGAAAATTAGAAATATAGGCCTCTCTTATACATGCCTCCTCCTAATACAAGCCTGGTATCCGCTACAGTTGAAACAAATACAAGCCGGGGTTACTATTAGAGGAATTACGGTATGTCACATGACGTGCTGTGAAGACCCGCCCTACTCTGCCTCTGATTCGCAGACTGTGGATGGGGAATGTGATTGGACCAAAGCAGAGTCACTCACAGACATTGGGTCCAGTCACGCCGCGGGACAGATTCTTGTGTATTTAACCCTTTCACTGCCACACGACAGCCGGTTGTGTGATAGTAAAGGGTTAACCTTCTGTCGTGTGGCAGTGAAAGGGTTAAAAGTACTGCCAATGTAGCCTTCAGGTGATCGCCATGGATAGAATCAGACATGCTTTGTTTACGCTTCTAGGCTACTGGCGGCGCTGGCGCATGCCTGTGATGTAAGCAGTACGCGCGACCAGAGCCGTGACAACCCTTTCGTCATCGTTTTATGCGGTTTGACAGTTTAGATGAGAGCGCAAAGGTTTAGCGTTTCTAGGAATTCCACCCTGGAAGGTAGTCTCACTTTTTTGCGGTTTCACCCCGTAAAAACGCCGTTTCCGTATAAACGAAAGGCACATCCGAAAAAAAAATTTTGCGGATTCACCTGCTAGCGTTTCCGTCTAAACGGGGCCTGAACCACACACACAAACACAGGATGTCATCAATTCTACCAATGTTCATATACTGGCCACTAGGGGTGGGAATCACCAGAGGCCTCACGATACGATACTATCACGATACTTGCGTCACGATACGATAGTATTGCGATACTAAATATATTGCGATATGCAGAGTATTGCGATATTAATATTGCGATATATTGCGATGAATTACCTTTTTTCAACTGCAAAGTAAAACTTTGTCAACATGTTTTATCTAATAAAATAAAGTTCAGTCTGTTCATCTCACTTCAATCATTTTTATTGCAGAACATGGTATTTTCTCAAGCAGACAGATGTAAACACTGTTACTGTTGCATACTGTGTTGCATGTACCTGACAAACTGAACTGTTTGTATTACAGTCATATTCCAATTTAACTGGATGCACACATGTGTGTGGACTACTGTACTATTACAGGTATTGAAATGAACAATGCAACTTCATTATACCAAAAAAAAATAAAAAAAATAATTTATTTTTATATAAATATTTAAATAATTAAATATCGATACTTGGCGTCCCTGTATCGATACAGTATCGCCACGCAAAGTATCGCGTTACTACTACGTATCGATATTTTCCCCCACCACTACTGGCCACACATTTGGACACAAACCCCACAACAAGTCATTACACAGATTAGGACCGTATATGTCCAGTAGGACAGCAGCATGTCCAGATTAGGACCGTATATGTCCAGTAGAACAGCAGCATGTTCCAGATTAGGACCGTATATGTCCAGTAGGACAGCAGCATGTCCAGATTAGGACGGTATAGGTCCATCTCCATTTACACCCCTGCCTGCAGCCATCGTAAATGACCCATTATCCTGCAGAAAACATGTTAGATGTTAGACGAGCTGGAGCGTCTCCAGAGAACACTGACCGTGGAGGACTCGGTGTAGGCTTTGCACCTCGCCGACACGCTCTGGTCGTAGGAGGAGAACTGCAGGGAAACAAAGAGGAACATCCAGAGTCTGATCACCAGTGAGGCGGAAAGAAGAGATGCAGCCGACGACACATTCGATTCAGATTTATTAAACAAAAGATTTGATGCATCATAAGTTCATAACATCTCCTAAAATATAATTTTCACCCGTTTTCATTTAGCTACTTTTACAGGAGTTCAGCAGATGGACCTCATCATACTCACTCTGGTGATTGGCTTACACACTTAAGATGCCTAGAGTTTGCACTGAATTAGGAACATCTGCTTTTAGCTTCTGTGCCCCGGAAACATGGAATGTTTTACAATGCATTTTAAAACTCAAATCATTAGCATCTATTGGTCGTTAATAGCAAACCATTTCACCAGTCTGCAGTTGTTTTTAATTATTTTAAATGTTTAATTGATTGATTATATATTTTTTTTTAGTTCTTTTTTTTAATTTATTATGTGTTGTAATATCGACTAGGGATGGGCATTTTTAAGAAAAATCCAGATAGATTGATCGCATGCTATACTCGATTGATCGTGTATTACTCGAAAAGGACAAAATATATATATATAATTTTTTTTTTACCTAAGGAAAACTCCAACATTTTGGGAAATTAGCTTATTTAACATCTTCCCTGGAGTTAGACAAGAAGATACATACCTTTTTTGTCTCTCTGCATGCATTAGGCTTAGGGAACGCCCGCACCGTTAGCGTAGCTTAGCTTCGTCACTGGAAGTGGGTCAGACCTTTACCCTGAAGTTCCCTACAGTCCCCTACAATCACGAAATACACTCCAAAACGTTCCTGTAAACATGTTGTGACCTGTGTATTTACCACGTGGAGAAATAAAAAATAATTGAATTCGACATTTACGTTTTCTAAGCAAATATACTCGGAACAATTTTTTTGCCGAACCACTCCTCTCTGGGCTCAGTGATTTCACGTCACCAGTGCTACTTTCTAACGTGAGGCCAGTGTTTGTTTACATTTTAATTTCATTCAAAGGATCCGAACCGATTGAAGTTTATGGATACCATGACTGTGGTAAGTTTTCATTTATGTTTTTAGATGGAAGGCTGTATTCCATCTGTCTAACGTTAGCGAATATTGTGAGATTGATGAATAGGACAGTCACAACGTTGCTGGACTATCGACCTAGTTAGCCCCTTTCATGACTGCGATGCACGGCTACAGGGTTTGGGCGAGTGAATCCACACTTGTGGTATTATTTTAACTAATTTATTGTGTAACGCTAGCCCCTTAAAACTTACCACAGTCACCAACTAAATAGTTTACAGTATTGTGTATAAACCGATTTACATCCCCAGAAGAAGAGACGTGGGCCCCCAGGCTGCTTACCACATCATTGTCTGCGTCGTGATCGTTCGCTGCTTTACCTGCACCTCCCTCCTCAGATTCTGCCGATTTTTTATCCCGCCTGGAAGGAAGCCATAGCACAAATACACACATGTGACACACTGACACACACACACACATCCCCCGAGATACAAAGGATCTATAGGGAAACTACTGTAGTAAATATATCTGGATTCACCATTGACCATATTCACACAACAGCCTTTTTCTCTCTTATGCCATTGCTCAGGTTGGGGGACATAAGAGCAAAATAGCTCACTGCCGTGTGAATATGGTCCATGATGATAAATATTCCAGTAGAATCATACTTCTTGTTTTGGTCGTTGATGAGGTCTAGAGTTTGGTAGACCAGATTGTACAAAAGCTCCACCTGCAACAGAAGATGAGTACCACAGTGAAGTTCACCATTAACGTTTAGAGCACCATGTACAGTGACTCGTGGTTTGTGTGGGGGGCCGACTCATCGACATAGACCTACCTTCTTGCTATAGATGCATGTCGACCCCTGGATAAGCAGCGCTGCTTCGGCAAAGTTCAGCTGGATCTTGCCTCCATCAAAAGAGATGCACATCTCGTCCAGCTGTCAGACCAAGGAGACGGATCAACAACTAATTCAGTGGTTACTAGGGCCGCACCATATACTTTTTGTCCAAAGTCGGGCTGTGTATTGGCAAGAATCAGGCAGTACAACACATATCACAAAACAGGACAATACGATTTTTTCCCCCAGGATATTTGGTCATTTTAGGTCGTTTTTCCATGACTGGAAATCTAGTCTCCAGGAATGTCCAGGTTTTCCAGGACGAGTGGGAACCCTGCTCATAACATATCAGACATGTATAAATGCATAATGTTACCTCCTCCAGATAATCGTTTAACTCAGCAGCCACATCGATGTCCCAATTTTTGGTCAGCTCACGGATAGGTTTCAATAAATGAGCGTATCTGTTCTCTTCAGCGTCCATGGTGGCTCACTCACTGCAAACGAAGGTGACAGAATTTATTTATTAATTATTCTTTTTTACTATTTTTTTTTAAATATGAAGTTTGCCAATAGGGATGTATCAGTAGTATTGGCAGTGGTAGTAGTCGTAATAGTAATCCACTATATTTTTTTATTTTCTAAAAAATAAACCAGTTCAACACAGGTAACCACTTTTGCTTAATTTCTTTGATGGCTCAAATGTATGCTCTCTAGTAGTCCAGTGGTTCCCAAACCTCTCCTCGAGACACCCCAGCCATTCCATGTATTTGTTAAATTCCATCACCAGCACACCTGATTCAACTAATAAAGGGCTAGTTAAGTTGAATCAGGTGTGCTGGTGGTGGAATTTAACAAATACATTGAACGGCTGGGGTGTTTCGAGGAGAGGATTGGGAAGCACTAGTCTAGTCGATTTTGTGTTTTGAGCACAAAGTTCATCATAGATCTAGCCTCTTTATTTTGCTCTCAAAGTGCACCAGATTGATGCATTTAACTTTAATGTACAAAAATGCCCCCGGACCCCCCTAGAGGGTCAGAGGTTCACCCCCATAGTCTCTGAAAATCCTGTGGGAAACACTGGAACGCTTGTCAAAATGATGGCAAGTTAACCTAACGTTAGCTTAGCCCCTTTCATGACTGCGATGTGCAAGCCAGGGCTATATATTGTTAGCTATATATTGTTAGCAGAACGATGGATAACTTTTTATTAACATTAGCTAGCATGTTCAATTACATCAATATGTTATCGCTTGATTGAAAACTTTATTAACAGATTGCAGAATGGGTACAATACAGTACAGCTCAATACACATATAGTATACAGTACAATACAGTACAGCCCCCCCCCCCCCCCCACCTCCACCAATGTACAGTTTTTACATCAAATGTATATACTCTCTTTTCTGGACTCTTTTTGTATCACAAACAGTACTGTATTTGCAAATCTGGTATGTCATAAATGTATAGATGTAGCAGTACTAGTACTGTCTATCTGTATGTCATGTATGTCATATATGTCCTGATGAATTGAAAATGGGGGACCCTGATGTAAACAAGACGAAAGTCTTTCTCTGGTCTGCATCCCCTTAACAATTGTGTGTATTGAGCTGTACTGTATTGTACCCATTCTGCAATCTGTTAATAAAGTTTTCAATCAATCAATCACACAGTTGTTAAGGGGATGCAGACCAGAGAAAGACTTTCGTCTTGTTTACATCAGGGTCCCTCATTTTCAATTCATCATAATTCAATTCATCGCTTGTTTGTTTGGCTCTCGTAACATTAGTAGTCGACAAGCTTTGACGTTAGTTAACTGTTGGTTAATATTAGTATATCTTGGTTTTGATTGATTGATTGATTGATTGATTGAAAACTGTATTAACAGATTGCAGAATGGGTACAGTACAGTTCAATACATACAATTGTTAAGGGGATACAGACCAGAGAAAGACTTTCGTCTTGTTTACATCAGGGTCCCCCATTTTCAATTCATCATAACATGTATGACATGCAGATAGACAGTACTGCTACATCTATACATTTATGACATACCAGATTTGCAAATACAGTACTGTTTGTGGTACAAAAAGAATCCATAAAAGAGAGTATATACAACATTAGCGTTAACAAGTTTACCAACGTAACTAACTAATTACGAGTTAACTCGTTAACGTAAAGGTAACTTTAGCAAACTAACGGTAGCTGTCAGCTAACGTTTTGGGTTCGTGTCCCTGTTGTAACGTTTGCCAGTGTTAACGCACTCACCAATACAACTGGGTTCGTTTCTTCAGTGTGAGAGTAGTACTTTAGCAGGTAGGGGCGATCATAAAGAAGATCATAAAGCATAATAATAATAAGGCGCAAAGGCAGCAAAACAAGTACTTGAAAAAGTAGCGCGCGAGGCGAAGTCCCTCCCCTTCCGGCGGATTACCGTCGGAAAATGAATATAAACTGAAGTGACGTAGGTCAAAATTAAATCTAGTGTCAGTTATCGATAACGTTAGCTTGCGAGTCAATCAACTTTCGTGACTTGCGAAATATTTTTTATTAATCAAACATCATATGTGTAATTTGTGGCACAACTCTTTTTTCGAAACGTGGTTAGCGGAAAAGGAGGGACTTCGCTTCTCTATTCTTCCTCGCCGATTGAGTTAGTCAACATTGAAATGGTTTACTGCCATCTACCGTCTAGGCGATTAACGTGTTTACTGTTACACCATCTGACCGCAAGATGGCGGTACTCAATAGCTCTGGGTGTGAGTCCTTCTAGTCAACCAGTAGTCTGCGCCGGCCTCCTTAATAAATCATATTTAAACATTGTCTGGCATGATGAGGTTGAATAGTACAGGCCATAATTTCACTGGTCACTTAAAAGATGTTATGACATGTTTTTAGTTGGAGGACAATATTTAATACGTTTTACATTTACACACACATGCACGTCTGATAGAATGAATAACTGTAAAATAGAGATTCATCAATAATGATGTACATTTGGTAGAATATACATAAACAAAAATAAAGCACCTTCACTTAAAGGGACATACCAACATTATGGGAAATGACCGTCTTCTCCAGAGTCAAACAAGAAGATAGATACCAACAGTGGCGGCTGGCCACTAGGGGCGCTCGGGCGCCGCCCCCCCTGGTTAACCCTGGTTAAAAGAGAAAAGAATAAGACATATTTTTTTTAGTTTTTTTTGTTTTATAGCCCTATAAATAATATAAACATGTTTAAAATGAATAATATTTACTCATTTTAAGTATGTTTGTGTTTCCAATGCACAATATAACGTTAATATATCAAATATAAATAATCGTTTTCCTGAACAGGAAGTGACTCACTGTCTGATAGAGAATACGTTCCGTTACCGTAGCCGCATTTCTCCCCGCCGCATTTCTCTCGGGCTAGACGCAATAGCGCTTTGAGTGCGCGTGCACGCCGTGCACTGTTTCATCGCTGTATCCGTCGCAGCCAATCAGTGCGTAACGCGCTGTGCGTTGAAATATGATGTATTATGATGGAACACGGGCGCGTTTTGAAGCGGTCTAAGCAAGAGGCGTCTATAATTTCCGTAGCCACATTTCTCAGAGACGCTCTCTGATTGGCCGACGCGGCGACGACAGTACTTTTCCGTAGCCGCATTTCTCGGTTTTGCTTAAAAGTGGACGGTAGTTTGCAGGATGTTCGATGCTGTGTGTTGTGATGCAGTCTCGAGTCTGGACAGTGGGCAGTGGATATACATCGACAACAGTCTGGGGGACAGTCAGTGGACATACACTTTATCAAGCCCTTCCGGCTGGACCACGTTTCAATTAAACAAAGTAAGTTAATTCTCTCTCTCTCTCTCTCTCTCTCTCTCGCTCTCTCTCTCTCTCTCTTAGCCACTCAGCTAACGTTAGCCGCTGTTAGCCACTCAGCTAATGCTAAACTAACTAACTAACTAACTAACTAACTAACTAACTAACAACTACAACTCAGGTTCTTACCTCTCTCTCTCTCTCTCTCTCTCTCTCTCTCTCTCTCTCTCTCTCTCTCTCTCTCTCTCTCTCTCTCTCTCTCTCTCTCTCTCTCTCTCTCTCTCTGGAGTGGAGTTTCGTTTGGATTGAAAGTGGATTATTGTTCAATATCGTCTGTTTGAATGAATGAATGAAAACTTTATTAACAGATTGCAGAATGGGTACAATACAGTACGGCTCAATACACACAATTGTTAAGGGAATGCAGACCAGAGAAAGACGTTTGTCTTGTTTACATCAGGGTCCCCCGTTTTCGATTCATATCGATAGTTTAATAGCTAGCCTTGGCTCGTTTAACAATATGCAAAATATGTGTACAGCCCTGTACTCATACTGAAGTTATTCTTGGTATATACTACTACACATACTAGGTCTGATTGTGTAACGAATCGATTCCACGTCGCGCTGTGTGTGAGAGAGAGAAGGAGAGATAGAGGGGGATACTAATTAATTCCGCCCCCCCCCCCGTGAAGAATTCACGAGCCGCCACTGGATACCAATTTCGTCTCTGTGTTCAGCAGAAAGCTATCGACTGCAAGCTTGCCTAGCTTAGCACAAATTAATGGAAGCGGATCAGCTAGCCTAATTTAAAAACGCTGGGAAAGGTGTTTTTGGCCAACAGCTATAGGCTAGCTGATCCTGCTTCCATTCATTTGTGCTAAACTAGGCTAACTTGCAGCCGGATAGCAATTTATGAGGCCATAAAATGTTTTTGAGTTCTTACACCCGAATGGTTTTTAGGTTCAGAGTCAGACCATATTGCAATGTTAGAATATAAACCTAACTTGAGTGTGAGAGCTCGGAGAGGAAACATCCGGCTATTGGAGCGACAGCTATTCACAGACTGCTGACGGCGAATCCCGAAAGAAAGCAACTACCCCCGACAGGCAAGTTTGATAGAAAATCGATGTTTCTATTGTATTTGCTCCTGTCTGGAGACATTCATCAAAACCCAGGACCTGTTTTAACACGCCGACAGGCGAAGAATCAACAGCGACCAGCCCCCCCCCCCCCCCACGTCGCGGGCTTTCACACCGACCAAAGACACCAGCAGAGGACAAAGGATCATCCCCACCCCCCCTCCTAACAACCAGTGGTGCAGTGGCAAATTGACAGTAGGTCAAACGCGCATGCACAGTTTTTTTTGGCTGCTCTCGTCCTGCAGCTGGATACTATTGCCTCACAGCGCGGCCGTCAGCGCGCGGCCCAGAGAGCGCCGCTGGCTCTGCGGCTCTGCAGCTGCATGCTTCTCCGGGAGTCCGGTTGGATAATGCCATGTAAAAAGCGATTGCGCGTACTTCAGCCTCAGTGACCGAGGTATAACGCCGTTATACCGAGTTATACCAGCACTGCACCACTGCTAACAACAATGGACTCCCATCCCCCCCTCCCCACCTACTGCCACAAGAACAACCACACACCACAGTGGAACAACACTTTGAACACTTTGAGCTGGACGACATAAATAAAATAACAAACACAAATGGACTTCACATATTTCACTTAAACATAAACAGCCTGAGACCCAAACTGGCTGAAATCAGACATTTGTTTTTAAACGGTAAGGCTAATATATTATGTTTCACAGAAACAAAACTAGACTCATCTGTTCAGGATCCAGAGATAGAAATCGAGGACTATTCGATAGTCAGGAGGGATAGAAACCAGTATGGAGGTGGCGTCTGTGTGTATATTCACAAAGATACCAAATTCATCAACCGTACTGACCTTAACCATGACGAGATTGAAACTGTATGGATTGAAATCTTATTTGAAAGGGCGAAATCAGTACTAATAGGCACAATCTATAGACCGCCAGAACACAGTGGCTTCTATGACACACTTGATGGATGTTTAGCTGGGGTGGAGCCGTGAAGGGCGTAGAAAAAATCCTTATTGGGGACTGGAACACGGACATGCTACATAAAGCAGCACCCGTCTTCAAGGCCTTCAGTAGGCTTTGTGATCTGCATGGCCTCAGCCAGCTAATCAACCAACCCACAAGGGTATGTGAATCAACTCAGACTACCATTGACCTCATCCTGACCTCTGACAAGTCCAAGATCTCCAATAAAGGGGTTATAGCATGCGGGTTAAGTGATCATTATATGATATTCTGTACCCGTAAAAAGCTAAAGCAAAAGGCTGGCTGTCACAAAACAGTCACATCTAGAGACCTCAAAACCTACTCTAGCGAGGCCTTTAACCTTGAACTGGAGAGCCTGGACTGGTCAGATGAGCTCAATGGTACACTGGTTGAAGAAACCTGGCTTGGCTTCAAAACCAAATTCTCAACAATACTAAACAACATGGCCCCCCTAAGAACCACCAGAGTAAAAAATCGCGCTGAGCCGTGGATGCACACTGAAATACTGACCGCTATGAAAACCAGAGACAAAAAATGCTCTGAGTTTCGTAAAAGTCAGTCAAAGCTTACCAAAAGCACAAGCAGTGAACTCCAAGCCCACGTGACTGAACTCAAACTAGAAAGAAACAGACTAAGAAATGACGTAAACTCCATGATAAAAACTGCTAAAGAAAAATGCATCAATGACAAAACTGAGGAAAACAAAAATAAACCATGTGAACTTTGGAAATTACGCAATAATCAACTAGGCTGCAGTAAAAAACTCAAAACCAGGTTCTCAAACATAAACATAAAGACGGACAACACGCTCATCACAGACAAACTGGATGTAGCCAATTACTTAAACACTTTCTTCACAAACATAGCCACAACACTGGTAAACAAACTACCCTCCCACTCAGGGCAGTATGGGGTAGAACACATAGTAGCATACTACAAGAACCTAGGCGTCCACAAAGACGATTTCAAACTGGAAGTGGTAACTACAGATGAGGTACTCAAAAAACTGAGCGCCCTCCAACCGAACAAGGCCACTGGCCATGACAACATCCCCTCCAAATTCCTCAGAGACTCAGCAGCCGCCATCACCCCAGTCATCACACACATAATAAACCTCTCCATAAAACAGGGACACGTCCCCAAGGACTTCAAAATTGCGAGAGTAACACCCCTGCACAAAAAGGGCAGCAAATTAGACCCAGGCAACTACCGCCCTGTTTCTATCCTTACATCCATCTCGAAAGTCATGGAAAAAATAGTATACGAACAGGTCGAAAAGTACCTCGCGGAAAAAAATCTAATCTACGAATTCCAATCTGGCTTCAGAACATCCCACTCCACGTGACTGAACTCAAACTAGAAAGAAACAGACTAAGAAATGACGTAAACTCCATGATCAAAACTGCTAAAAAAAATTTCATCAATGACAAAACCGAGGAAAACAAAAATAAACCACGTGAACTTTGGAAATTACTCAACAATCAACTAGGCTGCAGTAAAAAACTCAAAACCAGGTTCTCAAACATAAACATAAAGACGGACAACACGCTCATCACAGACAAGCTGGATGTAGCCAATTACTTAAACACTTTCTTCACAAACATAGCCACAACACTGGTAAACAAACTACCCTCCCACTCAGGGCAGTATGGGGTAGAACACATAGTAGCATACTACAAGAACCTAGGCGTCCACAAAGACGACTTCAAACTGGAAATAGTAACTACAGATGAGGTACTCAAAAAACTGAGCGCCCTCCAACCAAACAAGGCCACTGGCCATGACAACATCCCCTCCAAATTCCTCAGAGACTCAGCAGCAGCCATCACCCCAGTCATCACACACATAATAAACCTCTCCATAAAACAGGGACACGTCCCCAAGGACTTCAAAATTGCGAGAGTAACACCCCTGCACAAAAAGGGCAGCAAATTAGACCCGGGTAACTACCGCCCTGTTTCTATCCTTACATCCATCTCGAAAGTCATGGAAAAAATAGTATACGAACAGATCGAAAAGTACCTCGCGGAAAAAAATCTAATCTACGAATTCCAATCTGGCTTCAGAACATCCCACTCCACTGACACATGCCTTCTCTACTTGAACGACCACATCAAACAAGAGGTGGACGCGGGCAAATACTGCGGCATGGTCATGCTAGACCTACAAAAGGCCTTCGACACTGTCAATCACACCATTCTGATTGACAAGCTAAAAGCAATTGGTTTTGATAGTTTATCAGTGAGCTGGATACAATCCTACCTGGAGGGGAGGGAACAGATGGTGGAAGTAAACGGTACACTATCCCCCCCCCCTCACAGTGAGCTGTGGTGTTCCACAAGGAAGCATACTAGGACCGCTACTATTCCTAATTTATGCAAATGACATGTCGTCAGCTTGTGACTGCAACTTGTTCCTGTTTGCGGACGACTCAGCCCTGCTGGTCTCTGACAAGAACAAGTTACAGGTTGAAAAAGCCCTCAGCTCGGAACTAGGCAAAATCTGCATATGGCTCGCCGACAACAAACTATCATTACACATGGGCAAAACAGAGTCCATTCTCTTCGGTTCAAATAACAAACTCAGCAAGACCGACGGCTTCTCGGTTACAGTGGGTGACAATATTATCACAAGGAAAGATGAAATTACCTACCTGGGTTCCATCCTAGAGGCTAATCTTTCCTGTGACAAAATGGCATCCAATGTAATAAAAAAAGTCAACCAACGAACGCGATTCTTGTACCGGATCTCCTCTCTGGTAAACAAGAATACCCTGAAGACTCTAGCAGGAGCACTCATTCAAGGGTACTACGACTATGCTTGCACCTCATGGTACCAAAGCACCTCAAAGGCACTAAAAAACAAATTACAAACATCTCAAAACAAGCTAGTCAGACTACTACTTGACCTGACTCCTAGAACCCACCTCACCCCTGCCCACTTTGACAACCTAGGATGGCTTAGAGTAGACGACAGAGTACAGCAACTTGCAATGGGCCTGGTCTACAAGATACACTACGCGACCAAGGTACCCATGTACATGTCAAAATACTTCCCAAAGGTCAGTGAATACCACGATCACAACACCAGAGGGAGCTCCACAAATCATGTAAAACCCAGATTCGGATCAAACAAGGGACTAAACACGTTTCGCAATTATGCCACATCAATGTGGAACGCCCTGCCTAAAGCTGTAAAGGAATGTGAATCACTACCCACCTTCAAAAACACTCTCAAAAAACACCTACGTGAGACTGCAATTCGAAACTGGCCCCTACAAATGTCCTAACCTAGTTGTACAGTAAATGACCAAGTAAGGCTTTGTCAATATTCAAATGTACAGTGTAAAATGTGTGTGTGTCCCCTTCCCAACCCCCCCCCCCACCTCCAATGTACAGCCCTCACCCAACCCACCCAACCCCACCCCACCCAACCAACCTCCTCCAATGTACAGTTTCTATGCCAAATGTATATACACTCCTTTTCTGGACACTTTTGTATCACAAACAGTACTGTATTTGCAAATCTGATATGTCATAAATGTATAGATGTAGCAGTACTGTCTATCTGTATGTCATGTATGTCATATATGTTATGATGAATTGAAAATGGGGGACCCTGATGTAAACAAGTCGAAAGTCTTTCTCTGGTCTGCATCCCCTTAACAATTGTATGTATTGAGCTGTACTGTACTGTACCCATTCTGCAATCTGTTAATAAACTTTTCAATCAATCAATCAATGACACATGCCTTCTCTATTTGAACGACCACATCAAGCAAGAGGTGGACGCGGGCAAATACTGCGGCATGGTCATGCTAGACCTACAAAAGGCCTTCGACACTGTCAATCACACCATTCTGATTGACAAGCTAAAAGCAATTGGTTTTGATAGTTTATCAGTGAGCTGGATACAATCCTACCTGGAGGGGAGAGAACAGATGGTGGAGGTAAACGGTACCCTATCCCCCCCCCCTCACAGTGAACTGTGGTGTTCCACAAGGAAGCATACTAGGACTCATTCAAGGGTACTACGACTATGCTTGCACCTCATGGTACCAAAGCACCTCAAAGGCACTAAAAACCAAATTACAAACATCTCAAAACAAACTAGTCAGACTACTGCTTGACCTGACTCCTAGAACCCCTGCCCACTTTGCCAACCTAGGATGGCTTAGAGTAGACGACAGAGTACAGCAACTTGCAATGGGCCTGGTCTACAAGATACACTACACGACCAATGTACCCATGTACATGTCAAAATACTTCCCAAAGGTCAGTGAATACCACGATCACAACACCAGAGGGAGCTCCACAAATCATGTAAAACCCAGATTCGGCTCAAACAAGGGACTAAACACGTTTCGCAATTATGCCACATCAATGTGGAACGCCCTACCCAAAGCTGTAAAGGAATGTGAATCACTACCCACTTGCAAAAACACTCTCAAAGAACACCTACGGGAGACTGCAATTCGAAACTGGCCCCTACAAATGTCCTAACCCAGTTGTACAGTAAAGACCAAGTATGGCCTTGTCAGTCAGTAGTCCAATGTACAGTGCCCCCCCCCCCCCATACCCAACCCCCCCCCCCCCCCTCCAATGTACAGCCCCACCCACGGTCCCCACCTACCCAACCTCCTCCAATGTACAGTTTCTATGTCAAATGTATGTCAGTATTCCAATGTACACAGTGCCCCCCCCCCCCCCCCACCCCCACCTCCAATGTACAGCCCCACTCAACCCCACCCCACCTACCCAACCTCCTCCAATGTACAGCTTCTATGTCAAATGTATATATACACTCTTTCTGGATTTTTTTTAGTATCACAAACAGTACTGTATTTGCAAATCTGGTATGTCATAAATGTATAGATGTAGCAGTACTGTCTATCTGTATGTCGTGTGTGTCATATGATGAATTGAAAATGGGGGACCCTGATGTAAACAAGACGAAAGTCTTTCTCTGGTCTGCATCCCCTTAACAATTGTATGTTTTGAGCTGTACTGTAATGTACCCATTCTGCAATCTATTAATAAACTTTTCAATCAATCAATCAAAACACAAACATTTGATGGCCTCATAAAGTCAGGGCCCCATGCACTGTCTATATAGAGCAGCCCCAGATCTTACACAAGATAAGATATTCCTTTATTTGATAGATAGGAATATCTTATACTGTCAACATAGCAGCATGGGGAGGGGAGATATGGGTATGGGCGTGGTAATAGTATAAGACATAAATATAGGCAATAAAATGATAGTAAAGTATAAAATCATCAAAGTGACATCACTGATTGGAGGGTTCTCTCTCTGATTTCTAGCTTTAGGAGAGAGTGGTGCATGTTCACAAATACTGGCTGAACTGTCCTGGGGAACAGGAAGAACATGTGTTTCTTACAATTAGATTAGATCTTATTGTCATTATACAGCACAAACACAAATACAGTACAACAGGGGGGTTGTACAGAATGTGTGGTATTCCCCTTTAACATCGATCCTGCTGTCTATGTTTTTGTATATCTCTTACTGTATATCTTATATATCGAACCTGGGTCCCTGTGATTGGTGAGAAATTAATATCATCCAGAAAAAACTATATCAGTCATTTCATTAGTCACATAAAAAGCCTTACCATTTTTTAAGTTGGGTGTTATTGAAAGGTGCTCCCCCTAGTGGCAGTGACCAGTAGCCCGTGGACAGACCGTAATGGCGACAACCCCACACAAGGACATAAACGTGCGTGCGTGCGCTATAGTAGTGTGCGTGTGTGTGTGTGTGTGTGTGTGTGTGTGAGTGTGTGAGTGAGTGAGTGAGTGAGAGAATTGGTGCGTTTAATACAACCCCGGCTTGACCGAACACAACATACACGTCGGAGCTACATTGCTCACCAAAACACGACGATGACAACAAAACGTGCGTAAAGAGGAAGACGGGGAGGAGGCGCGATGATAAAAACATGTGCATCGTGGCTGCAGCGACACGAATGATACCACTCCCCAGAAGAATGATATGCAAATAGCATGCAAACAGACACAGTTGGTTATTATTATTATTACAGACTAACGAACGGAACGAAGCCAACGGATTAAAGAGCGCATTGTGCGCGGCTGAACCGGTTCCGCGTCTCTCGGGCGCGGCGCGGCAAGTCGAGCCACCTTAAAAAAAAAAAAAAAAAAAGCTCCGCTCTGCTGCACCACGTGACACGATTCCTGGAAAGTTCCTGGAAAACGTTCTTTTGTGTAGCGGCGGGGTTGTGTTTATGGGTTACATTACTGGTTATTGCTGCACGCACACGCACACACGCACACGCATCTAGCCACCAGAGCCTGGTGGGACATGATGTTCAAATCAGAGGGGAAAACTTCACCACCGTATCATATGCGCCTGTCGATTATTAGTGTGCGGTATCATAGGAGGATATATCGCCTTTAATAATAACCCGCGTCGGCGGAATAGAGTCTACCGCGAGTGGAGCCGTGCCGTGCCGAGACACAGAGGCACTTGTCGTCGACATCAGAATACTGTGCACCTTGTTATCGCTCGGGTTGGTGGAAGAGTCAGACTACTATTGCATAATTTCTGGCTGGCATTGCGTTGGTCATAAATCGAGAAGAAAATAACAAGCTATACCTCAACAAGCCATGAATGGCAACAAACACTTGATTCAGTGCTGAGAGCTCGTCATGGTCGCTGCTGTCTAGTATCAGTCCCAGTGGTTGAACGTTCTGCGGATGATAATAATAATAATAATAAGGTAGTCTGTTGTTGGATCCCATTCGGGTATGTAAACATTCGTTAATTAACCTTTGCTGAAATTAGTAGTGTGTGTGTTTTTATTTATTTATATAGATCTAGGAATCTTGGGGGGAGAGAAGGCAGAATACTTTGTTTATTATTAAAGACCGAGCTGTAATCTGTATTTATAGGTAATGGAATTAAATGGAATGTAATAATGGAACACTGCACAACAGTATTTTTGGTGTCTTATAATAAATCCACACGAGGGTTGGGCACTTTGTGTGCATGGCACGGAAATAAAATAATCAATCATATGCAGTATAGCCACTACTGTGCCAGTAAGGATTTATTAGGTCAGATAAATATACCCTATAATTTAGCAATTTAGCAATTTTGCAAAACACCTGTGCGTTTTTGTATCATTTCAACATCAATTGACAAACGCAAGCGAAACAAATCAATTCAAATATTTCCCCATCAATTCTATAATCAAACCACGATAAGCTAAACTGGACCCCCATGCCATGCAGTGTCTCTTCGAATAAAGTTACTTGTTTTTTCCGTCAGATAATATCAAAACCAACTGATCGCCTCCTCCTCGGTGAAATATTCTAAAGGGATTTGCTTTTGTCGTTTAATAATCAAGTCGCACAACAAGTGAATCCTATAAATTAAAACACATTATAGCAGATGATGGTGGAAGGATTATTATACAAGTAACAGTAGATTATTTTCCTATTTCGGTTTAGTCATCAACACAGTATTATCAAATGTGTTTATTTCATTGCAGGTCCTTTATTCCTAAGAGTTTTGAAGAACATAACGGACCTGTTACCCGTCGGGAGGGACGCTCGGTGGTGGATCTGAGGTGGATGTCGTGACTTGAGTGACCCTTCACCCCCCGGCTGTGATGTCTGTGCTGCCGGCCGACAGTTAGGCAAAGAAGGGCTGGTTCTCCAATGACCTGTCAGTCCTCAGAATCTACGGAGACCGGCATCGAACACCATGGCAGACGAGAGGACAACGGGTCCAGCAGGGCTGCTGTAGATTCGGACGAGAGTCGCATTGCATTGGCGATGAAAGACTTGAAAAATACAGGTAGGTGTTTTTATTTATTTATTTATTATTATTTCGCTTGAATATCATATCACAACGGATGGATTGTGGACCTGCCGCCACGATTACTGTTTTTGCTATCACGTTTAATCATTCGATTATTTGATCATTGAGATGGCATGAAGCAAGCCACTAAAAAAAAGTAAATAACCTGAGGATGTCCTATTATTCGACGCATGTAGTACTGTTTATATCAATACATTTCCCGTGCCTTTTTACTTAACCTGCACGCCCTGAAACATAATGTGACATTTCGCACGATTAAAAACCCAAGGCAAGGCTTTGAAACTGGAGAGATAAATGTGGGAATTCCATCTCCCACAACATAACTTTCTGAGCTGCCCTTTTCCATTTCTCTACCTAGTTTTTTAAGAGTCTGGACTTAATATGTTCATGGACATTTTGCCTGACATTTTCTTTCAAATAAGCGTTTTCTTGTGGTTTCAAATAAGTCAACCAAAGTCCACACCGGTTTTGGATATTTAATAATAATATTTTAATAAAATTTCTTATTAACACATTAACTGCCACGCTTATATCCATCAATGTATGATCACTGCCACCAGTCTAAGCCTATGGAGATGTTCACCTTCTTTGCAGGGCTATAACTTTTTAAATTGTATTGCTAAATTGACATTACTATGGCCCATTCAACATCGATTAGCTATCGTTTAGGATGTAGGAACGTTATACTTTTTCATTCATATATTGATACGAAAATACCGTCTAGAATATAAGTATGTTTTTATCGTTTTCTGCAGTAATTCCTAGAACGCTAGTTATATCCTAAACGCATAATATAGATTATCGATTGCAGTTTATTCGCGATCCACGCTATATTAAAAAATCCAACTGAATACGATCCTAAACGTTATGACTCATCATGTGCGGATGAAAGGGGGGGGGGGGGGTCGTTTATAATTCCGTGATCGTCAGTAAATGCTTTATGTAGTATGGTGATATATTGATCAGAGCGGATTGCATTAATAATCATAAACAATCACGCTGAAAGTAACGTTACTGTCCTCTTACAGTTTGCCGATGAGACTGGAGGAAAAAGATCCCACTTATTTGACGTCGATCGACTAGATCCATTTCCGGTTTGTATGGCGCAATAAACGCCCAAATCATATCGATTATTGAGTTATGGCAGCGATCCATATACACGGATGTGTGTCTAGAGTCCCGCAACAATATGTGACTGCCGGACGGAATTCCCAGATGCACGGAGATCACCAGAGATCCATTTCCGGTTGTAACTCGCCTGATCATCCACCAGGCGGCGGTATTGAAGCGTTGCACGGTTGTGCCGAGTCCCACTGTCTCAGCCGAGGCTGGGTGAGGGAATTATGAATACCATGGCGAAAAAATGAAATATGATGACAATAACGTCGTACGCCGTGGATTGGCGGAATTCGCATGACCTTGAAACCCGTCGTACAACGTGATTGCCGGTGGATGTGTTAATACACAGTAGGCTACATTCTACTTTGTTTCAATAAACATATTTTAAATCAAGTGCTTTGGCAGCCAGCTCTGCAATTTGAATATGTTTATTTCAACCTTATAAAGAACAAGAGTTCACATTAACCCCTTAAGCCCGATCGGGCTGAGATTTATATCGCCTCATAAATGGATCAATACAGTCTGTATTAATTAATGTTGCGTTTCTTCAAATGTAGCCAAGAGTAAAGACCCTAACCAAAACGGCAGTCAAAGTATATATTTTCAGCACTACGTTTGTTTACCAATGATTTTAAGTGTTATATGAGTTATGAAATATTAGTTTTATAAAAGTCTCAGCGCATTGCATCAGAAACCGGATGATTTAGACACGTTTGTTCGACTTGTGATTATATCTCACGGGTGGAACAAACCTGAACGTTATTGCCATAAAATACAAGCTATGCGGAGCTATGGACATTATACAAGTGTAACTGTACTTACAGTAGATTTCATTCATGGTTTTTGCTGCCCTGTAACGCGCGCCTGGCGGTACAAAATCCAGATTTAACTCTGCCATTGGAAAGAGGAGATTTGGCCCGATCCATAGATGTATGAGATTATTGGCCATAATAAGGTCATTTAAAGGCCCGATATTCTATATTCATATTTAAAATTGCATGTGTCCGGATGGCAAAATTCAGTACTGCTTCTACAAAAAAACCCGTAAATCATCTGCCCTTTATTCATTTGCTTAGATTTTTAGTACACTTGATCTCAAGAAGGTGCTGAATGAGCATTTCTCCACATCTGGTCAATGTTAGCATGGTGTTATTCACAGTCAAAGATGGAAAAAATCTTTAAAAATAAAAATTCTATTCTCCTTTTGGTTAATTACAATTTACTCAAGCATAGTAACAGACACAATATTTCTGACACTGGGAATACATTCCCTGAGGTCCATATGTCCCTATAGATGCCAAGAACATGCAAATGGTCCTTGTAGAACATGGAGCAGTCTTCCATTTACTTCCATTAAAACGTGATGTACTTGTAGGAAAATACATCCAAAAACTCTAAACCGTTTTGCACATTATTCATTTAGTTTGACGGCTATTAAGAGTATGAGAGTTTGAATATGGCCACCACTGGGATGTCATGCAAGCCAAAATTCTGGGCGAGGGCACAATCAGGGGCACGCAACATTTTTTTGAGTGTGCTTTTCCTGTGCCGTCTGGTCTGAACCTCTCCGTCTGGCCTCTCTGTCATCTTCTACAACGTTTCAAAATAACCGGAGAAACATGGCGTGGCTCCTCCCTCCTCCCTCTCAACAACCAGCTGAAACTACTGTATGGGCCAGAGGGGGAGGGGGAGGGGCGGAGCACACCGCTCCGTGAAGGAAGGGTGTGCTGCGTTTACAACACAAGACAAAATGAGAGCAACATGGCATGCACAATAATCGTTTTTATCTGGATCACAAATTAATTTAGAGCACATGGATAATAAAGCCACAGATGAAAGGAACCTGCCAACATGGTAACACAATGCATAGGAAGCAGCATGAGTACAGATGACACTGTGATGACATCACGTAGCAGGGTCTGCTCCATAGGAAGCAGCATGAGTACAGATGACACTGTGATGATGACATCACGTAGCAGGGTCTGCTCCATAGGAAGCAGCATGAGTACAGATGACACTGTGATGACATCACGTAGCAGGGTCTGCTCCATAGGAAGCAGCATGAGTACAGATGACACTGTGATGACATCACGTAGCAGGGTCTGCTCCATAGGAAGCAGCATGAGTACAGATGACACTGTGATGACATCACGTAGCAGGGTCTGCTCCATAGGAAGCAGCATGAGTACAGATGACACTGTGATGACATCACGTAGCAGGGTCTGCTCCATAGGAGGCAGCATGAGTACAGATGACACTGTGATGACATCACGTAGCAGGGTCTGCTCCATAGGAAGCAGCATGAGTACAGATGACACTGTGATGACATCACGTAGCAGGGTCTGCTCCATAGGAAGCAGCATGAGTACAGATGACACTGTGATGACATCACGTAGCAGGGTCTGCTCCATAGGAAGCAGCATGAGTACAGATGACACTGTGATGACATCACGTAGCAGGGTCTGCTCCATAGGAAGCAGCATGAGTACAGATGACACTGTGATGACATCACGTAGCAGGGTCTGCTCCATAGGAGGCAGCATGAGTACAGATGACACTGTGATGACATCACGTAGCAGGGTCTGCTCCATAGGAAGCAGCATGAGTACAGATGACACTGTGATGACATCACGTAGCAGGGTCTGCTCCATAGGAAGCAGCATGAGTACAGATGACACTGTGATGACATCACATGACAGCAGTGTCTGCTCCATAGGAAGCAGCATGAGTACAGATGACACTGTGATGACATCACATGACAGCAGTGTCTGCTCCATAGGAAGCAGCATGAGTACAGATGACACTGTGATGACATCACATGACAGCAGTGTCTGCTCCATAGGAAGCAGCATGAGTACAGATGACACTGATGACATCACATGACAGCAGTGTCTGCTCCATAGGAAGCAGCATGAGTACAGATGACACTGTGATGACATCACATGACAGCAGTGTCTGCTCCATAGGAAGCATGATGAGACACACATACTATATATCTACACACTACCCCACCCCCTCTCTACACATAGCCTCCTATACTCCCAGACATATATATATCTACACACACTACCCCCCCCCTACACATAGCCTCCTATATTCCCAGACATATACGTATTGTCAAGGTATGTGTTTGACTGATTGATTGAACATTTTATTAACAGATTGCAGAATGGGTACAATAAAGTACAGCTCAATACACAATTGTTAAGGGGATGCAGACCAGAGAAAGACTTTCGTCTTGTTTACATCAGGGTCCCCCATTTTCAATTCATCATAACATTTATGACATACATGACATACAGATAGACAGTACTGCTACATCTATACATTTATGACATACCAGATTTACAAATACAGTACTGTTTGTGATTGTGCACTGTCCCCAACTTGAACGGATGTTGCTTGTATCCACGTATCCTGCCCTAGTGAGTTGATGCTCTACTGCTCAAGGACTTTTGTGCAGATGGATATTTTAGCCTATTATTACGATGTGTTATTGAATGAGAAGGATACTAGAAGCGACAGTAAAATATCCTAACCAGTAACCACACAGTTAAGTGTTCTTTAACCCTTCCATACCACTCTACAGAAGGTTAACCCGTTCACTACCACACTACAGAAGGTTAACCTTTCACTACCACACTACAGAAGGTTAACCTTTCACTACCACACTACAGAAGGTTAACACTTTCACTACCACACTACAGAAGGTTAACACTTTCACTACCACACTACAGAAGGTTAACCCGTTCACTACCACACTACAGAAGGTTAACACTTTCACTACCACACTACAGAAGGTTAACACTTTCACTACCACAGAAGGTTAACCCTTTCACTACCACACTACAGAAGGTTAACCCATTCACTACCACACTACAGAAGGTTAACACTTTCACTACCACACTACAGAAGGCTAACTCATTCACTACCACACTACATAAGGTTAACCCTTTCACTACCACACACTACAGAAGGTTAACCCGTTCACTACCACACTACAGAAGGTTAACACGTTCACTACCACACTACAGAAGGTTAACACTTTCACTACCACACTACAGAAGGTTAACCCTTTCACTACCACACTACAGAAGGTTAACCCATTCACTACCACACTACAGAAGGCTAACCCATTCACTACCACACTACATAAGGTTAACCCTTTCACTACCACACTACAGAAGGTTAACCTTTCACTACCACACTACAGAAGGTTAACCTTTCACTACCACACTACAGAAGGTTAACCCTTTCACTACCACACTACAGAAGGTTAACCCGTTCACTACCACACTACAGGTTAACCTTTCACCACCTTCTGTAGTGTTAGGGTTTGGGGCGTGTGTCTAGTCTTGACTTGCCTCTCATGCAGGCGCCCCAGGTTCGCTCCCCATCAGCGGAACTCCAAGCTTGTATTTTTTGAATGTGTAATATATATATACTTATTTGTCATGTACACATTGTACATTTTCGATAAAATATGTAAATATACCCTTTATTCATTTGCTTAGATTTTTAGTACACTTGATCTCAAGAAGGTGCTGAATGAGCATTTCTCCACATCTGGTCAATGTTAGCATGGTGTTATTCACAGTCAAAGATGGCTATAACATAATGTACAATATGTACCTTTTTTCCTGTGGTCAATTGGTACTTTATGTACATATTTTAAGCGAGACCGGGCTGTAATGTGGTGCCATGCTAAAAACTAAAACAAAAGATGGAGGATTATTTGCACCACTCTCCAGCAAGACAAAAGCCAGCGAGTGATGAATAGATGGGGGGGGGGGGGGGGGGGGGGGGGGGCGCAAGTGAGTGATGGGAGCTGGAAGGTTTAATGGAAGTAAAGACTATTATTGTCTTTGTTTTAAAGATAAGGTTTTATGCTACAATGACACATGTCATTACTCACAGTAATAAAAGACTGGAAAAGGACCCAGTCCGAAACTCACAGCGAGCCAACATTCCACCACTGCAGATCGCACCGGTACCGTAGAAGACGCGTATCAGCCGCTAGGAATGCAGGCTGAATTTGCTCCTGATTCTTGACCTCACACCCACACATAGCCACAGCTTATTTGGGGTGCGACAGTGGCTATTGGGGTGATGGTGGCTCAGGACGGAGGTAGAGCCGAGCGGTCGTCTGGTAATCTGAAGATCTCCAGTTTAATTCCGGCTCCTTCCGGCAGCGTGTCGAAGTGTCCTTGAGCGAGACACTTAACCCCCTAACTGTTCCTGATGAGCAGGTCGGCACCTTGCATGGTTGCCTCTACTGTTGGTGTGTGAATGTGTGAGTGAATATTTGTAAAACTTGTAAAGCGCTTTGGATAAAAGATAAAATAAATATTGGTGCAATAAGTACACACACAAGACTCACCTCCACCCGTACACACAAGACTCACCTCCACCCGTACACACAAGACTCACCTCCACCCGTACACACAAGACTCACCTCCACCCGTACACACAAGACTCACCTCCACCCGTACACACAAGACTCACCTCCACCCGTACACACAAGACTCACCTCCACCCGTACACACAAGACTCTCCTCCACCCGTACACACAAGACTCTCCTCCACCCGTACACACAAGACTCGCCTCCACCCGTACACACAAGACATACTCGCCTCCACCCGTACACACAAGACATACTCGCCTCCACCCGTACACACAAGACATACTCGCCTCCACCCGTACACACACAAGACATACTCGCCTCCACCCGTACACACACAAGCTTTGGAAATCCAACTTTCTCTCTTATTAGGAAGAGATGTACTTTATAAACGGAATGCCACAAATTCACTGTTCACCACAGTAGCTAGAATGAACAGCTACTGTAACTGAATGTTAACGCAGTTAATGCAACTCCACAGACGGACATTGTGGTATGGCTGGTCACTCCCATGAGTCCCTTTCATTACCAGATTTTATAATAAAACTGCTAAATTGTCAGCTACAGGCCAATTCTCTCACAAGATTGCAGCGACCTTGACACATTCCGGCATCATAGCAGCATGGGGGGAGGGGAGGTACAGTATGGGCAGGGTAATGGTAGAAATACATAAATATAAGTAATAAAGAGATCTGAATATGAGGGGAGAAAAGTTAGTTATTAGTTAGTATATAGTATAGCTGGTTATCCCAATGAATAGAAACACACAGAGAGCCTATATAATATAACTAATTGACGTGCGCACAACGGATACACATGCAAGCACACACACGCACACACAAACACCACAAGTCATAGATGTTATTCTTCTCATCTACCCCCCCCCCCCCCCCCTCTATTTTCTGAACTGTCACAATAGTCTAAACATGATAAGGACATAGTCCAGGCACCATGAGTCATTTAATCTACTTAACATGTGTACTAGTTATGATACTGTAGTTCCAGTTTCTCTCTCATATCTAACAGCTGTTTCTATACAGTAGTTGATTTGTGCTGTTTTTCCAGTACCCCTGCATCCAGACAGTCAGTAATATGTATTTGCTTTTGCCAAAAAGAGTTACAGTTAGACGTTATTTTGACATACAGTACATACTTTGGGTATTATATGAATACTTCAAATTCACAACCATTCACTCACTAGTTATGATTACTGTGATACTAGAATGTCTCAAGTACATCACCAGCCCTGTGTCATGCTTCTCCAATATGACCGCTCCAAACCACGGTTGGAGGTCATGACTGTGTTTTACATGTCGCACATACAGTAGTATTGATTCTCAATTCTAGCTCAACTCCTAACACACAAGTTCAAGTTGTTTTATTTGTCACATATAAAGTACATGTACCTTACAGTAAAATGCTTGGTTCTGTATGAGCCTCCTGAGAATGTGCTTCATACAGTATACTGGATATGAAGTAACGCTCTTATCCAACCAAAATTTGACCATCGGGCTCTCCTGCTTTAAAATGTAAAGCTCTCAGATTTTCTACTTCTCCGACTTTTGACCACATCGAACGCCCACCTCCACTCAGACCTGAGATTAGTCAAAACCCCACTCCGAGGTGGACTTGTATTGTCAGAAGTAGACATGTTTACACTTCACTAGAGCAGGTATTATGGCTAAAAGATGGCTCGGCCACAATCTATATATTTATTTGATTTGTTTGTTTTGTTTGGATAGCACAGTGGCTAATCTTCCAAGAGTCAGAAATAATTCAACACATAATTCAATTCAAACTTTAATACAGACTCATGGTCCAGATAAAAAACTAAAACATACACAATCTATATAAAATTACACACAACAGGCAAAAATAAATAAATAAAAATGTGTGGCACTGAATCTAATGTCCGTTAAAACCAGAATGATCTCATTTCCAGAGTCATTTAGCAGACAGATTCATACATGAGATTTCTTAAAACAGCTTGGAAGGTATTGACACGTGCAACCACAAACATTTCACTTGCACTACACCATCTAGGTCTTTTGAGTAATATTCTCATGGCATCATTATAATAAGCCACTTGAAGTCTCCGCAAACTTGCGTTCTTGTAGCTTGACCAAGTGTGCAGTATGAAGTGGTGACACTTTCACTCCATCTGTACACATACTAAACTTGCGTGAGAGAGTGTTCGCTTGTGTGTACATCCTGCGGCATTGCCTGTATATATCATCATCATCTGTCATTTGTTCTGTAATAAAATGTCCAAGATATTTGACCTTTTCACAGACCCCAAGATTATTTTCAGACAATTTGAAGTCAGGAAATTTTAAGACATTTGTCCTCTTTGGATCTACATATTAAAACGGCACTCTTACTGGCATTGTATTTTATATCATATTCAACCCCATACACGGTACATATAGCAAGAAGCTGCTGGAGACCAACGCTACTCGGACTAAATACCACAAGATCATCTGCATACATAATATGGTTCACCAAAGTATCACCAATCATGCACCCAATATTACAGGCACTCAGTTGCTCGGACAGACCATCGACATGTAGATAAAAAAGAACCGGGGATCAAATTCCCCCTTGTCTGACCCCATTGCTAACGGGGCTGAGACACTATTGCCCCATTTTGCATGCATAGTCTGGTGGGAATACCAATAAGCCAGAATTCTCACAATGTATCCAGGCACCCCTCTTTGACTCAATTTGACCAACAACTTTCTGTGGTTAACACGATCAAAAGCTTTAGAAGCATCAATAAAACACATAAGAACTGATGAATTTTTACTTCTGTATTTGTTTACAATTTCCTTTAAGGCATATATACAGGTCAGTGCCATGCTTATAGCTTTAAAACCAAACTGGTTATCTGTGGAGTTAATAAACTCATTCATTCTATCCAGCAGAATTATTTCCAGTACTTTTGACAGTATGCTGGCTAAATCTATGGGTCTATAGTTGTCTAGGCTACTAACTTTACCAGCTTTGTCCTTAATGACTGGGACTAACAAAACAGACAGCATTGAGTCTGGCAGCAAGCCATGGATCATAAAACCAGTAAAACTGATAGCAAGGAGAGGAAATAATAATAGTTTACACACACATATCACAGGGGTGTAAAAAGTACCCAGAAATTATACTTAACCCATTGAAACCGGGAAACACATTTGTGTGTACACAGTATGCAGGCTATATAATGCATTATTAGGTTAAGTGAAAGTATGGGTACCATCTCAAAATCATACTCAAGTAAAAGTCAGTATCTGGCTAAAAACACACTTGAGTAAAAGTCAAAAAGTTTCTACTTTTAAATGTACTAAAAAGTAAAAGTACATTTTTTTTTATTGCAACGGATGGGCCCTCATTTATCAAGAATTCTTAGAAAGTGTTCTATTTTCGTTCTTAAGCACAGAATTTAGAATGTGTGCACGCACAAAAAAAACTGGATTTTTCACACGTGCGTACACAGGTCCTACGCACACCTGTCTTGATAAATATCACTTTGATCCTACGCTTGAGCTCGTGCATGGTTTTAAGTATTTGCATACCAGAACCGCCCCGATTATCCATATATGGTCATGAAACACCCCCATGGGATGTGAAATAATGGACTGACCCGAGGGAAGCGTGTTATGGAGAAATACGAGACAGGCTGACAGACATGTACACGTACGGTGATGTCGGATATGATATCTCTTAAAGACCATATTAACTAATAAAGCCTGTGCTGGAATATGACTGCCTTTTTCCGTTTTGTTCGATTAATACCCAGGGATTAAAGTTCTCCTCAATTGTATTCCAAATCGCGACGGATTTTCCGTCAATTTTCTACCTGCTGCATATGATTTCTAGAGGCATACAATCTATTTTGATGTCAGTATTGGGTAGCCTATATAAACAATAATACGAGAGCATATACAAGAACAATGAATCTCACTGCCATGTATGATGTAGCCTATACGCCATGTGTAGCCTGCCTATGTGATCAATACAAACATGAACTTGAATCCATCATCATATTTACATAGTCTGTCCACTATGTTTATTACTTTGTTATTTCCCCCCCCTATCTATGTAAAGCGACCTTGCATGGGTCTCTTGAAAGGCGCTATATAAAATGAAGCTCCATTATTATTATTGTTATTATTATTATTATCACGTCTGTGCGCTGGGCTCACAAAAAAAATAAAACTGTCTTTTACTGTTAGTCTCAGTGAAGTTTCAACGGAGCGAGGTCATCTATTCTAACCAACAAATTGAAGTAGAAAGCATTTCGTTGTGGCCAATCTTATTTGGAAACATGACACAAAATAATAGTATGTCGCTTTTTATTTGAAACAATATTTAATCGCGTTTGGAGGTGGGTGTTCTGTAACCCCTTTCGTGACTGATGCACCGAGTGAATCCACAGTCACTTGCTCCTCAATAGGAAACCAACCTAGATTTACCCTGAAGGACTGGTTCTAACCGAACCGTTCGTTATACAAGAATCACAGAGAAATGTCAAAGGTACTCACAGTTGCACGAGGGTTTCGGACAGAGATACGGGATGGTTTGAAAGCTCGGCGTTGCTAATAAACATTTTAAATATTTTTTATAAACTGGTCAACACGGCATTATTTCCGGCGTTGGCTGCCTGGTGTGATCACAGCGCATCATGCACACAACGCCGGAAATAATGCAGTGTTGACCAGTTTATGAAATTTATTTAAAATGTTTATTAGCAACGCAGAGCTTTCAAACCATCCCGTATCTCTGTCCGAAACCCTTGTGCAACTGTGAGTACCTTTGAAACGTCTCTGTGATTCTTGTATAACGAACGGTTCGGTCAGAACCAGTCATTCAGGGTAAATCTAGGTTGGTTTCCTATTGAGGAGCAAGTGACTGTGGATTCACTCGGTGCATCACAGTCACGAAAGGGGCTAGGTGGTTGATGGTGGTTGAGAAGTGAGAGAGAGAGAACCCTTGTAAGTTCTCTCTTTATACACTGTGGAGGGCAGTTCTGGAAGGTTCTGCTATGACATCACTGCGGCATCCTCAAACCTCAAAACCGTTCCAGAACGTTCTAGCCTGTTCTAACCGGTCCTACTATGACATCATACTGAAGCTTAACTTGAATTACACTATGACACGGCGGCAGTTACACTAGGTGTTCTGCGTCTGCCCCCCCCTGCCAAACAAGCAAGCCAACCTCTTGTTCGCGCATGAGCCCGTTATAATTACACTACTGTCGCTATTTCACAATGAACTATAATGAATTACGGTTCATACAGAACACGCACCAGTGTCGGGAGTAATGCACGAAAGCTTATTTCCGCGTTGAAACTAATGCATGAACTGAGGAGCGCATATGCCGTAGTAACGATATTCTACCACTGGGCGTCAGCTACACATGCTCCGAGCTGTGCGTAGACATAAGCACAAAGTCAAGTTCACGTTCAAATTGATAAATCCCACACTTTTCTTAGAAATGGTCGTACGCATGGGTTAAGCACATATCTGTGCGTACGCAATGTTGATAAATGAGGGGTCTCAAACTCATTCCATTGTGGGCCAAGTTTTAATTTTAACTACACATTGCACCAGGTGAGTTAGTTGAAGAGGTGAGCCAATTAGTGAAATCATCAGCTTAGAAAGAGAAGATTTCATGGAGATAGGGCCATGGGTGCTCGTCTTGTCCATCCACACCGACCGTTTCATCCTCTTCATCACTCGTACTATCGTTTGTGGCCATCTTCTGTAGCTTGTCACTCTGACTGTCTATTCTTCTGATAGCAGTGATAATGGTGATAACGGTGATAGCCGTGATAGCCGTGATAACGGTCAACAGAAAATATGGGAGCCCACTAACCCCTCTGTCCCTTCAGCTCTGTGCAGGTGACCAGGTAAAATTGATTTGAAAAAGAAATTTGGGAAGAACTTGGAACACCCTTCACCAATCAAAACGTGTCGGGATGCCTCCAGAGCCACGCCCCGCTAGGTAGCTAGCAGGCAGCTCTGTGTTAGCAGCAGGCCTGTGTGAGGGTTTGACAGACAGCTCACTCGTTCCAATCATTTTACTTTGTCATTCGTCATTCGTTTCATTGGATGTCGTCATTTTAGCTCCTGCCCCTTGCCGGAACGACTTCTTTCATTTCAGTGTCAAACGTCTTGTTTTTTTGGAGTACTATCGATTACTGTCGAGATATAATAAGACATTTAAAATGTTCCCAAAAATCGGTGGCCACCTATTTATCCTTTTAATAGATGTTTCAAATATGCCGTTTAGCCGGTGATAATAAATGAATGAAGTTAAAGGATAACTTCTGTATTTTTTTTAACCTGGACCCTATTTAAATGAATACTAAATTAATAATAAAGAAACATAAATAATAAACATACCAAATACATTTTTGTAATTGGTCCAGTATTGAGCGCGATCGCTTCAGCCAGGCAGCCGCAAAGCGAGCTGCAGTGTAATCACATGGGGGCGAACGTGCGCGTCAAAGTATACGTCCAGTAAAAGAGCTTCTCTTTGGTGCCACAGACTTCTGTTCATATATTTTTTTTATTCAGCACAAAATCAAGACCGTGCGGATATGCAGATATATTTTACAAATAGTTCTCAATTAACATCCTGTCTGTACCGTGTCATTAAGAGACAGCTATGCTTGGGGAAGGGGAAGGGGCGTAAAAATAAATACATAAATAAAGAAAAAAGAAAAAATATTAAAAAAAAGATAAAAAAACAGGTAAACCAGAATATACTACATGTGTGGATCAAACCATTTAAAAAAAGAGACAATAAAATGGGGAATAAGATAGAAAATAATAAGATGAAAATAAGTAATACGTTGCCTTTATAGCCCTATTCGCTCTATACAAGCCCACTTTCTATCGAACTGTTCACCTTGCAACCTGATCAGATGAGTCATCCTCTCCATGTCCTGAATTTGTTTAGCCATTGGTTATGTGTTGGGGGACTGGGTTTTAACCAATTAATTGTGATCATTTTCTTGGCAGCAGTTAACAGTATTTGAAGAAGATACACACTTTTCCTTCCCTCAATGCATGACTCCGAGGATGGCAGTTTTGAAATCTTGTGGGATGTCTGTCGAATACTTTTTTTACATCCCTGAATACATCATCCCAGAAGTGACATAGTTTTGGGCATGTCCAGAAAATGTGTGTATGGTTACCTATTTGTTCACCACATCCCCTCCAGCATTAGCTTGTGGGAGTCGTACCTGCTTTAGCAGTCAATAAGGGGGTCTTGAAAAACCTACTAATGACCTTCCATTTATTTTTTTTATTTTTTTATTGATCTTTTTCCCCCCTCCTTTTTCCTCCGATTTTCTCCCATCCCAATGTTAGTCGTTATGCCAATTCCCAATCCCCTTCCTGGTCGCTGCGCACTTACCTAGGTCATTTCCCCTGCCATATTAAACGCGAGAGTAATCGATTTAGTAAATTAAAAGTGGGGTTATCAATTGGGATGGGCAGCATTTGAAACGGATACAGTAGTCTAGGGCAGTGGTTCTCTAGCCTCGGGACCCAACATTTTCCTTAGTCATTAAGTCGCGACCCAAAATTTTGAACCACTATGATTTATGTAAAAAAAAAATTGCAGTAATACACAATCTTTCAAAACATGAAATAAACTCAAAAAAGTGCAACAAAAGTGCAACTATTGCTAAAAACCCAATGAAATAAAAGAATAATAAATAATATATGCTTCTTAGCAGATTTCTTAGCTTAACATAACAGACCTAAATTTGGGGGAACTAATGGGATAACTGAGGTTGCAACAAAAGTGCAACTAGGGCTAAAACCCAATGAAATAAAATAATAATAAATAATATGCTTCTTAGCAGATTTCTTAGCTTAACATAACAGACCTACGTTTGGGGGAACTAATGTGATAACTGGGGTTGCAACAAAAGTGCAAATAAGGGCTAAAAACACAATGAAATAAAATAATAATAAATAATATATTCTTCTTAGCAGACTTCTTAGCTTAACATGCAGGGAACTAATGGGATAACTGGGGATGATGTTTGCTCCTGACAAGAGTCTCAAAGTCTGGGGTGATGGTAGACAAAGCAACTCTGAGTTCATGCTCAATGTCCAATCTGTTCCTCCGCTTTGTCTTCAGCTGGACCAGAGCTGAGAAGCCACTTTCACAAAGATAGGTAGTGAGAAGAAAAAAAAAGTAAAAAAAAAAAAAAAAAAAACTTTTTTTTTTTTTACACACACTTCCGCGACCCACTCAAAATGGCCCCGCGACCCACTTTTGGGTCGCGACCCACCAGTTGAGAAACACTGGTCTAGGGAGTATGTTCATTCTGATTATTTCCACCCTCCCTATCAAGGAGAGAGGCAGAACAGTCCATCTATCCACGTCCTCTCTGATCTTATTGATAAGCCTTGTGTAGTTGGCTTTATACAATTGGTCAAATGTGGGTGTTATGGTAATGCCTAAATATTTAATACCAGTGCTTGGCCATTTAAAAGGGAAGAGGGATCTGGCCTGTTGAGAAATGTTCCCCCCAATAGCCAGTGCCTCTGTTTTGTCTATGTTAATTTTTATATCCAGAGTAATAACCAAATGTTTTAATTTTACTCATAAGGCATGGAATTGACCTCACTGGGTCGGATAGGTAGAGGAGGACATCGTCCGCATACAATGAAATCTTATGTTCTTCCCCTCCCACGTTCACTCCCCTGATATTCACCTCTTCCCTTATCAACTGGGCCAGACTTCTATTTCTCTCACTACAGTCTGGCTCAAACGGGTCCTACTAATCACCCCAAAGTACCAGAAAATACCCCAAATAAATACCCCAAAATATACCCCAAAGTATACCCCAAAATACCAGAAAAGACCCCAAAATACCCCAAAGTATACCCCAAAGTACCAGAAAATACCCCAAAATACCCCAAAATACCCTAAAATACCCCAAAGTATACCCCAAAGTACCAGAAAATACACAAATACCCCAAAGTATACCCCCAAAATACCCCAAAGTACCCCAAAGTATACCCCAAAGTACCAGAAAATACCCCAAAATACCCCAAAATACCCTAAAATACCCCAAAGTATACCCCAAAATACCCCAAAGTATACGCCAAAGTACCAGAAAATACCCCAAAATACCCTACAATACCCCAAAGTATACCCCAAAGTACCAGAAAATACCCCAAAATACCCCCAAATACCCTAAAATACCCCAAAGTATACCCCAAAGTACCAGAAAATACCCCAAAATACCCCAAAGTGCCTGGAAATATACCACAAAGTACCACGAAATACCTAAAATGAAAAACTAAAATGTGCACATTTTGTGTAATAGTGTGTAATAGTGTAATACTGTAATAGTGTGTAATAGTGTAATAGTGTGTAATAGTGTAATAGTGTGCTAGTGTAATAGTGTGTAATAGTGTGTAATAGTGTAATAGTGTGTAATAGTGTAATAGTGTGCTAGTGTAATAGGGGTATTTTGGGGTATATTTTGGGGTATACTTTGGGGTATTTTCTGGTACTTTGGGGTATACTTTGGGGTATTTTGGGGTACTTTGGGGTATTTTCTGGTACTTTGGGGTATACTTTGGGGTATTTTAGGGTATTTTGGCGTATTTTCTGGTATTTTGGGGTATACTTTGGGGTATTTTCTGGTACTTTGGGGTATTTTGGGGTATACTTTGGGGTACTTTGGGGTATTTTCTGGTATTTTCTGGTACTTTGGGGTATTTTGGGGTACTTTGGGGTATTTTGGTGTATTTTCTGGTACTTTGGGGTATACTTTGGGGTATACTTTGGGGTATTTTCTGGTATTTTCTGGTACTTTGGGGTATACTTTGGGGTATTTTAGGGTATTTTGGGGTATTTTCTGGTACTTTGGGGTATACTTTGGGGTATCTTAGGGTATTTTGGGGTATTTTCTGGTACTTTGGGGTATACTTTGGGGTACTTTGGGGTATTTTGGGGTACTTTGGGGGTATTTTCTGGTACTTTGGGGTATTCTGGGGTATTTTCTGGTATTTTTGGGTATACTTTGGGGTATTTTCTGGTACTTTGGGGTATTTTCTGGTATTTTGGGGTATACTTTGGGGTATTTTGGGGTATTTTCTGGTACTTTGGGGTGATTAGTAGGACCCGCTCAAACAGATGTCTCGCTCTGACATCTTAACCCACAGAAATGACAAAGCCTGTCCTGTTCTTCAGTGATAACTTCAAGGACATATTCCAGACCTAATCTACACACACAAAGAGCTTTCTCTCCAGGTTATAGTTCACATAAGTCTTTTTTTATCAAACCATTATATTCTGAGTTTTTGGCTTTGACTCCAGATCTCAACAGCCTAGTTATATTCAAGCTGTTTGAAAACAGCCTTCTTGATCGTGTCAATATAAATGTTTTCCCTCTGGATGTACGATTCTTCCAAGTCCTGTTCGCTGAACTAGTGTGTGAGTTTGTTCTGCCCAAGAGCCACAGAATATACTAAGTTAGGTAAAGAGCCGACGTATTATGGCCTGTATGATTAACTGTGCTATCATGATGCCTGAATTTCCCCAAGGGGATCAATAAAGGAATATCTTATCTTATCTTATCAGTGCAATCAGCTGCACTTGGAGGCGGCCATAAGACATGGCCTCGCTCTCTCTTCCTCTGTCTCTCTCTCCAACTCCCTCTCTCTCCCCCCTTTCTCTTCCTCTCTCACCCCCCCTACTCCCAATAACTGTCAAACTAAAATATGTGCAAAACAGTTTTACAGTTTCTGAATGCGTGTGAGATTATGTACAAAATAAATGCATTGTTTTTAGTTTTTCTTTTTTTGCAAAGTGCCCCTTTAAGTCTTTTTAGCGCAAGTATTTTCCGAGATGCTTTTCATCTCTGAATTAACCATAAGGGTCATTAATGTGGTGATGGTGTTTGTTTTCCCTCTCTCTCACGCCTGCATATTTAGTTACTCTTCCTGTTGTATGGGTGTATTTCCTTCCAGACATCGGATACAGTCTGATACTTGGATACGCTGCCTCCATTTTATTTGGTTGAGGGTGTTAAGGAGTCTGAATAAGAGCAAAACCTGCAGCTGTGCAAAAGGCCGCTCTTCAATTTAGCAATATTCTTTTTCCAAATATGATATATGACCTAAATTTTAAGGGGCATTTTGTATCTTTTTGAAATGTTTTCTTAAAAAAAATAGTACTATGAAAATACACTTTAGCATACAAACAGTGACGGCATGAATGAAGTGATCAGAGTACTGAGTAGCCTGCATGATTCGCCGGGAACAATAAGCAAAGGTTTCCGTTTCAGGCCAGTGCTTGTGTAACGGAGGTACAGTATATCCACAGTCACGAGGTACAAGTCGTGAAGTGGCTGTGGACGTTAAGCGGTACTGCAAGTAAACTCACTCCCCAGAGGCATCCAGACCCGGAAGCAAGAAGTGAATTCACTTCTTGCTTAGTGGTCTGTGATGCCGCCCGCGGTGCGGGCGTCCGGGGTTCAACTCCCACTCAGGGCGATCCCTTAACAGGGGTCGAATCGACAAAAAACACAACGCAGACAAGATCACACCGGCTACACTTGTTCAACAGGCTAGTAGCACAGCACCAAACCGTGATATAAAATGTATACCAACGATAAAATCTAAGAAAATACAGGGGAGGGAACACTGGAAAAGATCCTATTTTAATTTAATTTCAAACCTTTATTTAAACTCGAAAGGCAACTGAAGTTTCCCTCATGTACAGTTACGTTGAGTGTACAACGTGACGTGTACACACTCCTTGCAAGGAACATGATCCTTGCCATGAAGTCCTTTCTGTCTTGTCCATGAGATGGGGTGAGTCCGATCCGCATTGGCTCGTATGGTATGGTATGGTTTATTTCTTAATCCCCGAGGGGAAACATGGTTTGCCACCAGAGCGAATACACATATACAAACATGAAAGACACAGTTACATGATACAATACACTACAGGATACACAACACAATAGGAGAGCCTCTTAACACAGTGCTATCTGTGTTCGTTAAATTTCTTTTACCGCAGCAGGTACAAAGGACCTTCTCAATCGCTCAGTAGAGCATTTTTGAGGCATCAGCAATCTGTTACTAAATGAGCTTCGCAGAGCATCGAAAATACTAAACAATGGGTGGCCTACAAAAGATAAAATGGTGTTCAGTTTAGTCCTGGTTTGCTTGACTATGGTGATCTCCAGGGAATCAGGAGGAAGGCCAATCACTGAGCCAGCCTTTTTGATGATTTTATAAATACGTTTTTTGTCCGAAACAGTGATGCTGCCCCCCCAGCAGAGAACAGCATTGAACAGGACACTAGCCAGGATACCTTGGTAAAATACATAGAGAAGTGACCTGCTGATGTCAAAAGAACAACGTTTTCTCAGATGAAAGAGCCGAGACTGGGCTTTTTTAAACACATAATCTGTGTTCTGCTTCCAGTCCAGCTTACCGTCCAGGTGAACGCCAAGGTATTTATAGGACTGGACTATTTCAACCTCCTGCCCCCTAATGATGACAGGAGAGACATTCACCTTCTTCCTACTGAAGTTGATGACCAACTCCTTGGTTTTTTCGATGTTTAATTCCAAGAAGTTGGCATCGCACCAGTGGACAAATGAGTCAATCTCCTTTTTATAGGCTTGGTCATCGCCTTTGTTGATTAGACCGATCAGCGCTGTGTCGTCAGAACATTTTTGCATATGGCACATGGCCTTGCTGTGTCTGCAGTCCGCAGTATAGAGCACAAAGAGGAAGGGCGCCAAAACTGTTCCCTGGGGGGCTCCAGTTTTTGTCCAGATGACATCCGATACTATGTCATCCAGCCTGACAAACTGAGGTCGAGGAACAAGATATTTCGTACACCAAGAGATGGTTGAGTTGTGCAGTTTAAGCTGAATCATTTTGTTTGCTAGGATATGTGGCTGGATTGTATTGAAAGCGCTAGAAAAATCAAAGAACATTACCCTAACAGAGCTGGCAGACTATTCAAGGTGGCTATACATTTGGTGCAACATAAAAATCAGTGCATTGTTGACTCCTACACTCTTCCTATATGCAAATTGCAAGGGGTCTAAATAAGGTGCTCCCTGAGGTGGCCCAGCACAGCCCTTTCAAAACATTTCATGATGTGACATGTCAGAGCAATAGGTCTCAGGTTAGTGAGGCTATTACGCACATTGTTCTTTTTAGGAATAGGGACAAGACATGATGTTAACCACATTACAGGAAGAGCAGATGAAGACAAGGATAGAGAAAAAAGAGAATGAAAAACATGGCACAACTGGTCAGCACAGACCTTGAGGGTGCGTGGATAAATACCATCAGGCCCGGGGCCCTTGTTTACCTTTATGCGCTTAAACTCCTGACGAACCTCTTCAATAGAGATGACAATAGGGGGACAACTGTCCACAGGACTAGGCTGAGCCAGAGAGGAGAGGATACTCTCCTGCTCAGCAGAGAAATCAAATTGATCAAACCTAGCAAAGAACTGGTTTGCATGATTAACATCAATCTCAGGGCCCAGACAACTGGAATTGTTGGTCCAATCAGTGATTGATTTAATGCCTTTCCAAAGGCCCCTGGTATTGGTATTGGACATTTGTCTTTCTACCCTCTTACAATCTTTATATTTAAGTTTTGCTTGTTTTATTTTAGCTTTCAGCTCCTTTTGAGCATGTTTAATCATATCTCTATCACATTGATAATAATAATGATGTTTCAAATATACATGTCATTATAAATAATAGACCTACAAGCCATAACTTAGGGATAGTCGCTAATCGTCAGAGTAGCCTAGTAACGGTTCTGACTAAATTCGTATAACTACTATCTCTAACTCTAAATCAACTGTTAAATTGTTAAAAAAAAATGTTAAATCTAAATTGCCAATTATCTCACCTGAATTCACTTACTGGGTTTTATACATATATTACGTATATTGCAACATAAACAATTAGACCACTTGAAGATCCTGATCTCTCAAACAGATCCAGATGTCATAGTAATAACAGAATCATGGTTAAAAGAAATATGATGACGACTCCTCCATTGCACTAAGCCATTATAATTTGAGTTGGAAGGGGGGGTGGGGTGGTCATGTATGTGAAAACGTGTTTTCCATTCTGGGGGGTGGGGGTGTTTGCTGGTTTCCTCATGGTGGCGAGGTCGCCAGGACCGGGGGAGATGGGGCAGCACGCGGGGGTGGCACTCGGGCTGTTTGTGTTTTCCTTCGGTCATGATGTGCTTTATGGGGGGGGGGGGGGTGTCTTAGATGGGGATGTGGTGGGGATTGATGTGTGGGGTGTTTGTGGGACTGGCTGTTCCAGGGGGATTCACATGCCTTCGAGCAGCTACTTATTTTATGCCTATTCTTATGTCTGCACGTTCTACATTGCACTACTTTTATTGTCTTTTATACCTGTTGTGAAGGATCAGATTAAACCGAATATGTATATTTATTTATATATATATATTTAATTGTATTTGTATATCGTTTGATATCCCCTGTATATTCCTTGTACAATATGCAGTGAATATCCCCGTTTCTACTAAACAGCCCATAATAGTTTCATTCTACCATTGGACGAGAACCTGGCGCCAGGTTGCCATACCCCTAGGTCCAGGTTCAATCGTGCCGCCTAACATGTCGAGGCAAGCCCCGGTTCCGCGCAGGAATATGTCGGGGGAAATACGAATGGTACTATTTGTTCATAGCGCATATATATATATGGCGCAAGTAAAGTAGAACTTTCTTTTAGTCCAGTTCTTTACCCTCCAACAGAGTGACAGACGCAAAGCCTCCCCACGACGCACGTGTGGTGTAGTAAGGCCTACTTGGCCCCAGAATAGGCATTGAGATATCGTGTAGATTAATAGTTGAATGGTCATAGTTTGGCACCATACCGTCGAGTTGGACGTATTCTATTAAGCTAATAATAGTCTATTTATGTATGGTGCATCGTTCGGTTAGAGTTCTAAAGTTATCAGTACCCCCATCGTTCCTGACGTTATCTGGACGCTTAACCAGGCTGGTCAGACCCCTAGTGGTGATTGCATCCGAGGAGCTCCGGGCCAAGAGCGACTGGACCTGTATATTGGATTACTCTACCCGGACGACGGCGAGCCTTCCACGGCTTGGATTATGCTTTGTGTGCTTTGATTATTCCATGGATAAAGGCCAACACTGCGGAGTGTTGGAATTACCCCCCGGAGAGGACTCCAGGTGAGACGGCGCTCTACACGTGAGGTCGCCTCACGTCTCTCCGTTGTGGACCGGCAGATACCGTCCACAGAGGGTCCAGCTGTATTCGTCTGCGGCCCGAGGTTCTGTGGGCACCGTGTCCAAGACTTTGGATTCTCCCAAGACACCGTCGGCCAGATGGGATACCGCCAGCGGCTTCTCTAACCCCCCCCTCCTACTGTCTTACAACCAGCGGGACCCCCCCCCCCCCCCTTAGTGTATCCAGCTATAATCATTTAAGTACCATCGCTATCGTTTCCTAAATATTCCGGGTTGTATACTTACTCCCTGCGTAACCAGAGATTGGACATTCAATGTTGATTTACCTACGAATACTCATTTGCCATAAAAGTGCATATTCCATATTTCAAATCATAAATGTAATTAAGTGATCGTTGTATACACCCTTTGCTGTATTAAACCTTCGATTTGGTACATTTGTGTGGATTCGTTTCATCAGGTGGGAAAGTGTTCATCATACTTATATCTTGTACTGGGTGGCCAGAAGTTAAAGTACATGAGGTAGTGGTATTAAATATCATATCTAACAATACAGTCAGGGAATTGTACCCCTCAGTTACAATTGGTCCTTCGAGCCGGAGGGTAACTAGTGTAATATTAATATAGTGTTATTAATATCGAAATGGCCTATGATGAACACTCCACGAAACGATCCTCCTAACCTAGAACGCCCGCGGCGCAGACGACAGACACCTCAGTACTTAGAGGCTTACACTGTCAGTCAACTACCTAGCCTTCGACAAACTGTAAACGCGGTAAAAGTAGAAAGTAAAATTATGTCTGACCTTAACGACCAGGTTTCCCCGACCACAGAGGCCCTAGTAGGTCCTAATGTAACTGACCAAGCTCACGGTGGGGACCAGGAGGGAATTGACATGCCTTTACCCCCCGCCACTACTCAAGAAGTAGTCCCCGACCAGCCCCGGGAGGAAGACAACCCTACAGAGAGAGAACTCTGCACGGAAGAAGAGGAGGAGAGCGCCGAGGAACTAGAGCTCCAGGACTCCCCAACGAGTACCCCCAGGAGCGGCTCACGCAGGAGCGGCTCACCTCCACAACCGCCTTCCCCCAGCGAAGCGGAGAGGATACTACAACAGGCGTTCCTCGTCAGCCTGACAGCCTCTACCGAACGCGATCGGCTCCAAGCACAGACGCTTAGCGAGCGCGAACGTCTCCAAGCACAGGCGACCAGCGAGCGCGAACACCTCCAAGCACAGCAACGGAGCGAAGAACAGCGCACACGTCTGGAGATGAGACGCTTCCAGACAGAAGAGAATATGGCAAGAGACCGGGCCGACGCCCAGCGTGCCGCTGCCGGTGCCCAAAGAGACGCAGAGCACGACAGACTACAAGCGCAACTAATAGAGCAGCTGATCAAAAGGACAACTCCCTCTCCCTCCGCCAGGGGCTCAAGGAACTCGTCGAGACAACAGTCAAGAGCAGCGTCACCACAACGAGCAAGCGACCCTGAACTTGACCAACAGACCGAGTCTAGACCCCCCGCAGACCCCCTTCCCATACCGGTCCAAGCGAGACCCAGCTACAAGGAAGGAGCGGCATACACTGCGGAGAAGCTAAATAAACGATTACAGGATCTGGAAGATCTGATAGAGGAAGAAGAGGGAGAAGAGGAGAACCAAGCCCGACGACAGCACAGTACTCCACCGGACCAGGAGGTCCCATACAGTCCAGGCTATACCCCCGCGGCGCTGCGCTACAGACCCCCGACTCTATTCACGGGTGAGCACGACGCACGACCAGCCCCGAGGAACAGTACCTGGACCAGTGGGCCATGGTACCCTGCCAGTACCAGCCCACAGCGAGGCGCAAGAGGGGACTCGCCCAGGAGGTCTCTCCCCCAACGCTCGCCGATGTATCAGCCATCCACGGCGTCATACAATGCCACACCGTCATTCCCAGACTTCGCCTATGAGAGTCGAGCACGGTACACGGAGCTCCGGATGTGCTTAGAGACAATGATGGTGGATGTCGCTGATGAACGCCACAAGTATGCAATATTACTGAAGCACCTGAAAGTACCGCGAGCGCACAATATAGCGCTAGCCTATGCTACCTCTTCGACTCCATACACAGCGGCCCTTGCAGCGCTGGATCAGAGATATAGACGTATATGGGATTACGTAATCCAGGAGATAAGGCATATTGACCGCCTACCCCCAGCCACAGACAATCGCTCACTAGACGACCTGTCAATCAAAGTGCAGTCCCTGGTAGGGATGCTGGGAGCGCAACGGGAGAAGGGCATGCATGAGCTATACGCCAACTCTAACGTCGAGAGGATTTTGGAGAAGCTGCCACCCGCAAGACAGGAGCTCTTTAGGCGGCAGAGGGATTACCGTGATCCCGACGGCCCCGAGCCATCCCTCCTTGATCTGGCCGACTTCCTGGCGAGAGAGGTCAGCAGCTTACGACTGGACACCTTCGGGCGGAGCACGCCAAGCTCCAAAGAGGGACCCCGGAGAATAAATGATGGAAGAAGATCGGTGACTGTCATGCACCACTCAGAGTCAATACCGAGCAGTAAGAGTCACAGCACCCCCTCGAGAAAAGAGAAGTGGAAGATAGCGTGTCCCTACTGTGAGAAAGAACACTGGCTGTCACAATGTGACTCATTCACAAAGATGAATGCAGAAGAAGTGAGTCAATAGATAAAGTCCAACCGGCGCTGTTATCGATGTGCGCGGCCCCACATGGCAGCCGAATGCCGCCTAAAGAAAAGGTGCAGCCGGTGCGATGGAGCCCATCTAGATATACTACACGAAAGTAACGGAAGACGGCCTATACCTGCACCACGGAGCGGCACCAAGGCAAGTGTCATGTACATTGACCCCGCCAGCAGCAGCGGAGCCCAAGTGCTCTTAAAGGTAGTCCGTGTGACATTGAGCTACCAAGATAAAGTCATGGACACTTACGCCGTCCTTGATGACGGGTCAGAGAAGACCCTTCTGCTCGCCTCCGCTGCGACCCAGCTGGGACTGCGGGGGAGCAAGAACGAAATGACGATTCGGACAATAAGAAGAGATTTAAAGACTATAAAGGGCGAGAATGTCTCCTTCACCATCGCAGCCAACGGGCAGCCAGAGCGACGGTACAAGATCACAAATGCTTTCACCAGCCAAGAAATAGGACTATCGCAGTACACCTACCCTGTCACCAAGTTGATGGATAAATATGTGCACCTGCGCCAATTACCTATCCCGCTCATAGACGGCGCTACCCCGACCCTGTTGATAGGCTCCGACCATGCAGAACTTATAGTCCCGATTGACCGGGTCCATACAGGCCCCCGAGGCTGTCCTGCAGCAGTCGAGACCCGCCTAGGGTGGACCCTCCAAGGCCCCCTCGCTAAATCTCTCAACCGAACAGCAGCCACTAGCTGCTTCCACTCCAGAACGACAGAAGAAGACACCACTCTCTTGCAGCATGTCGAGAGGCTATGGACCCTAGAGACAATGCCCTTTAAGAACGAAAAGAAAGATATTCGCTCTAAAGAAGACATTTACGCCATCAACCTACTCGAGCAGGGGACAAAGAGAGTCACAGTCGGCGGAGTGATGAGATACGCAACTCCACTCCTGAGGCGAGAGGGAATGCCCACCTTTCACGCAAAGAAAGACGCCACGGAGCGCTATCTACTGAACACGGAGCGGCGCCTAGCCAAAGACCCCGCTCAAGAGAGTGTGTACCGAGCTGAGATCGAGAAGCTAATCACAGCGGGACACGTAACAAAGATTGACATTAAAGAGGCCGATCAGACGACCGAATCATGGTACGTGCCGCATCACAAGGTCCATCACAACGGCAAGGATCGCATTGTGTTTAACTGCAGCTACCAGATCGGATCCCAAAATCTGAATAAAGAGCTCTTGCCCGGCCCCACACTCGGCCCCTCCCTACTAGGCGTGCTACTGCGCTTCCGCCAGGACAAGGTGGCTATAAGCGGGGATATCAAAGGGATGTTCTTGCAGGTGAGACTAGTAGAGGAGGACAAGCCTCTGCTACGGTTCCTAAGGAGAGAGAAGATCGGAGATGAGAACCCATCCATCTACCAGTGGGAAGTACTCCCCTTCGGAACCACATGCAGCCCGTGCTGTGCTACATTTGCACTACAGAAACACGTCACAGAGGACCCAGCAGCAGATGAAGAGGTCCAACACAGTGTGAAGAACAGTTTCTACGTGGACAACTGTTTACAAAGCGTCTCGACTCAAGAAGAAGCCGAGGCTCTCCTAATCAAGTTACGCGCCTCCCTAATCAAAGGCGGCTTTGATCTCAGGCAGTGGGCCAGCAGCGACCCGCACGTATTGCGCAGCCTCTCCTCCGCGGACAAGGCTGCCAGCAGCGAGACCTGGATGGCGACAATCCCAGGAGAAGCCCAAGAAATGACACTAGGACTAGTCTGGCGCTTCAAAACAGACTCGCTCCACTATAGACACAAACCCTTGGCTCCAGAGCAAGGAAGGTCGGCGGCGATACCGACCACCAGACGGAGTGTGTACAGAACACTCGCCAGACAATATGACCCGTTGGGATGTATTCTACCTTACACCACCAGGGCAAAGATGATTGTACGAGCACTATGGGACAAGGACCAGGGCTGGGACGACCCAATACCCGCACACCTTGCCTCAACATGGAGAGAGTGGGAGACGGAACTCCGCTCACTCCCAGGTGTCAATATACGCCGCAGCTACTTCCCATCCACAGTGAGGCCAGAGACATGCGAGATTGAGCTACACGTCTTCAGCGACGCCTCTGAAGTAGCCTACGGATCGGTGGCCTATTTGCGTGCCCAAGAGATGGGAGGAAAGATACACACTGCTTTCATCCTGGCCCACTCAAGAATAGCCCCACGTAAGCAACAATCTATCCCACGTCTAGAGCTCTGCGCAGCCCTCGCAGGAGCGCATCTAGCCACGTTAATCCAACGTGAACTCACCATTCCGGTGCATAGAACAATCTTGTGGTCAGATTCCACGACAGTACTCACATGGATCAAGTCTGATTCATGCAGATACAAGGTTTTCGTGGGAGTCAGAGTCACCGAGATTCAAGAATTAACAGAAGAAGCAAGCTGGCGGTATGTGGACACCAAACACAACCCAGCTGACGTCATCACCCGGGGAATGTCTCTGGATGACCTAACCCGTCGCAACATCTACAGTGACGGACCAGCATTCCTCAAGCTCCCGGAAGGAGATAGACCTACGCCCACCCCGAGGGAAGCAAGTAACGAGGAGGCTGAGAACAAGAAACCTATGTTCTGTGGACTGAGCACTGTCGCCTCCACAGACCCCAACATAGATGACTGCAGTACCCTAGAGAGTGCGCAACAAAGAACATTCCTGCGACACCACCCAGAGATTCAGTCCACCACTGACATGTCAGCAGCTGACTACGAAGAAGCAGAACTTCTTCTACTACAACGAGCCCAGAGAGACTCGTTCCCCGATGAGCTAGACTGTCTACAGGGAGGAAACCCCGTCCCATCAGACAGCAGACTGATTCACCTGGCACCAGAGAGTGACGCCCATAATCTCATCAGAGTGGGTGGTCGCCTGCGGAGAGCCCCCGATCTACCAGATGACATTAAGCACCCGATCGTCTTGAACAGCCGACACAAGGTCACAGAGCTGATCATAAAGAAATACGACGAGGATGTACACCACGCAGGAGCAGAGAGTCTTCGCGGAGATCAGACGTCGTTATTGGATATTGCAAGGGAGAGAAGCAGTACGGCGCTTCCAGCGAACCTGTCTAGACTGCCGTAAGTGGCGCGCGCAGCCCAGCATACCACGGATGGCTGACCTACCCCCCTGTCGCCTCCGAATCGGCGACAAGCCATTCCACTCCACAGGCATGGACTGCTTTGGCCCGTTGTATATAAAGAGAGGAAGAGGCACCGAGAAGCGGTGGGGTATTGTATTCAAATGCATGACCACCAGAGCGATACATATCGAGCTCCTTCCGACCATGAGCACAGACTCATTCCTTATGGCCTTCCGGAGATTTACATCACGGAAAGGAAAACCGTCTACATTGTTGTCTGATCACGGGACCAACTTCAAAAGCGGAGAAAGAGAGCTGAGAGAGAGCTTCCAAGCTATGGGCCCAGAACTTAAGACCCACCTCGCTCCAGCCCAGATTGACTTCCAGTTTAATCCCCCGAACGCACCCCACTTCGGTGGAACCTGGGAACGAGAAGTACGTTCTATAAAGACAGCCCTGTACGCCGTACTCGGAGCCCAGACTGTGGCGGAGGAAGTCCTAATGACAGTCCTCACGGAGATCGAGGGAGTATTGAACTCAAAGCCCCTCGGTTACGTCTCCAGTGATGTAGCAGATGTCGACCCAGTCACCCCCAACACACTCCTAATGGGACGGCTGGACCCTGCGCTACCCCAGACAATGTACAGGCCCGAAGAATCGAACGGCCGAAGAATGTGGAGGTACAGCCAAGTACTAGCTGACAAGTTTTGGAGCAGCTTCCTACTTCACTACCTACCGTCTCTACAGACCCGCCAGAAGTGGGTAAAAGAGAGAGACAATTTGACAGAAGGAACAGTCGTCATGATTATTGACCAGTCACTACCCAGAGCTATGTGGCCGGCTGGCCGCGTAAGCAAAGTGATCACCGGTGCCGATGGCAAGGTCCGAGCAGCTGAAGTACTCGTCCAAGGGCGCACCTACACACGTCCCGTGGCGAGGCTCATAGAACTGCCCCGACTCCCAGATACTATCGATGATGACCATGATCCCATGACTTTGTGAGTTGACTGACCCTTACAGCGGACCTTGAGTGGTAGACAGTGCGGTTAATCTGTCTCTGCTTAGCTAATTAGGTGGGACTAATTAGGGGGCGGCTGTTGTGAAGGATCAGATTAAACCGAATATGTATATTTATTTATATATATATATTTAATTGTATTTGTATATCGTTTGATATCCCCTGTATATTCCTTGTACAATATGCAGTGAATATCCCCGTTTCTACTAAACAGCCCATAATAGTTTCATTCTACCATTGGACGAGAACCTGGCGCCAGGTTGCCATACCCCTAGGTCCAGGTTCAATCGTGCCGCCTAACATGTCGAGGCAAGCCCCGGTTCCGCGCAGGAATATGTCGGGCGAAATACGAATGGTACTATTTGTTCATAGCGCATATATATATGGCGCAAGTAAAGTAGAACTTTCTTTTAGTCCAGTTCTTTACCCTCCAACAGAGTGACAGACGCAAAGCCTCCCCACGACGCACGTGTGGTGTAGTAAGGCCTACTTGGCCCCAGAATAGGCATTGAGATATCGTGTAGATTAATAGTTGAATGGTCATAGTTTGGCACCATACCGTCGAGTTGGACGTATTCTATTAAGCTAATAATAGTCTATTTATGTATGGTGCATCGTTCGGTTAGAGTTCTAAAGTTATCAGTACCCCCATCGTTCCTGACGTTATCTGGACGCTTAACCAGGCTGGTCAGACCCCTAGTGGTGATTGCATCCGAGGAGCTCCGGGCCAAGAGCGACTGGACCTGTATATTGGATTACTCTACCCGGACGACGGCGAGCCTTCCACGGCTTGGATTATGCTTTGTGTGCTTTGATTATTCCATGGATAAAGGCCAACACTGCGGAGTGTTGGAATTACCCCCCGGAGAGGACTCCAGGTGAGACGGCGCTCTACACGTGAGGTCGCCTCACGTCTCTCCGTTGTGGACCGGCAGATACCGTCCACAGAGGGTCCAGCTGTATTCGTCTGCGGCCCGAGGTTCTGTGGGCACCGTGTCCAAGACTTTGGATTCTCCCAAGACACCGTCGGCCAGATGGGATACCGCCAGCGGCTTCTCTAACCCCCCCCTCCTACTGTCTTACAACCAGCGGGACCCCCCCCCCCCTTAGTGTATCCAGCTATAATCATTTAAGTACCATCGCTATCGTTTCCTAAATATTCCGGGTTGTATACTTACTCCCTGCGTAACCAGAGATTGGACATTCAATGTTGATTTACCTACGAATACTCATTTGCCATAAAAGTGCATATTCCATATTTCAAATCATAAATGTAATTAAGTGATCGTTGTATACACCCTTTGCTGTATTAAACCTTCGATTTGGTACATTTGTGTGGATTCGTTTCATCAGGTGGGAAAGTGTTCATCATACTTATATCTTGTACTGGGTGGCCAGAAGTTAAAGTACATGAGGTAGTGGTATTAAATATCATATCTAACAATACAGTCAGGGAATTGTACCCCTCAGTTACAATACCTATTCTTATGTCTGCACTTTATGCATTGTTTGTCAACTGTATAAAAATGTTATGCCTATGTTAATTTTATGCTATTTGCTGTGGGGCACTTTGGGCTGCGGTCCATGTGTGAAAGGTGCTATATAGATAGTTATTATTATTATATTGTAAAAAACTATGCATTGAAATGTCTAAGTCTTGACGACATTGAAAATGAGGGTGACCTCAATTGTCCTTTTCGAGAATAAATAAAGGTTTGAATGAATGAATACTGAAATAAGCAAAAAGAAAAGCATATAAAACATACAGCATATAAAATTACAACAATAACAAGACAACAAGGCGAGGCAAAAGTAGGATAACAAATCAATTAAAACACTTACAACTTGATTGACAAAGGTTGGAGATTTTTGCAACAGAGTGGAGAATCTCACACTTTAAGTTAAGGACTGTTGGAGTTCATTCCATGAGCTAGAGGGGCATCATAGCAAAATGCAGATTACCCTGTTCTGAGCAAACTAGAGGGACCTTAGGACCAGCCAGTCACTGGAACGGGTTCCATAGGTTCCAAAATTCCATTCCAATAATGATGTAATATAAGGAGGTAGCTTACCAATAATGATGTAGTATAAGGAGGTAGCTTACCAATAATGATGTAGTATAAGGAGGTAGCTTACCAATAATGATGTAGCATAAGGAGGTAGCTTACCAATAATGATGTAGTATAAGGAGGTAGCTTACCAATAATGATGTAGTATAGGTAGCTTACCAATAATGATGTAGTATAAGGAGGTCGCTTACCAATAATGATGTAGTATAAGGAGGTCGCTTACCAATAATGATGTAGTATAAGGAGGTCGCTTACCAATAATGATGTAGTATAAGGAGGTAGCTTACCACTAATGATGTAGTATAAGGAGGTAGCTTACCAATAATGATGTAGTATAAGGAGGTAGCTTACCAATAATGATGTAGTATAAGGAGGTAGCTTACCAATAATGATGTAGTATAAGGAGGTCGCTTACCAATAATGATGTAGTATAAGGAGGTCGCTTACCAATAATGATGTAGTATAAGGAGGTCGCTTAGCTATAGTCCAACAAAGAATTGTCTGCTTAAAGTTTAGAGTATAAGCCCATCTCCAAAAATACACGGCTTCTAATAAGCTGCTGACTGCTTTCCATTATTGGAAGTTTTACAGTATTTGTTTGATCTGAACTTGATCACATGGCTTATCCCCAGTTTCTCTCTCTCTCCCTCTCTCTCTCACCCACTCTCTCTCTCTCTCTTCTCCCTCTCACCCCTCTCCCTCTCTCTTTTCTCCCTCTCACCCCCCCTCTCTCTCCCCCCCATCTCTCTCTTCCTCATTCTCTCTCTCACCCACTCTCTTTTCTCCCTCCCCCCTCTCTCTATCCCTCTCCCCCCCATCCCTCTCTCTCACCCACTCTCTCTCTCTCTCTTTTCTCCCTCTCACCCCTCCCTCTCTCTTCTCCCTCTCACCCCTCCCTCTCTCTCTCTTCCCCCCCATCTCTCTCTTCCTCTCTTTCTTACCCACTCTCTCTTTTCTCCCTCCCCCCTCTCTCCCTTTCCCCTCCCATCTCTCTCACTCTCTCTCTCACCCACTCTCTCGCTCTCTTTTCTCCCTCTCCCCCCCATTTCTCTCTCTTTTCTCTCTCACCCCCCCCCCCCCCCCCCCTCTCTCTCTCTCCGGAACACACAGGCTGGTACTGGGGCAGCCTGACCGCGAACGAGGCCAAGGAGATCCTGCAGGACGCCCCGGAGGGCACCTTCCTGGTGCGCGACAGCTCCCAGCGGGACTACCTGTTCACCATCTCCGCCATGACGTCGGCGGGCCCCACCAACCTGCGCATCGAGTACAAGGAGGGCAAGTTCAAGCTGGACTCGGTGGTGCTGGTCAAGCCCCGGCTGAGGCAGTTCGACAGCGTGGTCCACCTGGTGGAGCACTACGTGCAGCTGTCGCGGACCGGCAGCAAGGGCTCCTCCTCCTCCTCCTCCAGCCCCTCGCAGCCCCCGGCGCCGCCCAACGGCACGGTGCAGTTGCTCCTGACTAAGCCTGTTTACACTGCCACGCCCGCTCTCCAGCACCTCTGCCGCGTCGCCATCAACAATGCCACCAGGCGCGTGCAGGAGCTGCCTTTACCCAACAGACTGAAGGACTACTTGGTGGATTACAGCTACAACGTGTAGTGAGTGCGTCGGCCGCGTGTAACGCCCGTTTTGACCACTGTGCTGATCCCCCCCCCCCTGGGCCCCGCCCCCTTCTGACCCGACGCATAGCCATGGTTTCCGGCGGCTCTCCGCAGGGCGTCCAGGAACGGCCGTGCTACGTAAGCAGCAGCGCTGCCAGCATCGCCGCCGAGTGACCTCCTCTGGGTCATTTTAGAGGAAGGCAAAACCCCGCTTGACATTTAATTTATTAGAGCCTTTGGAAAACATTATCAGTACTACATGTTGGAAGTGGCAACGCTGGCATGGCACGAATCTGGCAACGCGAGGGTCACAATTCAGCATACTGCGATATATTGGGACACTATAAACACTGATATCTTTTGCGATTTTATCAAAATCTTTGATGGTTTTTAGCAATGGTTGTAGGTTTAATTGCTCCTGGTGTATACGATTACAATACGGCAACTAGGGGGGCGGTTAGGTGGCCGAGCGGAGATTGCGTTCGTCACCAACCCCGGAGCTGTGAGCTGGATTCGCCTGTTCGAATCCAGCTCACAGCTCCGGGGTTGTCACCAGCTTGGCTGGCCGTCCACACTAATACAATTGGCTGTATTAGAGGGTGGGAGAAGCTGGCGGGGTGGGTCCGGGTCGTTGTAAACAGCGACTCCTACAGTTCGGTCGGGGCGCCTGCTAAGCGCGGATAGGACTTGAGGGGGATAGTGTGATCCTCCCACACGCTACGCCCTCTCAATGAGAATCCGCGCTGCCAGGTGAAAAGAAGCGGTGATTGGCTGGACGTGTGTCGGAGGAAGCACGTGGTAGCCTCCACTCTCCCAGATGATCTGACTGTGGGGGGTAAGTGCGCAGCGACCAGGAAGGGACTGGGAATTGGCATACGACTAACATTGGGATGGGAGAAAATCGGAGGAAAATGGAGGGGGAAAAAGATCAAAAAAAAAAAAAAAAACAATACGGCAACTAGGTCTGGGCGATATGGCCTAAAAATAAAATCTCAGATTTTTTCACACCACATCCGGTTTACAATTTTCTTCTCTTAAACTAGAAACGCCAAGGAAATCATTCAAATAAGCTTTGTTTTTATTTGACACAAATGATCAAATCAAGATGAATTTCCCTATTGGGATTGAAGTGCAAACCTAACTTTCACCAATCTTCATTTAAAAAAATATATATAAAAGGTTACTCTTGATCAAACAAAGATGAATTTCCCTATTGGGATTAATAAAGTGCAAATCTAACATCACTTTTTGTAAAATAAATAATAATAAAAATAATTGAAAATCGTCCTAAATCATTCATTCGAATTAATCGATAAAATCGATTAATCGCCCAGCCCTAACTGCAACCTAAAACACAACACAATGAACTACTGCCATGGTCTTTTAACCATGTGTAATCCGTTAAATAAAAATATATAGTGTAATGTTTTTTTTTATATATATTTCTTTTTTGATTACAGTATTTAAAGAAAATTGTTAAATCATCAAAATCATCTTACACCCCCCCTACACATTTCCCGCTTTCCAAAGTCGTTTCTCACGCCTAGGGGGATGTTTTTGAAAACCGAAAAGGGGTCTGAGTAGAAGCCAGCCGAGAGCTATCCCCCAACGGTTTTCCATTTCCAGAAATGCCACGTTAGGATTGCTGGTGTCATGTTGATGATGTGGCAAACCGCTGGGATTCTGACTTCAGCGTTGCTGCTTACAACCCTAAAGAGTGTGTTTTGATGGTGAAGCCTTCCTTTTTAAAGGGGCACTTCACCAAACAAAACAATGCAGATTTATTGTGCACATAATCTCTCACACACAACCAAAACTTTTGCACACGTTCATTCAGTCGACAGTTATTGAGAGTATGTTGTTTGTTATTTGAATGTGTGGCCCCCAGTGATGTCGTCAGCGACACAGAACCCTTGCGTTGTGTTAATTATAGCTCTGTGAAAGGATGTGGATGAAAAACGATTTGAAATACCTTGTTTTATAGGGACTGCTATCATTTCATTTAGCTGTAATTAACCCTTTCACTACCACACCGCAGAAGGTTAACCCTTTAAACCGGCTGTAGTGGTAGTGTGATAGTAAAGGGTTAACCTTCTGTAGTGCGGTTGTGAAAGGGCTAACCCTTTGTCGTGTGGCAATGAAAGGGTTAACACAACGCAAGGATTCAGTGTAGATTATGTGCAAAATAAATCTGCATTGTTTTTTGGTGATGTGCCCTTTTTAAGGTGCACTGGGCATACAGGGAGGTGTAGCGGTTACGTCTTTGCCGTTTTCCATGTTCCACCCTCTGTCCAACGCAATGTATTTCCCCATTGCCCATTTCTAAATCGTCTCGTTTAAAACAAATAAAGCATGAACATTTGCATGGTGTACCCTTTCTGTGCGTATTCATCCACAATATATAGCTCAACATGAAAATATTCGCAATTAATTGTAAAAAGAATTCGCGGAATCTTATTTCAACCAAAAATGCTTAAAGGGGAACTATCTTATAAATGGCCTTTTTCAGTGTTTAGCATTGTTTCCTAGCTATGACTTATATTAATATGATCTATGTCTCTAATTCTCATATTGGCGCATTCTTCCAATTCTCCTCTCACAATATTCACCCTCACTGAACTGAGTCATCTGAAAATGTGCTGATTTGTGATGTCAGAGAGACTCGGCTGCATGATAATGTGGCAGATGCCACCAGGCCACACAGTGGTTTAGGAGCCCAGCCTCAAAACGGCTTGAGATCTTGAGGTAGAAAAATGCTGTTTTTGAGGACTTGATTAGAAATACAAAACAATGAATTAAAAAAAATTATAATTACAGAGGTGTTCCATAAACTCACAGGAATTGTGTAAAAGTGCCCAAATAGTGAAAGAAATAGTAAAATAGTTCCCCTTTAAACAATAATGTTAGTGATAGAAGGGAACTCATTTTGTGCAAAAATCCCAATGATTTTCCCAATGATAAATCCCTATATGGGTGGACCTCGCGGGCGGTCCAAAGTGACGTCGGACTACACCTCCCTATATAGAACAGTCCTGGGGTCGGAGCTCTGGGTTGATCTCGGGACTCGACGCCACAGAACCCGAGTAAGTCACAGTAAGGTCACTCAGGTTAAACAGGCTCTTGGCACCTTTTGTCTACGCTGTGATGCTCTTTCACTACCGCACTATAGGAGGTTAACCCTTTCACTACCACACTACAAAGGGTTAACGCTTTCACTACCGCACTACAGGAGGTTAACCCTTTCCCTACCACACTACAGAAGGTTAAGCCTTTCACTACCACACTACATACAGTTAACCTTCTGCGGTGTGGTAGTGAAAGGGTTTGTTGCTTCACAGGCTCTGCCCTCATGTCTGTGACATGGGCATCTAGACACTGTTGACTTCTGGTTCTAAGATAATGTTTTTATTTAGTTCTTTATATATATATATATATATATATTTTTTTGTACTGTAGGCTAATCGTAGAAGGGAAAAGGTGCTTTTGGTTCTCATTAAGTTATGATTTTTTTGTTTCATGGTGAGTGATATAGTGATATAAAACACGCTTATATCCATCACATTTTCTCTCCCCGGTTGGAAGAGATTAAAAGATTTTTTTCAATTATGGATCGATATTTCATCACTATTGTATTGATATGAAGCGCCATCGAACAGGGTATGCATAGCATATTGGTGCGTGATCTCTTTGCCATTTGGGTGGGCCTAGTGTACATATCACACCTCTGTGGCTGTAATGAAAACATAACTGGCGTGGGTTTGTTGCACCGAAAGAATATTTCATCTGGGGGGTGTGAACCATCTAGGCCTAATCAAGTTTTTATTTTTATTTTTTAAGTATTTATTGATCGTGTGCTACTGTGTTTTCCAGGTGCGTTTTTTTCCCTAAAAACAAAGCTGCACAACATTCGATGGCATGCTTTATCCTTTAACGGTTGGGTTGATAGTGAGGTTGGCAGGCTGTGAATGTGTTGTGTGTGTGTGTGTGTGTGGAGGGGGGAGGGGGGGCTGTTGTTCTCGATATACGGTATAGAAGCAGGACTGGCACAAGTCCACTTAGGACAAACTTTTATATTGTGCTTTAATCAATGTTGATGGTTTTCTGGAGAAAGCTGAAATAAATAAAAAAGACAAAAAAACAACAACGTATGAATTAACTTGTCATTTATGTTTTTTTTTTATAAAAACATGGCATCTTGTCCCTAACAGCAGTTTAACCCTTTCACTAACACACTACAAAGGGTTAACTCTTTCACTAACGCACTACAAAGGGTTAATGCTTTCACTAACACACTACAAAGGGTTAACTCTTTCACTACCACACTACAGAAGGTTAACCTTTCACTACCACACTACAGAAGGTTAACCCTTTCACTACCACACTACAGAAGGTTAACCTTTCACTACCACACTACAGAAGGTTAACCCTTTCACTGCCACACTACAGAAGGTTAACCTTTCACTACCACACTACAGAAGGTTAACCTTTCACTACCACACTACAGAAGGTTAACCCTTTCACTACCACACTACAGAAGGTTAACCTTTCACTACCACACTACAGAGGGTTGACACTTTCACTACCACAATACAGGTTAACCCTTTCACTACTACACTTCAAAGGGTTAACACTTTCACTACCACACTACAGAAGGTTAACACTTTCACTACCACAATACAGGTTAACCCTTTCACTACTACACTTCAAAGGGTTAACACTTTCACTACCACACTACAGAAGGTTAACCGTCTGTAGTGTGGTAGTGAAAGGGTTGACCTGATTGATTGAAAATGTTATTAACAGATTGCAGAATGAGTACAATACAGTATGGCTCAATACACACAATTGTTAAGGGGATGCAGACCAGAGAAAGACTTTCATCTTGTTTACATCAGGGTCCCCCATTTTCAATTCATCATAACATTTATGACATACACGACATACAGTACTGTTACATCCAGACATTTATGACATACAAGATAGACAAGTATACAGTACTGTTTATTTACAGACAAAGTTTCTAAAAGAGAATATATACATTTGAGGGGGAGGAAACATTGGACATTTACCGGGGCCAGTTTATAATTGTGGCCTCCCGTAGGTGCTCTTTTAGAGCGGTTTTGAAGGTGGGTAGGGATTCACATTATTTTACGGCTGTGGGTATGTTGTGGCATAATTGCGAAACGTGTTTAGTCCCTTGTTTGAGCCGAATCTGGGTTGAACATGATTTGTGGAACTCCCTCTGGTGTTGTGGTCGTGGTATTCACTGACCTTTGGGAAGTATTTCGACATGTACATCATGGGTACCTTAGTGGTGTAGTGTATCTTGTAGACCGGCCCATTGCAAGTTGCTGTACTCTGTCGTCTACTCTAAGCCATCCTAGGTCGTCAAAATGGGCAGGGGTGAGGTGGGTTCTAGGAGTAAGGTCAAGCAGTAGTCTGACCAGTTTGTTTTGTGATGTTTGTAATCTTGTTTTTAGTGCCTTTGAGGTGCTTTGGTACCATGAGGTGCAAGCATAGTCGTAGTACCCTTGAATGAGTGCTCCTGTTAGAGTCTTCAGGGTATTCTTGTTTACCAGGGAGGAAGAATCTTGTTGGTTGACTTTTTTTATTACATTGGTTGCCATTTTGTCACAGGAAAGATTTGCCTCTAGGATGGAACCTAGGTATGTAATTGCATCTTTCCTTGTGACAATATTGTCACCCACTGTAACAGAGAAGCCGTTGGCCACACCTATAGTGTGGTAATGAAAGGGTTAAATATGGAATCTGTAATGTATTCAAACGGCAAAAGAGGCACTTTGTTAACTTTTTTTTAGTTTTGGTCTGACTGACCAACATTGGTCACTGAAAGAACATTTGTGAACAGAACACAGTATAGTAATGCTATATTATTTTCACTAACACCAGGCACGGAAGGTTAATTTGGGTAGTATGGTTTTGAGAATATTGACTACCAATGACACTTACCAAGTGCGTGTGTATGATTTAGTTCCAGAACTGCATGCTTGCTTGATGGGTCCCAAGCGAAATAGCAGCTCTTGCTATGGGCGCTCCCACGAATAGCTCAGGAACCACCGACTTATGATGTGCAGCTAGAGTAGATTATAACATGTTCTGATTTCATATGATTCCCCATTACAGGCTTTCAACATGTCATGGCGTCTGGTGAAGCCAGCTGGAACCGGACCCTCTGCTGTAATCAAGTCTGGGTATTGATGTAGACTTGTAGAGTAATTCAAGATTCAAGATGATTTATTGTCATGTGCACAGTTAAACAGACAGTTAACCGTACAATGAAAAACTTACTTTGCTAGTCCGCCCTTCACACAACATCACACAGAGCACACAATACTTTAATGAACAACTTAAATACAAGCAAATGCTAAAAATAAGGAGATCTTAAAAATAAATGGTAGAAGATATACACAAGACACAAGTGAGTAACATTAACAGTATTGCACATTCCGTTCACAGTGTAGGATCAAGTAGTTTACAAATATAAATATATGGAGGTGACAATGGGTCACAGCAGCAGGTAAAGTGTTAAAGAGTAATATGAGATGAGGCGTGTCAACAACCTACTTATTAGGGTTGGGTACGGTTCACATTTGAACCGATACTGGCACTAGTACCAGTTCCTGGAATTCAGTATTGGTAGCAGTGGCGGACTCAGGCTGTTTGAAGGGCAGGGGCGGAAAGAAAAAAGGGCACCTACTGCAGTCGTCATACTATCTCAATTGACAGAGGTAGTGGGTGGAAGTCGATGGGTGGGGATTGGACGTTGTGGACAGCGACTCCTACAGGTTGATTGGGTGACTCCTGCACAGCAGAGACAGGAAGTATCTGGGGCAGCGTGAGCCTCCCACGCGTTACTCCTCGGCACAGAGAGTCCGCGCTGTCCAGTGAAAAGATGCGACAGGCTGCCTCCTCATGTACCGGAGGGGACACATGATGCAAGGCTTCTATCCTCACTACAGCCGACCAGTGGGAGGCATAGTCTAGCAACGTTCAAGACAGGGGAGGGGAGAATTGGCAATACGAAATTGGGATGGGAGAAAAATAAGGAGAAAAGGTGGATAAAAAAAAAATAAAAAAAGCTATGACTGTTTGTTTATTTTTTATCTATCTTGTCTGACTCTTGAGAAGACTAAGTGCATTCCCCATAATGTTGGCGTGCCCCTTTAATAAAGATAAAATGCTTTACTTTCCAAACCTTTTAAATTAGAAGTGACATCCATTCTTAAGATGTAATTCTGAAGTGACGAATGAAAAAAAAAATGTATTAAAATTAGGGCTGTCAGTTTATCGCGTTAATTAGATTAATTAATTACACAGCAAATTATCGCGTTATGAAAATTAACTCAAAATTAATTACAAAAAAAAAAAAAAAAATCTTTTTTTTTATAATATTTTTTTTGTATCTCATTCATTCCATAAGAATGTAGAATACACATTTACAGATTTCTTTTTAATATGGTCCATTTGCATGTTCTTGGTATCTGATTCTAGGGACATCTATGAATCTCAGGGAATGTATTCCCAGTGTCAGAAATACTGTGGGCTAGATCCACAAAGAATGGATTGCACAGTGCAAGTTGCACCCTTACTTACAATTCATTATGAATTGAAAATGGGGGACCCTGATGTAAACGAGACGAAAGTCTTTCTCTGATCTGCATCCCCTTAACAATTGTGTGTATTGAGCCGTATTTTATTGTACCCATTCTGCAATCTGTTAATAACATTTTCATTCAATCACTCAATCTGCGCTGTGATTGATTGAATGAAAATTTTATTTTGAGTAAATTGTAATGAACCAAATGAGAATATCAATATTTTTTTTGTTATCTTTGACTGTGAATAACACCATGCTCAAATTGACCAGACCTGAAAAATCTAAGCAAATTAATAGATGGAAGATGATTAAACAGAAGGTTTTGTAGATACAGTACTGAATTCTGCCATCCGGACACATGCAATTTGAAATATGATTACAGAATATAGAATATCAGGCATAAAATGGTTATGCGATTAAAATGCGATTAATTCGATAAATTAATTACAAATCCTGTAATTAATTAGATTAATTTTTTTAATCGCCTGACAGCACTAATTAAAATGCTTTGTAAACAAAGCTGCTGATTAGCATGTGGGAGGTGTGTCGAGTTTGAATAGATGTGTTTGTTTTGTTTTCTACCGGTCTGATTTGTATTAATCAAGCACCTACCTCCTTACTGGACTACAAATCCAAACTGCACACGGCACCTACCTGATTACTGGACTACAAATCCAAACTGCACACGGCACCTACCTGATTACTGGACTACAAATCCAAACTGCACATGACACCTACCTGATTACTGGACTACAAATCCAAACTGCACATGGCACCTACCTGATTACTGGACTACAAATACAAACAGCACCTACCTGATTACTGGACTACAAATCCAAACTGCACATGACACCTACCTGATTACTGGACTACAAATCCAAACTGCACATGACACCTACCTGATTACTGGACTACAAATCCAAACTGCACATGGCACCTACCTGATTACTGGACTACAAATCCAAACTGCACATGGCACCTACCTGATTACTGGACTACAAATCCAAACAGCACCTACCTGATTACTGGACTACAAATCCAAACTGTACACAGCCAGGCGTGCGTTGGTCATGGGACGGGGTAGCACGCCGTTCCACCGGGTCTGTGAGCAGGAGCCCGCACATGCACGGATGTGCACGCGCATGCACACAATGATGCGCCAACTCGCCAAGTACCCATCTGGCTACTTTGCATAACAATAGCTCAGGTCGTCAGGTGTGTTTAAATACGTCCTCAGATACATTCACACAAAACTTGTGAATGAAATGTGTTACATTCCATTCCTAGAGGCAATTAGGCTGGTCTTTATTCTGTGCGCACGCGAGAGAACATTTATGCGCGGGAGCGTGCGCGAGCATGCAACGTCATTAAACACAGTGCAACCAGGTATGAAATCACCAACGCACCACTGCACACAGCACCTACCCGATTACTGGACTACAAATCCAAACTATACAGTGATTTTATCCAGTACCTACCTGATTACTGGACTACAAATCCAAACTGCACACAGGGATATGAAAGAGGCACAGTGATGTGATTGCACATATGAGGCAACACGTTAGGATTACTTTACATTGTAGCGGAGAACTACTTCCTTCTTTGTACTTTAATAGCCATGCCTCATTTGTTCTGCATGGACATGAATAGATAACTGTAACTGATTAGAAGCTAGCTATCTTTATTATTTGCTGTAAGATGAGTCACTAATAAACTGCAAGTGTTTATAATAACTGCCTGAGATGCATACTGAGGGTATGGCGGCCCAACAACAAGATAACAAATGTAGATCTGTGGAAACAGACAAACCAGGAGCAAATCAACATTGAAATCAAATGGAGAAAATGGAGATGGATTGGGCCTACACTTCGGGCACTATGTTCACACTGCAAGCCTTTTAGTGCTCAATTCTGATTCATCGCTCGGATCAGATTTTTTTGTTTGGCTGGTTTCACATTCTTTTTTTTGTATGTGGCCAATGTCAGATTCCAGTGTGAACTGGTCACATGCTGCTGAACTGACCCGCATGTGCAAATGAACAATAAAGAAGATGGACGTAAAGAATTGTGATGAATGTCAATCTAGAGAGTGACGTAAAAGACGCATGTTCAGACCGAGGTCGCATTGCAAAGAAATCTGACCTGTATCTGATTTAGGACCACATATGAAAGTGGTCCAAATCAGAATAGAAAAGATCAGATTCCACATGGTTTGTGCTGTTCACACTGTCATGGAAAAAAAACATTACATTATGAGTAGGGCTGTCAGTTTATCGCGTTAATTAGATTAATTAATTACACAGCAAATTATCGCGTTATGAAAATTAACTCAAAATTAATTACAAAAAAAAAGTTTTTTTTTTTTTTTTTTTTTTTTTATAATTTTTTTTTTGTATCTCATTCATTCTATAAGAATGTAGAATACACATTTACAGACTCTCTCTTTTTTTTTTTTATATGGTCCATTTGCATGTTCTTGGTATCTGATTATAGGGACATCTATGAATCTCAGGGAATGTATTCCCAGTGTCAGAAATACTGTGGGCTAGATCCACAAAGAATGGATTGCACGGTGCAAGTTGCACCCTTACTTACAATTCATTATGAATTAAAATGGGGGACCCTGATGTAAACAAGACGAAAGTCTTTCTCTGGTCTGCATCCCCTTAACAATTGTGTGCCGTACTGTATTGTACCCATTCTGCAATCTGTTAATAACATTTTCATTCAATCAATCAATCTGCGCGGTGATTGATTGAATGACAATTTTATTTTGAGTAAATTGTAATGAACCAAATGAGAATATCAATACATTTTTTTTATCTTTGACTGTGAATAACACCATGCTCAAATTGACCAGAGCTGAAACATCTAAGCAAATTAATAGATGGAAGATGATTAAACAGAAGGTTTTGTAGATACAGTACTGAATTCTGCCATCCGGACACATGCAATTTGAAATATGATTATAGAATATAGAATATCAGGCATAAAATGGTTATGCGATTAAAATGCGATTAATTAGATTAATTAATTACAAATCCTGTAATTAATTAGATTAATTTTTTTAATCGCCTGACAGCACTAATTATGAGCCCAATATAAAGATGCAGGCCCTTTTGCCTGCAGTGTGAACATAGCCTTTAGAAAGGAATTAACCAGCATAATAAGACAGGCTGTGGACTACAACCCACAAGGAAAGAGGAAGCCATGGGAGATCATTTCTGCATTGTACTGTATATTGTATTGTAACTCAGTTACAAATTTGTTCTACTCTGTATTGTATATTGTATATATGTATATTGAACACTTTTGTTTACACTTGTTTACGTACTTTTGACTTTCTATTTTATACTTTATCTATTTTTTATCTAGCACACTCTCAGGAGCCAAACAGGAAAAAAAGCATTTCATATAAAAGTATTGTGTATTTTTGTATGACAACTAATAAAGAAACTTGGACTTGAACAAAACAAAACAACCGGAGGTGGTCCAGAGTGGTCCAGACTTGACAAGCTGAATAAGACCGGGGATAGAAGAGAGTGAGGTGGAGACCCACGGTGGACCCTATGCTCCCATGGGGCCCAAGAGGATTACGGGGTAAGAGGATGAGCGGCAGACTGCACCTTGTCCCTGTAAAACCAATCCCCTAATGTTTGTTGCCACTAGTTGTCATATCAAGTGAAGGGGCCTCTGGAGAACTGCACAACAAACAGGCTTCTCAGCGGATTAAGGACCTTACTGGGCCATGTGTCAGTGATGTAAAGCTCTTGTAAGAATATTAGTGCTATTCACCACCACATAAGCTTCTTAACTTGTCTGCCCCAGGTATATTTATATAGGATAGTACTTTCAGCTGATCAGCTTGTTTGCCTATCTTGGCACAGAGCATAAATAAAACTTTGTTTAAACACAAAGAGCAACGATAAACGTACAACTTGCTTCATTTAAACCATTCTTGCTTGTTTAACAGGAACTGAAAACTAGCAACCCTGCTAATGTTGGCATATTTACAGTTTTTAACTTGTATTCATTTATAAATGTATAAACTGTTGATTGATATGCACTGTCCCTCATCAAATAAACTGAGTAAACTAAACTAACGTGTTCTTGTGCATATGGCATGCTGAAGCACAGCCTTTTATGGTTCATGCAAATGTATCAATTATTATAATTATATCAGCGACTATATGACTGCATATGTATGCAGTCTAGTAATCTGATGAAGACCAGTTTACTCTTCTTCAATATGAAATGTAGGAATGTAATGGGGGTAGCACACACGCACACGTAAATAAAATTAGAGAGAGAATAGGAACCTCCAATAGGAATGAATAGGAGAAGCCTTAAAGGCCTAATTTAGCAAAAATTAATGGAAGCGGATATGGACCAGCTAGCCTAGCTGCTTGTCAAAAACACATCTCCCGGAGTTTTAAGCTAGGCTAGTGGTCCGTATCCGTTTCCATTAATTTGTGCTAAGCTAGGCTAGCTTGCAGCCAGATAGCTTTCTACTGAACGCACAGAGAGGAAATTGGTATCTATCTTCTTGTCTGACTCTGGAGAAGGCGGTAGGTACATTCACTGTAATGTTGACGTGCCCCTTTAACAGGATATTTCACTTTAGTAGAATGTGTCCTGTTCCAGCAGTCTTACCTCAATCTAAGTGCATCAACAAGTACGCTAGCAACTGCTGTCCCTGTCGTCCGCTGTCAACACCACCATCCCTCCAGGTGTCGGGCTCCTCATTCACTAATCACTTCCAATCATTTTGGGGATCTAGTCTAAATAATATAAAATAGATTTTTGTTTCATACCCTAGGATAATTTTTTAAAGGGGAATGCCACCCATTTTAAGAATGCACATGTCTTCCTGTGTCCCAGGACAGTTCAGTCTGTATTTCATTCTCTCACTTGTTTTCATTGGCTTTTTGAGGCTTGTTAAGCCATACATCCCTGGTCCTGTTGTGACTATTTAGTGTATTTATTGTATTGCATTGACTCGTGCATTATATATTGTACTTTGTATTTGTCCATTTCTTTGTACTGTGAAGCACTTTGGTGCAACTTCGTTTGATTTTAAATGCACTATATAAATAAAGGTGACCTTGACTCTCTCCTAAAGCTATAAATCAGAGAGCGGACCCTCCAATCAGTGATGTCACTGGGATGTAAAATATGGGGCTGCTTCAGACAATGAATGGAGCTTTGACTTTTTGTTTGAGTTCTTACAACTAGGGATGTCCAATATTATCGGCCGATATCGGCAGTAAAATGTGATATCGGAAAATATCGGTATCGGTTTAAAAAAAAAAAAAACAATAACAATATTTGTTATATATATATCCAGTGAAATTATTAGTTACCTGAAATTATTCAGTTTTTTGGACGGGGAAACCCTTCATATATCGGTATCTGTTGATATCGGTTGATATCGGTATCGGAAATTAAGAGTTGGACAATATCGGAATATCGGTATCAGTAAAAAAGCCAATATCGAGCATCCCTACTTACAACCTAATGAGGTTTACATTCTAGCATTGCTAGACGGTCTGAAGCAGAATTAAAACCTAATTTGGGTGTAAGAGCTCACAAACATTTTAAATCAGAACCCTATTCATTGTCTATGGGGCAGCCACAGATTTCTAATCCGAGGTTACATCACAGATTTGAGGGTTCTGGAGGATTCTCTTTCTGACTAGCTTTTGGAGGCAGTGGCGCATGTTCACAAATCCTGACTGAACTATCCTGGGGCACAAGAACATAATGGGAATTATTCAAATTAGTATTTGGTAGTGGAGAATAAAGTTAATCTTCAATATGATATCAAATCAAAGCCAGTAAATGAGTATGGAACAAAGAGGATGCCATTCATTCTGAAAATTTCCTCTCAACTGAATGATGGAATTATATGAGTTAGCGTTATACCAAATAGTTAAACTTAGAGGTGTAGGTCACGGGGTGCAAAGGTTTTTTTCAATACATGAAAGAAAATATGATTTGAGAGATATTTGTAAATTCACTGTTCAAAAAGCTAAGAAAGGGATTAAAATGAGGTGCATTTCTATTATTGGGGTTAACTTGTGGAACACTGCTGATATCCTACAGTTAAGAATGAGTAATTCGCTTTTGGTTTTTAAGAAAATGGTTTGTAAAGCTATTTTTGAAAACTACAACTAAGGGTGAATAATACTGTTTTTTTTGCTATTTTCTTTTAGAATACTGTTTCGAATTCGGAGTCTTAATTTTTGTTAGAAATATATGACAGGCATATATAAGCATTATGCTTCGGTCTGTACCTTTTCAGTCACTGTCAAAATCAAATATCGTTAAATGATGGTGTATATTGTATTGTGTGATGATGACTGAATAAAACTACTACTACTACTACTACTACTACTACTACTACTACTACTACTACTATTACTACTACTACTACTACTACTACTGCTACTACTACTACTACTACTACTATTACTACTACTACTACTACTACTACTACTACTATGTTTATGCACGGTAGTTCCGCTTTCCAGGTTTCCAGTCGGACCTAATAAGGAGCTACGTCGATTCGGGGCTGTTGTTTGTTTTGCTTGTTCAAGTTGTCGTCGTCCTGACTGTTTCCAGTTTGATTACTTATTATCACCATGACAAAGTAAAGCGATGACAGCTCGTTATGTGCATTCAAAGTGGCTGCTCTTTGTCAACACAAGACACAAAGACTAAAAATATCAGCGAATTTGTCAAAGTTATCAACGTGAAGGTTACTCGTCGTCTGCTCTGCTTCTCCTATCATGGTCATGGGGGGGTTGACGCTCCGAGGTTCATAAACCATGGACCCCGCACACAAAGACATACTCAGGAAACACAGACTGGACCTGTCGAACCAGCTTTTAGTGAGCGATACTGTTGTTCCGTTTCTCTACCAGGAGGACGTCTTAACGGCGAGTCACGTCGAGGACATTGAATCCCAAACGAGCAACAAGAGGAAAGCGTTGAGAATGCTTGATATCCTGCCTACCCGAGGTCCAAGAGCCTTCAACACATTCCTCATGTCTCTGGAGGAGGAGTTCACTTGGATGAGAGACGTGATGCTGCAGGATTTAGACTCTCCTCATCCACCCACTGCGCAGTGTTCAACAGGTGAGCCTTTAAAGGGAAGATCCACTCTAAATGTACAGTTTCCCCACCTACCCCTTATGATGAATTGAAAATGGGGTACCCTGATGTAAACAAGACGAAAGTCTTTCTCTGGTCTGCATCCCCTTAACAATTGTGTGTAATGTGTATTGAGCCGTACTGTATTGTACCCATTCTGCAATCTGTTAATAACATTTTCAATCAATCAATCAATCAATCACCCCCACCCCACCTACCCAACCTCCTCCAATGTACAGTTTCTTCCCCCTCCCACCTACCCAACCTCCTCCAATGTACAGTTTCTTCCCCCTCCCACCTACCCAACCTCCTCCAATGTACAGTTTCTTCCCCCTCAAATGTATTTTTTAGACTAGAAACAGGTTGAAATGGGATGTAGAGCAGGGGAAGACATTCTGAGAAATGACGGCGGGTCCGGGAATCGAACTTGTGTCCCCCAGATCCGTGACGAGCACGGTTTTCCCCGACGCAGAAATAGCGCCGAGATATGCGGTGAGCTACGGGAGCTCCCCCAATGTACAGTTTCTACGTCAAATGTATATACTATTTTTTTCTGGACTCTTTTCATATCACAAACAGTACTGTATTTGCAAATCTGGTATGTCATAAATGTATAGATGTAGAAGTACTGTCTATCTGTATGTCATATATGTTAAAAATCATACAAATCATGTAAAACCCAGATTCGGCTCAAACAAGGGACTAAACACGTTTCGCAATTATGCCACATCAATGTGGAACGCCCTACCCAAAGCTGTAAAGGAATGTGAATCACTACCCACTTGCAAAAACACTCTCAAAGAACACCTACGGGAGACTGCAATTCGAAACTGGCCCCTACAAATGTCCTAACCCAGTTGTACAGTAAAGACCAAGTATGGCCTTGTCAGTCAGTAGTCCAATGTACAGTGCCCCCCCCCCCCCCATACCCAACCCCCCCCCCCCCCCCCCCCCCACCTCCAATGTACAGCCCCACCCACGGTCCCCACCTACCCAACCTCCTCCAATGTACAGTTTCTATGTCAAATGTATGTCAGTATTCCAATGTACACAGTGCCCCCCCCCCCCCCCACCTCCAATGTACAGCCCCACTCAACCCCACCCCACCTACCCAACCTCCTCCAATGTACAGCTTCTATGTCAAATGTATATACACTCTTTCTGGATTTTTTTTAGTATCACAAACAGTACTGTATTTGCAAATCTGGTATGTCATAAATGTATAGATGTAGCAGTACTGTCTATCTGTATGTCGTGTGTGTCATATGATGAATTGAAAATGGGGGACCCTGATGTAAACAAGACGAAAGTCTTTCTCTGGTCTGCATCCCCTTAACAATTGTATGTATTGAGCTGTACTGTACTGGGATGCATTGATATGAAAATTGGCCACCGATACCGATACCGATTGTTCAACTAACACAATCGGCCGATACCGATACTTGTGGCAAAAAATAAGTATTTGTAATTTTTTAAATTTTTTATTTTTTTTGTATTTTTTATTTTTTAAATGAAACTACTGTATATTTGTATGTGTATGTTTGTATTTGTAGGCCTCTTTACTTACTTAAAAAAAAGGAAACATCAAGAAATATGTTTATGGTATTAATTCCACCATGCCATGTAGCACTATCCCTCTCCCAGTATCGTCTGGCGGCCTGCAGATGGATACTATTCTCTCAACCAGAGCTCTCAGCCAATGCAATAGAACCATTTTGATTGACAGTCGATTCGGCCAATTACGCCACACCGCTAGCACCCACCTCCTGCTGTTCTTACCACCAATCGGCAAGCGTTTATTCATTTTCTACTTTCGGGCATGCCGCCATTGATCTGCTTGCGACTCGAGAGCACAACAAACTTAACGTAGCTAATACGTTAGCTGCCCGGCCCGCCGACCAGCGCTCCACAGCATGACCAAATGAGACATAATGATTTTACTGCAACAAATGTTATAATAAAACAAAGCCTTTCTATACATTTGTCTGGTTGACACTTTATTAACAGATTGCAGAATGGGTAGTTGGGTACGGAATGAGCAACGGAATGGAACTGAGCTATGAACGGAGTAATGCCTTGCTTACTTGCTGTGTTCGGGTAAATAATATGCTGATGTTATATTGAACGTGTAACACTAACTATATAACGTTATTAACTAACTAGCTACCGTCTCTGGAGCTCACGTTGATGCCTGGATGGTGCTAACTAACTAGCTACCGTCCCGGGAGCTCACGTTGATGCCTGGATGGTGCTAGCTAACTAGCTACCGTCCCGGGTGCTCACGTTGATGCCTGGATGGTGCTAGCTAACTAGCTACCGTCCCGGGAGCTCACGTTGATGCCTGGATGGTGCTAGCTAACTAGCTACCGTCCCGGGAGCTCACGTTGATGCCTGGATGGTGCTAACTAACTAGCTACCGTCCCGGGAGCTCACGTTGATGCCTGGATGGTGCTAGCTAACTAGCTACCGTCCCGGGAGCTCACGTTGATGCCTGGATGGTGCTAGCTAACTAGCTACCGTCCAGGGAGCTCACGTTGATGCCTGGATGGTGCTAGCTAACTAGCTACCGTCCCGGGAGCTCACGTTGATACCTACTAACTGGCTACTGTTCTGTGATTTGTTTACTTCGAGGTTGAAGAAAGTGCACTTTTAGGTTGAAAGAACGGGGGCCGGGGGCGGCGTTGTGCAGGTCGCGACGCGTTTTGCCTTTTGACGCGACACAAATTGATGGATATTTATCGGCTACTGCCATCGGCACATTCGAGCACATTCGAGCAGTCAACAAGGCACTTATCGGCCGATACCGATACCCGACCGATACATCGGTGCACCCCTATACTGTACCCATTCTGCAATCTGTTAATAAAGTTTTCAATCAATCAATCCCTTAACTCCTTAAGTACAAAATGCAAACCTTTTGTAATGCAAAATGCAAAAATGAGGTATGGATGTAGTGCAAATCTTTTTATAATAAATAGATAAAATATGGTGTAGTGTCTAAAGTGAATGTTAACACATTGGGTGCCACGCCCCTTCCGGGAAGTGCATAAACTCATGCCACCCATTAACCCTATGTAAACGGTCACCTTGTTTGTAGAGCTAACCCTATATTTAATATTATAGCTATGGATCCAATATCATTGTCAATTGACAGTATGAACCTTCCGTTCAATATGCCATAAAGAAATATTTTTTCCATCGATTCGTTCCCGTTTTATACCGTGGTGAATATGAGTGTTATATCGGAATGATCTGGGATCATTCCTGTGAGGCAATTTATAAGGCGCAATGCTAATTGGCGTCTCGTCCCTACACACGCTACAGTTAAAAATCCAAATGCATATGATCGGTATTATGTTCCATCATGAATGCGTGATTGGGGGGGGCGGGGGGGGGTCGTTTGTGATTAATTGATTGCCAATAACGGCATTAGTTATTACCACAACATACACTGAACTGGGGTATGGCTATGAAATCCTTGCACGATCAAGCTGAAATTGACGTCAAATTACTCTTACCTTTGGCCGGTTGGATTCCAAAAATTATTTTCCAATTATTTGATCGCCATCTGGTAGATCATAAATCCATTTGGCACACGCCATAACGCTATACAGCATAATGAATCCGGCATCCCAAAAAGTATTCCATGCGATCTTGTGAAGCCCTCGCTTCAGGCTAACAGAAAAGTCCGCCCGGAGCATTGTCAGTGTGACACCAGTTCTGCAACAGGGGTTACTGCATTATCGAGACAGCGCCACTACCAGGATCTGGCCGGTACCTTCGGAGTCCCAATATGCCTGTTCCAGCCAAAATACAGCTCTGTGGACATGAAATAGGATATTAACCCATTCTCCGCCATTGACTGATTAAGACGTCATTCCTCGCCATGCTTAATCTGCCAATGACGGATTACGCCGTCATCGAGATCAATATTTCAAATTTTCGTCATGGTATTCACATTTCACCCACGGAGTCATGACTGGTGCTGTAGATCTCCACTCAACTCTCCAGCGCTTCAATACTGCCACCTGGTGGCCGATCGGCGAGTTGCCAAACCGGAAGTGGGGCCGGAAGTGCTTGGTGTCACCCCTATTCCGTCCGCCACTCGCTATCGCTCGCGGGACTCCATCTGGACACACTGGATAATCGATCCGTTGCCATAACTCGATAAACAACATTATTTGGACATATATAGTATTATACAACCTGGAAATGGAGTGCATAGATCAACATCCCATAATAGCGATCTTTTTGCTCCAGTATCATCCCCCATTGCTACGAGGAAGCTGCGGTGAGTTTCAGCGTTTTTGATTATTATCCATACAAACTGCTATGATCTATATATCACTCATACGACATGAATCATTTAACGTCGGTCATTGCATTATAAACGACCCCCCCCCCCCCCCCCCCCCCCCCTCCGGTCACCAGCAGATGATGAGTCATGACGTTTAGGACCTTGTACAATTGAAATTTTTTTATCTGACGTCAATCGCTATCAAACTGCATTTGATGATCTAATATATGCATAAATGGCTATAACTCACGTTCTATGAAATACTGCAGAAAACGATAAAAACATATTCATACTCTAGACCGTATTTTTGTATGAATGTGTGAATGAAAAAGTATAACGTTCCCACATACTGAACGATAGATAATTGATGTTGAATGGGCCATAGTAATGTCAATTTAGCAATACAATTTAAAAAGTTATAGCCCTGCAAAGTAGGTGAACATCTCCATAGCAGGGTTTCCGTTAGAAAAAATTGTTGCCGGTCTCAGGGTCCGGTAGATTTAAATCTACCGGTCAAATGAGAGAAATTCCGGTCAGAGTTTATTGAGCTTAAAAATAATTGACATCCTCAAGGCATGTAGATTTATAATATTTTAACTTAAAACTAGGCTACTTTTGCGTATACAATCATTATATTCCAAATAAAATAAGTCCAGAGACTCCGTGCTGCTGCCGACTTTAAATCAAATAGGTGTCTGTGGGCAGTCGCCCGACATTAATACAGTATACAATAATAAACAGCAGTCTGTTATAATCACATTTTTATGAGCTAACGAATTCCGTTATATTGGACATTTGTATTAATTATATCAAGCGAAGAACTGAGAAATTTGGCAGAGAGAGACGGCAACATTATCGTGGGTTTGCGTGATGACTCTCTCCACCTCGCAACGACTTATTTGCAAAGAGTATGGCGCTGCAGAGCAGCAGATTCAGCTGTTTTTTGGCTCTATCTGGGGACCGCTCAACAGCGCCCCCCACCCAACAGCTGAATTGCCAATGGCTGAATTGGAGTACTGCACTGTGCCGCTGCTGCTCCGGCTCTGCAGCTACACATGTACTCGCAAAACCCAGCACTAAGCTCTCGCTGACAACATTATTATACCTGCTTGGTGAAGCAACGATGAAACAAATGTAATGATTGTTTCGTTCATCGAATAGGCTATTTAATTTTAGCCTATTTTAATACAATTCAAATAATCAAATTGTGCTTGGAGGGAATTATTTTCACCGGACATTAAGACCGGAGAGATTAAATATGTCGGACTTCAACAGATTTTGCCAGTCAAATACCGGTAATTACCGGCTAACGGAAACGCTGCTCCATAGACAAATAGAGCTCTCAGAGGATGGTATAAGAAGGGTACAATGCCTGGCAAAGAAGTTCAAGTTTCAAGTTTCAAGTTTCTTTAATAGTTGTCATACAGAAGTACAGAATACTTTTATACAAAATGCTTCTTACTGTTACGCTCCAGAGACTGTGCAAGACAAGATAAGTATGAAATAAAATAACATAGTATAGCATGTAAATTAGAAGTAAAAAATGAGGTCACAGTGTTCAGTATAGACATATGTACAATGTTCGATGCATAATAGACGTAACTGAGTTACCATATAACAATATACTATGCAGTGTACTAATATACAATACTATATAGTGCAAAGCACAGAAATGGGATGAGGTACAATTTAGGTACAATTTACAGTAGGTGTACGAGTTGTAGTGCAAATCCTTTATCAATAAATATAAAGTGTGTTTGTGTGATCTAAAGTGTGGAGAGTGGGTGCTGCAGTGTGTTGTTTGTTTGTTTAAGTGAGTGTGTGCGTGTGGGTGTGTGTGCTGCTATGTGCAATTGATGGTTGTTGCATAGTGTTTATTGTTCGTTGAGCAGCCTGATGGCCTGGGGATAGAAGCTTCTTCTGAGTCTTTCTGTGCTCGCCTTAAGACTCCGGTATCGCTTGCCTGACCGCAGCAGTTTAAAGAGGCAGTTGTTCGGGTGGCTGGAGTCCTTGATGATTCTCTTCGCCTTCCCCCTGCACCGCTTGTTGTAAATGTTCTGGAGGGTGGGAAGCCCCCCTCCAATTGTGCGTTCGGCTGAACGTGTCACTCTTTGTAGTCTGCTATGGTCTTGTGCAGTGCTATTCCCAAACCAGGAGGTGATGTTGCCAGTCAGGATGCTCTCTATTGTACATGAGTAGAAGTTCCTAAGGATCTTCTGACTGACTTGGAACTTCCTTAGGCGCCTGAGGAAGTAGAGGCATCGTCGTGCCTTCTTCACAACACTGTCAATGTGTGTGGTCCATGTCAAGTCCTCGGATATGTGGGCTCCGAGGTACTTGAAACTGTTCACTCTCTCAACCGGTGCCCCGTCGATGCTGAGGGGGCTGTAGTCCTTGACCCCCGACCTCCTGAAGTCCACAATCATCTCTTTTGTTTTGCTGACGTTCAGGGAGAGTTAATGGGTTAATATCGGAAAAAAAGGAAAAACAAAACGGAAACGAGAATCTTCGTTTCCGGCACTCAACCGCTGGGCCACAGAAACGAGAATTCTCGTGAATGGCAACCAAAGGGTTAAAGGTGAGTGTTTAAAGTGAGTGTGTGCATGTGGTAAGGCTGTCCCCGAAGCCTGTTTTTGGGATTCGAACTTCGTCAGGGTTTTACGAACGAACATTTGAACCTTCGTTTTTAATTAAAAAAAAAAAATAATAATAATAAAATTCAAAGTTTTAATTTTAATTTAATTTTTTTAATATCCTCAAACTAAATCCTCAATTTGAATAAAGTGATTAATCTGATTAAATTTGTCTCTTTTTTTTATTAAATCACCTTTCTTTAATGAATATAAAGTTTTTTTTAATACTATAATATTAGTGTATATGTTGTGAAGGATCAGATTAAACCGAATATGTATATTTATTTATATATATATATTTAATTGTATTTGTATATCGTTTGATATCCCCTGTATATTCCTTGTACAATATGCATTGAATATCCCCGTTTCTACTAAACAGCCCATAATAGTTCATTCTACCATTGGACGAGAACCTGGCGCCAGGTTGCCATACCCCTAGGTCCAAGTTCAATCGTGCCGCCTAACATGTCGAGGCAACCCCCGGTTCCGCGCAGTAATATGTCGGGCGAAATACGAATGGTACTATTTGTTCATAGCGCATATATATATGACGCTAGTAAAGTAGAACTTTCTTTTAGTCCAGTTCTTTACCCTCCAACAGAGTGACAGACGCAAAAGCCTCCCCACGACGCACGTGCGGTGTAGTAAGGCCTACTTGGCCCAGAATAGGCATTGAGATATCGTGTAGATTAATAGTTGAATGGTCATAGTTTGGCACCATACCGTCGAGTTGGACGTATTCTATTAAGCTAATAGTAGTCTATTTATGTATGGTGCATCGTTCGGTTAGAGTTCTACAGTTATCAGTACCCCCATCGTTCCTGACGTTATCTGGACGCTTAACCAGGCTGGTCAGACCCCTAGTGGTGATTGCATCCGAGGAGCTCCGGGCCAAGAGCGACTGGACCTGTATATTGGATTACTCTACCCAGACGACGGCGAGCCTTCCACGGCTTGGATTATGCTTTGTGTGCTTTGATTATTCCATGGATAAAGGCCAACACTGCTGAGTGTTGGAATTACCCCCCGGAGAGGACTCCAGGTGAGACGGCGCTCTACACGTGAGGTCGCCTCACGTTTCTCCGTTGTGGACCGGCAGATACCGTCCACAGAGGGTCCAGCTGTATTCGTCTGCGGTCCGAGGTTCTGTGGGCACCGTGTCCAAGACTTTGGATTCTCCCAAGACACCGTCGGCCAGATGGGATACCGCCAGCGGCTTCTCTAACCCCCCCCTCCTACTGTCTTACAACCAGCGGGACCCCCCCCCCCCCTTAGTGTATCCAGCTATAATCATTTAAGTACCATCGCTATCGTTTTCCTAAATATTCCAGGTTGTATACTTACTCCCTGCGCAACCAGAGATTGGACATTCAATGTTGATTTACCTACAAATACTCATTTGCCATAAAAGTGCATATTCCATATTTCAAATCATAAATGTAATTAAGTGATCGTTGTATACACCCTTTGCTGTATTAAACCTTCGATTTGGTACATTTGTGTTGGTTCGTTTCATCAGGTGGGAAAGTGTTCATCATACTTATATCTTGTACTGGGTGGCCAGAAGTTAAAGTACATGAGGTAGTGGTATTAAATATCATATCTAACAATACAGTCAGGGAATTGTACCCCTCAGTTACAATTGGTCCTTCGAGCCGGATGGTAACTAGTGTAATATTAATATAGTGTTATTAATATCGAAATGGCCTATGATGAATACTCCACGAAACGATCCTCCTAACCTAGAACGCCCGCGGCGCAGACGACAGACACCTCAGTACTTAGAGGCTTACACTGTCAGTCAACTACCTAGCCTTCGACAAACGGTAAACGCGGTAAAAGTAGAAAGTAAAATTATGTCTGACCTTAACGACCAGGTTTCCCCGACCACAGAGCCCCTAGTAGGTCCTAATGTAACTGACCAAGCTCACGGTGGGGACCAGGAGGGAATTGACATGCCTTTACCCCCCGCCACTACTCAAGAAGTAGTCCCCGAACAGCCCCGGGAGGAAGACAACCCTACAGAGAGAGAACTCTGCACGGAAGAAGAGGAGGAGAGCGCCGAGGAACTAGAGCTCCAGGACTCCCCAACGAGTACCCCCAGGAGCGGCTCACGCAGGAGCGGCTCACCTCCACAACCACCTTCCCCCAGCGAAGCGGAGAGGATACTACAACAGGCGTTCCTCGTCAGCCTGACAGCCTCTACCGAACGCGATCGGCTCCAAGCACAGACGCTTAGCGAGCGCGAACGTCTCCAAGCACAGGCGACCAGCGAGCGCGAACACCTCCAAGCACAGCAACGGAGCGAAGAACAGCGCACACATCTGGAGATGAGACGCTTCCAGATGGAAGAGAATATGGCAAGAGACCGGGCCGACGCCCAGCGCGCCGCTGCCGGTGCCCAAAGAGAAGCAGAGCGCGCCGCCGCCGACGCCCAGCGCGCCGCTGCCGGTACCCAAAGAGACGCAGAGCGCGACAGACTACAAGCGCAACTAATAGAGCAGCTGATCAAAAGGACAACTCCCTCTCCCTCCGCCAGGGGCTCAAGGAACTCGTCGAGACAACAGTCAAGAGCAGCGTCACCACAACGAGCAAGCGACCCTGAACTTGACCAACAGACCGAGTCTAGACCCCCCGCAGACCCCCTTCCCATACCGGTCCAAGCGAGACCCAGCTACAAGGAAGGAGCGGCATACACTGCGGAGAAGCTAAATAAACGATTACAAGATCTGGAAGATCTGATAGAGGAAGAAGAGGGAGAAGAGGAGAACCAAGCCCGACGACAGCACAGTACTCCACCGGACCAGGAGGTCCCATACAGTCCAGGCTATACCCCCGCGGCACTGCGCTACAGACCCCCGACTCTATTCACGGGTGAGCACGACGCACAACCAGCCCCGAGGAACAGTACCTGGACCAGCGGGCCATGGTACCCTGCCAGTACCAGCCCACAGCGAGGCGCAAGAGGGGACTCGCCCAGGAGGTCTCTCCCCCAACGCTCGCCGATGTATCAGCCATCCACGGCGTCATACAACGCCACGCCGTCATTCCCAGACTTTGCCTATGAGAGTCGAGCACAGTACACGGAGCTCCGGATGTGCTTAGAGACAATGATGGTGGATGTCGCTGATGAACGCCACAAGTATGCAATATTACTGAAGCACCTGAAAGTACCGCGAGCGCACAATATAGCGCTAGCCTATGCTACCTCCTCGACCCCATACACAGCGGCCCTTGCCCTTGTACCTTGGACGTATATGGGATTACGTAATCCAGGAGATAAGGCATATTGACCGCCTACCCCCAGCCACAGACAATCGCTCACTAGACGACCTGTCAATCAAAGTGCAGTCCCTGGTGGGGATGCTGGGAGCTCAACGGGAGAAGGGCATGCATGAGCTATACGCCAACTCTAACGTTGAGAGGATTTTGGAGAAGCTGCCACCCGCAAGACAGGAGCGCTTTCGGCGGCAGAGGGACTACCGCGATCCCGACGGCCCCGAGCCATCCCTCCTTGATCTAGCCGACTTCCTGGCGAGAGAGGTCAGCAGCTTACGACTGGACACCTTCGGGCGGAGCACGCCAAGCTCCAGAGAGGGACCCAGGAGAATAAATGATGGAAGAAGATCGGTGACTGTCATGCACCAATCAGAGTCAGTACCGAGCAGTAGGAGTCACAGCACCCCCTCGAGAAAGGAGAAGTGGAAGATAGCGTGTCCCTACTGTGAGAAAGAACACTGGCTGTCACAATGTGACTCATTCACAAAGATGAATGCAGAAGAAGTGAGCCAATGGATAAAGTCCAACCGGCGCTGTTATCGATGTGCGCGGCCCCACATGGCAGCCGAATGCCGCCTAAAGAAAAGGTGCAGCCGGTGCGATGGAGCCCATCTAGATATACTACACGATAGTAACGGAAGACGGCCTATACCTGCACCACGGAGCGGCACCAAGGCAAGTGTCATGTACATTGACCCCGCCAGCAGCAACGGAGCTCAAGTGCTCTTAAAGGTAGTCCGTGTGACATTGAGCTACCAAGATAAAGTCATGGACACTTACGCCGTCCTTGATGACGGGTCAGAGAAGACCCTTCTGCTCGCCTCCGCTGCGACCCAGCTGGGACTGCGGGGGAGCAAGAACGAAATGACGATTCGGACAATAAGAAGAGATTTAAAGACGATAAAGGGCGAGAATGTCTCCTTCACTATCGCAGCCAACGGGCAGCCAGAGCGACGGTACAAGATCACAAATGCTTTCACCAGCCAAGAAATAGGACTATCGCAGTACACCTACCCTGTCACCAAGTTGATGGATAAATATGTGCACCTGCGCCAATTACCTATCCCGCTCATAGACGGCGCTACCCCGACCCTGTTGATAGGCTCCGACCATGCAGAACTCATAGTCCCGATTGACCGGGTCCATACAGGCCCCCGAGGCTGTCCTGCAGCAGTCGAGACCCGCCTAGGGTGGACCCTACAAGGCCCCCTCGCTAAATCTCTCAACCGAACAGCAGCCACTAGCTGCTTCCACTCCAGAGTGACAGCAGGAGACACCACACTCCTGCAGCATGTCGAGAAGAAAACTGACTGGCGACGCCGAGCGCTGCTCCGCGCCTCTCTGATCAAAGACGGCTTTGATCTCCGGCAGCAGGCCAGCAGCGACCCCCCAGTATTGTTTGCACTACAGAAACACGTCACAGAGGACCCAGCAGCAGATGAAGAGGTCCAACACAGTGTGAAGAACAGTTTCTACGTGGACAACTGTTTACAAAGCGTCTCGACCCAAGAAGAAGCCGAGGCTCTCCTAATCAAGTTACGCGCCTCCCTAATCAAAGGCGGCTTTGATCTCAGGCAGTGGGCCAGCAGTGACCCGCAAGTATTGCGCAGCCTCTCCTCCGCAGACAAGGCTGCCAGCAGCGAGACCTGGATGGCGACAATCCCAGGAGAAGCCCAAGAAATGACACTAGGACTAGTCTGGCGCTTCAAAACAGACTCGCTCCACTATAGACACAAACCCTTAGCTCCAGAGCAAGGAAGGTCGGCGGCGATACCGACCACCAGACGGAGTGTGTACAGAACACTCGCCAGACAATATGACCCGTTGGGATGTATTCTACCTTACACCACCAGGGCAAAGATGATTGTACGAGCACTATGGGACAAGGACCAGGGCTGGGACGACCCAATACCCGCACACCTTGCCTCAACATGGAGAGAGTGGGAGACGGAACTCCGCTCACTCCCAGGTGTCAATATACGCCGCAGCTACTTCCCATCCACAGTGAGGCCAGAGACATGCGAGATTGAGCTACACGTCTTCAGCGACGCCTCCGAAGTAGCCTACGGATCGGTTGCCTATTTGCGTGCCCAAGAGATGGGAGGAAAGATACACACTGCTTTCATACTGGCCCGCTCAAGAATAGCCCCACGTAAGCAACAATCTATCCCACGTCTAGAGCTCTGCGCAGCCCTCGCAGGAGCGCATCTAGCCACGTTAATCCAACGTGAACTCACCATTCCGGTGCATAGAACAATCTTGTGGTCAGATTCCACGACAGTACTCACATGGATTAAGTCTGATTCATGCAGATACAAAGTCTTCGTGGGAGTCAGAGTCACCGAGATTCAAGAATTAACAGAAGAAGCAAGCTGGCGGTATGTGGACACCAAACACAACCCAGCTGACGTCATCACCCGGGGAATGTCCCTGGATGACCTAACCCGTCGCAACATCTACAGTGACGGACCAGCATTCCTCAAGCTCCCGGAAGGAGATTGGCCTACGCCCACCCCGAGGGAAGCAAGTAACGAGGAGGCTGAGAACAAGAAGCCTATGTTCTGTGGACTGAGCACTGTCGCCTCCACAGACCCCAACATAGATGACTGCATTACCCTAGAGAGTGCGCAACAAAGAACATTCCTGCGGCACCACCCAGAGACTCAGTCCACCACTGACATGTCAGCAGCTGACTACGAAGAAGCAGAACTTCTTCTACTACAACGAGCCCAGAGAGACTCGTTCCCCGATGAGCTAGACTGTCTACAGGGAGGAAACCCCGTCCCATCAGACAGCAGACTGATTCACCTGGCACCAGAGAGTGACGCACATAATCTCATCAGAGTGGGTGGTCGCTTGCGGAGAGCCCCCGATCTACCAGATGACATTAAGTACCCGATCGTCTTGAACAGCCGACACAAGGTCACAGAGCTGATCATAAAGAAATACGACGAGGATGTACACCACGCAGGAGCAGAGAGAGTCTTCGCGGAGATCAGACGTCGTTATTGGATATTGCAAGGGAGAGAAGCAGTACGGCGCTTCCAGCGAACCTGTCTAGACTGCCGTAAGTGGCGCGCGCAGCCCAGCATACCACGGATGGCTGACTTACCCCCCTGTCGCCTCCGAATCGGCGACAAGCCATTCCACTCCACAGGCATGGACTGCTTTGGCCCGTTGTATATAAAGAGAGGAAGAGGCACCGAGAAGCGGTGGGGTATTGTATTCAAATGCATGACCACCAGAGCGATACATATTGAGCTCCTTCCGACCATGAGCACAGACTCATTCCTTATGGCCTTCCGGAGGTTCACATCACGGAAAGGAAAACCGTCTACATTGTTGTCTGATCACGGGACCAACTTCAAAGGCGGAGAAAGAGAGCTGAGAGAGAGCTTCCAAGCTATGGGCCCAGAACTTAAGACCCACCTCGCTCCATCCCAGATTGACTTCCAGTTTAATCCCCCGAACGCACCCCACTTCGGTGGAACCTGGGAACGAGAAGTACGTTCTATAAAGACAGCCCTGTACGCAGTACTCGGAGCCCAGACTGTGGCAGAGGAAGTCCTAATGACAGTCCTCACGGAGATCGAGGGAGTATTGAACTCAAAGCCCCTCGGTTACGTCTCCAGTGATGTAGCAGATGTCAACCCAGTCACCCCCAACACACTCCTAATGGGGCGGCTGGACCCCGCGCTACCCCAGACAATGTACAGGCCTGAAGAAGCGAACGGCCGAAGAATGTGGAGGTACAGCCAAGTACTAGCTGACAAGTTTTGGAGCAGCTTCCTACTTCACTACCTACCGTCTCTACAGACCCGCCAGAAGTGGGTAAAAGAGAGAGACAATTTGACAGAAGGAACAGTCGTCATGATTATTGATCAGTCGCTACCCAGAGCTATGTGGCCGGCCGGCCGCGTAAGCAAAGTGATCACCGGTGCCGATGGCAAGGTCCGAGCAGCTGAAGTACTCGTCCAAGGGCGCACTTACACACGTCCCGTGGCGAGGCTCATAGAACTGCCCCGACTCCCAGATACTATCGATGATGACCATGACCCTATGACTTTGTGAGTTGACTGACCCTTACAGCGGACCTTGAGTGGTAGACAGTGCGGTTAATCTGTCTCTGCTTAGCTAATTAGGTGGGACTAATTAGGGGGCGGCTGTTGTGAAGGATCAGATTAAACCGAATATGTATATTTATTTATATATATATATTTAATTGTATTTGTATATCGTTTGATATCCCCTGTATATTCCTTGTACAATATGCATTGAATATCCCCGTTTCTACTAAACAGCCCATAATAGTTCATTCTACCATTGGACGAGAACCTGGCGCCAGGTTGCCATACCCCTAGGTCCAAGTTCAATCGTGCCGCCTAACATGTCGAGGCAACCCCCGGTTCCGCGCAGTAATATGTCGGGCGAAATACGAATGGTACTATTTGTTCATAGCGCATATATATATGACGCTAGTAAAGTAGAACTTTCTTTTAGTCCAGTTCTTTACCCTCCAACAGAGTGACAGACGCAAAAGCCTCCCCACGACGCACGTGCGGTGTAGTAAGGCCTACTTGGCCCAGAATAGGCATTGAGATATCGTGTAGATTAATAGTTGAATGGTCATAGTTTGGCACCATACCGTCGAGTTGGACGTATTCTATTAAGCTAATAGTAGTCTATTTATGTATGGTGCATCGTTCGGTTAGAGTTCTACAGTTATCAGTACCCCCATCGTTCCTGACGTTATCTGGACGCTTAACCAGGCTGGTCAGACCCCTAGTGGTGATTGCATCCGAGGAGCTCCGGGCCAAGAGCGACTGGACCTGTATATTGGATTACTCTACCCAGACGACGGCGAGCCTTCCACGGCTTGGATTATGCTTTGTGTGCTTTGATTATTCCATGGATAAAGGCCAACACTGCTGAGTGTTGGAATTACCCCCCGGAGAGGACTCCAGGTGAGACGGCGCTCTACACGTGAGGTCGCCTCACGTCTCTCCGTTGTGGACCGGCAGATACCGTCCACAGAGGGTCCAGCTGTATTCGTCTGCGGTCCGAGGTTCTGTGGGCACCGTGTCCAAGACTTTGGATTCTCCCAAGACACCGTCGGCCAGATGGGATACCGCCAGCGGCTTCTCTAACCCCCCCCTCCTACTGTCTTACAACCAGCGGGACCCCCCCCCCCCCTTAGTGTATCCAGCTATAATCATTTAAGTACCATCGCTATCGTTTTCCTAAATATTCCAGGTTGTATACTTACTCCCTGCGCAACCAGAGATTGGACATTCAATGTTGATTTACCTACGAATACTCATTTGCCATAAAAGTGCATATTCCATATTTCAAATCATAAATGTAATTAAGTGATCGTTGTATACACCCTTTGCTGTATTAAACCTTCGATTTGGTACATTTGTGTTGGTTCGTTTCATCAGGTGGGAAAGTGTTCATCATACTTATATCTTGTACTGGGTGGCCAGAAGTTAAAGTACATGAGGTAGTGGTATTAAATATCATATCTAACAATACAGTCAGGGAATTGTACCCCTCAGTTACAGTATAGCCTAATCTTTATCTGCAACTGTGAAGAAAAACCACAGTGGTTCAAACAGAATGAATAGACACATAAAAGAAACATACATTTTTTTTAATTAAACTTTTTTTTTTTTGAATTTAGATTTAGAATTTGAATGTTAACATAACGAACGAACGTTCGAACATTCAGGCTCAGCCTTAGCATGTGGATGTGTGTGCAATGAATATAGATGGATGGGTTTGAGCATCCTGATATCCTGGGGATAGAAGCTCCTTTTGAGTCTCTCTGTGCTGGCCATGAGACTCCGGTAGCACTTGCCTGACCTTGCAAAGAGGCAGTTGTTTGGGTGGCTCATCTTGGAGATGCTCCCCTGTGACATATTCATACTTCATACAGCTCTGGTGACAGGTTCTGCACAAATAACAATTTGTTTAATCAAAGTCACACATTCCAAGTGGACTTAACCATGAAATGAAACATGTTTTTGAGTGGAGGGGTATTTTTAAGGTAGAATCTGTAATACCGGCAAAAAGCGACCTCAGTAGGCAAAAGAGCCCCGCTTGGTATTGCACTTTGTTTCCTTTTTTGTTTTGGTCTGATGTGTGGGTTGAAGTTTAATAACTTATTATACTTTGAATTTCTCCAGACCTCTCCTGGCAGAACCTGAGGTGTAACCAGCAGTAGCAACCCCTCAACCCTATACCCACTGAAATCCAACTCGCACATCAGAATAATTTTTTTAAATAAAATGGAAACGGAGCAAGAGTGTCTCTTTTTCCCACAGCTAGCTGTTTGACAACATTATAGATTTGACCTTTAACACAATGGCGCCCAAGGACGTATATCTCCGTGTTTCGATTCCACCCGTTGTGGACAGAGGCACGGATAAATAAAGTTGTTATTGCTTTTATTCCATTTTAATAACCTATTCAAGGTCGCCGAGCGGCACTGCAGATCTACCCTACTCTATGAATTCGACAAAGTGCAATACCGGCCAGATCCTCTTAGGGGCGCTATCGTTATAATGCAGTGTTCCCTGTGGCCGAACGGTGGACTATTTTTATTTTTTTACTTTCATGTTATCCTTGTACCCCTTGTTTTTATACTATTGTATAAATTGTATGTACTAAATAAAAATCAAATCAAATCAATGGAGATTTCAGTTAGCTGGATTCTGGATGTGTAGCCTGTAGCTTGGATTAGGTGTGTTTGCATTTTAGCATAGCAGCACTGTAGCTTTTCTTTAGTAGTCGTCGCTGCACCGTGTTTGTACAGGTTGCACCGGTTGCACCGTGAAAACTATGACAGTCAAAAAACACAAATAACATACACAATTAGTTATATTGTTCACAGAACCACAACAAAGCACATAATGCGTTCAAACAAACATTTGAACTTAACGATATCAAGGGTGAACTCTTCTTCCATAACAAAAGGGCATTTAGGGAAACTAATAACTAACGTTACTTGTTCGGCAGCAGGTGCTCTGATTAGAACCGAATCAGTCAGTGCACCACTTTACATGTCTACAACACGCAAAATATAGACATCTCCAATAATAATAATACACATTTTAGTGTTCAACGTACCTTATTCCGCTTTACCAAGGGGTGTTAATTACTGAAGTAAGGTCCTGGTACTTTATATAGTTTGCTGTCTGCTCCGACGTTCTCGCTTGGTTACTTCCTGTATTAGTGACAGGTCTCTTGAGAACAAACAGGATCTTGTGACCTTTATACTATAGAAAAGACGAGCTCTGCCCCCATGTGGACACTAAAGGAAAATGCACAAGCGGCAACTGAGATATTAACACAGGGTTTCTTAAATAGAAAGTTTAATATTATAAACTAATAAAGAAAAGTTGATCATCTAGACCAATGTAAATTAAAGCTTACTGATAATGAAGATGATAGGCATCTTGACCCTTGGCGGTCATTTACATGGTTATTGGTAATCGATAATCAAAAACGACATCCCCCCCTTTCATGCATACATGCTTTGGGATTGTGTCGATCATATGCAGTTTGAGTTATTTCTGTAGCATCTGTAAAACGGAAATGCCATTGGATATAACGTTAGCAGCTATTAGCCCTATATCTAGCCTTCCAGAAAATATACTAGTCCCAAATCCCGTATAACGATTATATTCACGGCGCTATAAAATGAGAACCTATTGATGCATTTTTTTTCCTTTAAGCCATTTTGAAGGGACGGTTTATGGACTCAATTGACAATGAGAATGGACAGATAGCAATACTATAAAGTATAGATTTAGCTGTACAAACAGCCCCACGTTTGTTTACATTCCCCGGTCCTCTTGACATTAATTAGACTCATCCCAATGGCCCCGAATGTGTTAAAGCACAGTCAGAAATATTATTATATTTCACATGTTGACAGATGGGAGAACAGACAAGAAAGATGAAGAAAGAGAGACTGGAGATGTTACATAGTAGCAACGTTTTGTTTCACTAGGTTCACACATTTCAAGCATCAGTGATGCAACGTTCATAATAATAATAATAATAATTATGTGATTATCTCACATGCGCTATTAAGTAAAAACAAAAGACAGACATCTTAAGACTCAACAATGTAACTTTCAATTGAATGGTTTTGTTCCTGGAAATAACTTTAGGGAAATGAGCCAAAGAATGCAGTTAAGTGCCACGATTAGTAAAGCTGAGGTCTTATCCACTCTTAAACCCTTTAAATCCTGGTTACAAATCCAGTTAAGAACTCTGCTAAACACAATTTAGGAATAGATTATAACCACCTATATTTGAATGAAGTAGGCGACCATAACTACAAATATGTTGACAAATATGATATTCCTAATTATTTTAGGCAGCTAGAAATTTGCCTAATTTACTATGGCTGTGTCTCAAATGTAAGGAAGCTTCCCATCATCTTGCTACAGAACTAGGAACCTTCCTAATTGTAATTAGGTACATCGTTTGAATGTGGTTAACAGAAAACACATTTGTTTGAGACTAGGGATGGGCAAAACTCACAATTTATATTCGATCGTCACTTGGAACTATTTTGACTACTAATCGAAAGCAAGCTGTACCCAGCATGTCGTTCAGCGGTGTAAGAGTTAATAGGGTTCCCTCTCAATACACTACACAGTGTAGGTGTAACAGTTAATAGGGTCCCCTCTCAATACACTACACTACACAGTGTAGGCGTAACAGTTAATAGGGTCCCCTCTTAAAGTCTCAATACACTACACATTGTAGGTGCTGGTAAAAACAAAAGGATTTTTTTAAGACAAAACGATAGTTGCATAAACTATTACATTTTTTTTTTATAATTGAACAACTATTCGAAAATCTATGCCCATCCCTATTTGAGACTTAAAAATGTCACCTACCTTTATAGGAAGCTTACTTGCATTTGAGACAGCCTATATGTTCATTGCTTTTGTGATCTCACTGCTTCCTGCTTACTCATTAGAAGTTTACACTTCACAAAATTCTTGATTGGCATGTTCTAGTATATACATGTTCTAAAATAAAATATCAGGAACCAAAGCTATTCTACATTTCATTTAGACATTTAATATGCAGTAAATCAGGGGTCTGCTATTAAGTTTGGCCTTGGGCCACATTTTTTGTAAGCCATTATATGGCTGGCCAGAACCAAAAACAATGGCAATTTAATAAATTGATAGTGAAAAACCTTTTAACTCTGTGACAGACCACCTTATAACTAAGACATACATTTGTGGCAGAGGCAGAAAATTTATCAAAATAAACTAGCTGCATAGGTGGCATAATAAACTAAACTAATAGTTTTTTCTACTTTCCATTATTATATAATGCATGTTTGCACTGAACTTTATACCTTTGTTTTTGCCATTTTATTATAAAACTAGAGACAAGCGCCTCTTCATATCCTACATTATGCGCAACCAGCGCCTCTGTCTGACAGCCTGTTCTGAGGAGCTCACTGGACTATTGAGAAACGATAAGAATTTTCAATTGGTTCAGAGTTAATCATGCTTATTTACAGCTTATTTATATCTTTACTATAATTGTATTGCCTATATTTATGTCTTCTACTATTACCATGCCCATACCTGTACCTCCCACCCACCATGCTGCTATGACTCGTGAATTTCCCCAAGGGGATCAATAAAGGAATATCTTATCTTATCTTATCTCCAAACCTATCTACTCCATTCTTATAGATAGTATCCCTCATTTTCTGTAAATGATTCTCACTTGTGCCTACCCATCTAGCGTCATGTTCAAATCAATGTTAACTGATTCTAATTCCATCTTATTACCCATTGGCCATTTCACTCCAGGTTTCTGCCCAATAATCTTTGCCTTTCTTGGCTGACTAATCCCCCTACCCTTCACACCCTGCGTTTCAGTGCCAAATCTCCCTCAGTGACGGTGTGGCCGATTACCGGCTGATAAGTATTTTGTTTGCTACCTGCTGCCTGGCTTCCCCTGACTGACTTCTGATTAATTAAAGGAACATTATGGGAAATGCACTTACCGTCTTCTCCGCAGTCAACATAGAAGATGGATACACATTTCCTGATACACGTCTGTGTGTTCAGTAGGAAGGTATTCAGCTGCAAGCTAGCTTAGCACAAATTAATGGAAGCGGATACGGACCAGCTAGCCTAGCCAAAAACACCTATCCCAGAGTTTTAAGACGTCCGTATTCGCTTCAATTAATTTGTGCTAAGCTAGGCTAGCTTTCTATTGAACGCACAGAGAGGAAATTGGTATCTATCTTCTTGTCTGACTCTGTAGAAGACTGTAAGCACATTTCCCATAATCTTGGTGTGTCTCTTTAAGTAATGGCAGGGCAATGGCAGTCTTTAGTTTTTGCCATCCGTTTCTGATGCATTATAAGAGGAGTATATCAATGGAGGGTTATTAAGTACATTATGATTGCTGTGGGTGATTATGCATTTTGCTTATCTATTACCTAAGGCATAAAAAAATATTGTTTGGTTCCTGTTGGTTGTCAGTTAAGGCCATGAGTAGTAGGTAGGGAATTTATTTTATTTAATTTTTTTATTTTATCTCTTCCCACGGCGATTATGGATAGGGAATTTCTTTATTTAATTAAAATGTTCACGACAACATGGATGCATGTACTCTGCCAGCATGTTTAATATCCATAATACTAAAGGTTTGACTAAGATTTTTATGAAACGTTATTGTAAAAAATAAAAATAAAATTTATAATATATATATTTTTAAACTCATAAAATAAATTGGGTCGCACCTAAATCGGCAGGGTCGGTCGGCAACCGGAACCAAACCATTATTTTTGTTAGGCCTAAGGAAGGAGACAACTGTTGACATCACTGCTGCTCAGTGACATTCATCCACTCTTTCTGTGCTCATCTTCCCCTTCAAAGCTAAAGTGAAAGGAGTTTTCTTTAATAGAGGGTGTCTGTGGATTATCTGGACATGGTAGGGTGCTCTGTGAACTTGCGTCTAGGATTACTCGCACATCCTAAACATTCTTTTTGTCGCAAATATATTTTCTTAACTCTGAGAAACATCTAAAGATGCAGGCATGTACTGTATAGCCTACTCCAACCCTGAGCTGTTGCTTTTATTACTTTCAAACGTATGTACGCCTACTTGCAGAGAGGAAATAAATTTATAAAATATAGTCTAGATTTGAAAGAAACAGGTAAATGTAGTGTGCCAAAAATAATTTAACTTGTTCACAACCCAACGCGCAGATTGAGTTGGCCTATTTCTGTCAGCACTGTGCAAATAGAACGGAGGTATGGAAGATGATTGGAATTTAGCCGACAATAAAGAATAACCTCTACAAGCTCTATAAAGACATTATAATATATAGCTAAATGTTATAGTACAGACACGACCTGCAAACTGAAATAGTATCTGTCCTCAATTATCACTCCGGTCCACAACCAGATTAACTCAAAGTCACTTAATCTTGTTTAGCCAATGATTTGTTTATTATGAATAAACATATTGTTTATTCCCCCCAAATCTTCAGTTGAGCTCTATTCTGGGAGCTCAATTATGAGTCTGAGTCGTGGTCGGTGGAAGTAAACAACTCATGGGCAGTCATGGGAGTTGTGGTCTAGTAGTGTGCCAGCCCATATTCTGCCATCGCAGGGCTCGAGAGTGTGAGCGTTTCACTCGCATTTGGGGATTTTTTTTAATTTGTGCATCGAAAGAATAATTTAGGAGAACATTTATTTTTATTTATTTATTTATTTATTTTTATTTATTTATTTAATTTAATGACCACACAGCCAGGCTGGTGGAATTTAGTTTCAGTGCAGGTTTCATAGCAGTTCCAACATAAAAACATAAAAACACAAACATAGAACATATAACATCACTTACAGCGTACATAAAAGAAAACACAATTACATAGATACAGTTCAGAGTTTGTGAGTTTGTCCATGTCCATGTCAGCAGAGGTAAGGGGGGTTGCGGGGGGTACTGCAGGGGGGGGGGGGGGTGCTACAGGGAGTTCAGTGTCCGTATGGCAGTGGGGAAGAAGCTGTTTTTGAACCGGGTTGTTTTGGTGGTCAGGGATCTGTAGCGCCTCCCGGAGGGCAGCAGCTGGAAGATGTGGTGTGCTGGGTGAGTGGGGTCGGAGATGATTTTCCTGGCTCTCCTGATTGTAATTTGGCGGTGGAGTGATTCGAGGGAAGGGAGGGGGGTGCAGATTATTTTTGAGGATTTATTGATGATTCTTTGTAGTTTGTTTTTTGAGTGAGTGTCCAGATTGCTGTACCAAACGGTTATGGAGAAGGTGAGGATGCTTTGTATAATGGCCTGGTAGAAACGGAGCAAGAGATGTTTATTGACTCTGTATTTCTTAAGCTGGCGGAGGAAGAAGAGTCTTTGATTTGCTTTTTTGTGTATGTGGTCTGTGTTGGTTTTCCATTTGAGATTATTGCTTATGTGAGTGCCGAGAAATTTGAAGGAATCTGTGGTGATTATGGGTTTGCCGGAGATGGATATGGGGGTTTTGGGGTTTGGCTGGCGTCTGAAATCTATGATGAGTTCTTGGGTTTTTGATGAGTTGAGAAGGAGGTTATTGTCTGTGCACCAGGTGAGTGTGTGGTTGATTTGTGTACGGTATTCTGTTTCGTTATTGTCTGTGATGAGGCCTATAAGGGTTGTGTCGTCTGCATATTTATATATTTTTACGGAGTTGTGGAGGGATATGAGCAGGTTGGTGTATAGGGAGAAAAGCCAGGGTGAAAGGACGCAGCCTTGGGGGGCTCCTGTGCTGAGATATAAAGGGTGGGATGTGATGTTATTTATTTTGACCTTCTGCTGTCTGTTGGAGAGGAAGCTGTGGATCCAGTGGCAGATGCAGGGGTTGATGTTCATGTCCAGAAGTTTATTGGTGAGTTTGGCTGGGATAATTGTGTTGAATGCGGAACTGAAGTCCATAACCAGAATGCGGGCGTATGAGTTGCGGGTTTCCAGGTGTTGCAGCAGGTGGTGAGTGGCTGTGTTGACTGTGTCATCCACAGACCTGTTGGTTCTGTAGGCAAATTGATGTGGGTCCATGAGGGGGGTGGTGCTGGTTTTGAGGTGGGTGAGAATGATGCGTTCAAATGATTTCATTACTACGGATGTGAGGGCAATTGGTCTGTAATCGTTAAGGCAGGAGATATTATTGGATTTTGGGACAGGGATGATGGTGGACTGTTTGAGACATTGGGGGACTGAACAATTACGGAGGGAGGTGTTAAAAATGTTGGTGAAGATGGGGGCCAGTTCTGCAGCACAGTGATATAGGACAGATGAACTGATGTTATCTGGGCCTGCTGCTTTATTTTTCTTTATCCTCTTGAAGGTGGTCCTCACCTCTTCCTCCTGGATGAGGAAGGGGGGAGGTGGCAGGGGGGAGGGGGGCGAGGGGGGTGGGGGGGGTGTCTGTTCAAATCTAGTGTAGAAGATGTTGAGTTTGTCCGGGAGCTGGTCATCACTGTCAGGTATGGGGGGGGGTTTCTTTTTGTAGTTGGTAATGTGCCAATCATGATGAACTTAATAAGCCTCCTTTGATATAGTTCTTCTCTCATAATTAATCAGAAGCAGATGGTAAAAACTAAAGACTAAGTTACAGCAGCAGAAAAGATACCTTCATGTCATCAGTGTTAATTTTCATTTTAGTTTTAGTCTTTTTTTTTTTTTTTTTTTTTTTTGTCTTTTCCCCCCTCCATTTTCCTCCGATTTTCTCCCATCCCAATGTTAGTCGTATGCCAATTCCCAGTCCCTTCCTGGTCGCTGCGCACTTACCCCCCACAGTCAGATCATCTGGGAGAGTGGAGGCTACCACGTGCTTCCTCCGACACACGTCCAGCCAATCACCGCTTCTTTTCACCTGGCAGCGCGGATTCTCATTGAGAGGGCGTAGCGTGTGGGAGGACCACACTATCCCCCTCACGTCCAATCCGCGCTTAGCAGGCGCCCCGACCGAACTGTAGGAGTCGCTGTTTACAACGACCCGGACCCACCCCGCCAGCTTCTCCCACCCTCTGATACAGCCAATTGTATCAGTGCAGACGGCCAGCCAAGCTGGTGACAACCCCGGAGCTGTGAGCTGGATTCGAACAGGCAAATCCAGCTCAGCTCCGGGGCTGGTGACGAACACAATCTCCGCTCGGCCACCTAACCGCCCTACTGTTTTAGTCTTAATCATGTGTCAAGTGCTCCTTTTCCATTTTCATCATATTTAGTCATTTTCATTTATTTTTCTTTTAGTCAGTTTTAGTCAACTAAATGTCTGAGCATTTTAGTCTTAGTCAGTTTTTGTCTCAATTTTGTCTTTTTTGTTTTCGTCTAGATTTAGTCGACGGAAAAGGATGACATTTTTGTCTATTTTTAGTCAATGGAAAAAAAACTTGTCAGAAATAGTCAACATGGAACATATTCTGATTTAAATTGCGTATTTATTTTTTAACCTAGGGGAATCTGAGTCGGCGGCACAAGTAATACACAGGAAGGGTGCACTCACTGTCGATCTGTGAATGGAGAAATAACTTAATAAGACAGTCACATTATCTCTTGCCTTGCTCACCTGGCAGCGATTTATTTGAATGATAAATATTAAATAACACTCTGTAACAGCAGCCAGCGCAGTGTAACAACAACACTAACTAACAGGATACTGTCTGTTGTAAACAAACACACAGTACAGTAGTAGTTGAGTAGATAATAGTAGTGTGTAGTACACACAGTAGCAATCTGATTGCAATCTGCTTGCATAAACATATAAAAAGCTGCCAGCGCTGGCAGCTCACAGCCAGGTGTGTGTGTAAGCGGGCCTCGCGGGAAGAGAAAAATATATATATTTGATTATGTTTTATTTTTATTTTTTATAAAAATAAATATAATGTTATTTAACAATCACTTTCCATCATAGACCGAAAATCTACTTTTGCTTACAGGTGTCTAATGTGACTTACATCCATCCATCATGCAGTTATTATATATATATTTCATTTCACATTAGACCGGCTGGCCTGCCCTCTCACTATGCCTGCTACGACCTGGCTGCGAGTGCGACAGGCAGCGTGTGTCCGTCACTCACCGTCACCTATCTGCGTGCTGCGCATATAAAAAGCTGCCAGCGCTGGCACATGGACTGTCTCATAGCTCACAGCCAGGTTGCATGTTAGAACGTTCAGTCGGGGAGGGACACAAAAGTACCCGCGGCATGGCCGGGATATCCATTCGAACCAACGTCGAGGTGGTGCCAAGAGTAAATACGGAAGCAGATACATACGACGCTGTACATCGGAGGGAGGACGCAGTCAACTAAAGAAAAGTGAAAACGCTGTGTTGACTGAATGACTGTTTTCTGTGGAATCGCCGAATTTCACTGGTGCTAATGTTGCTAGTTTGAGCTAACTGGCTAAGTGGCTCTGCTAGCCAACTGAGTGCTAACACTGCTAGCTGCTAGGAAAGTGAAAACGCTGTGTTGACTGAATGACTGTTTTCTGTGGAATCGCTGAATTTCACTGGTGCTAATGTTGCTAGTTTGAGCTAACTGGCTAAGTGGCTCTGCTAGCCAACTGAGTGCTAACACTGCTAGCTGCTTGCTGAGGAGATGAGGAACTAGGAAGCTAGTGTGGCTATCTGTGTGAAATGACAGCTCCTGAAATGTTTGTTGGATTTTAATGGATTTTTATAACCTCATTCTCCTGTCTGACAAGGGATTGTACTACCAGTTGTAAAGGTCTGTAGTATGTAATCTGTCATTGAATTTATCAATTTAGTCAACAATATCAACATACATGAAGAGAAATTTCTTCCTGGTTTTTGTAAATTACATTTTTGCGTCCTCAGTTGTTGTCAACGATATGTAATTAACTATTTAGTCACGTTAGCGTCACATGGTCTTCAATAATGTGACATCACGTCTCGTTGTCGTCATGAAAAAAACCTTCGTTGACGAAGATCTTTCGTCATAATTTTCGTTGACAAAATTAACACTGCATGTCATGGTTCGCGATTTAGTAACTAGAGCCTAAATCTGCCAATGAAAGGTAGAATAGTTTTGGTTCTTCATATATAATTTTCTCCCCCACCAAAATTCCGAAAGAACCAGATTTGATAAGCAGAACAAGAACCGATAAAATCCCTACGATACCCAACCCTACTGAAAAGATTATCGGTATGAAAATCTTTCACTGTGCTCCTAAATTTCTTTGTGTGCTAATAAACGTTTTCATTTAGGGAAAAAAGTAAGTAAAGTCAAGCCCTGTCATTACTTAAAGGAACACGCCAACATTAACACTTTGAGTGCCAACGACGAGAAATCTCGGTGTTGGCCGCCATGCGTTGAGTAACTTGAGTGCCAACGATGAGAAATCTCGTTATTTAATCGTTATTGCTTTTATTAGCGATATCCGATATCCATTCATTTTTCATCAATCCAGCCTCACATTATCATTGGGACTGGCTCTGACCTCGAAAATGGCAAATACCGCCCCCTATCGTCTCCCGGATGGTAATGCACCCATTGGATTGGACTCAATGGAAATCCATGGGTGGAAAAAACCCCGGATTCCACATTTTACTTCTCAGGCATGTAACCCGAGACGATTGCATTCATTGGGGACCCTCAGAGCAGCGTGGAATATGTGTTTCGAGGTTGGATCGTTGGATCAATAAACGCGATCGATATTTGTAATGGCGATCAGGAATTGGAATAATCTTTTTGCACAACATCTGATGTGAGGTAAGGAATCTATTTTACCAGTCTTGGGGTAATCAGATGTTTTTTTCACATATTTCACAACGTGTCCCCTATTTGTGTATGTGTGTATATGACTTTAGCGCTGACCAGGTCATAGATAATCGATTTTTCAGCCCGCTTCTCTAGCGTGCATAAGTACACATATACTATCGATTAGGGGTGTAACGGTACGTGTATTCGTCCCGCGAATTTACGGTACGGCCGTCACTGTGCGGTACATCCAGCCATACGCCGAATACGTCTCAGATGACAAGCGGACAGAATTAACAACAGCGCGCACTGACACTCTGCACTCGGCTCTCCCCTCCTCCTCTCCTGTTTACTACAGCCTATTTGTCCCTAAAACAAAACCATGATGAATTAATTAAATGTTTAACACAGCAGGGTCATTACAATTTTGTTTTCTTTAGTTTTCTTGTTCGCCCATTAATGTTAACCAAAAGACACACGCTCACTCGCGAACACACACATCAACCTTTTTCGGCGGACCGCGGAGTCTCATAGCTGATCGGAGAAAATTTAAAGCACAACATACCACCAGATCATCTGAGCTCCTCTCCAGTTGCTGCTGCCTGCTACTGTTTAAATCCAAAATATTGATAATCCTCTGCCATTGTTGTGTAACATGTCACCTGTTCTCTAGTATTCTTTAGTCTCGGCTTCACGTGAAGTTAAATCCCCTCTATAAGTGAAACTGAAACTAAGGTCGCTTTCACACAGGGGCTGTTTGGTCCGGACTATCGGACCAGAATTCGATAGTCCGGTTTTTCGGGTTTGTGTGAATGCGCGTCGAACTCGGTCCGCGGACCAAACACACAAACTCTGGTCCGACCAAAAACATAGGTCTCGGTTCGCTTCATCGGACCAAACGCGGACCAAATATAGGAAGTGCTTATTATTACCGCGGCATTCACTGCAAAACGAGCACACTGCATCTATCTATCTATCTATCTATCTATCTATCTATCTATCTATCTATCTATCTATCTATCTATCTATCTATCTATCTATCTATCTATCTATCTATCTATCTATCTATCTATCTATCTATCTATCTATCTATATATCTAACTGCATCTTGGGTAGAACGTAGAAGGAAGAAAAAACACGGCTTATTATATTATTACCGAGGCGCTCGGCATTCACTGCAAAACAAGCACACTGTACACATATGGGCAGAAGACCAAATAAAACAGCTACTTGTGGGCACTGATAAAAACAACGCGGTGTACAAGTTGTTTAGCGAGAGGATGGTGGTAATGGGCTTCAATAGAACAATGGATCAATGTCACGTCAAAATAAAAAACTCCGCCTCCGCTGATCTGGAGGGCTCGCAGTCCACACACACAGACACACGCGCGCGCGCGCGCGCACACACGGGCTCGCAGCCACACACACACATTTCTATTCTCTATTGTCCAATAGACGAGCCTTTTCGACAGCGTGACATTGTTCAGAAAGTTCGGTGCGCCTGACAAATTGCTATGTGAACGCAGACGAACCAAATGAAGAATGCAACAATGTTGCAACTTCACCACCAGAACCGCACCGAGTCCACCAAAACTATATGTGAAAGCGACCTAAGTTGTTGTTAAAGGTGCAGTAGGCAATTAATTTACTCGGTGGATCACTGACTACTACGGCAAGCCTATAGAATATTATTATATTTAATAATTAGGGCTGTCGGTTTATCGCGTTAATTCGATTAATTAATTACACAGCAAAAAATTTACTAAATTTTTTTTTATTTTTTTATTTTTTTATTATGATATATATTTTTTATCTCATTCATTCCATAAGAACGTAGAATACACATTTACAGACTTTTTTTTAATATGGTCCATTTGCATGTTCTTGGTATCTGATTCTAGGGACCTTTTATGTCAGATAGTGCAAAGTTTAGTTTTATGTCATCTTGACTATAAGCTCTGCGATGTGGTCATCTGCTGCCAGTGGTGACCTCAGGAAGCTCCAGGTGGTCCAGAACAGGGCAACACGGTTGGTACTGGGCTGCTCACTAAGGTCTAATGTGAGCCGTATGCATGCCCGCCTCTCTTGGCTTAACGTTGAAAATAGATTGTCTTTTAATATACTTGTGCTGTTCAAGTTGGTCATGAGCAGTAAAACTCCTGTTTTTATACATAATCAGATTGTTTTTAGTAATACTGTGCACGAGCATTACACTAGAGGTTCCAGTAGTGGGCAGCTTGAATTGCCAGGTCCTAGAACCAGCGCTTTGGGGAGATCTTTTATTTGTAGAGCATTAACTCTTTGGAATGGCCTGCCTCGGAACCTCTGCTGCATTTACAGTAGATTCACTTTTAAAAATAATCTTAAATCGTTTTTAAATTGTTTTTAACACTATTTTTTTTGTTTTTTTTACACTAATGTAATTTTAGCTATCTTAATTGTTACAGTAGGTTCATTATGCATTGTGTGTACTGACTTTTAATAATTTTGTTTTTGCAATAGTGATTGTTTTTGTATGTTTTTTTTTTTGGTGTGTGGACCCCAGGAAGGCTAATGGGGATCCCTAATAAAATCAAATCAAATCTATGGATCTCAGGGAATGTATTCCCAGTGTCAGAAATACTGTGTCTGTTACTAGGCTTGAGTAAATTGTAATGAACCAAATGAGAATATCAATACTTTTTTTTAAATCTTTGACTGTGAATAACACCATGCTCAAATTTACCAGACCTGAAAAATCTAAGCAAATTAATAGATGGAAGATGATTAAACAGAAGGTTTTGTAGATGCAGTACTGAATTCTGCCATCCGGACACATGCAATTTAAAATATGATTATAGAATATAGAATATCAGGCATAAAATGGTTATGCGATTAAAATGTGATTAATTAGATTAATTAATTACAAATCCTGTAATTAATTAGATACATTTTTTTAATCGCACTATTAATAATAATAATTATAATAATAATAATAAATATATAATAATAATAATAATAATAAATATTTTTTTCCTGTTGTACCGAAATCGTACCGAACCGTGACCGCAATACCGAGGTATGTACCGAACCATGCCTTCTGTGTACCGTTACACCCCTACTATCGATAATCTAGCGTTTATTTGAAAACGATTCATAAATCAGCCGGAAAATGACAGCGTGTTGTGTGTATTACACTAAAGGGCGATTCCTGCGGAATCTTTTTCTTTTTCTAGAAATTTCCAAAAACTTCCGTTTTTCAAAACGGTATAAAACGGAAATGTACCGATGGAAAAAACAATCCGTTTCGTACATGTTGACTGCAAGCAAGTCATTGATAAGCGACGGGCGTATCGTGCGCCCCCTGCTGGCACCCTTCTGGGTCTTGGGATATTTCATATGTTTTGGCTAATTTTGATTTAAATTGTATAATTCCCATTTTAAAATGTTTTACCATGGTATGTTTGGTATCTTTTTTTTCAGCACAGCCTCACATATATGACCTGACAGTTAGTTTTCATATTGTATAATACTGTATATACTGCATAATGTACAACACAAAACACAAAATCGGATTGAGAAAATGTGTTATTTTTAGTATGAACCAATGCAAACATATCAAATCAAGGATATAAAACAGTGGAAATGCACCCTCAAGTAGCATATTTACATAAACAAAAGAGAACAGATCAGAATTCAATTTACAAAGCATTATTTTCTCCATACACAGGTAATAAACACAGACGAAATTTTGATTCTCAACTGGAAATGATCACCAGCATGCTTTTTTTTAACAAAAAGTCAGTAAAGGTATTTTTTTTTACAAAAAAGGTAAAAGAAAAAAAACGTTTTACAGTAAAAAAGTAAAAAATAACTAAATAATAAAATTGTGGGATATTCAATATACATATATACAGTACACATATGACTAGAGTGCAGTCATATAGAGTGCAGGATGCCTGAGGCGTATCCAATAAAAATATTGCACCTGTCAAACTGTAACGCCTTTTGACAGGTGTTACCTGTGTATACGTGGCATGGGGGTCTAGCTGCGGTCCTGGGGGTCTGCACGGCATGAACCGGAGGGGCTGAGGGGCTGGATCAGGATCACTGTCGGTCTTCCAGGGCGTCTGATCTCCTGCCTGATCTCCTGCCTGGGCTGGACGTCTTGGCCTGGCCTGGGTTGTCCTGCGTCGGCCTGGAGCAGGCTGCTCATCATGTCTGCACATAAATGGCACACACATTGTACATATAAGACACTGCTCATACAACACACACACACACACTGTATATACACTCAATATTCCATTCTGTATATATTGCGTACAAAGTCTGCAAACCTAGTAATAAGGGTTAGGGTTAGGGTTGGCTTGGGCACGCCCTGCCCCCCTAGATGTCCCAGGCAAATCATTGCTGTAGACAATGACATGTAAAAATTAGGGCTGTCAGTTTATCGCGTTAATTAGATTAATTAATTACACAGCAAATTATTGCGTTATGAAAATTTACTCAAAATTAATTACAAAAAATTTTTTTTTTTTTAAATAATTTTTTTTTTTTATCTCATTCATTCCATAAGAACGTAGAATACACATTACAGACTTTTTTTTATATGTCCATTTGCATGTTCTTGGTATCTGATTCTAGGGACATCTATGGATCTCAGGGAATGTATTCCCAGTGTCAGAAATACTGTGTCTGTTACTAGGCTTGAGTAAATTGTAATGAACCAAATGAGAATATCAATAAATATTTTTTTTTATCTTTGACTGTGAATAACACTATGCTCAAATTGACCAGACCTGAAAAATCTAAGCAAATTAATAGATGGAAGATGATTAAACAGAAGGTTTTGTAGATACAGTACTGAATTCTGCCATCCGGACACATGCAATTTGAAATATGATTATAGAATATAGAATATCAGGCATAAAATGGTTATGCGATTAAAATGCGATTAATTAGATTAATTAATTACAAATCCTGTAATTAATTAGATTACTTTTTTTAATCGCCTGACAGCACTAGTAAAAATACATTATTTTCAACTTTTATGAACAGAGTAATAACTAAAACAAAAGCACTAATAATAATAATAATAATAATAATAATAATAATAATAATAATAATAATAATAATAATAATAATAATAATAATAATAATAATAATAATAACAATAATAATAAGTCTCTCACCTGTCTTGGTTAGCCCTCCTTCCATGTCTCACTGAACTGGTTGGAGGCAGGGCTTCTGCTCCTTGCTCCTCCTCACTGATCGTCAACGTTAGCACATGGATAGCTCAAACTACTACTACTAAAACGTCTACTAATACTACTACTACTACTGCTACTACAACTACTACTACTGCTACTACTACTACTACTACCACTACTATTACTGCTAGTACTGCTACTACTACTGCTACTACTACTGTTATAAAAGTCGAACTACTAACTACTAACTGTCCGACAGAAATTATCTAGTGGACGAATTGTGCAGGCTTGTTCTACTCTTTTTTTCTGGCAGTAACTTCCGCCTCCTTCGTCACTTCCTCCCAATATTTTCCGTTTCAGTCTAGCACAAAAAATGGCCAAGATATTGATAAAAATGTAACGCATGTAAAATTATATCTGGCACATTTTACGCGTGCGTAAAAGTTTATTTAGCATCGAATTGAAATGATCCTGGTTGAGTCATTTATTGGTTTATGAAGACAAAATAAAAAGTAGCGTGTAGTTTCAAGGCCACGTCATAATGCCACGCCGAAAAAAACCCGGAAATGGACTAAGTTTTCGATACAGAGCGGCACAAACTGATGACGTCACTTCATCACGGCGCCGTGAGCCGCGACCGGGACCCGTTAAGCGCTTACCGTCTTCTACAGTCAGACAAGAAGATGGATACCAATTTCCTCTCTGTGCGAGTGTGCGTTCAATGGAATGCTAGCCTAGCTTAGCACAAATTAATGGAATCAAATACGGACAGCTTAAAACTCTGGGATAGGTGTTTTTGGCCAACAGCTAGGCTAGCTGGTCCGTATCTGCTTCCATTAATTTGTACTAAGCTAGGCTAGCTTGCAGCTGAATACCTTACATACTGAATACTGAACACACAGAGAGGAAATGTGTATCCATCTTCTGTGTTGACTGCGGAGAAGACGGTAAGTGCATTTCCCATAATGTTCCTTTAATTAATCAAAAGTCAGTCAGGGGAAGTCAGGCAGCAGGTAGCAAACAAAATACTTATCAGCCGGTAATCAGCCACACCGTCACTGAGGGAGATTTGGCACTGAAACGCAGGGTGTGAAGGGTGGGGGGATTAGTCGGCCAAGAAAGGCAAAGATTATTGGGAAGAAACCTAAGATATAAGAGGGAATCAGAATCAGTTAACATTGATTTGAACATGGCGCTAGATGGGTCAAGAGGTACAAGTGAGAATTTACAGAAAATGAGGGACACTCTAGGTAGGAGAATGGAGTAGATCAGTCTGGAGATCATGAGGAAAAAGAGACGTCTAGGTGTCAACAATAACACAACTAGTGAAGGAGAGGGAGGCAGCTTGGAAAGCAGTGATCAGATAATGTGCTTAGCAAGACTTGAGAACATCAACTACCACTGTGACTTAACCTGGGTGGTGGTACTGAAGAAAGCAGAAAAACTATCCAAAAACAGTCAGGAAGCCTGTTGAAAGGAAGATGGTATAGTCCAAAAACAGTAGAGAAGCCTGTTGAAAGGAAGATGGTACAGTCCAAAAACAGTAGAGAAGCCTGTTGAAAGTATGATGGTATAGTCCAAAAACAGTAGAGAAGCCGGTTGAAAGGAAGATGGTATAGTCCAAAAACAGTAGAGAAGCCTGTTGAAAGGAAGATGGTACAGTCCAAAAACAGTAGAGAAGCCTGTTGAAAGGAAGATGGTATAGTCCAAAAACAGTAGAGAACAGAAGCCTGTTGAAAGGAAGATGGTATAGTCCAAAAACAGTAGAGAACAGAAGCCTGTTGAAAGGAAGATGGTATAGTCCAAAAACAGTAGAGAAGCCTGTTGAAAGGAAGATGGTATGGTCCAAAACAGTAGAGAACAGAAGCCTGTTGAAAGGAAGATGGTATAGTCCAAAAACAGTAGAGAAGCCTGTTGAAAGGAAGATGGTACAGTCCAAAAACAGTAGAGAAGCCTGTTGAAAGGAAGATGGTATGGTCCAAAACAGTAGAGAACAGAAGCCTGTTGAAAGGAAGATGGTTCAGTCCAAAAACAGTAGAGAAGCCCGTTGAAAGGAAGATGGTACAGTCCAAAAACAGTAGAGAAGCCTGTTGAAAGGAAGATGGTATGGTCCAAAACAGTAGAGAACAGAAGCCTGTTGAAAGGAAGATGGTTCAGTCCAAAAACAGTAGAGAAGCCCGTTGAAAGGAAGATGGTACAGTCCAAAAACAGTAGAGAAGCCTGTTGAAAGGAAGATGGTTCAGTCCAAAAACAGTAGAGAAGCCTGTTGAAAGGAAGATGGTACAGTCCAAAAACAGTAGAGAAGCCAGTTGAAAGGAAGATGGTTCAGTCCAAAAACAGTAGAGAAGCCCGTTGAAAGGAAGATGGTACAGTCCAAAAACAGTAGAGAAGCCCGTTGAAAGGAAGATGGTACAGTCCAAAAACAGTAGAGAAGCCCGTTGAAAGAAAGATGGTACAGTCCACGCCTAAATGGCAAGCAGATTCAGGAGTTAAGACGGGAGATATGAGGGAACAGTATAGAAAGGCCAACGCTACCAGGGGCCTTATGGGTAACCTCTGCTTTGGCCTAGATTTCATAGGGAAGAATGCCTTTATTTGTAAATGTTCTAATTGTCAAACTATCTATTTAAATTCTATTGCAATTCGATAGATTTGATTTGAGTCTCTCTGCTTGGAAACACATTGCTTTCATTTGTGAATCATGTGTCGTGTTTGATCCCTAAGAGGAGAGAGCGACCTGCCACCCCCCCCCCCCCCCCCCCTCTCCGCTTCAAACATATCACGACATCAGCCCCAGATAGGCTCCTCCTCCCTGGTGAATATTTGCCCTTTTCATCAAAACAAAGCTTGTTTTTCTCTCCTGTTTTTTATTTTTTGTGAATGAATGTCCAAGGACCTCACTATGAAAGCACACGCCTCCTGACCGGGGGTCAGTGACACCCACGGTTTGTAAAGAGTTGTACAGAGTAGTTATGATGATCAAGTGAAATGCAGGATCCCATCTGTGCTGCCACAGTCCAATGTTCCCATGGCACAATGTTTGGTCCGATGTTCCCTCAACACAATGTTGGGTCCGATGTTCCCTCAACACAATGTTGGGTCCGATGTAGGGCTGACCTTCGAAGCTTTTGTTGGCAATCGAAGCTTCGGGGCCGAGCTTCGATTTTAATTCGAAGCTTCCGGAATTTATTTTAAAAAACTTTTTAAATTTCTTTTTTATTATTTTTTTAAATTTATTTTTGTATCTTAGGTTGTGGGACTTGTACAGCACTTTGGTAAACTTTGTTGTTTTTAAATGTGCTCTATAAATAAAGTGGATTGGATTAATTAATTAAGTAGCCCCTTTCGTGACTGTGACGCAGCCAACAAGGTTTCACTCGGCTGCCCTGCCTGGGTGCAGTGTGGCTGCTCTCACAGCCAACGACATTACATAATTATGTTGCAACCTTCGTCTATCAAGCAAACAATTATATAAATATTTATATGTACCGGTAGTTGATAGAGACAAAGGCAGAATTTGACTTAATTAAGCATGTTTTATTAAGACATATTTTTATATGGGTCGGGACACTTTAAAAAAGCAGCACAATGAACACAAATCTGTCCGACATAGTCTTAAATAACAAACGGCATTGCTTCGCTTCTTCGTCGACATGTCTGCTGCACATATCCTTGTTGTTTTCAACACAGATAATCTCCACGTGCTTGTTGTAGAGAGGTGGAGTCGAGGCGCCGCTTACTTTCGTTTAATTGGAATGGAGGCGGGAAGGCGCCGCTTACTTTCGTTTCATTGGAATGGAGGCGCAAGATTTTGGAGGCAAAAAAAAATAATAAGTATTAAAAAAAATAAAAATGTAATTTTAATTTTTTGAACTTCGATTTTTTTTAAGCTTGTGCCATCGAACGAAGCTTCGAAGTATTTAAGACAGCCCTAGTCCGATGTTCCCTCAACACAATGTTGGGTCCGATGTTCCCTCAACACAATGTTGGGTCTGATGTTCCCTCAAGACAATGTTGGGTCCGATGTTCCCTCGACACAATGTTGGGTCCGATGTTCCCTCAAGACAATGTTAGGCCGTATGTTCCCTCAACACAATGTTAGGCTGTATGTTCCCTCAACACAATGTTGGGTCCGATGTTCCCTCGACACAATGTTGGGTCCGATGTTCCCTCAAGACAATGTTAGGCCGTATGTTCCCTCAACACAATGTTAGGCTGTATGTTCCCTCAACACAATGTTAGGCTGTATGTTCCCTCAACACAATGTTAGGCTGTATGTTCCCTCAACACAATGTTAGGCTGTATGTTCCCTCAACACAATGTTAAATCTGATGTTCCCTCAACACAATGTTGGGTCCTAAGTCCGATGTTCCCTCAACACAATGTTGGGTCCGATGTTCCCTCAACACAATGTTTGGTCCGATGTTCCCTCAACACAATGTTAAGTCCGATGTTCCCTCAACACAATGTTGGGTCCGATGTTCCCTCAACAAAATCTTTGGTCCGATGTTCCCTCGACACAATGTTGGGTCCGATGTTCCCTCGACACAATGTTGGGTCCGATGTTCCCTCGACACAATGTTAGGCTGTATGTTCCCTCGACACAATGTTAGGCCGTATGTTCCCTCAACACAATGTTAGGCCGTATGTTCCCTCAACACAATGTTAGGCCGTATGTTCCCTCAACACAATGTTAGGCCGTATGTTCCCTCAACACAATGTTAGGCTGTATGTTCCCTCGACACAATGTTAGGCCGTATGTTCCCTCAACACAATGTTAGGCCGTATGTTCCCTCAACACAATGTTAGGCCGTATGTTCCCTCAACACAATGTTAGGCCGTATGTTCCCTCAACACAATGTGAGGTCTGAAAATGAGGGGAGTTAAAAGTTCAAGGCTTTTCATTTGTAGAAGAAATGGAAGTTGGGTAAGCGCTTTGTTGCCTTGGAAACAGTTTTTCAATAGATGCTCTCTCTTTCGCTTTCTCTCTCGCTCTCTCTCCCTTTATCTCTCCCTTTATCTCTCTCTCTCTCTCTCTCTCTCTCTCTCTCTCTCTCTCCTCTCCCCTCTGCTCAGTGTTTGTCCTCTGTGTATTCTATGCACAGTGCCTGATTGTAATAGAGTGACTTGATCACAGGCTCTGGTTTGACTGATGATGTATATATGAGCCACACCGTCACTCTGTTCCCAAAAAGTATTACAGTTACACTTCACCTCCACCGGCAGAACATCATTTACCGGGGGAATTCTGAAGAAATGTCCAGATTCGTACTCTAGTGTAAAATATATTTTTTGTATTATTAGTACTATGGTAGTTCTTGAGCTGTAAAGGAGAGGCAGTTAAATCATTTTGTGTCCTGTACTGTGCAGGACAGTGATGCAACAGTAGCAGGACAGTGGATCACAGTGATGTAGCAGGACAGTGATGTAGCATCACAGTGATGTAGCAGGACAGTGATGTAGCAGGACAGTACATCACAGTGATGTAGCAGGACAGTGATGTAGCAGGACAGTACATCACAGTGATGTAGCAGGACAGTGATGTAGCAGGACAGTACATCACAGTGATGTAGCAGGACAGTGATGTAGCAGGACAGTACATCACAGTGATGTAGCAGGACAGTGATGTAGCAGGACAGTGATGTAGCATCACAGTGATGTAGCAGGACAGTACATCACAGTGATGTAGCAGGACAGTGATGTAGCAGGACAGTGATGTAGCATCACAGTGATGTAGCAGGACAGTGATGTAGCAGGACAGTGATGTAGCAGGACAGTACATCACAGTGATGTAGCAGGACAGTGATGTAGCAGGACAGTGATGTAGCAGGACAGTACATCACAGTGATGTAGCAGGACAGTGATGTAGCAGGACAGTACATCACAGTGATGTAGCAGGACAGTGATGTAGCAGGACAGTACATCACAGTGATGTAGCAGGACAGTGATGTAGCAGGACAGTACATTACAGTGATGTAGCAGGACAGTACATCACAGTGATGTAGCAGGACAGTTAAAGGTGTATTCCACCCAAATGGTTAGCAGGACAGTGATGTAGCAGGACTGTACAGTACAGTACAGTGGACAGTGGTAAAATGGCTGCAGGACAGTTAAAGGTGTATTCCACCCAAATAGTGTTAAAGGTTATAACCCAAATCGAATGATTTTAAAGGTGTATTCCACCCAAATTGTTTTAAAGGTTATAATACAGTAGCAGTACAGTGGATCACAGTGATGCAACAGTAGCAGGACAGTTAAAGGTGTATTCCACCCAAATGGTTAGCAGGACAGTGATGTAGCAGGACTGTACAGTACAGTGGACAGTGGTAAAATGGCTGCAGGACAGTTAAAGGTGTATTCCACCCAAATAGTGTTAAAGGTTATAACCCAAATCGAATGATTTAAAGGTGTATTCCACCCAAATTGTTTTAAAGGTTATAATACAGTAGCAGTACAGTGGATCACAGTGATGCAACAGTAGCAGGACAGTTAAAGGTGTATTCCACCCAAATGGTTAGCAGGGCCGTGATGTAGCAGGACTGTACAGTACAGTGGACAGTGGTAAAATGGCTGCAGGACAGTTAAAGGTGTATTCCACCCAAATAGTGTTAAAGGTTATAACCCAAATCGAATGATTTTAAAGGTGTATTCCACCCAAATTGTTTTAAAGGTTTTAATACAGTAGCAGTACAGTGGATCACAGTGATGCAACAGTAGCAGGACAGTTAAAAAGGTGTATTCCACCCAAATGGTTAGCAGGACAGCCCCATCACAATGTGCAGGAGGTGTGTACAGTACAGTAGGTGTACAGTAGCAGTACAGTATGTGTACAGTAGCAGTACAGTAGGTGTACAGTAGCAGTACAGTAGCAGTACAGTAGGTGTACAGTCGCAGGACAGTTAAAGGTGTATTCCACCCAAATGGTTAGCAGGACAGCCCCATCACAATGTGCAGGAGGTGTGTACAGTAGCAGTACAGTAGGTGTACAGTAGCAGTACAGTATGTGTACAGTATCAGTAGGTGTACAGTAGCAGTACAGTAGCAGTACAGTAGGTGTACAGTAGCAGTACAGTAGGTGTACAGTCGCAGGACAGTTAAAGGTGTATTCCACCCAAATGGTTAGCAGGACAGCCCCATCACAATGTGCAGGAGGTGTGTACAGTAGCAGTACAGTAGGTGTACAGTAGCAGTACAGTATGTGTACAGTATCAGTACAGTAGGTGTACAGTCGCAGGACAGTTAAAGGTGTATTCCACCCAAATGGTTAGCAGGACAGTACATCACAGTGATGCAACAGTAGCAGGACAGTTAAAGGTGTATTCCACCCAAATGGTTTTAAAGGTTCGAATACCCAATTGTGTTATGGTGTCTTCCCCAAATCCTTTTAAAGCTTATAACCCCAAATCGTTTGAATGAATAAATGAATGAAATGGGACTATGAAGTCTTTATTTGTAACACATGTGAGATGGGCAGCACACACGCATTCCTTTGGGGGGGTTGCCATTGAAATGTCATCTGCGCTTGACCCATCCTGTCATCCTTCATCCTGTCGTGGGTCCGCTCCAATACAATACCTTGCCAATCCAAGTGCTCCTGTTCATCTTCATCAGGGACGTGACAGCATTAGCGATCAGTTCTGCATGTTTTTCCATTCTTTCGTTTTTATTTTTGTATGTGTATTCCCACAAATAGCTTTAAAGGTGTATTCATCCCAAATGTTTCTAAAACTTTATTCCACCCAAAGTTAAAATACTACTTCATGTTCAACTCCAAAGGTATATATGCTTGAATTACATTCAAGTAATCTCATGACTTCCAGCTGGCTATAATGGAGGCGGTGAGCCCTCTAGTGTTCAAACATAAATAAGACACTATTCTAGACAAAATTAATTCTAATATTCTAGCAATACAAATCCAACAAGTTGGCCTTGGCCTCTACACACCGGCGCCTAATTGTGCCTTAAACTAAACACAATTACAAAATATATATATATATATCGGAGAAGCTACCGACATAATCAAAACACTCATATGGCCCTTACACTGTGTCTACGTACGTGACTTCTATTTTTACTTCTATTTTTTTTTACATGCTATACTATTTTATTTCACTTATCTTTTGTCTAGCACAGTCTCTGGAGCGTAACAGAAAAAAGCATTTTGTATAAAAGTATTCTGTACTTCTGTATGACAACTATTAAAGAAACTTGAACTTGAAACTTGATACATGACATACAGATAGACAGTACTGCTACATCTATACATTTATGACATACCAGATTTGCAAATACAGTACTGTTTGTGATACATGGCAGGCATGTTAGACATCGTTTTGCCTCCTGAGCACAGTGATGTACAGGTGCAGCTCAATAAATTAGAATATCGTGGAAAAGTATATATTTAGCTGTATTGATGCAGTAATTTGTGCAAAAGGAGCCCCAACCGCGTGAATACTTTCGGTAAGCAACAAGCCCTTCCGCGTTGCTCTGATTGGCCGAGCGTGCGCATGCACATGAGCCGCAACAAGCCCCTCAGCCAGGCAGCAATACTAAGGTCCGCTTAATGCAATTTATACAAATGGAAGTATTGATTTCGCCGTAACGAATCATTAAAAAAATATACCGTTAACTGGAATATGTTGTTTCTTTACACATATGTTGGATTATGTAATTGGTTTGTCATGACAAACCAATAAAAAAGACAAACCAATTACATAATCCAACATATGTGTAAAGAAACAACATATTCCAGTATCTTTTTCTGATCAGTTAGGAGTTGTTTAGAAACAGTGTAAATAATAACAATCAAATAGCACACAAGCTAACACTCAAGCACAACACATAAACAAGCACATCATTTGTGATCAACTGTAATCCTCATTGTGCAGGTGTTCTCAGTGAGCATGGTGAGGTTATGTGCACACATTCAGATTGTCTTGTCCTTTCATGGTGCTGGTCCTCAAAAAAATTGCAGTTACTTTGTTGGGCAAAAAGAGCAATAGACTTAAGCTAAATTCAGGCAGCCAACCACGTCCAATGGCTGCCGATATCCTCCACCCTAAAAAGGTGCAGGATCACAGAGCCTGAAGAAGAGTGGAGCAGGAGACCAAACACACCCAGGACAGGATGACCACAGTCAGCAGATGAGGGATGGAGCAGGAGAGATGAGGAATGAGATAGGACTAAACAGACCAGTAAGTAGTGATTCCGGGCCCCCTGGGAGACATGCCAAGGAAAGAGAAAAAGTAAAGCATTGTTAGTTAGTATTGTGGCTATATGATGCTAATTATGTGAGTTAGTCAACTGGCCTACTAGAAGGCCTTTTATATGAGATATTTGGTATGGTATGGGTTTATTTCTGTGGCCACTACTGATGACCATTTTGTATAATGCGTCATTGACAGCAACATCATGTGAAAATGTGCCCCATTGCATTGGAGCCTGGTGAGAGGATACAACATAGTGCTATGTGTCTAAGTACTAAAGCGATCAGTGAAATCTTGGCCTGTACAGCAATATCAGAACCTGAACCAATCCCAGCTACTCGCATAACCTGCATAAATGTCATAACCTGGCAGATCTCAAAACAAACTGGTCAGACTACTGCTTGACCTTACTCCTAGAACCCACCTCACCCCTGCCCACTTTGACAACCTAGGATGGCTTAGAGTAGACGACAGAGTACAGCAACTTGCAATGGGCCTGGTCAACAAGATACACTATACGACTAAGGTACCCATGTACATGTCAAAATACTTCCCAAAGGTCAGTGAATACCACGATCACAACACCAGAGGGAGCTCCACAAATCATGTTAAACCCAGATTCGGCTCAAACAAGGGACTAAACACGGTTCGCAATTATGCCACATCGATGTGGAACTCCCTACCCAAAGCTGTAAAGCAGGGGTCAGCAACCTTAGGCACGAGTGCCACCATTGGTACACATTATCTAAACCAACATGGCACACTAGCAAATGTGTAAGAGGAACCTTTTTGGAAATGTTGAGTTACCTCCCCATGCAGTTACCTCTTTCACAGCCATTGGCAGTTGCACAGCCTGTTATTTATGGTACTGTAGGTTGACTGATATACCAGGGATATTTCATGGTCAGAGCCAATGAGAAGGGTCAGTCTGTTGTTGTTTGCCGAACATTGAGTGTTAAACGCCATTTTGAGACCAAACATGAGAACTTTAAAGGATGAGGCAGACAAGGCTGAATGTGTCCAGGTATGGCAAGCAAGCATCTCATAAAGACGGCAGCATTCTCTTATATATTTATGAGAGGAAAATGGTTATTAAAACTATTGCTATGCACGTTGCCTATATGGATGGAATAGAATTACAGATCTGTTGGAGATTTACATTGTGATGTGGTTTCATAATTAACCTTAACATTGATATGGCACACTGGTTAACAAGAACATTTTAAAATGGCACTTCGTATCAAAAAGGTTGCTGATCCCTGCTGTAAAGGAATGTGAATCACTACCCACTTTCAAAACCACTCTCAAAGAGCAACTACGGGAGACTGCAATTCGAAACTGGACCCTGTAAATGTCCTAACCCAACCCCCTCCAATGTACAGTAAATGACCAAGTATGGTTTCGTCAATATTCCAATGTAAAGTTTTGCTTGTACAGTTGTACAGTGTACTTAGTATAATAGTAGTAGTAAAGTATAATTTCTGGGTACTTTTTACACCCCTGTTTATGATGAATTGAAAATGGGGGACCCTGATGTAAACAAGACAAACGTCTTTCTCTGGTCTGCATCCCCTTAACAATTGTATGTATTGAGCTGTTTTGATTGATTGATTGAAAACTTTATTAACAGATTGCAGAATGGGTACAATATAGTACAGCTCAATACACACAATTGTTAAGGGGATGCAGACCAGAGAAAGACTTTCGTCTTGTTTACATCAGGGTCCCCCATTTTCAATTCATCAGGACAGACATACATGACATACAGATAGACAGTACTGCTACATCTATGTACTGTACTGTACCCATTCTGCAATCTGTTAATAAAGTTTTCAATCAATCAAACACAACTACTGTACATAACGTTAAATTAAATAGACCGTGGACGACGTACCCCCCCCCCCCCCCGCCCCCATACACAACCTACAGCATAACTTCCCACAGTAACGTTAACCAAATACTGTGGGCGACGCAGCCCCCCGCCCCCCTCCCACATACAACCTACAGCATAACTTTTATATCAGTATAATACAACTCTCAAAGCCAACGTAGAGTTTGTGCACTACTGTACATTTTAACTAGCACTTACCAGCCCTCGGGGGGGGGGGGGGGGGGGGGGGGGGGGGGGGAGGGGGGCGGGCAGTTCTGTTGTACAATGTGGTAGAAAAGATCGCTCCTGTGAATTGAAAAGCAAGCCCCGCCCCCAGCCTAGTGAATGAGAAAAGCCTGCCCCTAGTGGAGCAGGACAGTCCCTACACAGTACACTACACAAAATGATCACAGTGATCCACTCTCTTGCTACATCACTGTGATCCAATGTCCTGACTCCTGCTACATCACTGTCCTGCTACATCACTGTGATGTACTGTCCTGCTACTGTTGCATCACTGTCCTGCTACATCACTGTGATGTACTGTCCTGCTACTGTTGCATCACTGTCCTGCACAGTACAGTTTATGATGAATTGAAAATGGGGGACCCTGATGTAAACAAGACAAACGTCTTTCTCTGGTCTGCATCCCCTTAACAATTGTATGTATTGAGCTGTTTTGATTGATTGATTGAAAACTTTATTAACAGATTGCAGAATGGGTACAGTACAGCTCAATACACACAATTGTTAAGGGGATGCAGACCAGAGAAAGACTTTCGTCTTGTTTACATCAGGGTCCCCATACATGACATACAGATAGACAGTAGGCCTACTGCTACATCTATGTACTGTACTGTACCCATTCTGCAATCTGTTAATAAAGTTTTCAATCAATTCAATCAATCAAACATGTATATATTCCCTCCCCGCCGTATGTATATTTCTCTCCCACCCACCCACCCCCTCCTAATGTACAGTCCCCTCCCCATCATATGTATATACTCTGTCAGGATCTAGGGGTAACAGTACTGTATATTTGAATACCGGTTATGTCACAAATGTATCAGTACTAAATACCTATATGTCCCTATGCCATAAATGTCATGTATGTTGTGTATGTCATAAATGTCTATATGAATTGAAAATGGGGGACCCTGATGGAAACAAGACAAACGTCTTTCTCAGGTCTGCATCCCCTTAACAATTGTATGTATTGAGCCGTACTGTATTAAGATAAGATAAGATAAGATAAGATATTCCTTTATTGATCCCCTTGGGGAAATTCAGGCATCATAGCAGCATGGGGGGGAGGGGGGGAGGGGTACAGGTAGTAAAACAACACAGTATACAGGTAGTAAAAGACAACACAGGCAGTGTAAACAATTTGATCAATATGGTCAATATAATTTACTATCTGACTAGCTGAGGAATATTCACATTATTCACAGTGTCACATGAGGTGCAGTATGCAGGAGGTAGTGTTATAATAATTTACTATCTACTGAGTATACATTAATCAAAGTACCAGGGTAGTCTACTTTGTCCCCCTTGGGTTCCTATAAGTCCCAGGTCAATGTCTGGTAGCAGTCGCTGTCGCTGCCCCCTGTTGTGGGGCCTGGAGGCTGCTAGTCGCTGCCCACTGTTGTGGAGCCTGATGGCCGCTGGTATGAAGGACTGTCCGAGGCGGTTAGTTGAGTGTCGGGGGGGGATGAGTCTGTGGCTGAACGAGCTTCTCATCTTGACTAGCTCGTCGTAGAGGGGGTGGTAGGGGTTCTCCATGATGGCATCCAGCTTCCTTATCATCCCCCTCTCTACCATCACCTCAAGTCTAGGTAGCTCGACTCCCACCACAGAGCTAGCCTTCCTCACCAGCTTGTTGAGCTTGTTGGTGTCCCTTGAGTTGATGTAGCCTCCCCAGCATGCCACAGCATAGAAGAGGATGCTGGCCACAACAGACTGGTAAAAAGACTGCAGCAGTTTGTTGCACACATTGAAGGACCTGAGTCTCCTCAGGAAGAACAGCCTGCTCTGTCCCTTCCTGTAGAGGGCCTCTGTGTTGTCCGACCAGTCCAGTTTATTGTTCAGGTGTACCCCAAGGAACTTGTATGAGTCCACCATCTCCACATCCACCCCTCGGATGGAGATGGGAATCGGGGGGGGCCTCTTCTTGCCCCTCCGGAAGTCCACCACCAGCTCCTTGGTCTTACTGGTGTTGAGTTGGAGGTGGTTGCTGTCGCTCCACCCCACGAAGCTCTCCACCAGGGCTCTGTACTCCTCCTCATCATCGTCGGTGATGTAGCTTACGATGGAGGAGTCGTCTGAGAACTTCTGCAGGTGGCACCCGCTGGAGTTGCGGCAGAAGTCTGAGGTGTAGAGGGTGAAGAGGAAGGGTGACAGCACAGTTCCCTGGGGGGCGCCGGTGTTGCTCACCAGTACGTCAGACTGACTGTCCTTTAGTCTGACGTACTGTGGCCTCTCAGTGAGGTAGTCCTTGATCCAGGCCACCAAGCCGTGCTCCAGCTGCATCGCAGAGAGCTTCTCCGCTAGCAGTGACGGCTGGATGGTGTTGAAGGCGCTGGAGAAATCAAAGAACATGATCCTCACTGAGCTGCGCGGCTTTTCCAGGTGCGTGTACGCTCTGTGGAGCATGTAGATGATGGCATCCTCCACCCCGATGTTTGCCTGGTATGCAAACTGCAGGGGGTCGAGGGAGTCACGCACCAGGGGCTTGAGGTGTTGCAGGACCAGTCTCTCAAACGTCTTCATGACGTGTGACGTCAGAGCGACTGGCCTGTAGTCGTTGGGGGTGCTGGGACGTCCCTTCTTGGGCACCGGGACAATGCAGGAGGTCTTCCAGAGCTGGGGCACATTGTACCCATTCTGCAATCTGTTAAATAAAGTTTTCATTCATTCACACAACTCTCAAAGCCAACGTAGAGTAGAAAAGATCGCTCCTGTGAATTAGAAAAGCCAGCCCCGCCCCCAGCCTAGTGAATGAGAAAAGCCTGCCCCTAGTGGAGCAGGACAGTCCCTACACAGTACAGTACACAAAATGATCTAACTCCTACTGGTGTAAAGGTGACCAAACTGGCCATGAATGTTTTAAGTAATTTAAGCAACAGCTCAGGGTTGGAGTAGGCTATATACAGTACATGCCTGCTGCATCTTTAGATGTTTCTCAGAGTTAAGAAAATATATTTGCAACAAAAAAATTATTTAGTAGCACACATGTGCGAGTAATCCTAGATGCAAGTTCACAGAGCACCCTACCATGTCCAGATAATCCACACCACAGACGCCCTCTATTCACTTCAAACCCTGTAGGATGAGGGCGGCTGGGTAGCGCAGTGGAGAATGCACTCGCCTACCACCGCAGAGACTCTGGTATCGAATCCAGCTGTCAGCGGTACCTCCGGCTTGGTCGGTCGTCCATACTAACCAATTGGCAGTGTTAGCGGGTGGGAAGTCGGCGGGGTGTGTATCCTGGTCGTTGTAAACAGCGACTCCTACAGGTCGGTCTGGGCGCCTGCTCAGCGAGGGAGGGAACTGGGGGAAGTAGTGTGATCCTCTCACGCATTACGCTCCCCCAGTGAGAGTCCTCGCTGTCAGGTGAAAAGAAGCGGCTGGCTGACTCCACATGTATCGGAGGGGACATGTGATAGTATCTATCAACCCCCCCTAGACCGGCAAGTGGGGGACAAATGCGCGCAATGACCAGGAAGGGGAGGGGGGAATTGGCATAACGACTAAATTGGGATGGGAGAAAAATACAGAAAAAATTTGAAAAAGTAGATACAAAAAAAAACGGTAGGATGTGTAATGTCATCAAACGGTCGAGTCCTCTGCAAAAGAGCTCCTCTCTGTGTTGCACTTTGTTTACATGATCGTTTCTGTCTGATGTGGTGGTTTGGAGTTGAGTGGGGATAGGAGGGAGGGGCGGTGGGGGGGGGGGGGGGGGGGGGGGGTTGCTGACCGCACTGCAGGCTCTGCCAAGAGAGGCCTGGACTCTGGAGAGACCCACAGTGTAGTGAGTTGCTAAACTTCAGCCCTCACGTCGGCCAAAAACAAAACCGGTAATAAACAAAGCACAATACCAAAGCGGGGCCCTTTTGCCCAGAGGTCGCTGTTTGACAGCGATTACAGATTCAGTGGCTCAGGAGGTAGAGCAGTGGCCTGGTAATCGGAAGGTTCCCGGTTCGATTCCCGCTCCTCGCGGGCAGCATGTCCAAGTGTCCTTGAGCAAGACACTTAACCCCTAATTGCTTCCGATGAGCAGGTCGGCACCTTGCATGGTCGCCTCTGCCGTGAATGTGTGAGTGAATGGGTACAATGTGAGGAACCGAAAATTATAAAGCGCTTTGGATAAAAGCTGTTATATAAATGCACCATTTACCATTTACCTTTTAACTGAATTAATATTAGCCTAAGATAAGATATTCCTTTGTTGATCCATTTGTGAAATCCTGCTACTTATCAGCCAGCCGACTAACGGATGACAATTAAATGTCGGATTTTATACAAATACACAACAATACAGGGGCATTGCAGGTAATGACAATGACAATAATAATATAATATATGGTATATATAAAGATAATATAGAGATAATATAATAAATAATCATACAATTATAAAATCTCATATTTTTATATTCTGATAAAATTGTATTGCTTATATTTATTATCTTTATACTATTACCCTGCCCACATCTGTACCTCCCCTCCCAGATCAGAGATTCAGATTCGGATTCTTTTTTTTATTGTCACAGCTTATTTTTATTCAGAAAAACGTGAGATGCTTGTTTTTTCCCGGCTGCTCAGCCATAGTAGATTTGTTGGAGCATGTCTATGTTCCCCGGGTCCTATGTTCCCTGATTGATTGATTGATTGATTGATTGATTGAACATTTTAGACCACCAGCCCTGATTCCAAACTCTAACCATAACCAACTTCGAAAGAGGGCCTAAGCTTAACCAGTTCGAAACAAGGCGGACATTAATAATTAATAAAATAATAAAAATTAATAAAATGTTCAATCAATTAATCAATCAATCGGGGAACATAGGATAGGACCCGGGGAACATAGGGATGATCCCGATTTGTAAACAACAATACACAACCATCTATATTACAAACTATACAACACAAGGTAAAAAACAGTGCATAAATAAAAAAAACAATTAACACTATGGTCGTCAAAACCGCCGTACGACGTCTTTCCTCGCCATGCTCATTCTGCCAAAGACGCCGTACCACGTCTTTGATATCAATATTTCAAAAATCTGTGATCGAAATCATATTTCTCCCCCGGACACTTGAGATATACTGTTGATCCCCTCTCAACTCTCCAACGGTTCAAGAGCGCCATCTGGTGGCCGATCGGCGGATCGCCCAAACAGGAAGTGATGCGCCGGAAGTGGCGCTCTCCCATATTTCGTCCGGGCACTCGCTATCGTTAGCGGGACTCCATCTTGATACACTGGACATCGATCGGTTGCAAATAACTCGATAAACAACATGATTTGGACGTATATACTATTATACAACCTGGAAATGGATCGCATATTTCTACATCCCATAATAGGAAAACTTCTGTTCCACGCTCATCGCCCAACGCTACGAGGAAGCTACGGTAAGATTCAACGTTATTTTCTAACTTGTTCGATACTAACTGCTCTAATGATCATATCACCCACACTAGATGAATCATATAACGTTGGCCACGGAATTATAAACGACCCCCCCCCCATCCGGTCAACATCAGATGATCAGTAGTAACTTCTAGAAGCACGTCCATTTGAAATTTTCTATCTCGCGCAGATTGCTATCAAACTGTATTTGATCATCAATATAATGCATTTGGGGCTATAAATCACGTTCTGAAGAAAGCTGCAGAAAACGATAAAAACATACTTATACTTTAGTCCTGTGCTAACCAGCTAGCCCCTGTGTTCACCACCATATTTAATCGATCGCTGAAGGAGTCAGTGGTCCCTGCCTGCTTCAAGATGTCTACCATTATCCCGGTACCAAAGAAACCCTCCCCAGCAGGTCTCAATGACTACAGACCGGTGGCACTCACCTCTGTGGCCATGAAATGTTTCGAGAGGCTGGTCAAGGATCACATTTGTGCCTCCCTCCCCAGCGATATGGACCCTATGCAATTTGCATACAGGCCAAACAGGTCCACTGACGATGCGGTCTCCCAAGTACTGCACAGCACCCTCTCTCACCTGGACCGTCAGAAGGGGGGCTATGTGAGACTGTTGTTCATTGACTACAGCTCAGCGTTCAACACCATAGTCCCCACCAGACTGGTGGACAAACTGATCGAGCTGGGTCTGAGCTCCGCTCTGAGCGCCTGGGTACTGGACTTTCTGAGTGAAAGACCCCAGGCGGTCAGGGTGGGGGGTCAGACCTCCAACACCATCACCCTGAGCATCGGGTCCCCCCAGGGCTGTGTTCTGAGCCCCCTGCTGTACTCACTATACACACACGACTGTGTGGCCAAGTTCAGCTCCAACTCCATAGTGAAGTTCGCAGACGACACGGTGGTGGTGGGGCTGATCTCGGACAACGACGAGAAGGTCTACCGGGAGGAGGTTGAGGTACTGGAACGCTGGTCCTGCTCCTGACCATTGGTAAAACCAAGGAGCTGATCGTGGATTATAGGAGAGGACAGCAGGAGACACACACACCACTGAGGATAAACGGGGCCACCGTGGACAGGGTGAGCAGCTTTAAGTACCTGGGGGTCCACATCTCAGAGGATCTGACATGGTCAACACACATAGACACAGTTGTAAAAAAGGTGAAGCAGCGCCTCTACCACCTGAGACAGTTAAGGAAGTTCAGAGTATCGGGGAAGATACTCCAGTCCTTCTACTCCGGAGCTGTAGAGAGCATCTTGACTAGAAACATCACTGCCTGGTATGGAAACAGCACGGCACAGGACAAGAAGGCCCTACAGAGAGTGGTGCGCTCTGCCGAGCGTACCACGGGTATTGCACTACCTCCCCTGCAGGTTCTACACAACAAGAGGTGCAAATCCAGAGCCTGCAGAATAATGAAAGACCCTCACCACCCCAATAACAGCCTGTTCCAGCTGCTGAGGTCAGGCAGACGCCTGCGAACACCAGCTACTAGGACAGAGAGGCTTCGGCTCAGCTTCTTCCCCCAGGCCATCAGAGCCTTGAACAATGAACACTGAGGGTCACAGAACACTGAACCCTACACACACAAGCACACATTAGCACACACACGACACACACAACACACACGCTGTGCACACTCGCACACTAGCAACCACTTTAACATGAGAAAGCACTCACTCATGCTGCACACGCCCGCACTTATGGCCACAAAGAAAGGTCACTTTAAAAATAGTATAGTAACAGTGTATTGCACTACCAAGGGACCTAGCATGTCCTTCATGCTCTGTAAATAACTATGTACAAATACCGTGATGTCCCACTATGTTACCTGTTTATTGCACAATGTTGTCTATTGGATTCTATTATATGTTGTACTACTGTATTGCACATCGTTGCGGGCAAGACCACCCGCATTTCATTGTATACTTGTATGCCGTGATAAAATAAAACTCTTGACTTGACTTGACTTGACCGTATTTTAGTATGAATATGTGAATGAAAAAGTATAACGTTGCTACACCCTGAACAATAGATATAGGACGTTGAATGGGCCATAGTAATGTCAATTTAGCAATACAATTTAAAAAGTTATAGCCCTGCAAAGAAGGGGACCTTCTCCATATTGAATAGGGCTGGCAGAGGATGGTAAATTATGAATTTAAGCCTGGCGATCAAAGTGTTAAGGATTCTACAGTGTAAATAGCAGCAGTGTTTGTGTGTATGTGTGTAATAAGTGTGCTTGTGCAATGCATGCTGCTATGGCGCCCGGATTTCCCCAAGGGGGATCAATAAAGGAATATCTTATATTATCGCATCTCCTAAACTTCTGATTAACAAACTGCGCCGCTCCCCCCCCCCCCCCCCCCCCCGATAGTTGCCTCTTAGCGCCGGAGCGTTATGTAACATCTCCATCACACGGTTAATAATTAGGCACGACTTGCATAACCGTGCCGGAGGCAAGACGGCATTGTCGAGGGGCGACAAGGAGCAGTCATCGCACACCGCTTTGCACCGCTGTTTCTTCAGATGAGAGGGGGAAAGGGGGAGAGAGAGAGGGGGGAGAGAGCGAGAGAGAGAGAGAGAGAGGGGGGGAGAAAGAGAGAGTGTTTATTATTATTGAGGAAGCATGGCGTGACAATGTGGCCCTTCCGTCGCTGCAGGCCTTGGAAGGGGGGGGTTTGAAGCGTGCCGCGCCAGTTCTGACAGCCATCAATTCATGCCAGGGCAGGCAGAGCTGTTTGCTTGTTTTCCTTGCCGTGAAATTCCCTCCCTCTCTCCCGCTCCCTCCCTCCCTCCCTCTCTCATCCTCCCTCTCTTTCTCTCTCTATCCCTCCCTCTCTCCTGCTCCCTCCCCCTCTCTCTCTCTCTCTCTCTCTCTCTCTCTCTCTCTCTCTCTCTCTCTCTCTCTCTCTCTCTCTCTCTCTCTCTCTCTCTCTCTCTCTTTCTCTCTCTCCCTCACTCCCTCTCTCTCTCTCCCTCACTCCCTCTCTCTCCCTCACTCCCTCTCTCATCCTCCCTCTCTTTCTCTCTCTCTCCCTCACTCCCTCTCTCATCCTCCCTCTCTTTCTCTCTCTCTCTCCCTCTCTCCCTCACTCCCTCTCTCATCCTCCCTCTCTTTCTCCCTCTCTCTCCCTCACTCCCTCTCTCATCCTCCCTCTCTTTCTCTCTCTCTCTCCCTCCCTCCCTCCCTGCTTTGAGTGCCTGCCGCCTGCTTTCCAGGAATCTTGGCAGGAGGAGCCTCTCCCTGTTAGAGCAGCAGAACAGGCCCGGAGAGACCAGCCCTGCAGAGACCAGCGGACCAATCACACGCTCTGGGTCCGTTATTAAGGTCTCCGGAATCACGTTTCATAAGAACCCCGTCATCTGTAATGAAAATATGCATTGTTTTTTGTGTTGTTTTGGTCGTTAGAGAGGGCGCTTTGAGCAGCCAGTAGGAATTACCGGTGTCTGGTTTCAATTTACCCAAATGTTTTTGTGTAAGGGAACACAGTTGAACAGAGGTTGAATGTAGTGAGTGAGTGGGGGGCGGGGGGGGAGGGGGGGTATTACTCGTAAGAGGAACATAGTCTACGTTCAGACTGCAGGCTAAAGTGGCCCACATCTTCTGCTCATATGTGACTCAGATCAGGTGTTTTCACGACCGTGTGAGCGGCACAAGTCACATGGAATCTGATCTTTTCAATTCTCGATTTGGGCCACTTTCATAATGTGATCCTGAATCAGATACGGTCTGTTTTTGTTTTTGCAATGCGACCTCAGTCTGAACAGTCATGCGTCACTTCTAGATTGACATTTGTCACAATTCTTCTTTATTGTTCAGATCGGAGAAATACATCTGAATTGAGCACTATAAGGCTTGCGGTGTGAGTCTGTATGCAAATTCAGGTGTACGAGAACGAGCTTCCAGTTTAAGAATGAGTGACGTACTTCTGCTGCAATCATTTTGGCAGCTTAAGAGAACCTCTCCACTAGGCATGTGCCAGTATGACATTCTGATGCTATGATAACCCTGGGCAAAAATACCACGGTTTCACAGTATATCACGGTATTCTGTAAAAAAAAAAAACACGATCATGTATGAAAATAAAAAGCATAATTTTTTTTTAAGGCTTAATGGAAAATACATGCAAGATATTGCCGATAGCCTATCATGGACAATGAAATGTCCTGCATTAATAGATCACTTGACTAATATTGATGAACAATTCTACAGATTGACAGACTTCCACATTCATATTGATGCGTCAATAATTCTCCTCGATATTAGACCTGTGTCTGCTGAAGTCCATCTCTTGACATCACAGCAAATTGTAGACAGTAATTTCACCTGCCGATCCGGGATCAATACCCCCTATTCTGAGGAACGCTGCGGCTGCGCACACAGTGCCCTGGGCTTAGGACATAAGTACATTTATTACATGGGCTCAAGAATTGCAAAACACTGGCGCAGCGGACATTGCGCTCGTCACCAACGCAAGATACACCGGGTTCGACTCCGGCTGTCGGCGTTGCCTCCGGCTTGGGCCGGCCGCCATACTAACTCAATTGGCAGAGTTAGCGGGTGGAAGTCGATGGGTGGTAATCTGGACGTTGTGGACAGCGACTCCTACAGGTCGGTTGGGGGACGCCTGCACAGCAGAGACAGGAAATGGCGGGGGTAGTGTGAGCCTCCCACACGTTACACCTCGCCAATGAGAATCCGCGCTGGCAGGTGAAAAGATGTGACAGGCTGCCTCCTCGTGTACCGGAGGGGACACGTGATGCAAGGCTTCTATCCTCCCTACAACCGGCCAGTGGGGGGCATATGCGAGCAACGTTCAAGACAGGGGAGGGGAGAATTGGCACAGTGGAATTGGGATGGGAGGAAAAATAGAAAAAGAGGAGAAAAAGTGGATAAAAAAAATAAAGAATCGCAAAACACATATCATCATCATCATCATTTTATTTATTCGTACATGGAATCACCACAGTCCAACAGTACATATTCACATAATTCACAAAAAAATACCATGGCCGAAAGGAACAGGAAGAAGAAAAAATCTTATATATACCTGCCCCTACGTACAACACACCGATAGACATATTGTGTAAAACCAAACAGAATATACCCATTTTGCAAAAAATAAATAAAAATTTAACATCAACACAACCAAATTAAATCAACATAAATAAACCCATTTTGTCTATCTATCAGTCAAACTACATATTTAGGTTAATTCATTTACACACACACACCCCCACACACACACACACACTTATATAATGTATTATACTTCTATATACTATCTAATTTCTATTTTATTATAATATAACTAAATCATACTATTTATTCTACACCATATTGGTACAGTATTATACAATATTTTAATATATTATTATTCTATGTTACGCTGCTATATACTATATTACTATACTCATACTGGCCTACACTACAACTCTATGCTACGTCATCCTGACACGCTAAACTGCAATATTATACTAAACTGTGCTATACTGTCTATGTATCTTTTCTTTGCACAACCTTTTGAAGTGAAATATATTATTGGAACTCTTTTCATCGTTCTGCAAAGAGTTCCATAGTTTGATACCTATAACTGAGGTGCACCTTTGTTTTAAGGTTGTTCGTGCAAATTGGTGTTTAAAATTTAATTTCCTTCTGCTGTCATCTGGACAGGGAACGAACAACCTCTGTATATTTGCTGGTAATACTCTGCATTTTGCTCTAAACAAAACTAATAAAGTCTGTATTTCAGCTAACTCTTTAAGTTTCAATAGTCTGGATTTAATAAATAATTCGTTGGTATGTTCTCTTGAATCTACATTGTGAACTATTCTTACTGCTCTCTTCTGTAATATAATGAATGATTTTATTTCTGTTTTTTAAAAGCATAGTAGTAGAACTTCCAAAAAAACTAAAAAAATTAAATTACTGAAAAGGTGTAGGCTGAAGCCGAGGCTTATAATTGGCCTTTTTACATTACATTACACTATTTACATTACATTACACTATTTACACAAAACAATAAAATACAAAAAAGAAACATAATTCAGTATATCATTTAGCAAAGGTTACAAACGTTTCATAGTTTTATGTACAAAACGTATACAAATTTATTTATGTTTTATTTCTTTTTTAAATACTTTTTCTTTTTTTATATGTTTTTCTTTTTCCCTTTGTCACTATTTGAACACCGCTACATACAATCACAACAGTTTGATAGTCCTCGAGAGATTCTGTCTTGACGAGTCACTTAAAAGGAGCCTTTATCGGGAGCAGAACTTCTTCGAAGAGTCTTATTTTCTCTACACTCGTGCGTGTGTGTGTGCACGTGCGTGTGTGCACGTGCGTGTGCATGTGTGTGTGTGTGAGCGAGCTTGCCTGCCTGCTTGCCTGTCTGTGCATGTGGTTCTCTGGAAGCGAGACAGAACATTGGGTTGGCCTGCCTGTGCTTTCTCCACACTCATAAAGAGGCTGTTCCTAGAAAAGCGAACGTTTTGCCAGAAGTGGAGAGTGTATGTGAGGCAACGGTCTGCCTCTTTTGTTTGGGTCGCCTTACTCGGTTTTCAATGCCTCTCTCTCTCTCTCTCTCTCTCTCTCTCTCTCTCTCTCTCTCTCTCTCTCTCTCTCTCTCTCTCTCTCTCTCTCTCCCCTCTATTTCTCCTCTCGCTGCAGGGAGATCTTGTCTCTCAGCAGCAGCTCCCAGCCTTTCAGAATAACGTTGTTTATTCAACAGGTCTGTTGCTTTGTCGCTCGTCATGGCCGCCGGGGAGCATGTTATTTCAGACTCCTCACTCAAATGGTCACAGAGCTTAAATGCATGTCATGTGCAATCGCCACGTCAACCACCATCCAACCAACCCCCACCCCTTCCTCCTTTGTCATGGTAGGGCGTGGGGGCGGATTTGTCCAATGACGACAGTCTGCCTGGCCAACGCCTCACAGAGGACCAGTGTGATGCAGCCTAGGTGCACGTTGTGTGCAGCTATGTTAATGTGTCACAACTAGGGGTGGGCGATATATCGAGTATACTCTATGTATCGCGGCTTGTTCTACATGAGATGTAGTAAATAACTATATCGCGAACACACCGATTATATGTTGTCACGTCATTTTCTGAGCCGCCACGGCTGAGATGAGACTTGCTTTAGCACAGAGCTTTCCTCTCATTTCATTATAGACACAGACCAGCGCGGACCTTCAATGACATGCAATACACTATAAATACTAACTTGATAGTTGATGATATAAACTAGTGATGTTAAGATTCACCGGTTCGCATTGGTGCACCGGCATAAACGTTCAAGATGCGAGTGCACCGGTGGAAAAAGTGCACATCGGCTACAATTCAGGTTGAACTCACGATGCATCTGTTGTAGCGTCTTTGCATCGGTCAAAACCGATCATTCATATAATTTCCTCTCATCCACTTCTGTCAGCACTCAGCAGCAGAGACTATCTTTGCTTCGCTACTACGGAAGGCGAGAGCCGCGTCACAGTTATCAACAAACAGTGGAAGTCGATGAGACATGAATTTAATTGACCCGCTGTTATCCGCTCAGCTAACGCTAAACTATCTAACTAACTAACATGACTCCGCAACACCAGTTCCATTAGTGAGGAAATGGGGGGGGGGGGGTATATTGATGAGGCTTGACAACAGAGGTTCAAAGGTAACTTCACATTTATTGGCAATTCATTTCTTTATATCGCTTGACTAAATGCCATCATGGTGAAAATTTGCAGGGATTTTGGGGAAATGGCCACTCTTTAGCCTGGGATTGCGCAGGAACGGATGTATGTAGAAATAAACGTTTTTTCCCCCTGTTGGAGTATAAATATTGCCTTTCAAAATGAGCCATAGTATGTCTCCATAGCTATAATATAAAATGTACGATGGTTCTACAAACATCGTTAAAACGGTCTGAAACGCTGGCGCCAGGGAGTGGAGATGGAAACACAGCGTGGCAGTCAATGAGTTAATGTGTCACAATGCCTGGAAGGAACAGTGTGATGCAGGTGCACGTTGTTAATGTGTCACGCCGTCCTTGTGACCAGAAGATATTTTAAAAGGGCGAGGATGTCAGTATGACAGGGACGCACATGTGATTTCTTTGAATCAGGTGAACACACGCACGCACACACACACCATAAACACACCCACACATACACACACCATAAACACACACACACATACAATAAACACACACAAACACGTACGCGCACACACACACACACACCATAAACACACACACATACAATAAACACACACAAACACACATACGCGCACACACGCACGCACACACACACCATAAACACACACACACATACAATAAACACAGACAAACACACGTACGCGCACGCGCACACACACACACACACATGCCATAAACACACACACCAAACACACATACCATAAACATACCAAACACACGTACGTGTACGTACACACACACACACACACACACACACACACACCACCACCACCACTATCATCCTTCCTCTTTACACACAATTACAGTTCATAGTAGCGAAGGCCTCACTTAGTGGTCTGCTGCTGCTAATGGAATGGTGGTTATTAGCTCAGTGAAATGTGTGTGTGTGTATGTGTGTGTGTGTGTGTGTGTGTGTGTGCATGCTTTCTGCCCTTTAATAGCACAGGGTGTTTGGCTTTTAAATGTGCGACAGAGGCTATAAACGGACGAAAAAGAGTCTGGAGATGGAAAGCGAGGCGGACCGGGAGAGGACGAAGAACCCCAAATGATTACAAATAATTTATATTTAGTCATTTAGCTGAACGCTTTTATCCAAAGCGACTTACAGGTTCTGTTCGACAAGTCAGCAGGAAGGATACAAATTGAGTATATCAAAGTGCTGTAGTGTTGAGTGCATAGTAGCAAAGACATATTAGTATAGTAAGAAGAGTGCATGATAGTAGAGGACAGTAAGAAGATTAGTATTTATTTAAATTTTTTATTTGAATCTTACATTTATTGATTGAAAAAGTGTGTCTTTAGTCGATGGCGAAAGATTGGTCGGGTTTCGTAACTGGTGGGAATAAAGGCAAGGAAGATTATTTAGTGGAAGAGTGCATGATAGTAGAAGACAGTAAGAAGGTTATTATAATTTCTTTTTTTCGTTTCAGATATTGAGTGAAGAAGTGTGTTTTAGTCGACGGCAAAAGATTGAAACATATACCTTCCATTACAGGTGTCTTAGCAGACACTCCCGGAGCGAAGTGCCTCAGCAGAACGAGCTCAAAATTTACATCCTGGCAACAGAGAGAGTAGCCGGGATGAGGAGCACTGAGGGCCAATCAGCGGTGAATAACAAGTAGCCCGGAGCCTACGGCGGAATAAAGTACTCGGTAGAAAGAAGAACATTCTAATTAATCAAGGATCTCAAGTGCCGGTAGAGGCGCGGGGGGGGGGGTTCCTTGACGAACAGGTGGGTTTTCTCTCTCGTACGTCGTGACTCTGCAGCCCTGAATGAATTGAATTAGAACTTCTAATTAAACCTGTCAGACCCTCTACCCCCATAGCCCTTCATTTAAATCATTTGATGAAGGACTTTTTAGCTCTGATTCACATAACATAACATGGGCTGTTGAATCCACATGGCCCCCAGGGTATCTGCGGCTAATAAAAAATGTAATTCATAATTCCATTTAAAGCCTTAAAAAGTCTAAAGGTATTAAATTGAAATAATATTAAATATGTGAAATTGGTATTCAATTTAGCTTTAAGTGGTTAAAAATGGCTTAAAAAGTCTTAAATTGAACTTGCTGATACTTGCAGATACCCTGGCCCTGTTGTTATTCGTCTCAACAGCAGGGTCGGTTAGGATACGACTTAGAGTCGACTGTTCTGATTCACTCCCCCTTTTTTCCCACCGTCCCAGACACAGTTTCTATCGTCCCCGGGACGTTATTTTCACCCTCGGGCGCATATTAATCACACTCGGATTCAGATTCAGAGTTTTATTTGCCACATGGAAACAATACAATCATAGAGTTTTTCATACAAAATCATAAATACCATACCATGGGCAAAAGGAGCAGGAAGAAGAATAAATCTTATAGTTACCTGCCCCTTATTCCTAAACTAAACAAGTATTACTTGATGGTCGGCATACAACCTAATTTACACAAAATAATAATTTATACCATATACAAAGAAACAAACAATCCACAGTTTAAACAAGAAGAAATTAAATGATAATAACAATAAAGAATAAAAGAAAGAAAATAAAAGATCTCACTATTCAGATCACATTTGATTTTCATACTGACATCCCTTAAGCTCGCTATGGAGAGAATTCCACAACTTTACACCAATAACTGAAGGACACATCTGTTTGAGTGTGGTACGTGCAAACTGACCACACCTCCCAATCATAGCTGTCTCAGCGGTCTCAACCTGTATCACAGCAGCGACCCAAACGTCCTCCATGACCTTGGGAGCCTCAAGACCCGTTGAATGAACGACCATAACGGTAGACTTTGGCCAGCTCTTTACACTACAGCACAGCATACATGCAGCCATCCCCAAACATCATGTAGGCTTACCGCTCTCGAACTCCCTCACCCCACGTTTAACATACATGCACTCTGTGACCGCTCCCCCGAGGCTTGTAGAGCACAACTCTCCACCACGTGAGCCAGTGGCTTCTGCTGCGTAACACGTTGAGAGGTTGTGCTCCCAAACGCTCTCAGTTGAAACATCGCCAATCTACACAATGACTTTCCATGAAGCTGCGGTTGCGAGCGGAAGGTTTGGGACTAAACGGTGTGTCGCCTGCCGACAGGAAGAGGTGCATAATTCACACTCTCCGCAAATAAGTACAATGAGTACAAAAAAGCATGTGAACCCCCCCGGAACAGCCAGTCCCCCAAACTTCCCTACACATCAATCCCCACCATGTAGTGCATTTTCTAAAGTGGAGCTCATGCATACGTGTTTTTGAAGGGGATTCCAGCGTGGAATAGGCTAATATAATGTGTTTTTACTTAAGTAATTTGGAAATCTGCTCGTAATTAGGCTGGTTGTTAAAAGTTTGTGGTGGTGAGATATTTGGAGTCATGAATCGGTACATTACCTCACCGCCACGGGTCGACCTACATCTTGTGATGTTTTATATAGAATTAGTGGAATTCAGCCATTAGGCAAAGGGATCAAATTAGAGAATGAATTAGGCTATTAGGCTCCGTTCACACTGCAAGCCGGGAGGTGTAGTGGTTACGTCATTGCCGGTTTTTCCTGTTCCACCCTCTGTTCCACTTAATGTATTTCCCCATTGACCATTTCTAAATTGGCTCGTTTTAGATAAATAAAGCATTAACGTTGGCATGGTGTACCTTTCTGTCTGTATTCATCCACAATCTATAGCTCAACATGAAAGTCAACATGGTCGACTATGATTGGCCAAAATTTGCCGTTATTCGACTATTGGTCGATATATTTAAATTTTTTTTTATTTTATTTTTTATTTTTTATTTTTTATTTTTTTTAATCATTCCATTTGGGCTGTGGGGGGTGCTTAATGTCTGAAGGAGTCGACTGAAGGCTTCTTGTCCTCTGCAAAAGCATGCAATTGGTCCACTGATGGATACATCTTGATATTTGTCTAGTGTGTTCATTAGATGGGTGAAATCCTCTTTCAGTGCCTCTGTGCCTGTTTTCGTAGGCAGTTAGCCTCTGGTATGCGTGCCATTAGCGTTAGCCACGCTTCTAGGCCTCTTTTCTTTTGGAAAGAATGATAAAAAAAAATAATCGACTAATAGGGGGTCAGCCCTAATAACGTTATTTCGCTGCATATTAAATCACTGTAAATACTAATGTAAATCATTGTTTCGTTGTACATATTGTGTATAGTTTATAACGTTATTGTTTTTTTACATGACGTTAGTAGCTAGCTAGCTTGCTAGTAATTCCCGAAACTCCTCCACATGCCCCGATTTAAAATGGTTCTCTCCTCTTTGTATACGTTTGTCCTCACAAACAAAGTATTCTGCCAGGGAACTTATGGACACGACAGTAGTAGTAGTAGTTATAAGGTGTTTGAGCTTGTAACGTTAACGTTAGTTATTACATGGCGTTTTAACATTCGTTTAAATGCTTGATTGTAATTGGTCAATAGCGCTCGTCAGAGGTCCGTTATTACTCGATAACGGACCTCTGCCGAGCAATAATGACCGCTGTTCGCAGCTGTAGCAATCAAGCCCACTGACACACACTGCATCAGTGCAGCCAATCAGACACACCTGCCGGCTGCCGGCGAAGCTGCCGGCGATGACAGCGCGGAGCGACAGAACAGAACTGCGTCTGCATTTGGTCTCGTCTTGTCGATGGTGTAAAATGAATTAGGTATATTGTTAGTAAGTTAGCCATGTAATAAGCGGGATAATGTTTAGCCTATACTCTGTCATTGTCGCAAAATAATTAACCTTCACTGACGTTTAGAACACCTCGGCGAGGCGCCTCGGTATTCTAAACTCCGTGTCGGTCAATTATTTTGCGACAATGACCTCGTAGCGATACATTATCCCTTACTTAGCTATCGTGGTAGCCCCCTTTTCCCTTTCAAGTGCATCACAGTCACGAAAGGGGCTACTATCGTGCTATCAGCCGGCCGTGACGTGTAGCTATCCAGCTTGCTAGCCGGCATGATGCATGTGCAGTGCTTGCCCCACAGGTCTGAGAAGAGGACCTGCACATTTTACTCGTTCCCGAAACTCCTCTACATGCCCCGATTTAAAATGGTTCACGACAGTAGACATAATGCTAACGTTAGCGGGGTAACGTTAGCTAGCTAGCTTGGTACTATCAGCTGCCTGTGATGGGGAAAAGGCGACAGCCTAACAGACCAATAGCGGCTGTGTACTGAACAACAGGCTGCCTACTGGTAAGTGTAGTTCTTTTTTTACGACATTAAAAACCTTATAACTACCTTTGTTTCAACCAAAAATGCTTAAACAATCATGTTAGTGGTTAGTGTGCAAAAATGGAAAGCTTGCCAATGTTCATGCGGCAGAATTGTTACAATAGCCGATAATCCATTTTCCCAAATGATAAATCCCTATACCGGTGGAACAACCAGTGACGTCAGACTACACCTCCATATTCAGATGTATTGCTCAGATCAGATTTTCTTTTGTTTGGCTGTTCATATAATTTTTTTAATGTGGTCAATATTAGATTCTAGTGTGAACTGGTCACGCTCCTGAACTGACCCGCATGCGCAAATGAACAATAACGTAATGAACGTAATTTTTTTTTGACAACTGTCAATTTTAGAGTGACAAAGGGTCACATTGCAAAAAATCTGACCTGTATCTGATTCAGGACCACAAAGTGGCCCAAATCAGAATAGAAAAGATCAGATTCCATGTGATTTGTGCTGCTCACACTGTTGTCAAAGAATCACATTTGGGACACTTTTGTCTGCAGTCTGAACGTAGCCTTAGATGCCTTGGCCATTGGCATAATAAAAAACGATCTACAAACTACATGAGATGGTTTTTATATATTGAGATGGTATTTAACTTAGTACAGTCATTTTGTCGCTCCTGCATGCAAAGATGTCCCTTTTGATACTCATCTCATCCCTCAAATCATCTGAGGAGCAGAAAATCTGTAACCTAGCAATTTAACTGGGGCTGATTTTTGATGAATTTAAAATCTTAACGAAATCGCAATATGGCCTAGTTTAATATCCAAATCACAATATGGCCTAGTCAGTGCAATATCCAAATCACAATATGGCCTGCCTAGTGCAATATCCAATTGGCAGGAGGCGCAATATTTGAAGGCGAAACATGTCCAGCAACTGACTTGACGACAGTTTGCTGGATATCAGTAATGCTGTCACTGAAAAGGGGGGGGGGGTGTAGGAGGATGTACTGTAGATCGTACTGAGGTCAGAGAGAAGAGCTGGAGGATGTAGATGGTACTGAGGTTAGAGAGAAGAGCTGGAGGATGTAGATGGTACTGAGGTCAGAGAGAAGGGCTGGAGGATGTAGATGGTACTGAGGTCAGAGAGAAGGGCTGGAGGATGTACAGTAGATGGTACTGAGGTCAGAGAGAAGAGCTGGAGGATGTAGATGGTACTGAGGTTAGAGAGAAGAGCTGGAGGATGTAGATGGTAATGAGGCCAGAGAGAAGAGCTGGAGGATGTAGATGGTACTGAGGTTAGAGAGAAGAGCTGGAGGATGTAGATGGTACTGAGGCCAGAGAGAAGAGCTGGAGGATGTAGATGGTACTGAGGTCAGAGAGAAGAGCTGGAGGATGTAGATGGTACTGAGGTCAGAGAGAAGGGCTGGAGGATGTAGATCAGGGGTGGGCAACTTTGTATATGGTGAGGGCCATAAAATGTCCACAATCAATCTGGGGGGCCGCATTGTTTATCGGCAGTCCCGCCAGTAGTACCCCATCACTCAAATAGCCCTAATAGTCACAAGGTATATAAACAATTATAATTTGTTGTAACTTTGTTTTTATTCCATTTCAAATGCATTTAGTAATGCAATTTCAACTTTATGAATTTATAAACAGCTGAATTTAAAAGTATTGCTGTGTAACCCCAAATATATACAATAATAAAATAAATGTATGAACTTAAAGCCCACTGCTCAACAAACACAAAGCAGCATTCCTGCTGCATTTCACTACAACAGTAAATCAAAAGTGCAATAATAAATGATTTTGTTAAATGTATAAACTTTTATCCTGCTACTAAACAAAACATTATAACACTGAAATGCATGTTATGGATATGACGCACTCAGGAATGTTTTGTTTAGTAGCAGGATAAAAGTGTATACATTTAACTAAATCATTTATTATTGCACTTTTGATTTACTGTTGTAGTGAAATGCAGCAGGAATGCTGCTTTGTGTTTGTGTTATTAGTGTTATCTGAACACTACAAAAGTAAACAAGTAAAGTGCAAGTAAAGTAAAGTGCAATACTACATGCCTCCCATTGACCCTTTATCAAACTGGCATGACATTCACCCTCGCCCCACAGTGGGTCAATAATGGTTATAATAATAATAATAATAATAATAATAATAATAATAATAATAATAATAATAATAATAATAATAATAATAATAATAATAATAATAATAATAATAATAATAATGGTCCCCTCTCTACACCTCTCCATCATCCCCCCCCCTCTCTACACCTCTTCATCATCTCTTCCCCCCTCTCTACACCTCTTCATCATCTCCTTCCCCCCCCCCCCCCTCTACACCTCTTCATCATCTCCTCCCCCCCTGTCTTTAATGAGACACTTGTGGTCTCTCTTGTTGGCGCACAATGGCAGGAATGTCAACTTCAATGTTTGTGCATGCAATCTGCATCAGATGAAATAATGTTTCATCCGACAGCCTGTTTCTCTCCTTTGACTTGATGTGCTTCATGTTTGAGAAATTGCTCTCACATATGTATGTGCTCCCAAACATACTGGCCATAGAGAGGGCAAAGTCCCTGAGGAGTGGGAAGCGGGGCTCAGGTAGCAGTTTCCAAAACGAAATTCCCCTCTCATTTCTCTTTGCTTGAAAAAAAGGATCTGACTGTAGCTCGCACAGTTCAAGCTGCAACGGTGGGGGCTGCTCTGACACCGTAGCGGTGAGGGGGCCGGCAAACAGCGCTATCCGTGACTGCATGCCGTTGAAATCTTCAAACCGATCATTGAATTGCATTTGCAGTGTTTCAATGTCGCTCCTGTACTTTCCGACGGCTCAGCCATCGGATTTCTGTGTGTAGCTGCAAGTCGCCATAATCAGTGTCCATCTCTTCCAAAAAGGAGACAAACTTTCTATGGTTTAGTGACCTGTTGCCTCCACGAATTAGATTGGTAACCTTGGTAACCAAATCCATAACATGGCTGTAGTAGTCAAGCTTCTTGGCACAGAGAGCCTCCTATATCAGATACAAAAAAAGAAAAACGATTTAACGACTCTTGCATATAATTTTACTACACTCGACTCGCATTGGTCATTATTAGTGACCCACAATAGATGGAAATTATGTTAGCGAACTTACCTGATGTATAATGCAGTGCAGCATTGGACACTCAACGCCACTCTGCCTTAGAAGCCCGGCGAATCCTGTGCGTTTTCCTTTCATTGCCGGTGCTCCATCGGTAACAACAGCCGACAGTTTATCAAAACCCCCATATTGCTGCACGGCACTTTCAACAGCGTTTCATATGTCCACACTAGGGCTGACCCCTATTAGTCAAATAGTCGACTAATCGATCGAAAGGAGCCATAGTCGACTGCCAACTCTTCTTAGTCGAATACAATACAAAAAAAATTTAAATAAAAAAAATATTTTTTTTTTTTTTTTTTTTTTTTTTTTTTTTTTATATTGGCCTGGGGCCGCATGGAACGTCGGTGAGGGCCGCATGCGGCCCGCGGGCCGCCAGTTGCCCCTCCCTGATGTAGATGGTACTGAGGTCAGAGAGAAGAGCTGGAGGATGTAGATGGTACTGAGGTCAGAGAGAAGAGCTGGAGGATGTAGATGGTACTGAGGTCAGAGAGAAGAGCTGGAGGATGTAGATGGTACTGAGGTCAGAGAGAAGAGCTGGAGGATGTAGATGGTACTGAGGTCAGAGAGAAGGGCTGGAGGATGTAGATGGTACTGAGGTCAGAGAGAAGAGCTGGAGGATGTAGATGGTACTGAGGTCAGAGAGAAGAGCTGGAGGATGTAGATGGTACTGAGGTCAGAGAGAAGAGCTGGAGGATGTAGATGGTACTGAGGCCAGAGAGAAGAGCTGGAGGATGTAGATTGTACTGAGGTTAGAGAGAAGAGCTGTAGGAAGATGTAGATGGTACTGAGGTCAGAGAGAAGAGCTGTAGGAGGATGTAGATGGTACTGAGGTCAGAGAAGAGCTGTAGGAGGATGTAGATGGTAATGAGGCCAGAGAGAAGAGCTGTAGGAGGATGTAGATGGTACTGAGGTCAGAGAGAAGAGCTGTAGGAGGATGTAGATGGTACTGAGGTCAGAGAGAAGAGCTGTAGGAGGATGTAGATGGTACTGAGGTCAGAGAGAAGATCTGTAGGAGGATGTAGATGGTACTGAGGTCAGAGAGAAGAGCTGTAGGAGGATGTAGATGGTACTGAGGTCCGAGAGAAGAGCTGTAGGAGGATGTAGATGGTACTGAGGTCAGAGAGAAGAGCTGTAGGAGGATGTAGATGGTACTGAGGTCAGAGAGAAGAGCTGTAGGAGGATGTTGTAGATGGTACTGAGGCCAGCCTGCTGGTCAGAGAGAAGAGCTGTGGGCAAGTAAGGAATAATGCACACCTCAGAGTTTATTATTCCACTGATCCCATGGCCACTTTCCAAAGACAAAGAATATGTGCCATTTATCCATATTTTCAACATTAAAATATAAAGAAATATGTTTATTTATTTATTTTATTATAGTCCATCTGCGTTACCTTAACAACTGCTTGACAACCACCTGTCACTTGATTAATGCCAGTGTCAATGACCCAGAATGCTAACGTCATGCTAGAAAGCCTTTCTGTCAATACGGTTAACACGAAATATGATCTGACAGTATGTTTGACAAAAAGGCTGGCTTGTTAGGCAGACATCGCATTGTCCCCAAGTCCCCTTTCTTTTCATGTCAAATATGCGGGTCAGTCGCAGCCTCAAGCCTGCAAATTGAATTTCGAGGACGGGATGTGCCAGGATATGAGGATATGAAGAGATTATGCAAAATACAGGAATACATTTAGCTCCACATTGCTCTCCACATGCCAACCTGCTTTGCTAGTTCTTATCTTGGAAAATGAATAATCGTCCAAAAATACAACCATAGCAGCATCCAATAATATAAATACAATAGAATTAGCATAGAATAAGTGTAACTGAGGGGTTACAAAACCCTGACTGTATTAAAGATTGTGATATATTAAACCACTACTAGTTATGTACTTTAATTACTGGCCAAACAGTACATCAAATATTGATGGTGAACACCCACACAAGAATACGGCATTGACACATAAATTATATTGGAGGGTTATTTATTATTATTAAGCAACGTTAGGTTACAGATTGAGAATTAGAGTTGCGCTTGTATGGCGAAGAATATACGTAAAGTCAGTCAAGAGCATAAGTCAATGAGAATAGTAGGAATACTATGATGGGTCTAAGCTGACGCCACCTGTGGTATAGCAATTATATGGGCCACACCGGTACCAACTGGAGACACTGGGTTCCCTCCGGGGTGTAAAGCCGGGAGGGGTAGAGGAATGTTCGGGTACCCAGTCTGAGTCAACGAGGAATAAAGAGGCTCCAGATACAGGAGCCGGTGCTTGTACTCCCTTGATCAGCAGACAAAAGCAATAGTTGTAATCCAATATGCTCGACAGCATTGACGACAGCCAGCCAGCCCCTTCCACGAGGCGGGCCCGAGTGGTGATCCTCACAAGGTTAAATCCCAAACGACAGTGGAATCAACGGTGCTCTTCTCCGGTGGTCACGGTCCCAAAGCAATATAATCCAACCAGAAATGGTTCTGCATTCGCCAGTGCCGATTCTCCTGTGTACATATCCAACGGTTCTCGCCTAGGACTCCTCGGGTGTGGGCACGGATTTAGGCCGCACAGCCTGGATAAGTGCACTAGCTAAAGACACGACGAACCGATGGTAATGCTGGTCACGGAAGAACTGTAGCCGCACGATATACAACAAATGATCGACTATTACTTCACATTAGATTAAGTCGAACTCAACGTTACTGCGTTAAACTCTGACACTTTAACATTCTATTCGCACGTGGTTCTCAATGCTCTATTTAGATGCAAAGTTGCTCACTTCACTGCACGTTGACTCGTGGTGAAGGCTTTACTAGGTTTTGGTAAGGTACTGAATGAACTACTGCTGTTTACACCTGCGCCGTATTTATACGTAAGTGAATATCTAGTCCCAACCTCAGTTCTTGTCTCGTATTACTACGCAGACTCTGGGCATGTACTGACATTGCCTTTGAACTTGTCGTTGGGGGCTTGGTCGTTGGCGCCTGGGGCCGCTGTCCAATAGGAGAGCGAATATTACTCTGGTTTGTACGCAGGTAAAGGGATATTCCGTGTATATATATAAATAATATACAAGGTATATCAAACGATACATATATATATTCAGTTTAATCTGGCCCTTCACAACAATAAGAATAAAATAAGATAAAATATGACTAAAATAGTAGCGAGAATAGCGAGATGAAAGCACATCCTACCTGGTCAGCAACACTGTTGCAAACCTTGCCTCTCAGATATTAACTGTATATTTATGCAAGGCTCTTTCTCTCCATGTACATCCCGCCCTTGCAATTCAACTTGCGACAATTAATGTACTTGAGGCCAGTGGTGTAGTCTAGTCTGAACTTCTGAAGTAGTGGGCATACTGTTTTTTTTCCCTTCAGAAGTTCACACCATTAGACCAACAAGTAATGCAATGTGCTAGATAAGATTTTCTGATTACTATAGAGAGTGGCAATAGCATAGCAGAATTTCTAGTGGAAAACATACAGAAAATTCGAGTGGGCATACGCCGTATACCTGTGTATCATGTAGACTACACCACTGCTTGAGGCTACATGACCAACACCAACAGTGATATAGCTAGCTACCATGCATATTTGACGTGGGAAAACTTTTCTTTTTCCAAATCTTGATTTGGGGACAATGAGATGTCTGCCTAGCAAGCACATACTGTCAGATCTTCAGTTAACCATAGGCAACGTTATTGACAGAAAGGCTAGCATTGATTGATTGATTGATTGATTGAAAACTTTATTAACAGATTGCAGAATGGGTACAATACAGTACAGCTCAATACACACAATTGTTAAGGGGATGCAGACCAGAGAAAGACTTTAGTCTTGTTTACATCAGGGTCCCCCATTTTCAATTCATCAGGACATATATGACATACATGACATACAGATAGACAGTACTGCTACATCTATACATTTATGACATACCAGATTTGCAAATACAGTACTGTTTGTGACACACGAGTCCAGAAAAGGGAGTATATACATTTGACGTCAAAACTGTACATTGGAGGAGGTTGGGTGGGGGGGGGGGGGTTTGGTAGGAGGGGTTGGGGGGGGGGGGGGGAAACACTGTACATCTGTACAAGCAAGACTGTACATTGGAATATTGACAACCATACTAGGTAATTTACTGTACATTAGAGGGGGTGGGGGGGAAACACTGTACAAACAAGCATAACTGTACATTGGAATATTGACAACCATACTAGGTAAATTACTGTACATTTACAGGGGCCAGTTTCGAATTGCAGTCTCCCGTATGTGTTCTTTGAGAGTGGTTTTGAAAGTAGGTAGTGATTCACATTCCTTTACAGCTTTAGGTAGGGCGTTCCACATTGATGTGGCATAATTGCTAAACGTGTTTAGTCCCTTGTTTGAGCCGAATCTGGGTTTAACATGATTTGTGGAGCTCCCTCTGGTGTTGTGATCGTGGTATTCACTGACCTTTGGGAAGTATTTTGACATGTACATGGGTACCTTGGTCGTGTAGTGTATCTTGTAGACCAGGCCCATTGCAAGTTGCTGTACTCTGTCGTCTACTCTAAGCCATCCTAGGTTGTCAAAGTGGGCAGGGGTGAGGTGGGTTCTAGGAGTAAGGTCAAGCAGTAGTCTGACCAGTTTGTTTTGAGATGTTTGTAATTTTGTTTTTAGCGCCTTTGAGTTTGAGGTACTTTGGTACCATGCGGTGCAAGCATAGTCGTAGTACCCTTGAATGAGTGCTCCTGCCAGAGTCTTCAGGGTATTCTTGTTTACCAGAGAGGAGATCCGGTACAAGAATCGAGTTCGTTGGTTGACTTTTTGTATTACATTGGATGCCATTTTGTAAAGTTAGCTTTCTGAGTCACAGTTTTCTGGCAGAAAGCCAAACAAGCGCATTCATTTTTAACTGATGAGGCTCTAGCCGTGGCAGTATATCGAATAATAATCAACATTCAACACCCCTCCGGCCAATCAGAATCGAGTATTCACCCAGGCCGTGGTATAACATGGATTTTTTTATAATGGTGTTAGATGGGTTTAAAGGAACAGTGGTAAATAGATTAGAGAAGATGGGAAACATTATTCATGAATATGGTGCTGAAAGATTTGGAATTATTGATGGAAAGAGGGTGGAGAGATTGCAGCTAGTTAGGTCCAGACGGCAGAGACATCTGCGTTGTCAATACCTCGAGTTCACATCAACGGGGCATGGGTCTGTTGAAGTTGGCAATGCTGTTTGGTGCTGTAGAGATGCCTTGGCCTACAAATAGTATTTTGCATACTTATGAAAACATTTAGACTTACAATACAAAATATTATGAATAATGACACAAGTATTATTATTCCCTTTAATATCGTGAGTCATATCGCAATTGCAATATCATTCAGAATAATCGCAATTCGATATTTTACCAAATCGTTCAGCCCTAAACTTAAACACACTGAACTAGGCCCAGGCATTAAACTGAAATACCTGTTCATTATGGCACATTATCCTAATTTGTAATGATGATGTCAATAACGGTGTTCCTCAGGGCTCCATCCTGGATCCTTTCCTCTTCAGTATTTACTAGGGCTGTTAGCACGTTAATAGCGTGTTAATGCAAATGCATATCAACACCACTAATTATTTTGATGCATAACTATTGATGCGTAAATATTGTAATTATTTAATATTTTCTAATTACTGACATGCATTTCTTGTATGTATGTATGTATGTGTCTGTCCACCAATATGCCCAGACAATGAAAATAACTTCTCACATGGTACTTTGTGAGAGTGGGAAAGAGCGAACTTCAATATTACTGTACAAAAGTATATTAGTCTGTAAAAGGTTGGCAAGAGATTAACATTGGACTCCATTCACTCGATTTCCGATTACTTTTTTTTTTTTTTTTTTCACAGTTTTTCTTTATTTTCCCTTTTCAACATGAAACAAGACAATACAATACAATAACAATACTAATAAACAAGACATCACAGGACAATAACAGTAATAATAATAATAATAACGACAATGACAAGACCATCAGTTAAATCAGAATAATGAAAAATAAAATAGTCATGTATAAATTAAATATATAAATTAATAAGAATATATATATATATATATATACATATACATACACACATACATATATATACATATATACATGCATATACCCACATGTATGTACCATAAGGCGAGATTACTTGAGCACCCGTCATCTCCAGTATCGATTTCCGATTACTAATCAAATAGTTCCCAATGACTATCGAATAGTAATTTTGTGAGTTTTGCCCATCCCTAACCAGAAGATTAGTACATTTTAATTTACAAAGCCATCATTGGTAGACTGACCACTCTACAAATATCCACCAATGCCTATACTTAAGATCCTGCTTTCTTCTTAAAGTCCCCAGAGTCAGAGCTGTCTGTAGTGGAAACATCCTGGTCCTGGAATTATCTTCAGTGAAAGCGCCAGCTTGACCACATTGTACCTTTAAATCAGTTCAAACTAATGAGTGTGCAAGATGTGCACTCCTGTTTCTGATCCAGATTGTGACTTGTGATTGATATAATCTTTTTTTTATTGTAAGCTATATTTAATTTTGTTTAATTTCAAACCTTTATTTAAACTTGAAACGGCAACTGAGGTTTCCCTCATTTACAGTCACGTGTACACAGTGCCGTCTGGGAGAAATGCGAGGCCCTGTGCGAGATTTAAACGCGAGCCCCCCCCTAAATGTTAAAAAGAAATATATATATATATATAATACATTATTTTTATTTTTTTCAATAATTTCTTCTTAAATATTTTTTTGCATACAGTCAACGTATTCTTAAATAATAGCGCTGCCCGAGGCTGGGCATATGATACAGTCAACGTATTCTTAAACAATAGCGCTGCCCGAGGCTGGGCATATGATACAGTCAATGTATTCTTAAATAATAGCGCTGCCTGAGGCTTAGTGGCAATGCACCTGTACAGTCGTACACCTGGCAGTAACGGGGAAAATGCAATAAAACACCCCTGGAACCTGATAAACAAGCTTAAAGCCAGGTAAATTTTTCAAGCACGACATGCAGATTTGCAGTTTTGCCTTATTTGAATCGAACTCTGAGCTTAGTACACACGTCACAAACTGCACGAGCACAGTGTGAGCAGACCCTTGCATGATGCAACACACCGAGTGAGAGAGAGAGAGAGACCGAGAGAGTGCGAGAGAGAGAGAGAGAGAGAGAGCAAGAGAGAGAGCGAGAGAGAGGGAGAGAGAGAGAGAGAGAGAGAGATCCACGGCGGGAACAGAATAGATTGCATTAAAAACTCACCCTAACGCAGAATCAGGTCCAAGAGGAAGGAGACGACTGTGGAGATGACAAAGTTCACCAGTCCCATGATATTGTCCCCCCCGTTGGGATGAACTTGGGAGTCTGTTCCTAGTTTATCTGCCACATGTTAGCACTCGATAACGCTAGTTAACTGTCCCTGCCTTTAGCTAAGCTACTAGCCGACATGGCTAGCCCGACTGAACCACATGTTAGTAGGGGTGGGAATCACCAGTTTCATCACGATACGATACGATATCGATTATTTGGACAACGATACGATATGTAAGGGATAATGTTTAGCTACGAGGTCATTGTCGCAAAATAATTGACCGACACAGAGTTTAGAACACCGAGGCGCAGCCGAGGTGTTTTAAACGTCAGTGAAGGTCAATTATTTTGCGACAATGACCGAGTATAGGCTATACATTATCCCGCTTATTACATGGCTAACTTACTAACAATATACCTAATTCATCGACAAGACGAGATCAAATGCAGACGCAGTTGTTCTGTGGCTCTGTCAGCCCAAATAAAGTGATTATTATTATCGGCAGCCGGCAGGTCTGTGGTCTGATTGCATGACTGAGTGCAGCTGTGCATATGCTGAGCAGGACTCATACAGTGTGTGTAGTGGGCTTGATTGGTCAAGCTGCGCACAGCGGTCATTATTGTTCGGCAGAGGTCCGTTATCGAGTAATAACGGACCTCTGACGAGCGCTATTGACCAATCACAAGCAAGCATTTCGGCGAATGTGAAAACGCCATGTAATAATATCCGATATCACACAGTCTGCCACGATACGATACGATTCGATTCAGGTGCCTGCGATCGATATGAGACGATATTATATGCCCATTTAACACAATCAGTAACATTTAAATCAACAACAAAAAAGGCAATGGAAATATCATTTGACATTTTTATTTTTGAGCTCTTCCAGACATTTAAATTAAAAACAATCTATTATTTTTAATACAAATAGACCTCCTGTTCACTGTTTTTTTTCGATATTAATATCCTATTCACTGTCACAGAGCTGTATTTTGGCTGGAAAAGGCATATTGGGAGTCCGAAGGTGCAGTACCGGCCAGATCCTGTTAGTGGGGCTATCCCGAGAATGCACCCTCCTTCCCAGTCCCCACTTCTCTCTGCCTATGGCTCTGGGTTAGCTTGTTAGCTTACGCTAACGTAACGTTATCTTTGATCTTTAACGCGACGTGGGCATAATGGAGTGGCGAGGATTGCAAAGCAGGTTAGATGCATTGGACCCGTTGCGGAATAAAACAGCAGGGACATGTTTTGGGTCACAGAATAGGCACACTAGTTTTGCTCTAGTGACGCTCTAGATGCTACTGCTGTGTGCTGTTGATCCGAGCCGAGCGGATCCATACGACACATGGGATTTTCTAAATAAGAGTATCGCAATATGAATCGATCTTTTTACGTTGCATCGATCCTATTTGATTATTGATAATAGATCGATATATCGATCTGGATCGATGTATCGTCCCACCCCTACACGTTAGCACTCGATAACGTTACGTAGCTAAAGCTAACTAGCTAGCTAGGTTAGCTGTCCCTGCCTTTAGCTAAGCTACTAGCCGACATGGCTAGCCTGACTGAACGTTCTAACACGCAATAACTTTCATCTTCAGTCCATCTGCCGAACGTCCTCTTCATCTTGGCATAACCTAATCACTATACTTGGTATTGATAAGCTTACGGCATGCAGCGTTATTTCTTCTGCTCCGATGCTGCACATTTGGTTTTCAAAAGTAGGATGCTCTTGGCCAAGACAGCCACTCGCTCCCGTGGATAGTGCCGAATAGACCCCGTACCTGTACCCCCTCCCCTCGTGGATAATACCGGTCTTCTTCACATCTCTCTACCGACTACCAGACCGACGCCAACCAGCTCCCCTTAGTGTTAGTCCTCCCACGGTGCTTTGCAAAAAAGTAAATGGGTCAGTGAATGAAACCAATAGTATATCTGCAGAGCCGCAGAGCCCGGAACACTATTCTACAAACGTGTCTAATGTGAAATATATAAGCATGTAAGCTAAACTAGATTTTAGGTCTGTGATGGAAAGTGATTAACATTTTATTTATTTTTATTTTTATTAAAAAATATATATATATATCTTCTCGCAAGGCCCTGTGCGACCGCACTGCTCGCACGCCCCTAGCGGCGGCCCTGCCTGTACATACAGTGACTGTACATACAGAAATTTGCAAAAGAAAGGCATATAGAATCACACAGCATATGAAATCATCAATCAATAAGACGAGACGAGGCAAAGAGCAAATGATAACAAATCAATTAAAATAACATACAACTTGATTGAAAAGATATGCATTAAAAAATATTTTTTTTAATTGTCAGTGAATCTCATCAATTTGCCAGTAAGGCAGTTTTATGTTCATATTTGACGAAGCTCTTGTTTGTTTACAGCGGTGACTTGCTGCCCTCTAGTGGTCAGAAAATAGTTTTTGCAGCTTTAATGAGGACCATTGTTTAAACAAATATCCTACAGACCTCTCACACATTGTCGTCATTTTGACGAGCCCCCTTTTTTTGGCACCTATGGCGTTTTGCATCAGTAATTTTGTCCGTTCAAGTTCAAGTTTTTTATTTGTCAAATACACAACAATACTGGGGCATTGCAGGTAATGAATTTCTGTGTTTCGAGCTCAGACTCAACAGTGCACAATTAAGAAACAACAATGAAGACAGTAGTAAGATAAGCGGGAAGCGGAGCGGAGCTAAGTTAACAATATACTCGTTATCATCATACATAAAGATTTTCCGGGAGTAAATACTTGATATCTTAGTCATAACCATAGTTGCAAGACGTTATAATGAAAGGTCTCGTTATCTTGCATTGTTTCTACATAAGCAAGCACACCCATCTTAAGCCGTTAAACCCCTTCGAATCACCGAAGCCAATATGCACACACAATCAGTCGAACTGGAACGGTTTACCAAACATACACTCCCGGCATTCATAACTCGGACAATCCATATGAACGTCCCGCATTCTAAGAAAAAGATCTCCGGACCCTCATACGTTCATCTTCTATACGCTTAACCATAACATTTACTTACTTACCCAAACAACGTGTTCCAGAGTCCACATTCATGCACGAATCCATTTCAAAACATTAGAAAAATGCTCCGATACCCGAATCCACAATCATCCGATGTCTGGAAGTGGACCCATGGTCCATTCGATCTTAATAAACGGAAGGCCACCGGTCCATAACCGCATTCTATAGAAGAATAAGTCTTTATTTGTTGTGCAGATTAACACACACATGCGAGATGGGCGACCCACAGACAGGAACACGCGCGTGGCATCATCTTGCTCAGCTCAGCTCAGCTGAGCTCTGACTGAGAGAGGGAAAGACAGACTGCCCTGCCCTCTGCTGGCACGTGCTGTGCACTACAATCAACTCCCTGTTAGTGTAATAGAAAGAAATGCATCTGTGATTTGGCGCACAGTCTGTGACGTCACGGTATTGAAAATCATACCGATGGGATTTCGAAAACAAACACACTGTAGCACCCACTCCCCACACTTTATATTTATGGATGAAGGATTGCACTACAACTCGTACACCTTACTGTAAATTGTACCTAAAATTGTACCTCATCCCATTTCTGCTTTGCACTAGATAGTACTGTACATTAGTACACTGCATAGTATTGTGTATTGTATATTATATGGTAACTCAGAACATTGTACATATGTCTATACCGAACACTGTGACCTCATTTTCTTCTTCTAAATTCATGCTATATTATGTTATTATGTTATTTGATACTATCTTGTCTAGCACAGTCTCTGGAGCGTAACAGTAAGAAGCATTTTGTATGAAAGTATTCTGTACTTCTGTATGACAACTATTAAAGAACTTGAACTTGAACTTGAACTTGAAATACCCTGGTATACCGTAATACCGTCATACCGCCAAAGCCTAATCGGGAGTATTCCAAAAATAATATTCCAATTGTTTGATCGCCATCTGGTACATCCAATGTCCATTTGATCCACGGCATAATCCACCACAACATATGGATCAGGGATATTTGACGCGCTTCAATGGAACCGGGAGAACGGCTGCCCTCGCCCGACAAAGAAACATGAAACCGGAGACGTTTGGCCATTACACAGGCCAAGATACAAGGTTACAAAGGGTGCTCGATACCGCCATCTAGCGGGATGCGGCCGGTATTGCACTTTGGCGACCTCAGACTCATTCCCTATGGTAACACAGAGGTCCGTGGATGAATAATGAATACAAATATTGAATAAAGGAATAAACGACCAAAACCCGAGAAATCTCGGGTATGGCGCCCAACGCATGGTGAGTTAACCCGGGATATCTCGGGTCTGGCGCTGAATGTATTAACAGTCGCCCCCAAAAGTGGTCATTTATTTTTCGTTTTTGAGGACTGCATACTTTTCTTGCAAACCAAAATACTATACTTTATACTTATAGCACATGCATCATGGGCCTGGTCTCTTTTGAAAGATGACATTCTGTGGTTTCTGATAAAATTCACTTTTAGTGCTAATGAAATAGAGTAATATAGGTCTGAACTTGAGTTGTAGAAAAACATGTTACTCACGTTTTTCTGTAGTAGTTAGTAGTCCAGAAGTAGTATTTCCCCAATTGGTATGGCTGAAAAGACATCCTGGGTCCATAGTCTTGTGTAGTACATGTCCAAATTTCATAAAAATCCGTTCAGAAATGAGTGATTAGGAGCGATTTTGGTAAACTGTGTAGTGTTCCTGGTTTCCTTTTCCTCATAGGTGTTTTTTCTCTTCCTGTTTTTGCTCATGACTTTTCACCTAGATCTCATTGGCTACAACCCTGTCCAATAATTTTCAAGATCGCCAAATGATTGACGGAGCTAGAGCCCCGGGAGTCGGGGTGGTAATCTCTGACTCTGCCGTGTACTTTGGCGCACGCCTCACATATCGGCATGTAACTTGAGAACTGCTGAATGGACCTTTTAACCTGAAACGGCTATCAACAGGCAACAAATAGGGCTTTAATTCGATATATATATTGTATTAATAAATATGCACACCCGAGCCGCTAGAGGTCGCCAAATTGCCTGTGGGCAAATCTTCCTCAAGAGGGCCCACATGTGGGCCGTTGCATGCTAAGAGGTAGGAGTATTATATGTTTTGTTAACTAGCCTAATTCTAAATACATTGCTGACACTAAAAGACCAGTTTCTGCAATTCCACGGTGATGCCTGATCTGTAGGGTTGGGTGCCAAACTCCAAATTACATCTGTACTACAGAGTACCAATTCACAAATTTTGGTACCTTTACATATTTTATAGTTTAGTATAAGAGTGTGATATGCTAGACAAGAGGGAGCCTTTTCCACAAATATATATAGATCAGACCAGACGAGGTCAGAGAAGTTTGATAATATTTACGGCCAGATAATGTTGATGATGACCGATGACCGTTTGAACCCCCCCCCCCCCCCCCCCCCCCTTTGGCAGAGAGATGAATCGATATTAGAAACAAGAGGCATGGGAGGAGGAACAGAGCCTGCGTGTGCCGCAGCAGGGAGCCGCCTATTAATAGTCCACTCATTTTTCTATAGCCGCGGAAATACGACACACGCGGGAGGCCTGCGGAGGCGCGCGCCTGCTGCTGTTAGACAACTGGCAGGTCAACCGTTTTATCGACTCCCAATTAAACGCACCGGCATACACACATACACGGCATCCTCTCCAGGACATTTATAACGAAGAGAATAATATAAGAGAATAATCAACGACTCTAGTAGGGCTGTCCCCAACTAAGGATTTGGATGGTCGACTATGATTGGCCAGAATTTGCCGTTAGTCGACCAATATATAAATTTTTAAAAAATGTTATTACATTTTAATTAATTTTTTTATCATTCCATTTGGGCTGTGGGGGGTGCTTAACACTTTGATCGCCATGGGTTAAATTCATAATTTACCATCCCTCGCCAGCTCTATTTGTCTATGGAGAAGTTCCCCTTCTTTGCAGGGCTATAACTTTTTAAATTCTATTGCTACATTGCCATTATTATGGCCCATTCAATGTCCTATATGTATTGTTCAGGGTGTAGCAACGTTAAACTTTTTCATTCACATATTCATACTAAAATATGGTCTAAAGTATACGTATGTTTTTATCGTTTTCTGCAGCTTTCTTCAGAACGTGATTTATAGCCCTAAATGCATTATATTGATGATCAGATACAGTTTGGTAGGAATCTGTGCGAGATGAAAAATGTCAACTGGACGTACTTCTAGAATGATCTACGTAAGGCGGCTAGGTGTGGTGTAGTGGGCAAGGCACTCGCCACCAGTGTGGAGACGCTAGGATTCGCGTGTTCGAATCCAGCTCTCCACATTGTTTTCAGTTTAGCTGGTCGTCCGCAGTAATACACATTGGCCGTATTACGGGGAGGGAAAACTGAAGGGTGGGGATCGAACGTTGTGAACAAGCGACTCCTACAAGTCGGTTGGTGCGCCTGCGCAGTAGAATCAGGAAGTGTCGGGGGCAGCGTGAGCCTCCCACGCGTTACTCCTCGACACTGAGAGATCGAGCTGCGCAGGTGAAAAGATGCGACTGCTGTTACCTCAAGTACCGGAGGGGACTTGTGCTATGTATGACTTAGTCCACATTGCAGCCGGCTTGTGGGAGGCAAGAAACAGCGTTCGTGACAGGGGAGGGTTGAATTGGATGATACGAAATTGGGATGGGAGAAAATATAGAAAAATGGGAGAAAAAGTGGATAAAAAAAAAAAAAATGATCTACGTATGATCTGATGATGACCGGATGGGCGGGGGATCGTTTATAATTCCGTGGGCAGCGTTAGATGATTCATCCAGAGTGGGTCATATGTTCATCATAGCAGTTTATATGGAATACGTTAGAAAATAACGCTGAATCTTACCGTATGTTCCTCGCCCCGTTGGACGATCAGCGTGGAGTAGACCGTTTTCGATTATGGGATGTTGATCCTGATGAACCATTTCCAGGTTGTATAATACTATATACGTCCAAATAACGTTGTTTATTGAGTTAGGGCGAGCGATTGATCATCCAGTGTGTTGAGATGGAGTCCGGCTGCAGATCGCGAGTGCCCGGAGCACATATGGATGAGCACTTCCTGTTTGGCGCGCCCCTCCCTCTTGGCCGATCTGCCGATCGGCCACCAGATGGCGCTCTCGAACTGTTAGACAGTTGAGTGGAGCTCACCAGTACATCTCAGGGCTCCGGAAAGGAAATATGATTTCGATGACAGATTTTTGAAATATTGACATCAAAGACGAGTTACGGCGTCTTCGGCAGAATGAGCATGGCTAGGAATGACGTCTTAACTCGTCATCGGCGATCATAGTGTTAATGTCTGAAGGAGTCGACTGAAGGCTTCTTGTCCTCTGCAAAAGCATGCAATTGGTCCACTGATGGATACATCTTGATATTTGTCTAGTCTAGTGTGTTCATTAGATGGGTGAAATCCTCTTTCAGTGCCTCTGTGCCTGTTTTCGTAGGCAGTTAGCCTCTGGTATGCGTGCCATTAGCGTTAGCCACGCTTCTAGGCCTCTTTTCTTTTGGAAAGAATGATAAAAAAAATATTATATATATATTTTTTTTTATTTGACTAAGAGGTTGGCTAGTCGACTACGGCTCCTTTCGACCGATTAGTCGACTAATAGGGGTCAGCCCTAGACTCTAGTCACCCAAACAACTGCCTCTTTGAACTGCTGCGGTCAGGCAAGCGCTACCGGAGCCTCATGGTCAGTACAGAGAGACTCAGAAGGATCTTCTATCCCCAGCAGGGCCCAGGAGTTCAAAACATTGAACCCCTATTTATTGATTGATTGATTGATTGATTGATTGATTGATTGATTGATTGATTGATTGATTGATTGATTGATTGAACAGATTTAATGAATGGGTACAATACAGTACAGCTCAATACACACAATTGTTAAGGGGATGCAGACCAGAGAAAGACTTTCGTCTTGTTTACATCAGGGTCCCCCATTTCAATTCATAATGAGTTGAAATGAATGAATACAAATCTGATCCAATCAGATAGGGATTACAAGTTTTGAACTCCTATCCACAGGCCATCAAGATGCTCAATGACAATGATACTATGTAACAACCCATCAGCTACACTCACTGCACACACATCCACATGTCATGTACACACTCACTTTAAACAAACACTCACCTTACCACTCACTTTACTCACTTTAGACATTTTAACACACTTTATATTGATCTATTATTAAAGAGATTTGCACTACATTCATACCTCATTTGCACCTTACCCTAAGTTTTGTACCTCATCTCATTTCTGCATTGTACCTCACTGTTACTCATTTTACTCTGTATATTATGTATATTGACTGAATATTCCTTTACTTACTTTTTACTTACTTCTTAATTACTCTTTTTTTTTACTGTATGTAGCACACTCAGGGGCTCATACAGAAAAAAGCATTTCATCATAAAGTATTCTGTATTTTATTATGACAAATAATAAATAAACTTGAAACTTGGACTTGAAACACATGACAAACCCTGTTAGATACACGGACTCAAAGGTTACGTGCGGTGAGGAGCCTATTTTCAATCACTAGCACACAGGCACAAACATTTCTGCATGTCACAGAGACCTGGAACCGAACAAACAGAGCGCTGTCGACACAGGGATATTGCGACATCGTACTTGCTTGATTGACAGTCTGGTCGGAAAGGACCGGTTGTGTGTTTAGTTTTACCCCGTGGCACGGGAGAGTCGATGGCGTTAACCGCTGAATTCAGGCCAAGCAGCCGGTGAGTCGCGGTATCATTCGACGCGTCTTCGACGTTTGTAAACAAGGGTGAACTGCAGAGGCATCGATACTGTCCACTGTCCAGTCAGCTGCTAAGTCAGTACTGCTTTGCCGTACGACAACATCACAACACGTTGGGTCATTATTAAGCCACCGCTCTCGCCAATGTCAAATAGGGGGCGACGGTGACTCAGTCGTCCGGTAATCGGAGGGTTCCCGGGTGTCCTTGAGCAAAGACACCCCTAACTGCTCCACGTTGGTGTGAGTGGATGTGTGAGTGAATGGGTGAGTGAATGGGTGAATGTGAGGCATAAGTTGTAAAGCGCTTTGGATAAAAGCAATATATAAATGCCATAAATGTATCCATTTTACCAAATGTGACTTATGAAATTCTGTGATTCCACAGATTGTAGTAAGTGGCTCAGTACTGAGTGTCTGGACTCATGTCTTCTTCTTACCTGATTTACAGAATCTGTAATGCTGCCAAACGGCAAACTAGACGAGGTCAGAGACAACTCAGGAAATTCAAATTATCACGGAAGATACTCCAGTCCTTCTACTCTGGGGCTGTGGAGAGCATCCTGACTGGGAACATCACTGCCTGGTTTGGCAACTGCACTGCCCAGGACAGGAAGGCTCTGCAGAGAGTAGTGCGCTCAGCAGAGCGTACTACGGGTATTGCACTACCACCCCTGCAGGACTTGTACAACAGGAGGTGCAAATCCTGCAGAATAATGAAGGACCCTCACCACCCCAACAATAGCCTGTTCATGCTGCTGTCAGGCAAGCGTCTCCGCATACATGCTGCAAGAACAGTGAGACTCAGACTCAGCTTCTTCCCCCAGGCCATCAGAACATTGAACACTGATCTATACACACACAAGCACACACACACATACCACACTTCCTGCACTCTCTCACACACAAACACACTACAGGTCACTTTAGGAAAAAGCAAGGGTCACTTTAAAAAACATAACTATGTTTTTGTATAGTATAGTTGGATATAGCATAACTGTATATTATATAGTATAATGTATAGTAGTGTATATATGACTCATTACCTTAATTCGTAAGCTTTGCATTGTATTGTATTTTATTTTATCTTAGTACCTTTTATCATGTCTATTTTATTATCCTCTATTTTATTCTATTATTATTTGTATTCCTTTGCACAATCAAGGCGGGCATGGCCACCTTCATTTCACTATATGTCTTGTGATATATAAATCTCTTGAATCTTGAATCTTGAACTCTTATCCGAGCTCAGGGTGGTTCATCAAAGAGAAGCCAGCTTTTCTCTGTCTTTGGTGGAACGAACTTCCCACCACGGTCAGGACAGCTGAAACCTGACAAATTTTCAGCCGTCAACAAAAAACACTTATTTTGTTTTTATTTTGATCCACTTTTTCTCCCCATTTTCTATTTTTCTCCCATCCCAATTTCGGATTTCCGATTCTTCCCTCCCCTGTCTTGAACGTTGCTAGACTATGCCTCCCACTGGTCGGCTGTAGTGAGGATAGAAGCCTTGCATCACGTGTCCCCTCCGGTACACGAGGAGGCAGCCTGTTGCATCTTTTCACCGCAGCAGCTCGAACTCTCGGTGGCAAGGAGTAACGCGTGGGAGGCTCACGCTGCCCCCGATACTTCCTGTTTCCGCCGCACCGGCATCACCCAACCGACCTGTAGGAGTCGCTGTCCACAACGTCCAATCCCCACCCACCAGCTTTCCCACCCTCTAACACTGCCAATTGTGTTAGTATGATGGCCGGCCAAGCCGGTAGCAACGCAGAGAGCTGGGCTCGATACCAGCATATCCTGCGTTAGTGGCGAGCGCCTTGCCCACTGCGCCACTCAGCCACCTCCAACAAAAAACACTTCTTCAATCAATATCTGAAATGAAAAATAAAATAACAAACCTTTGTACTGTCTTTTACTATCATGCACTTTGCTACTAATTAGTCTTCCTTGCCTATATTACTACCTACTATACTAATATGTCTCTACTACTATGCACTCAGGACTGTCTGTAGCACCCAACTTTCACCACTGTTGAACATTATTACTCAGCTGTAAGAGTCGTACCCTTCCAGTGCTGACTTGTCGTACAGAACTTATAAGTCGCTTTGGATAAAAGCATCAGCTAAATCAGGGGTTCCCAAACTTTTCAGGCCGCGACCCCCAAATAACGGTGTCAGAGAGCCGCGACCCCCACTATTATAGGAGGTAAAAAAAAAAATTTTTTTCTTTTTTTATAAATGGAAATGTATGGTTGAAACGTTCAAATGCACACACTAATAAGCATTGGAGGCTTTCAACCAGGGCCGGACTGGGGAAATCATTCAGGCCAGGAAATATAGTGCAAAATATAGCCCCAGTCAGGCCACTTTTTAAGCAGGGGGTCTGGGGGTCCCCCACCAGGACTTTTTTTGTTACAAAGACTTCATTTCCTGTATTCTGGTGCAGGATTTTTTTTATTTGTACCCTTTAAATGCCAGTGTTTGTGATGGCATCACAAATTATTGTTAAAAAACAGGCTAGCATATGTATGATTAGCAACAACACTGATTTTGATGGATTTTCAGTTTTTTTGTAATGTCAGATTGAAAAAAATACAATCTTTTATTCAACTTCAGCCCTGATCATAACACCACATATTAATTTAATAATTCTAACCCTTTAAATGCCAGTGTGTGTGATGGCATATATTTGCAATATATCAAATGCAAAGTAGATTTTTCTGGGGGGGATTATTACAGGCTAGCATGTGTAAATGATTAGCAACAACAGTTTTTTGTAAGGGTCCCACCTCCACCAATCACATGCAGCTCCCTTTGTGTGTGTGTGAGAGCAAGAGAGAGAGATAGTTCTCCAACTTGTGTGAGTTGCAGTGATCTCCTGGTTGTTCCCCACCTAGGTTATCTAACTATTGCGCTGCTGCAACTAGAAACACTGGCCTGGCCTGCTTCTAAGTTCAGTGGCCATCTGGCGACCCCCCCCCCCCCCTGCGGGGGGTCGTGTCCCCCATGTAACGGCCATATGAGTGTTTTGGTTATTGTTATTATTATTATTATTATTGGAATGTTTAATATTGATTGGATTTAGATAAAGTCATTGAACCGTCGTATTTGTCATAATAGGGCCTTCTGGAACCTAGAACCTTCTAGAGTGTTGTGGTGATGTCATAATAGTTCTTTCTAGAACATAGAACCTTCTGGAACGTTTGTGGCGATGTCATAATAGAACTTTCTAGAACATAGAACATTTTGGAACCCTAGCGTGACATCATGATAGAACGTTCTGGAACATTCGTGATGTAGCTGTATGATGTCATAACCGAACATTCTAGAACGTTTGGGTCTCTATATATAGCCACGATTCTCTCTCTGTGGCAGTTACATTTTCCACCGGACTGGATGGACACGAGAAGGATGGACTCAACAAGGACCTGAAGTCAGAAACCAGCAAGTAGATTTACGGCTTGCGCACTACTAAGGAATTTTCCTGTGTGGAGTCGGCGGTGACTTTTGGAGACTGGGAAAATACAGTTTTCTTACCTTGTAGTAGTATTGACAGGAATATTCAGGAAAGTAGATTTAGGCCCACTTCTGTAAAGAGAGACTTCGCAAATAAACCATTTGGCTATCTTTACTTTACCCTGTGGACCTTGCTTTTCTTTATCAATGGACGTACTACTCACGAGTAAGTAATTTGACCAGTGAAGTGGAGCCCCGGCACGCACACCCCACTTTGGGAACCCCTGAGCTAAATGACTAAATATAATTATTATTATGTCTTATTTTTTCATTCTCTCTTCCTCTTTTCCTGGGTTTCTCACCCTCTCCTCCGCAGATGACATTCCCGAGGAGGCGCTCCGGAAGGTTCCGTCGGACCGGGAGCTGTCCCGACTCGCTCGTCGCCTCGGCCCCGAGTGGGAGTGCGTCATCCTCGACCTGGGTCTGTCTGCTGCGGCTCTACACCACTGCCGCGCGGACCACGCACACAGCCTCCACGGACAGGTGTTGGCGGGGCTGGTCCAGTGGAGGCAGACCCAGGGGAAGAGCGCCACGGTGCACAGGCTCCTCCAGAGCCTCGGGGCTGCGGACATACACCCTTCTGTCCTGGGGGAGGTCCTCCGCCCGTCCACCAGAGACTGAGGGACGATCACCAGAGACTGAGGGACGTCCACCAGGGACTGAGGGACGATCACCAGAGACTGAGGGACGTCCACCAGGGACTGAGGGACGATCACCAGAGACTGAGGGACGTCCACCCCACCCACTGCTGTTTCGTTCCAGGGACTGAGGGACGTCCACCCCACCCACTGCTGTTTCGTTCCAGGGACTGAGGGACGTCCACCCCACCCACTGCTGTTTCATCACAGGCACTAGAGGGACGTCCACCCCACCCACTGCTGTTTCATCCCAGGGACTAGAGGGACGTCCACCCCACCCACTGCTGTTTCATCCCAGGGACTAGAGGGACGTCCACCCCACCCACTGCTGTTTCATCCCAGGGACTAGAGGGACGTCCACCCCACACACTGCTGTTTCGTTCCAGGGACTAGAGAGCTGTATCGTTCCAGGGACTAGAGGGACTGTTTCATTCCAGGGACTGTTTCGTTCCAGGGACTAGAGGGACTGTTTCATTCCAGGGACTAGAGAGCTGTTTCGTTCCAGGGACTGTTTCGTTCCAGGGACTAGAGGGATTGTTTCGTTCCAGGGACTAGAGGGACTGTTTCGTTCCAGGGACTAGAGAGCTGTTTCGTTCCAGGGACTAGAGGGACTGTTTCGTTCCAGGGACTAGAGGGACTGTTTCGTTCCAGGGACTAGAGGGACTATATTGTTTCAGGGACTAGAGGGAGTGTATCGTTCCAGGGACTAGAGGGACTGTTTCGTTCCAGGGACTAGAGGGACTATATTGTTACAGGGACTAGAGGGACTGTTTCGTTCCAGGGACTAGAGGGACTATATTGTTACAGGGACTAGAGGGACTGTATTGTTCCAGGGACTAGAGGGACTGTTTCGTTCCAGGGACTAGAGGGACTATATTGTTACAGGGACTAGAGAGACTATCGTTCCAGGGACTAGAGGGCCTGTATTGTCCCAAGGACTAGAGGAGTATATGTGGAAAAAAATGTGGAAGCACGTTTATTTTATATCTCGATTCATGAAGTTTCTTTGTACACCGTCGTCGGTATGTGTATTTCTCATGATCACAAACGTGACATTGTACGTCCATGAACAAGCTTAACGTCCACGTGCCGTCAAGGCACGCAGTTTGTGATAACACGCTGTGAAATGCCCGTTTATTTTCTCAGTCGTTTCCACTAAGCAAATAGATAAAGGATGTAGTACTGTAGTAAACGCAGCCTCGTAGATAATGACGTTGATCGTCGCAAAAGCAAGAGGGTCGTGTTTTTTGGCGCAATGGTACGTGACAATGGCAAAGTAAGGTTCCGAAGTGTGTGCGTCTTCGAGAACCAGAAGATGGACACGACCTTTTCAAAGCGCTGTATCGTCAAAGGTCGCCTTTGTCCGCCACCTGGGCAAAAATCTGCTTTTGCAGATCATTATGCAAGACTGTGACGCTAAATAATCGCAGCAGATTCTGCATGAGCACAAACGTAGCCTCTCTCACGGACTTTCCTTAGACGGCATTGCCTTCTTTGCTTTCTTCTTCTTCTTCTTCTTTGCTTTTCCATATTATGGAAAATAAGCGTTTTCTTTTTTTAATTGAGGGTTCGAGGAATGAGAAATAGGGACACGATACAGATCACATCTCAAATGCATGCAGCTAATACAATAGTCAGGGTTTATAATACAAACCACATTTATACAAATTAAATCTTATTCCTTACTGGTTGGATTGTATGATTGTTGATGCAGTTCAACCCGTTTTGTCAAACAGCCCACGAAACAGCCATCAGCCTCTCTGGTTCATAACGTTATTCCCAGGGTCTTTCTTGTATTGTATTGTATGTCTTTTGATAATCCATGACTGTCCAGTCCTCTTGATAATCGCCAGCCTGTTATTCTGGCTTTGGCCTGCAAAGGTCTGACTCGTTTGAAAAACTCAACAAATATGACTTTTTATTAAAAGATGTTCCTGTCATGTCTTTTTTACATTATAGCAGTTTTTTCCGCATTGCCTACTTCATGCAGTTCGCAGTAGGCTACTTCACGTGTGCTAAATTTCTCTTCCTCATTGACAAGCATTAGGGAGGCAGTGCATGCCCAGTGTACTGAAAGGTCTTGAGCTAGTATAGGTGAAAATCTTTTCTGGGACGGCGATAAAAAATTCTCATTTAGACGGAAATAATTCACTCCGCTCGACATCTGAATCAGAAAAGTCTTTATTGTTTTTTCTGTTTTCTGTTGTATTTTTTGTTGCTTTTTCTTTAAAAAAATGTTTTATTACTTTGTAACAGGATTAGAGGGTATCTAACAAACACAATTATGACTTACTTTGGTTTTTCATTTCATTGCATTTAAAAAGAATAAATGGAAATTGTATTCTACATCATGGTTCCCTCCTTCCCCTAAAATGTCTATGCGAACCCGGGGGGCTGGGAGGGGGGTTAAGAAGCGACCTGGGCTGTCTTGAACAGAGGAAGAGACTGTCACAACTGCAAGCAGGCAGGCTATACAGTATACAACTATATGCCACTGTGGGAATTCGTATGAACTGCTGATGTGAATGTCTCTTTCCTCTGAATTCCTCTGAAAAAAAAATTTAAATAAAAAGTTGGTCACAAAAAAAGTCTTTATTGCCAAGTGAGCTCTTGCACCTACAAGGAATCTGTCTTGGTCTTTTGGTGCATCAACATTAACAGACAATATCAACACTTACAAAGCAAGTGGGAGTAAATTATCTTTTTTAAATGAAAGTAGAATAAAAATTAAATGGAATATATAAACTAAATTATAATATAATATAGGTTTATAGATTTATAATATAAATCAAAGACATATGATGAGTCTAAACACAGCCTGAGATTCCCAATGGAACTGACAGAACCCCCCTCGCCCCCCCCCCCCCCCCCCCCCTCCTACATTAGACCTCTTTGATCCCTGCCCTTCGTATGCACACATATTACTAATCTATCTGGGGTTGACGTCCGGGGTCATCTGGGGAGAAGATTAAGTGTTCACCATGATCAATCTTTCCTCCTCATCCCTTAAAACCAGAGGAATGCTTACGGTCCTTGCGACTCCCTGGCGAAGGCATGCTCGCTCCGCGATGAACTGAGAGCCGACTGTGCCACAAAACACTGGCTTATATGTTCCCCTCTCACGCCTTTTCACCTAAGTTGTTACAGGAAGCTTAGCGGCTGCGAGATTTTCTCACAAATGAAAGTATCTATCAAAAGATTCTTTTTTATAAATGATAGTTTTTTATGTTTCTTAAATTAACTCCTCAGACGAAGAACCATACATTCGTTTTTAAAATATTTTGGACAGCCTGTGTGTTTGCAGTAAAGTCGATCCAAATAAATGGTAAATAAAATGTCTGCATTTATATATCTTTTATCTAAAGCGCTTTGCAATTTGTTCCTCACATTTTACCCATGATTTTCACTGTGCGTTGCAGTGTTTGCAGGGCTATATGTATCTATATTCTATATTATAGCTATGGAGACAATACTATGGCTCATTTGTTTGTTTTGTTTATTTGTTTTGTTGAACATGAACTATCCCTCGTTCAACATGTGAAAAAGAATAAATTGTTTCATGTATACGTTCACGTGTTATACCGTGGTGAATATTGTATAGTTTCAGAGTGATCCTGGCTAATTCCTGGTAACTGTGTTACGGAGCTATATGTGAATTTTGCTAAAAGCGTTCGCGTTGCTTGCCTGGACACGCTACTATTTCCAAATCAAAGGTATATAATAGGTATTATGTTTCAACACACAGGCACACATCAAAAACCCACAGGGCGTACTCCTCACAACCAAGGAAGAACAGTTGGACTGAACACTTCAGAGATCTGCTCAACAGGCAGCCTCCTCAACTGGAAGCAGATATCCCACCAGCCCCAAATCTGTTGGAGATAAACTGCAACCCCCCCACCAAGACAGAAATCAGAAAAGCCATTAAGGCCTTAAGAGGAGGGAAAGCAGAGGGACCAGACGGGATCCCAGCAGAAGCTCTTAAGGCTGACATTGAAACCTCCACCAGCATGCTCCACCACCTCATGCAAGCCATCTGACTGGAAAGATGGCCACATCGTGAAAATCCCCAAGAAAGGAGACCTCAGGGAATGTAAAAATTACAGAGGAATAATGCTCCTTTCAACACCGGGGAAGGTGCTCAACCACATCCTGCTGGAAAGGCTCCAGAAGTGGGTCGATGAGAAACTGACGGAAAACCAGGCTGGCTTCAGGAACAACCGATCCTGTGGAGACCAAATTGCCACCCTTAGGATTATCATTGAACAGTCTATTGAATGGAACTCTTCTGTCTATGTGAATTTCATAGATTTTGAGAAAGTCTTTGACAGCGTGGATAGGGAAATGCTGTGGAAACTGATGGCCCACTATGGGATCCCAGCAAAGATCATCAACATTGTAAGGAACACCTACCAAGGGATGAGATGTCAAGTCCTCCATGAAGGATGTATATCGGAAGCTTTCGAGGTCCTGACTGGTGTGCGGCAGGGGTGCCTGCTCTCACCCTTTCTTTTCCTCCTCTGCATAGACTGGGTGATGAAAGAAACAACCAGCAACAGAAAAACCGGCATACAATGGAGCTTGACAGAGCAGCTGGAAGATCTGGATTTCGCTGATGACCTGGCACTACTGGCTCACACACATCAACAGATGCAGGAAAAATCGGGAAAACTGGAAGAAACTGCTGCTCTGCTCGGGCTCAAAATAAACTCATCCAAATCCAAGGTAATGCGTATCAACAGCAAGAACACACCCATAACCATGGAACAAAACCCATTAGAGGATGTAAACAGCTTCACTTACCTTGGAACCATAATTTCTGTGGAAGGGGGTACGGAAGACGATGTCCAAGCCAGGATTGGAAAGGCAAGGACATCATTCAACATGCTAAACATCATCTGGAAGGCAAAAAACCTGTCACTCCAGACCAAGCTACAGATCTTCAACTCAAACGTAAAGACCACTCTACTATATGGCTCAGAATCCTGGAAAACCACCACCACTGTACTCAATAAGCTACAGACCTTCACCAACCGGTGCCTCAGACGCCTCCTGGGAATATACTGGCCCAACACCATCTCTAACGCCAACCTGTGGGAACTCACCAAACAGGACACAATAGAAATTCAAATCCGGAGGAGGAAGTGGAAGTAAATAGGTCACACACTCAGAAGAAAGAAATCAATCACAAAGCGGGCACTGACAAGAAGAGGGGCAGACCGAAAACCACCTGGAGAAGAACCACAGAACAGGAGATGAAGAAAGAAGGGCTGTCCTGGCAAGATCTGGAGCGGAGGGCACAAGACCGAAGAGGATGGAGGAGCTTCGTCGATGGCCTATGTTCCTTGGGAATTTAAAGGCCTAAGTAAGTATGTTTCATCATGAATGCATGAAAGGGGGGGGGGGGGGGGGTAGTTTTTTGATGCTTTGATCGCCAGCAACGGCATACATTTTGGAGTGTTACATGATCGTTGCGATCGATGTGAAATCATTGTTGGATAAAAGTAGGATTGATGTCATATAGTCCTTACATTTCCTAGGAGGTATCCCAAAAAGAATATTCCAATTGTCTGATCGCGATTTCCAGTATTGAGGTCGATCAGGTCCCTGACATGAAGTGGCACAAGATATGCCTCAAGTGTGCTGAACGCGTTTTGGAAGTGATAGTGTAACTGAGGGGTACAATTCCCTGACTGTATTACTAGATATGATACTTACTACCACTACCTTTGTACTTAATATTCGGCCACCCAGTACACGGCATAAATATATTATGATGAACACTGTCACGTAGATGAAACGGATCCAACACAAATGTACGAATTAGAAATAGGTCTTTATTTCTACACAGCGATGGTGTGTAGAGCAAGCACTTAATCAAATCAATCACATTTATGAATGGGAATTAGTATGCACTTTTATGGCAAGAGTATTCGTCGGTATATCAATAGAGAATGTCCAATCTCTGAAGGCGCAGGTGGTACATATACGACCTGGAATAGTTTAAGGAATAACAGCAATGATACTTTAATGATTATATACTGGATACACTAGGGGGGGTTAATCCGGTCGCTTGTAAGCCGACAGGAGTAGGAAGGGGGGGGGGGTAGAATCCGGCTGCCTCATCCGGCCAAGGGTATCCCAGGTGAACCCACTGTAGTGCCGTTCAATGCGCCGGCGATCCTTGGACCACAGATGAAAGCAGATGGACTCTTTGTGGGCCGGCGTCCTCCGGTCCACGGAGGAGAGACGTGAAGCGACCTCGTCTTGCAGAGCGTCTCCTCACCTTGCGTCCTCTCCAGGGGGGGGGGTTCCAACACACGGCAGTGTCGGGGGTCTTTATCCATGGAATAATCAACGTATACAAAGCATAATCCGTGCCTGGGAAGGCGGGCTGTCGTCGGTAGAATAATCCGGTATACAGGTCCACTCGCTCGTCGGCTCTGGGGCTCCTCGGGTGCAGCTTCACGTGGGGTCAACCACCCTGGATAAGCAGCCAGTTCTCTGCCCGAAACGATGGGGTGCTGACTACGGTAGTATTCTCACCGTACGAAGCACTATATATTAACCGACTATTATTAGCTTAATAGACTACGTCCAACTCGACGATATAGTGCCAAATATGACTATTCAAATATTAATATACACGATGTCTCAATACCGATGGTAGGCGAACTTGGCCTTACTCCCACACGTGGCGTCGCGGGGAGGCTTTACGTCTGTGACTATTGGAGGGTAAGAAACTGGACTGAAAAGGAAGTCCTACTTTAGTAGCGCAGTATATATACGCACTATGAACAAATAGTCCCATTAGTGGTGCGGTAGCCAGATTCCTACGCGGAACTAGGACTTGTTCGTACATGTTGAGCGGTACGTTTGAACTGGGTCTGGGGGGTATGGCAGCCTGGCACCAAGGTCTCGACCAATAGTAGAATGGAGACTATTATGGGATGTTCAGTAGGCTAGAATGGATATTCAATGCATATTGTACAAGGAATATACAAGGGATATCAAGGAATATTAGAGAATATACAAATACAATTAAATATATATATATAATAAATATATATATTCGGTTTAATCTGGCCCTTCACAACAGCCACCCCCTGATTGGTCCCAGACCTAATCAGTTAAGCAGAGACAGATTAATCGCGTTGTCTATTTACACATAAGGGTTTGCTGTAGGGGTCAGTCAACTTCACAAAGTCATAGGGTTATAGGGTCATGGTCATCATCGATTGTGTCTGGGAGTCGGGGCAGTTCTATGAGCCTCGCCATGGGACGGGTGTAAGTGCGACCCTGGACAAGCACTTCAGCTGCTCGGACCTTGCCGTCGGCACCGGTGATCACTTTGCTTACGCGGCCGGCCGGCCACATAGCTCTGGGCAGTGATTGATCAATAATCATGACGACTGTTCCTTCTGTCAAATTGTCTCTCTCCTTTACCCACTTCTGGCGGGTCTGTAGAGACGGTAGGTAGTGCAGTAGGAAACTGCTCCAAAACTTGTCGGCTAATACTTGGCTGTACCTCCACATTCGTCGGCCGTTCGCTTCTTCAGGCCGGTACATTGTCTGGGGTAACGTGGGATCTAGCCGCCCCATCAGGAGTGTGTTGGGGTCTGCGGAGATAACAGTGCTCAATCCACAGAACACAGGCTTCTTATTTTCCACCTCCTCTGGACTTGCTTCCCTCGGGATAGGCATGGGCCACTGTCCTTCCGGGAGTCTTAGGAATGCGGGGCCGTCACTGTAGACATTGCGACGGGTGAGGTCATCCAGGGGCATCCCCCGGGTGATGACGTCAGCTGGGTTCTGTTTTGTATCAACGTAGCGCCACTCTGTTTCTCCGGTTAACTCTTCGGTTAAGTCTTGAATCTCGGTGACTCTGACTCCCACGAAGACTTTGTACTTGCATGAGTCCGATTTGATCCAGGCGAGTACTGTCGTGGAATCTGACCACAGGATTGTTCTAGACACCGGTATGGTGAGCTCACGTTGGATGAGCGTGGCTAGGTGCGCTCCGGCTAGGGCTGCGCAGAGCTCTAGACGTGGGATAGATTGTTGCTTGCGTGGGGCTATTCTCGAGCGGGCGAGGACAAATGCTGTGTAGATCTCTCCCCCCTTTTCTTGGGCCCGCAAGTAGGCTACTGATCGGTATGCGACCTCTGAGGCGTCACTGAAGACGTGTAAGTCCATTTTACATGTCTCTGGCCTCACCGTGGGTGGGAAGTAGCTTCGGCGCATATTAACGCCTGGGAGTGAGTGGAGCTCCATCTCCCACTCTCTCCAGGTGGATGCAAGGTGTGCGGGAATGGGGTCGTCCCAGCCCTGGTCCTTGTCCCACAATGCTCGTACAATCATTTTTGCCCTGGTGGTGTACGGTAGAATACATCCTAGCGGGTCATATTGTCGGGCGAGTGTTGTGTACACACTCCGTCTGGTGGTCGGCGCCGCCGCCGGCCTTCCCTGCTCCGTAGTCAGGGGCTTGTGTCTGTAGTGAAGCGAATCTGTTTTGAATCGCCACACCAATCCCAGGGTCATCTCCTGGGCTTCTCCCGGGATTGTAGCCATCCAGGTCTCGCTGCTGGCTGCCTTGTCCTCGGAGGAGAGGCTGCGCAGTACTTGCGGATCGCTGCTGGCCCACTGCCTGAGATCAAAGCCGCCTTTGATCAATGAGGCGCGGAGTTTAATCAGGAGAGCCTCGGCTTCTTCCTGGGTTGAAAGGCTTTGTAGACAGTTGTCTACGTAGAAGCTGTTCTTTACGCTGTGTCGGACCTCTTCGTCCGCTGCTGGGTCCTCTGCTACATGTTTCTGTAGTGCAAATGTAGCACAGCAGGGGCTGCACGTCGTTCCGAAGGGGAGGACTTCCCATTGGTAGATGGCTGGGTGCTCATCTCCTGGCTTCTCTCTCCATAGGAACCGTAACAGGGGCTTGTCCTCCTCTACTAATCTCACCTGCAGGAACATTCCTTTAATGTCCCCGCTGATGGCCACCTTTTCCTGGCGGAAGCGGAGTAGAACGCCGAGTAGGGAGGGGCCGAGTGTGGGACCGGGCAGTAACTCTTTATTCAGATTTTGGGATCCGATCTGGTAGCTGCAGTTAAATACTATGCGGTCTTTACCGTTGTGATGGACCTTGTGGTGAGGCACGTACCACGATTCAGTGGTCTGGTCAGCCTCTTTAATGTCCATCTTTGTGACGTGTCCCGCTGTGATGAGCTTCTCAATCTCAGCGCGGTATACACTCTCTTGGGCGGGGTTCTTGGCTAAGCGCCGCTCCGTGTTCAGCAGGTACCGTTCTGTGGCGTCTGTCTTGGCGTGGAAAGTAGGCATTCCTTCTCGCCGCAGGAGTGGCGTGGCGTATCTCAACACGCCGTTGACCGGGACTCTCTTGGTCCCTGTCTCGAGGAGGTGAATGGCGTAAATGTCATCTTTAGAGCGAATGTCTTTCTTTCCGTTCTTAAAGGGCATTTGTTCCAAGGTCCATAGCCGCTCTACGTGTTGCAGGAGTGCGGTTTCTCCCTCTGTGACTCGGGAGTGGAGACATCTAGTGGCTGTACTTCGGTTGAGAGATTTGGCGAGCGGGCCTTGGAGAGTCCATCCCAAACGGGTCTCGACTGCTGCAGGACAGCCTCGGGGTCCGGTATGAACCCGGTCTATCGGGACAATGAGGTCTGCATGGTCGGAGCCTATCAACAGGGTCGGCATAGCATTGTCTATGAGCGGGATCGGTAACTTGCGCAGATGGGCATATTTCTCCATCAGCTTGGCGACGGGGTATGTGTACCGCGACAGTCCTATTTCTTGGCTGGTGAAAGCGTCTGTAATCTGGTACCGTCGCTCAGGCTGGCCGCTTGCTGCGATAGAGAATGAGACATTCTCGCCCTTTATCGTCTTCAAATCTCGTCTTATTGTCCGAATTGTCATTTGGGTTTCGCTTCCCCGCAGCCCTAGCTGGGCCGCAGCGGAGGCGAGCAGAAGGGTCTTCTCGGACCCGTCATCGAGGACGGCGTAAGTGTCCAGGACTTTATTCTGGTAGCTTAGTGTCACACGCACTACTTTTAGGAGTACTCGGGCTCCACTGCTGCTGGCGGGATCGATGTACATGACGCTCGCTTTGCTGCTGGATGGTGCGGGTGAAGGGCGCCGTCTGTTACTGTCGTGAAGTATGTCCAGATGGGCTCCATCGCACTTGGTGCACCTTTTCTTTAAGCGGCATTCGGCTGCCATGTGTGAGCGCGCACAGCGAAAACAGCGCTTGTTGGACTTTATCCATTGACTTGCTTCCTCCGCGTTCAGCTTGGGGAAGGAGTCACATTGCGCTAGCCAGTGTTCTTTCTCACAGTAGGGGCACACTATCTTCCACTTCTCCGTTCTGGAGGGGGTACTGTGGCTCCTGCTGCTCGGTACTGACTCCGATTGGTGCATCACAGTCACCGATCTTCTTCCATCATTTAGTCGTCTGGTTCCTTCTCTGGAGCCAGGGGTGCTCCGTCCGAATGTATCTAGCCGTAGGCTGCTGACTTCTCTCGCCAGGAAGTCTGCTAGATCGAGGAGGTTCGGTTCGGGGCCATTCGGGTCTCGGTGGTCTCTCTGTCGCCTAAAACGCTCCTGTCGAGCGGGCGGCAGCTTCTCCAAGATCCTTTCCACATTTGAGTTGGCGTAAAGTTCATGCCTCCCCTTCTCTCTCTGCGCTCCCAACATCCCTACCAGGGACTGCACTCTGATGGACAGGTCGTCCAGTGCTCGATTGTCTATTGCTGGGGGTAAGCGGTCGATGTGTCGGATCTCCTGGATCACGTAATCCCATATGCGCCCATACCTCTGGTCCAATGCTACCAGCGCTGCTGTGTATGGGGTGGTGGAAGTCGCGTAGGCGAGCGCTATATTATGTGCGCGGGGTACCTTTAAGTGCTTCAGTAGGATGGCGTATTTATGGCGCTCATCCAATACATCCACCAACATGGTCTCCAGACACATGCGGAGTTCTGTATACTGGGCCCGGTTCTCTTGGGTGAAGTCGGGTACCATAGGCGTGCCAATGTATGACGCTGACTGTGGATACATCGGCGAGCGTTGGGGGAGAGGCCTCCTAGGCGAGTCTCCTCCCGCTCCTTGGTATGGGCTGGTACCGGCAGTGTACCATGGCCCGCTTGTCCAGGTGCTGTTCCTCGGTGCGGGTCGTGCGTCGTGCTCACCCGTGTATAGAGTCGGGGGTCTGTAGCGCAGCTCCGCGGGAGTATAGCCTGGGCTGTACCGGACCTCCTGGTCCGGTAGAGTACTGTGCTGTCGTCGGGCGTGGTTCTCCTCCTCTTCCTCTTCGTCTTCAGTTAGGTCATCCAGTGCTTGTAGTCTCTGGTTTAGCCTCTCCACAGGATATGCTGCTCCTTCCCGGTTGCTAGGTCTCGCTTGGACCGGTGGGGGGAGGTGGTCTGTGGGGGGTATAGACCTCGTCTGTTGGTCAAGTTCAGGGTTGTTTACTCGGCTAGGGGATGCCGCCCTGGAGGTGTGTCTAGACGAGTTCCTGGAGCCTCTGGCGGAGGGAGAGGGTGTTGTCCGTCTGATCAGCTGTTCTATTAGTTGCGCTTGCTGTCTGTCGCGCTCTGCGTCCCGTAGAGCACCAGCAGCTGCTCGCTGGCTGTCTGCTCGGTCTCGGGCCACATTCTCTTCCCTCTGAATGCGTCTTATTTCTAGACGTATATGCTCTTCTTCGCTCCGCTGCTGGATCTGCAGTCGGTCGCGTTCAGCAGCGGCGTTCAGGCTGATGAGGAAGGCCTGCTGTAGGGTCCTCTCTGCCTCGCTGGGGGAAGGCGGTTGTATAGGGGAGCCTTCCCTCGGGGTACTCCTTGCGGAGCCTTGGAGCTCTATCTCCACGGTGCTCTCCCCGTCTTCTTCCGTGCCGAGGTCTCTCTCGGTAGCGTTGTATTCCTCCCGGGACTCATCGGGGACTACTTCTTCAGTACTGGCGGGGTGTGAAGTCATGTCTGGTTCCCACTGGTCCCCACCGTGAACTTGGTCAGTTACATTAGAACCCGTAGGGGCCTCTATGGTCGGGGTAGTCTGGGCGTTGGGGTTAGACATACTTTTACTTTCTAGTTTTACCGTGTTTACTGTTAGTAGAAGACTAGGTTGTTGACTGACAGCGTAAGCCTCTAAGTACTGAGGGAGCCGTCGTTCGCGCTGCGGGCGTTGGTTAGGAGGATCGTTTCGTGGAGTGTTCATCATAGGCCATTTCAATATTAATAACACTGTATTAATATTACACTAATTACCCTCCGGCTCGAAGGACCAATTGTAACTGAGGGGTACAATTCCCTGACTGTATTACTAGATATGATACTTACTACCACTACCTTTGTACTTAATATTCGGCCACCCAGTACACGGCATAAATATATTATGATGAACACTGTCACGTAGATGAAACGGATCCAACACAAATGTACGAATTAGAAATAGGTCTTTATTTCTACACAGCGATGGTGTGTAGAGCAAGCACTTAATCAAATCAATCACATTTATGAATGGGAATTAGTATGCACTTTTATGGCAAGAGTATTCGTCGGTATATCAATAGAGAATGTCCAATCTCTGAAGGCGCAGGTGGTACATATACGACCTGGAATAGTTTAAGGAATAACAGCAATGATACTTTAATGATTATATACTGGATACACTAGGGGGGGTTAATCCGGTCGCTTGTAAGCCGACAGGAGTAGGAAGGGGGGGGGGGTAGAATCCGGCTGCCTCATCCGGCCAAGGGTATCCCAGGTGAACCCACTGTAGTGCCGTTCAATGCGCCGGCGATCCTTGGACCACAGATGAAAGCAGATGGACTCTTTGTGGGCCGGCGTCCTCCGGTCCACGGAGGAGAGACGTGAAGCGACCTCGTCTTGCAGAGCGTCTCCTCACCTTGCGTCCTCTCCAGGGGGGGGGGTTCCAACACACGGCAGTGTCGGGGGTCTTTATCCATGGAATAATCAACGTATACAAAGCATAATCCGTGCCTGGGAAGGCGGGCTGTCGTCGGTAGAATAATCCGGTATACAGGTCCACTCGCTCGTCGGCTCTGGGGCTCCTCGGGTGCAGCTTCACGTGGGGTCAACCACCCTGGATAAGCAGCCAGTTCTCTGCCCGAAACGATGGGGTGCTGACTACGGTAGTATTCTCACCGTACGAAGCACTATATATTAACCGACTATTATTAGCTTAATAGACTACGTCCAACTCGACGATATAGTGCCAAATATGACTATTCAAATATTAATATACACGATGTCTCAATACCGATGGTAGGCGAACTTGGCCTTACTCCCACACGTGGCGTCGCGGGGAGGCTTTACGTCTGTGACTCTATTGGAGGGTAAGAAACTGGACTGAAAAGGAAGTCCTACTTTAGTAGCGCAGTATATATACGCACTATGAACAAATAGTCCCATTAGTGGTGCGGTAGCCAGATTCCTACGCGGAACTAGGACTTGTTCGTACATGTTGAGCGGTACGTTTGAACTGGGTCTGGGGGGTATGGCAGCCTGGCACCAAGGTCTCGACCAATAGTAGAATGGAGACTATTATGGGATGTTCAGTAGGCTAGAATGGATATTCAATGCATATTGTACAAGGAATATACAAGGGATATCAAGGAATATTAGAGAATATACAAATACAATTAAATATATATATATAATAAATATATATATTCGGTTTAATCTGGCCCTTCACAACAGATAGGATGAAGCGATTTACTTGGCTTGATCAAAATTCTCCGCCTGGATGAAATTAGATGTGACACACAGTGTGAAATAAGGTTTCAAAGGGTGGGCGATACTGCCACCTAGCAGGATGCGGCCGGTATTGCACACTAGGGATCTCAGAATGATTTCCTATGGTAACACAGAGGTCCGTGAACCTGTAATGAATAGAAAAAATCTAATAAAAGAAAAAAGGATCTAAAAACGAGTTTACTTGTCTTTGGCGCTCAATGCATGGCGGCCAAAATTTTGTTAACTCGTCTTTGGCGCCCAATGTGTTAAGACTCCATGTTGTTATTGTTTCAGATCGCCGGTTCATCTGTGTGCATTCATCTGTATCCGATGCCGTCTATTTATGTTCCAACTGGGGGCCACGTTGCCGCCTGGTGTTTCATAGTAAGTTTTTCCTGGAATCCCAGAGGAAAGTGAGTTCACATGGATACGTAATGGACTTACTTGGTTAGCCATAAAGTACCATCAAACAGCCCATTGTGCCCAGGGAGCCAATAAGACGCCCACATGGCGCACATGGCCCGCCCGGCAACAGTAGCTCCTCTCACTGTATTTTATTAATTCCTCTACAGCCAGTGTCAAGGTCGGGTTTAACCCGCTTGAAAGAAACGCTTTCTGTTTGAGCTGTGTGTTTTTTTTAAGGTGGTCTGACAAAGTTGCACGGCATCCGTTGAAAAGCGGCTTTATGGATGTAAAACCGTGTGCGGTGTCAATTTAAAACCCTATACCGTGTCGGTACGAAGAGCGACCGAAGCCAGGATTTTTAAGAGACTTCTCATATGAAGAGGTCTTTTTATATATATATATATATTAAACTAAATAAGACTCGTGCACATCTAGTTGGACCCCGACTGGAGGTGCAGGTCAGCGCAAGAGAGATATATAAAGCTAAAAGAATAATACCTTCAAAAGAAAGAAGGGACCGCACCAGTGGCGTCATTTCAGTAAAAGGCAAGGTATGGCGAGGAGGGGGGGGGGGGGGGGGGGGGTCAAGGGGGGTTTTTTCCCCCCCTTGGTGGATATTTTTTTTGTCAAATCAGTTGTGCAATAGTCACTTTTGGTGAGTTGTTTCTATACAATTCAGTTATATGACATTTAGGTATGACACAGGACTACACAAGCATTTTTAGTATAGAAATGTGTCAACAGACTAAAGCAGGGAACCACAATATTTTGCATACGAATTATGCAGAATGTAATATCATAACTGTCTATTACTTTTCTTGCAATTGAGCCAATTTTCCTTAGGTAAGGTTTTGAGGTGTGTGTTCAACAGAATGTAGTATCAAAAACACATTCACAAAAAGTATGGGTTACTGAATGCTGAACTGCACTATTATAATCACTAAGCCAGACCTTACCTGTGTCCCTGCACAACGCGTTTCGCTTCTGCTTCCTCAGGTGCTAGCAGAGGAAGCAGGTGCTAATGTAGAGGAAGCAGAAGCGAAACATGTTGTGCAATAAAAAAAGAAAAAACCAGTCCTGAGGAGTGTGCGGTCCCTTCTTTCTTTTGAAGGTATTCTTCTTTTAGCTTTATATATATAAAGAAAACCCGAACGGCAGCGTGAAGCGTCTTGACTTTTCTTCTTATTACTAAACTTTTTAATTTCCTCTTAGTTAAGATATATATATATATATATATATATATATATATATATATATATTAGTGCTGTCAGGCGATTAAAAAAATGTATCTAATTAATCGCATTTTAATCGCATTACCATTTTATGCCTCATATTCTATATTCTATAATCATATTTCAAATTGCATGTGTCCGGATGGCAGAATTCAGTACTGTATCTACAAAACCTTCTGTTTAATCATCTTCCATCTATTAATTTGCTTAGATTTTTCAGGTCTGACTCTGGTCAATTTGAGCATGGTGTTATTCAGTCAAAGATAAAAGAAAAATTATTGATATTCTCATTTGGTTCATTACAATTTACTCAAAATAAAATGTTCATTCAATCAATCACCGCGCAGATTGATTGATTGAATGAAAATGTTATTAACAGATTGCAGAATGGGTACAATACAGTACGGCTCAATACACACAATTGTTAAGGGAATGCAGACCAGAGAAAGACTTTCGTCTTGTTTACATCAGGGTCCCCCATTTTCAATTCATAATGAATTGTAAGTAAGGGTGCAACTTGCACCGTGCAATCCATTCTTTGTGGATCTAGCCCACAGTATTTCTGACACTGGGAATACATTCCCTGAGATTCATAGATGTCCCTAGAATCAGATACCAAGAACATGCAAATGGACCATATTAAAAAAAAAAAGGAAATTAGTTAATTTTCATAACACGATTATTTACTGTGTAATTAATTAATCTAATTAACGCGATAAACTGACAGCCCTAATATATATATATATCTTAACTAAGAGGAAATTAAAAAGTTTAGTAATAAGAAGAAAAGTCAAGACGCTTCACGCTGCCGTTCGGGTTTTCTTTCCGTATAGATGCCAAAGATGTTTGATACTGTGGAGGTTTTGAGAGAGAAAAGAAGAACCAAAAAAAAAAGTGGACGTTTTGTTTCTGCCTCGTTGAAGAGCTGCTCACGTGATTAGATTGCGTGTCCTCATGTTGGTCCTGGAGAGTTTCTCGGAAAGCTGTGAACTGCTAGGTTTATTATATCCCCTCTTTCTAAGAAGCTCTGAACATATTTAAAGAGGCCTGTCTCTTTCAGCCAGCCTTTTTCTCTCTCTCTCTCTCTCTCTCTTCCCCTACCCTTCCTTTTCATTACAGTTTGTTCTCCGTGGTGGAGTGGCTTGGAAATTGCCCAGAGACACAGTTTTTGAAAAGTAGGCCAGTCCAGGTAGGACACGGTCACAGCAGACAGAGGTTTCTTTTTGTTTTTATCTTGGAATCTCCTCGGCCAGCTGGACAGTTCCGTGGTGGTTCTACCCCTCTGTCTACATGCAGGTTAAAGGCCCTGGGCCTGTTCATGCAGTAATTTGCACCTGTGTAGAGCTGGAAGGAGCTCATGTTTCTACATGCACGCGGTAATGTAGCCTTGGTACATCTACGTATGTGTCGGTTTGTCCCTAAGACAGTGTTGTAGTACACTGACACTGATTTTCAGGACTCGTGACTCGACTTGGACTTGAGCACTGATGACTCGGACTTGGACTCGAGCATTGACTGCATTCGCACTCGGAAAGTGCAGACGAGGACTTGATAAATACAGTTTTTATTAAACATTTTTAATGGGTCATAATCATTTGGCATAAGATATTGATGGCTAGTGCATTTGTTTGGCTATTGTGTCACAAAGTAAATAAACTCCCTTTGATATGGTGACCGCTGTGTCATTTATGTTTAATGTAGACCTTTTTTTATTTGTATGTCAGCTCAGACTCAACCTTGATGACTTGGACTCGGACTAGGGTAATGGGGACTCGACTCTGACTTGACTCAGGCTCTTCTTTGGTGACTCGGACATGGACTCGTTCTCCAACACTGGGGACTTGAGACTCGACTCGGACTCGAGATTTAGTGACTCGACTACAACACAATGCCCTAAGAATACCATTTGACTATGAATTGGCTGAAATTAGATAATTAATGATGATGTATTGTGACTGGCTGGACCTTAACTCATTCTGCGCCAAACCCGAATATAGTCGGGTTTCGTCGCCAACCGTTGAGCGCCAAACCCGACTATAGTTGCAGTAGTAACTGAAATTGCAATGACGATTGAATCCCGCCATGTGGCAGTATCCCCTACCTTATGAACATGCATGGGCCAGCTTAGTGTCAGCCCCCAAACAACTAGGGACTCGTTGCGAGCAGCAGTGAGCGACACGTTCGACAATCGCGATCGCCTAGAGCGAACTATTGGATATTATGAAAAAGACTAAATGGATTATATGGATGATGATTATGGATAAGGTGCGTTTACACCAGACTATGTTGGACTATGTTGGACTCAGCACTACTGATAAAACGTTAAAAAAAAACGAATCAAACCGACCATGAGGAAACCTATTCGGCTCGGTGGTATAGTCTGTCCCGAGCACACAATAGTAACCTGCAAGGCAATGGTGAGCGAACTATTGGATATTATGAAGAAGAAGACTAAACAGATTATATGGATGATGATTATGGATGATAAGGTGCGTTTCCACCAGACTATGTTGACTATGTTGGACTCAGCACTACTGGTAAAGAAGAAACCTATTCGGCTCCGTCTATAGTCTGGCCCGAGCAGCCCCCCCCCCCCCCCCAGCCGCGAGATTTGCATACGCTGCACAAAACACACTTTATCTCACAATCTAGAAAACCAGCCTGGATTATTTTTAAACGGGGCAATGTTTAGCTCGGGATTGTGAACGAACGAGGGTATGTAGAAACAAACAATTTTTTACATGTTGGACTGTAAATAGTGTGTCAAATGAGCCATACTATGGCCCCATAGCTATAATATGGAATATACAATAGCTCCGCAAAGATCGTGAAAATGGTCAGAAAAAGCTGGCGCCAGGCATCGTATATTTCACGATCCCCTGAGTTTGCTCGGAACAGAGTGAATCTGCATGTCGCTATGATGCCCCTCTAGCTCATGGAATGAACTCCAACAGTCCTCAAAGCTTGAGATTCTCCCTTCTGTTGCAGAGTTTAAAACCTTGATCTCCAACCATTGTCAATCAAGTTGTACATTTAATTGATTTGTTATCCTTGCTCTTTGCCTCGTGTTGTTGGCTTATGTTATGATTTTATATGCTGTGTGATTTTATATGGTTTTCTGTACAGTATGTACACTCGACGTGATTGTAATGAGGGAAACCTCATTTTCCTTTCGAGTTTAAATAAAGGTTTGAAATTGAAATATTCATGACGAAATGTATATATTATTACTACATCAAAGCAGGCATAAAATTCTTATAATTAAGTTAATTTTGTGTTGTATTTTCTATTGTGGGTAGTGCCAATAGGAAGCTATCATTAGGCATTGGGCTGTGCTTTGTAACACCCATTTATTGGCTTGGATTGCAGTTACACAGAAAAAAGGCCAACCATGTGTGGCACCATCCCTGCTTATATAGGTAAGCGGATGGGGGTGTGGCCAGATGAATGCTGGCATTTAAAGGTACATTTTGAAATGTATTCAGTGTATATGTGACTGGGCATGGGGGCGCGGGACTTGTTGAGGTAAGGTCCAATTTTTGGAGGCTAATTTCTGCGGTGCACACGCCCAATATTCCAGGCCGTGGGACCAGGAAACTCCCTCCCCCCCCCCCCCCCCCCCCCCTCACCCTGTAACATGCCGAACCGCAACGTGACAGGAACCTTGAAGGACAGGGGGTTTACCCCTGACCAACAGAAAAAAGGGGGGAGGAAAGGTTACCAGTTCACCCCTTTACGACCCCACACCCATGATACGATGTAATGACAAAAAGAGAGTATGACACAGTCATAGTCAGCTCCATGAAGTGTCTGACAGCTTCACACAGCGCATGAGCTAACCTGCTATCTGATTTTTACTAAGGAAAAAGAGCCCCGGTACCAAACTTACACATGTGCTTCTGTGGCCAGTCCAACCCAGTTGTAGGTCACATGACACACACAACCCATCATCACCTACAAAAAATGGCAAAAACACTCTACAGAGGAACGCCGTTTTTCATAATGAGAGAATACATAATTCTCGATTAGTATCGGCCACAGGCCTTGCTAAGCACACACGAAAGCGACCAAACAATCTTTTCTTTTAGGAAAATAAAGTTTCTCCAGCAGTTGTAGCACAACCTCAGCAATCAAGCTAAGGGTCACATCGCATCCCTACCACACAGTGACACAATGTAGTGCAACAACATGTCTGATAGGAGGATGAAGAAGTCCCCAGGGAACGGGGGGGAAACACAATCCTCCTACTTTACCCTTAATACGGCCAGTTAAAACAGGGAAACCTGTTAATATGTGAACACACTGTTCATTGTCATTACAGGCTGAGAAAAGAATCATTCTTTACTCATTTGTCACTAAGCATAGCTTTATAGGTTAGTTAACCCCCTTAGTTGTGAGTACACGGTACATATAAACACACATGATGTTTCTCAACACAACAAACCAGATAATTTTCACATCTGTAACAACAACCCGATTTGCATGGAGAAGCTAAATACCAGTGACAAGACAATTCACACATAACTCACGTCGTATTCTAAATGTAGTGCAGCAACACTCGTTTTGGAAAACATCGTTATTTACAAAACATTTAGAAGGGAAAGCCAGAAGCAGTGTATAAGGTCTGGCCAAACCTTGCCTACCCGGAGCGTAGATCAACGAAGTGCAGTCTCAAGGCACCGTAGTAAACACAGCCATTCTGTGTTGCCGACCCGGCCAGCGTCGCCGCTCCAACCCGTCGCTACGGTCCCCTTTGTTGACGCAATCCTTGCCGTCCTGGCTCAGGGCAGGGTCGACGAACATCCTCTGTCAAAGATGACGTCGTAGTCAAGAGTGTTAAAACATGTTATAATCAAAGCACGTTCAACAGAGTAGCATTAAGCTAACGGCCGCTCCAACCGTCGGTCGCTACGCTACGGCGCACGCAACCAGAGGGGAGCCGAATGCCCCCCGCCTCTCCCCGTGAGGGAAAGGGGAGTTGGGAACCGCGGCAGCGCGCGAGGAGCCGGAGCCACCCCGCGCTGGGCCTCGGCCGATAGCAGCAAGCTAACGTTTCCTAGCCTAGCCAGGTAGGCCACCTACTCACCTAGTGATCACAGCAGGCTAGCGCCGCAGCTAACAGTAGGCCACCACTAGCACGTAAGCTAAGCAGCGATAGCAGCAAGCTAACGTTTCCTAGCCTAACCTAGATAGGCCACCTAGTGATCACAGCAGGCTAGCGCCGCAGCTAACAGCTGACTGGCTAACAGTAGGCCACCACTAGCACGTAAGCTAAGCAGCTATCACCTGAACTTGTACACAATGATATAACACTCACCCAGACAGGCCGCCGTTCTGAAACCCTCCTCACTTTTTAAGAGAAAAGAGAAACAAGATGTTAACACAGTTTTACAACGGTGATTTTACCAACACCCGACGGAGCCAGCACAATACCCAACTGGCCTGTGTAGCTGACTTTGAACACAGATCTTCCGCTAATGAACATCTATGCCCATATCTCCTCGTGAGGGAATACTCTCATTTGGATATGAAAGATGGGGCCTAACACGGTGACAGAGAGACATCCACTCGTCCAGAAAACACAGGGATCACCAGTGTTAATGGTCGTGGCCCACTAGTTAAACTATAATGGGCTTCAGATCAAGGTCTTCCGCTGCTGCCTAAGAGGCTGAACAAAAGACCTTAATCTGGGGCCGGTGTTCGTAAACATTGTCAGTTAGCCCCCATAGCACTAACAGACAAGTGGAGCCGCAAGCAAACAGTACTCACCCAACCTGAAACCCACCGCTTCTCACAACAGCGGCGCGTCCTACAGTTCAGCTGTGTCCTGAAAGGTTTCACCCCAACCAACACAGCAAGGAACTGCAGTTGAGAGGCATGCAGCGGCGTGCTCCCAATACGAAAACCGGTGGAGGATTTTAGAATGATCACCATCTTCCAAACACTCCAGTGACGAAGACAATATCGCCGTATTTTCTCGAAAATAGTGAGAGAGAAAATAAAGATATGATGTCAACGTATCTCCTTGTTCTTCCTTTCCTCGTAAACATTGTTCTTCCAGCCAATATTTTTCTCCATGTCAAGTGGGCATATGAGCAACACGTTGCTTGTGATGAAATTTGAGAAGGGATGAGTGTGTGGCACCATCCCTGCTTATATAGGTAAGCGGATGGGGGTGTGGCCAGATGAATGCTGGCATTTAAAGGTACATTTTGAAATGTATTCAGTGTATATATGCTGAAGCGAGATATATGCAATGAGACGCAGAGTGGGAGCTAGTGTGATACAGAACAGTGTAACAGTGTTCATTAGGGATGGGTATTGTTAGGATTTTATCGATACTACTACTCTTATCGATACTGCTTAACGGTTCGGTACTTTATCGATACTCTTATCAGTTATTTTTTATTATTTTGCAAGAAAAAAAGGCAATTAATTAAGAACAGAATCGACATTGCTTTATTATTTATAACTTTATAAATAAATATTATAAATAAATATTATTTCTTCAGAAACAGCAGCAGCAATGTTCTTTTATAACGTTATAAATAAATATTATAGCTAGGGTGAAGGGACTTTGGGCTTGGCTGGGACCGGTGGTGGTAGATGGAGGAGGGGTGGGCTGGGACATGGTGGCTGCAGCCTCAGCTTGACGATCTATAAAAAGTTGTCATCTTTCAAATATATTTGTAGCTAAACAATTAGCTAAGCAATTATATTTTATTTATTAGCCTATTCGTAATAATTCGTTATTAGCCTAGCTAATTCCGTATCTTGGTTTACCTGCAGTGGATGGAGATGGAACACTGCGAACAAAGCAGTCGAAAACGGCGCATTTCTGCAGAATAATGTTATGTTTTGACAACAGATGTTTTGACAAATTGCTTGTATTGCCACTCTTACTTGCAAATGTTTTATTGCACTTGTGGCAACGTGCGTTGTCGGCATTGACTTTCGTAAAGTGTAACCCAGACTTTTGAGCGTTTCGTTCTCGTTTGGTTCTCATGACGAGCGCATGCAGAGCTCTGTCTGTATGCTGCGCGCTTCAGCATGGAGCCACGCACCTCAAGTACCCGCATGTGCATTTGTGTGAGCGCTCGCGAGTGTGTGTGTGTAAACTAACAGCCCTGCTTCTCCTGCAGACAGAGCGAGACAGAGAGAGCAGAGATAGCAACATTTAAATTCCTCGAATTCCCTACTCGCAAGAGTGCCCCCAAATATTTTTCTCTACTCGTACAGGCAAAATTCGGGCGCAATGTGCAATGCCCTCGTCGCACTGTACAGCCCTGTTTCATTTTTGAAGACTGCATACTTTTTTTGCAAACCAAAATACTATACTTTATACTTATAGCACATGTATAAGCCTGGTCTCTTTTGAAAGATAACCTTCTGAAGTTTCAGATACAATAAAGAAAGTGCTAATGAAATAGAGTAACATAGGTCTGAACTTGAGTTGAACTTGAACTTAGTTGAACTTTTTCTGTAGTAGTTGCAATATCCAAAAGTATATTTCCAAAGAAATTGTTATGGCTGAAAAAACACCCTGGGTCCATAGCCTGAAGTAGTACATGTCCAAATTTCATAAAGATCCGTTCAGAAATGAGTGATTAGGAGCGATTTTGGTAAACTGTGTACAAAAAAAGAAGCTTGCCGGTTTCAGTTTTCTCATAGACTTCAATGCATTCAGTGTTTTTTTCTCTTCCTGTTTTTGCTCGTGACTTTTCACCTACAGTAGATCCCTGATTTGCTGATCCCCATGTGGGCTATCATTGGAAAGCCACACTCATTGGCTACAACCCTGTCCAAAATCTTTCGAGATCGCCAAATGATTGACGGAGCTAGAGCCCCGGGTGTGGTAATCTGACTCTGCTGTGTAGTTTGGCGCACGCCTCACATATCGGCATGTAACTCGAGAACCGCTGAACGGATTTTGTCGCCTGAAACGGTAATCGACAGGCAGCAAATAGGGCTTTGCTATATGTATATTGTATTAATAACAATGCACACCGAAGCCGCTAGAGGTCGGAAAAGTGGCATGTCGCGAATCGTCCTCAAGAGAGCCCACATGTGGGCCGTTGCATGTTCATGTTTACTTTTTTTGTTTTGTTTTGTTTTGTTATTTACATTCGACTGGCAGTTTGAATGTCAAATTATTTGTTTTATTTGTTTTTTGAATATTGAAATGTCAGCCCTAACGTGGATAGACAAGTGACAGGAAGATGATCCAATCAGAAGCTCTGTACCCCTAGGTCAGTGGCAGCCATTCAGACTAGTGAAGAAAATGTGGGGTGATGCGAGTAACCTCTAGAGACACAGACCTCCTATCAGAACGACAGGGTTACGTTTATAAATTGGTGAAATGGCCCTTTTAACCACATGTTAATTTAATTGTAGCTTTATTAGATTTAGATTTATTAGATTAGATTAAAATGTATTGTCATTATACAGCACAGTAGAGTACAGTACAATGAAAATAAGTTTAGCTTCCAACCAGAGTGCAAATGTAACAGTAAAGTGCAACAGCAACATACAATGTACAGGTGATTAAACTGGGAACAAAATATACAAATTAGTACGACTGAGTGTAGTGCTAATCAGATGTATGTACAGAGTTGTAGTAAAATATGTACAGTGATACAGGTGTAAAGTCAGTATTGTAGTAGTCATACTGGCCAGCAGCGTAGCTAGTAAGAGTAGGATATGTACAGATATAGATATAGTATCTACAGATATGTAAAGGGGCTATGTGCAGGTAAATCCAGACAGGTGTGGATAGATATACATGCGGTGAGAATAAATATATATATATACAGCATTATTGTACATGTTATCATACAGAGCTATGGGTTATATGCAGGTGTACAGTATAAGTAAGTATATAGAGGGGTTATATGCAGGTATATTCAGACAAATATGGATATATACCGTATATATGTGGTAAATATACAAATATAAATATTCTACAGCACTGTTTTACATGCTATCATACAGAGTATATGGGTAGACTATAGTATGAGTTGGGTAGTTACGATTATTATTATTATTGATAGAATATACTGCCATTCTACTATTATTACTATGTTCTACTCTATTATTATTATTTCCCTCCCTCATGCTGCTATGACACCTGAATTTCCCCAAGGGGATCAATAATATATATTTTTTACTATAATTGAAAATCGTCCTCGGCCTCTTGATTCGATAATAACTGGTGTTATTATTGAAAAAATCATATGGGTCGAACCCTGAACTTGTACCACCTTCCAGCTTTTTCTTTTCTCCCCAGATAAATTGTGGAAAACCTCATTGACTTCCAATCGCACCACTTAACAAATAAAGATGTCTCCTTTCAGAATCTCCAAAGACCAAAACACCGGTGCAGGATTCACCATGCCAAGGTTTAGTAATGAGTAATTAAAGCCCCAATCCATGATTTGTGGACCCTAAATGTGGGGTACAGTATATTCACACGCCTTCTTGAAGGGTCTGATCTGTAGATGGGGAACTCTCTTAACGCATTGTAAGTCGATGCTTACTCAATACCACACTACAGAATGTTAACCCTTTCACTACCACACTACAAAATGTTAACCCTTTCACTACCACACTACAGAAGGGTAACCTTTCACTACCACACTACAGAAGGTTAACCTTTCACTACCACACTACAGAAGGGTAACCTTTCACTACCACACTACAGAATGTTAACCCTTTCACTACCACACTACAGAAGGGTAACCATTCACTACCACACTACAGAAGGGTAACCCTTAGTGGCGGCTGGGTGGCGCAGCGGTCTAAGCACTCGTCACCAACGCGTGAGACACCGGTATCGAATCCGGCTGTCAGCGTTGCCTCCGGCTTGGGCCGGCCATCATACTGACTCAATTGGCAGAGTCAGCGGGAGGGGAGTCGATGGGTGGTAATCTGGTCGTTGTAAACAGCGACTCCTACAGGTCGGTCAGGGCGCCTGCACAGCAAGGACAGGAGATGTCGAGGGTAGTGTGAGCCTCCCACACGTTACACCTCGCCAATGAGAGTCCGCGCTGGCAGGTGAAAAGATGTGGCTGGCTGACTCCGCATGTATCGGAGGGGACATGCGATAGATTCTTCAACCCTCCCTATGACCGACCAGTGGGGGGCACATGCGAGCAACGATCAAGACAGGGGAGGGGGGAATTGGCACGACTAAATTGGGATGGGAGAAAAACAGAAAAAGGAGAAAAAGTGGATAAATTTTTTTTTTTTAACCCTTTCACTACCACACTACAGAAGGGTAACCTTTCACTACCACACTACAGAATGTTAACCCTTTCACTACCACACTACAGAAGGTTAAACCTTTCACTACCACACTACAGAAGGGTAACCTTTCACTACCACACTACAGAAGGGTAACCATTCACTACCACACTACAGAAGGGTAACCATTCACTACCACACTACCAACGGATAACCGTTGACTAAAAACACCTGTTCCAATCGGCGGCTACGTGGCATAGTGGGCAAGGCGCTCGCCACGAATGACGGAGACGCTGGGCTTGCCTGTTCGAGCCCAGCGCTCCACATTGCTTTCAGTTTAGCTGGTCGTTCATCTAATACACATTGGCCGTATTAGGGGGTGGGAAACTGATGGGTGAGGATCGGGCGTTGTGGACAGCGACTCCTACAGGTTGGTTGGTGCGCCTGCGCAGTAGAATCAGGAAGTGTCGGGGGCAGCGTGAGCCTCCCACGCGTTACTCCTCGCCACTGAGAGATCGAGCTGCGCAGGTGAAAAGATGCGACTGCTGTTACCTCAAGTACCGGAGGGGACTTGTGCTATGTATGACTTAGTCCACATTGCAGCCGCCTTGTGGGAGGCAAGAAACAGCGTTCGTGACAGGGGAGGGTTGAATTGGATGATACAAAATTGGGATGGGAGAAAATATAGAAAATGGGAGAAAAAGTGGATAAAAAAAAAAAAAACTGTTCCAATCAATATCTCAATATATATATTTTCTTTTTTAAACTGCCTTTTCCACTCAATAATCATCCTTTCTATATTACTACCTACTATGCTAGTATGTCTTTACTACGATGCACTCAAATTCGATACTGTTACTGATACGGAAGCAACCATGCAAGGTGCCAACCTGCTCATCGGGAGCACTTAGGAGTTAAGTGTCTTGCTCAAGGACACTTTGACGCACTGCCTGGAGGAGCGGGAATGAAACCGGGAAACAGACGACCCCTCTACCTCCTGAGCCACTGTCGCCCCCCATTAACTCCGAGGGGGCATCTACCTCGGGTAGTGGGGGACCGTTAACAAAGAGGCCTATTAAAGAACATTAATGTTCTATACCTTACCTTGACTTTGTCTATTTTGCTGCTGTCTATTTTATGTTTATCTTATGCTTATTTTATGTCTGCACTTTATACATTGCTCTTGATCTGCCAATGTTGTGCTCATTTTATGCCTGCCTGCCTTTTTTTTATTATTATTATTATTTTTATTGCTGTGAAGCACTTTGAGTTGCAATTCTTGTATGAAAGGTGCTATACAAATAACGTTTATTATCATTATTACAACATTTGTTGTTTTTAGGGGGGGGGGGGGCATAATGCCCGGTTTACCCCTGCTGTTATCTTAGGAAGGTTTTGTTATCTGCCAAACCATTACAGTTGTAATTGCAAATAGGCTACATATTTCCCCCAGGTGCCGCCCAAAATGGATGCAGAGGATAATGATGCGTTACATAAGCTATATGTAACCATATGTCGTTGTCGTTTTACGAGTTATGTTATGATGCGCATGGGGGGGGGGGTGCAAATACAAATGGAGGTCACATGCTTTCCCTTTTCACAATGCGTGTCCTGTTCACCTGTCTGTCTGCCCCTCTGTCCCTGCCTCTGCCATAGGTCACCTGACCACCCGCAGGTTAGCCAGATGACTGCTGTACCTCCCGAGCCCCTGTTTGTGTGTGTGTGTGTGTGTGCGCATGTGTGTGTGCGTGCGCATGTGTGTGCGTGTGTGAGACACACACAGTGACAAGGCAACCAACAGCATTCTTCCAGCGACCAGATCCTAAATCAAATCGCTCCCCTCCTCCCTTCCCCTCAAACCTCCTTGTGGCACCACGTCACCCTATTATTACAGCTCCCTCTGGTATGAAGCTCCCTCATAAACCGTGGTCTCTCTAAACTATAGCATGCCGGCCTGATTTATGGCCTTATCATTTCCAGCGCGGCGGGAGCGGCGTGTCACCTCAAAGGCCTCCCGCTCGACGGTGTCAAAAAGATGCACCCCAGACCCCCCCCTCCTCCCCCGCCAGACGTCTATAACGTTTGTTCACGTTCATTCTAATCTGTCCGTGGGCCCCCGGGAGCTATTTATAACTTCTAAAACCAGGAAGTGTAAAGAAAGAGCGGGAGAATACGGAGAACTGAGGGGGAGGGGTGAAGGAGTTAGCAGAAACGTTATGTAACCCATCTTCAAATCACCTCATGTTTGATGGCCGCTGGAGCACGTGTGTCGAGTCCACCTCCACACTCCATGCATACCCTTCTCTGCACGCCGTCTGATCTCCTTACCAATTAATCATGATTAAAGAAATTAAAAGTCATCTTAGCTGGAGTTATGGCAGACATGGGTGACATATAGGGGTGGGGTGGGGCGGTATGGTAGTAAAGGGAAGGAATTTCAATGCATGTCTATATATATGTGTGTGTGTGTGTATGTATGTTTATTTATATATGTGTGTATCATATGGTGTTATATGTGAATATATATTTATTTATTTTCTCTTTTTTTCTTTCCTTTATGTTGGAATGGATCATGGATAATAACAGTTAATATAATAAAAAAAAAAACAGACATGGCTATCTGGTTATCCTTTTCTTAGAATGAATTATAGAATTACATGTTTATTTTTTTTACGGAAAGCCAGTGTTTTCCTCGGTCAGCGTGGAGAGAGAGTGATGGGCCACGGCAGCTCCAGCTGCAGCACAATATGTGCATGAATTCCTCTTTTGCCTCCAAAGCTCGCTGTCTGATCCCACGCCTCAAGCCTGCTTTCCCAGAAGAGCATCTGCTTTCCTGGTAGGGCTCGGTGCTGCAGCGAGGCTACAGTGTATCTCTGTTGCATATTCCCTTTCTCACACACACGCACACGCACACACGCACACATTAGAGGCTTATTTATGCATGCATACACACACACACACACACACGCCCACATACACACTCATTGACACACATCCACTAAAGGCACATTGGCCTGTCACACTTACACATACGAAAACAGCTCTCACATAATCATAATCATAAAAACGCTGTAACGGGTCAGGACATCCATTCTCATTCACAGTGGCAGGCCGGGGAGGAGACTGACACGTGTGTACCAACACAGAAGATACACACACACACACACACAGACACACACACACACAGAGACACAAGCGAACCGCCTCATTGATTAGCCGGGGAGGAGGGTGTCATCTTACAGCGTTGGAGGAGGCCGGCGATGGAGGCAGGAATTTCCCTGGGATTACCTACTGACTGCGGTTCCTCAGAACACTGGGGCACATGGACACAGCTTTCCCAGAAGCCTGATTAAAGGAAAGTGGCAGTCGGCCAACAGGCCACGATCTGCCGCGCTTTGTTTAGGGCACACAGAGAGACACACACACACACACACACACATACATACACACAAATACGAAACGCGTAGACTTGTGACCGGTCTGTTTCTGTTCAGCCCTCCCCCGCCCCCCCTTCGCTAATCTTTTGTGTTGTGCCTTTCATTACAGGCCACGTCTCACCCCCCCCCCCCCCCCGTTCAACAACCACGTTTCTGCTTCAGACCTTTCATCTGCATTCTCCTACTTTATATGGCGATACATTATCAAGTCAAGTCAAGTGTTCCTTTATTAATCCCCTTAGGGAAATGCAGGTGTCATGGCAGCGTGGTGGAAATGGGGGGCGGGCGGGGCGGTATAGGCAGAAAAAAGATAAATTATAGTAAATGGCACATTTATATTGCAGCTTTTATCCAAAACGCTTGACGATTTTGTTCCTCACATTCATCCATTCACCCACACACATTCACTCACCGACAGCAGAGGCAACCCGTGCAAGGTGCCAACCTGCTCATCGGGAGCAGTTAGGGGTTAAGCGTCTTGCTCAAGGACACTTTGACACGCTGCCAGGGAGGGGCGGGAATTGAACCGGGGAACCTTCCGATGACCTGACGACCGCTCTACCTACCTCCTGAGCCACTGTCAGCTAAACCCTGGCTAACGGAGACCAGGCGTCAGTCTCTCTATACCGTAAACGTAAAGGCTGTGGATCTGATTGGTACATCAGCTGTCAGCCAGTGCTTCATAGAATCGGTATATCTTCCGTGAAATTGTGGTCTGGGTTTGGTCCGTCTTCTTCACCCTAAGTGTCTCCTGTCTCCTCTTCTTCACCCGAAGGGTCTCCTGTAGTCTCCTCCTCTTCTTCACTCTAAGTGTCTCCTGTCTCTTCTTCACTCTAAGTGTCTCCTGTAGTCTCCTCTTCTTCACTCTAAGTGTCTCCTCTTCTTCACCCTAAGTGTCTTCTGTAGTCTCCTCCTCTTCTTCACTCTAAGTGTCTCCTGTCTCCTCTTCTTCACCCTAAGTGTCTCCTCTTCTTCACTCTAAGTGTCTCCTGTAGTCTCCTCTTCTTCACCCTAAGTGTCTCCTGTAGTCTCCTCCTCTTCTTCACTCTAAGTGTCTCCTGTCTCCTCTTCTTGACCCTAAGTGTCTCCTCTTCTTCACCCTAAGTGTCTCCTGTAGTCTCCTCCTCTTCTTCACTCTTAAGTGTCTCCTCTTCTTCACTCTAAGTGTCTCCTGTAGTCTGTCTCCTCCTCTTCTTCACTCTAAGTGTCTCCTGTAGTCTGTCTCCTCCTCTTCTTCACTCTAAGTGTCTCCTGTAGTCTGTCTCCTCCTCTTCTTCACTCTAAGTGTCTCCTGTAGTCTGTCTCCTCCTCTTCTTCACTCTAAGTGTCTCCTGTAGTCTGTCTCCTCCTCTTCTTCACTCTAAGTGTCTCCTGTAGTCTGTCTCCTCCTCTTCTTCACTCTAAGTGTCTCCTGTAGTCTGTCTCCTCCTCTTCTTCACTCTAAGTGTCTCCTGTAGTCTGTCTCCTCCTCTTCTTCACTCGAAGTGTCTCCTGTAGTCTGTCTCCTCCTCTTCTTCACTCTAAGTGTCTCCTGTAGTCTGTCTCCTCCTCTTCTTCACTCTAAGTGTCTCCTGTAGTCTGTCTCCTCCTCTTCTTCACTCTAAGTGTCTCCTGTAGTCTGTCTCCTCCTCTTCTTCACCCTAAGTGTCTCCTCTTCTTCACTCTAAGTGTCTCCTGTAGTCTGTCTCGTCCTCTTCTTCACTCTAAGTGTCTCCTGTAGTCTGTCTCCTCCTCTTCTTCACTCGAAGTGTCTCCTGTAGTCTGTCTCCTCTTCTTCACTCTAAGTGTCTCCTGTAGTCTGTCTCCTCTTCTTCACTCTAAGTGTCTCCTGTAGTCTGTCTCCTCCTCTTCTTCACTCTAAGTGTCTCCTGTAGTCTGTCTCCTTCTCTTCTTCACTCTAAGTGTCTCCTGTAGTCTCCTCCTCTTCTTCACTCTAAGTGTCTCCTGTCTCCTCCTCTTCTTCACTCTAAGTGTCTCCTGTAGTCTGTCTCCTCCTCTTCTTCACTCTAAGTGTCTCCTGTAGTCTGTCTCCTTCTCTTCTTCACTCTAAGTGTCTCCTGTAGTCTGTCTCCTCTTCTTCACTCTAAGTGTCTCCTGTAGTCTGTCTCCTCCTCTTCTTCACTCTAAGTGTCTCCTGTAGTCTGTCTCCTCCTCTTCTTCACTCTAAGTGTCTCCTGTAGTCTGTCTCCTCCTCTTCTTCACTCTAAGTGTCTCCTGTAGTCTGTCTCCTCCTCTTCTTCACTCTAAGTGTCTCCTGTAGTCTGTCTCCTCCTCTTCTTCACTCTAAGTGTCTCCTGTAGTCTGTCTCCTCCTCTTCTTCACTCTAAGTGTCTCCTGTCCTGTAGGTCACAGCCTCCACTTAAGCACTGAGGAGTTTGGCCAATGTCCCCCAGAGGCGGCGCTGAAGATTTACTGAGATTTAATTCATGGGGTCAGAAGAAAAACTGTTTTTGTTTTGTGTCCAAACCAACTCTCTCGCTTTAATTATGCTTGTGATGCTGGCTCCTCGTCCCCTAGTTTACTAAAAAACCAGCTATACCACCCTGACCCCAGGAGAGAGAGAGAGAGAGAGAGGGAGAGAGGGAGAGAGGGAGAGAGGGAGAGAGGGAGAGAGAGAGAGAGAGAGAGAGAGAGAGAGAGAGAGAGAGAGAGAGAGAGAGAGAGAACGAGAGAGAGAGAGCGAGACAGACAGACAGCGAGACAGACAGCGAGAGAGAGAGAGGCAGAGAGACAGACAGTGAGAGAGAGAGAGAGAGATAGACAGAGAGAGAGAGAGAAGGGGGGGAAGAGAGACAGAGACAGCGAGAGAGAGAGAGAGAGAGAGAGAGAGAGAGAGAGAGAGAGAGGCGGAGCGGAGCTGTTGGGTGTTAGGATGATGTGCGGTCAGTGCTCAGCCTGCAATCACATCCTCCGCGGAGGTCAGTCTGAAGTAAACGGATGTTTATACATTCACCACCACCACTGACAACAACAGACTCCGCTCAGAGACAACGGCGGCAGGAAGCGAGTGGCTTCTCCACCTGTTTGCATTTGAGACTGACAGACAGTACAGAGGTACTTTATTTAATTTTTTTATTAGAGGAATCATTTTATTTTTACTATTAATAATATCTCAGTTTAGATGATTTAAAAAAAATATTACAAAACTTTTTATTAGTTCTACACAGAGAAATAGCAGTTATATTATCATACTGGCCAATCGCGTCTTGCTCTTCGCCATTATGAGATATCTCTTATCTCCTAGCACCTACTGCGCTCACGAACAAACAAATGCACTCATATGCACGTGACCAGGCCATGCCCCCGCGTCCTACTATATGACGCCGGACATGGTCACACTCTACCTTCCTCTTTTTTGTTTCCAACACGGACGTAGCAGTGCACTCCGTGAACTAGCTGTTATGAAACGCAGGGAGAAATTACACAATGTTGGGGTTTCGCCGGAGGTTCACCAGCCCCTGGAATCTTCTCGGCACATCCTAACAGCGCACCGGGCCTGTCCTGGGGTTTCCTCATCTCGTGACAGCGGATCGGGGGCCTTCGCGCTACGGTTAGCAGTCAAGCTACGTCACGCACAGGTAGGGCTTGCGCTAACAGGCATTGATACTAGCATGAGTGATACTGCTCATTGTCCCGTGAGACAGCCGAGTTATGTATTGGCGCGAGGGGCAGGATATTTGGGAAAACATGGTCGTCATGACTCTGTTTTGGGTGTTTTCCCAGCTATCCTAGAGCGAGCGGCTAATGCTAATGCTACAATGCTAGGACGCCATTCCTTTGTTTCCCGCGAGGGACGTCTTTACTAAAAGGTCTTCCCTCTTCTTAACCATTCATGCTGACGGTCAATCGGTGTCTAATGTTGGGGGTTTAACGGGGGCTTGTTTACCATTTACATGGGTGGATGGGCTGAGGCTCAGGGCTGGTGTGCTTTTTGTGAATCTATGAATTGTGTGGATGGGACTGGTGTTTTTCTCTGGTCTGCATCCCCTTAACAATTGTGTGTATGGGCTAGCCCATTCTGCAGTGTTAGTGGAGTTTTCGTCCATTTATTCATTTACCCCTTCATGGGTGCATACCACAGTGGAGGTTGCTGCATGCCTACTAGTGAGGCAGTGCTTCCCTAGTAGTAGACTTTGGTCTGCGGCCACCACTGGTGTTCCGTGCTTGTGAAGCAGGTGGCATCAGTCCTTTGTCCCTCTGACATGGTGGAACGGTGTCCCGCCCGGCCGACGCGATGAGGCGAATCGGCCCGGCAGGTGGCTGGTGGGCTGTTAAAGCCTATACCGCTGTGGTATAGAATTAGCAGCGACTGGCAACATTGCTCCCACGCCACACGTTCTGCGTCTGTGTTTGGTGAGCCTGGTGTTGTGTCTGTCAACGACGAAGATTGTCAGCGGGGGAACTCGAGGCCCAGGGGGTCGCAGCGCGAATTCCCCCAGCCCCTCCTCTTCTTCACTCTAAGTGTCTCCTGTAGTCTCCTCCTCTTCTTCACCCTAAGTGTCTCCTGTAATCTCCTCTTCTTCACTCTAAGTGTCTCCTCTTCTTCACTCTAAGTGTCTCCTGTCTCTTCTTCACTCTAAGTGTCTCCTGTAGTCTGTCTCCTCCTCTTCTTCACTCTAAGTGTCTCCTGTAGTCTGTCTCCTCCTCTTCTTCACTCTAAGTGTCTCCTGTAGTCTGTCTCCTCCTCTTCTTCACTCTAAGTGTCTCCTGTAGTCTGTCTCCTCCTCTTCTTCACTCTAAGTGTCTCCTGTAGTCTGTCTCCTCTTCTTCACTCTAAGTGTCTCCTGTAGTCTGTCTCATCTTCTTCACTCTAAGTGTCTCCTGTAATCTCCTCCTCTTCTTCACCCTAAGTGTCTCCTCTTCTTCACTCTAAGTGTCTCCTGTAGTTTCCTCCTCTTCTTCACCCTAAGTGTCTCCTGCAATCTCCTCCTCTTCTTCACTCTAAGTGTCTCCTGTAGTCTGTCTCCTCTTCTTCACTCTAAGTGTCTCCTGTAGTCTCCTCCTCTTCTTCACTCTAAGTGTCTCCTGTAGTCTCCTCCTCTTCTTCACTCTAAGTGTCTCCTGTAGTCTGTCTCCTCCTCTTCTTCACTCTAAGTGTCTCCTGTAGTCTGTCTCCTCTTCTTCACCCTAAGTGTCTCCTGTAGTCTGTCTCCTCCTCTTCTTCACTCTAAGTGTCTCCTGTCTCTTCTTCTTCACTCTAAGTGTCTCCTGTAGTCTCCTCCTCTTCTTCACTCTAAGTGTCTCCTGTAGTCTGTCTCCTCCTCTTCTTCACTCTAAGTGTCTCCTGTAGTCTGTCTCCTCCTCTTCTTCACCCTAAGTGTCTCCTGTAGTCTCCTCCTCTTCTTCACTCTAAGTGTCTCCTGTAGTCTCCTCCTCTTCTTCACTCTAAGTGTCTCCTGTAGTCTCCTCCTCTTCTTCACTCTAAGTGTCTCCTGTAGTCTCCTCCTCTTCTTCACTCTAAGTGTCTCCTGTAGTCTCCTCCTCTTCTTCTCTAAGTGGCTCCTGTAGTCTCCTCCTCTTCTTCACTAAGTGTCTCCTGTAGTCTCCTCCTCTTCTTCACTCTAAGTGTCTCCTGTAGTCTCCTCCTCTTCTTCACTCTAAGTGTCTCCTGTAGTCTCCTCCTCTTCTTCACTCTTCTGTAGTCTGTCTCCTCCTCTTCTTCACTCTAAGTGTCTCCTGTAGTCTCCTCCTCTTCTTCACTCTAAGTGTCTCCTGTAGTCTCCTCCTCTTCTTCACTCTAAGTGTCTCCTGTCTCCTCTTCTTCACTCTAAGTGTCTCCTGTAGTCTGTCTCCTCCTCTTCTTCACTCTAAGTGTCTCCTGTAGTCTCCTCCTCTTCTTCACTCTAAGTGTCTCCTGTAGTCTGTCTCCTCCTCTTCTTCACTCTAAGTGTCTCCTGTAGTCTGTCTCCTCCTCTTCTTCACTCTAAGTGTCTCCTGTCTCTTCTTCTTCACTCTAAGTGTCTCCTGTAGTCTGTCTCCTCCTCTTCTTCACTCTAAGTGTCTCCTGTCTCCTCTTCTTCACTCTAAGTGTCTCCTGTCTCTTCTTCTTCACTCTAAGTGTCTCCTGTAGTCTGTCTCCTCCTCTTCTTCACTCTAAGTGTCTCCTGTAGTCTGTCTCCTCCTCTTCTTCACTCTAAGTGTCTCCTGTAGTCTGTCTCCTCCTCTTCTTCACTCGAAGTGTCTCCTCCTCTTCTTCACTCGAAGTGTCTCCTGTCCTGTAGGTCACAGCCTCCACTTAAGCACTGAGGAGTTTGGCCAATGTCCCCCAGAGGCGGCGCTGAAGATTTACTGAGATTTAATTCATGGGGTCAGAAGAAAAACTGTTTTTGTTTTGTGTCCAAACCAACTCTCTCGCTTTAATTATGCTTGTGATGCTGGCTCCTCGTCCCCTAGTTTACTAAAAAACCAGCTATACCACCCTGACCCCAGGAGAGAGAGAGAGAGAGAGAGAGAGAGGGAGAGAGGGAGAGAGGGAGAGAGAGAGAGAGAGAGAGAGAGAGAGAACGAGAGAGAGAGAGCGAGACAGACAGCGAGAGAGAGAGAGAGGCAGAGAGACAGACAGTGAGAGAGAGAGAGAGAGAGAGATAGACAGAGAGAGAGAGAGAAGGGGGGGAAGAGAGACAGAGACAGCAAGAGAGAGAGAGAGAGAGAGAGAGAGAGAGAGAGGCGGAGCGGAGCTGTTGGGTGTTAGGATGATGTGCGGTCAGTGCTCAGCCTGCAATCACATCCTCCGCGGAGGTCAGTCTGAAGTAAACGGATGTTTATACATTCACCACCACCACTGACAACAACAGACTCCGCTCAGAGACAACGGCGGCAGGAAGCGAGTGGCTTCTCCACCTGTTTGCATTTGAGACTGACAGACAGTACAGAGGTACTTTATTTAATTTTTTTATTAGAGGAATCATTTTATTTTTACTATTAATAATATCTCAGTTTAGATGATTTAAAAAAAATATTACAAAACTTTTTATTAGTTCTACACAGAGAAATAGCAGTTATATTATCATACTGGCCAATCGCGTCTTGCTCTTCGCCATTATGAGATATCTCTTATCTCCTAGCACCTACTGCGCTCACGAACAAACAAATGCACTCATATGCACGTGACCAGGCCATGCCCCCGCGTCCTACTATATGACGCCGGACATGGTCACACTCTACCTTCCTCTTTTTTGTTTCCAACACGGACGTAGCAGTGCACTCCGTGAACTAGCTGTTATGAAACGCAGGGAGAAATTACACAATGTTGGGGTTTCGCCGGAGGTTCACCAGCCCCTGGAATCTTCTCGGCACATCCTAACAGCGCACCGGGCCTGTCCTGGGGTTTCCTCATCTCGTGACAGCGGATCGGGGGCCTTCGCGCTACGGTTAACAGTCAAGCTACGTCACGCACAGGTAGGGCTTGCGCTAACAGGCATTGATACTAGCATGAGTGATACTGCTCATTGTCCCGTGAGACAGCCGAGTTATGTATTGGCGCGAGGGGCAGGATATTTGGGAAAACATGGTCGTCATGACTCTGTTTTGGGTGTTTTCCCAGCTATCCTAGAGCGAGCGGCTAATGCTAATGCTACAATGCTAGGACGCCATTCCTTTGTTTCCCGCGAGGGACGTCTTTACTAAAAGGTCTTCCCTCTTCTTAACCATTCATGCTGACGGTCAATCGGTGTCTAATGTTGGGGGTTTAACGGGGGCTTGTTTACCATTTACATGGGTGGATGGGCTGAGGCTCAGGGCTGGTGTGCTTTTTGTGAATCTATGAATTGTGTGGACGGGACTGGTGTTTTTCTCTGGTCTGCATCCCCTTAACAATTGTGTGTATGGGCTAGCCCATTCTGCAGTGTTAGTGGAGTTTTCGTCCATTTATTCATTTACCCCACAATGGTGGAATGAACTACCCACCCCAGTTAGGACAGCCGAATCACGTCCAATCTTTCGCCGTCGACTAAAGACGCACTTCTTCAACCATTATCTGAATTAAAAAAAAATAAAAAAAATAAATCTAACCCTAACTAACCGTACTGTCATGCACTCGTCCTAATAAACTAACCTACACTGTAGCACTCAACACTTTGATGAACATTGTTGCTCAGCTGATAGAGTTGTGCCCTTCCTGATGGCTTGTCGTACAGAACTTGTAAGTCGCTTTGGATAAAAGCGTCAGCTAAATGACTAAATGTAAATGTAAATGTAAATGTACCCCTTCATGGGTGCATACCACAGTGGAGGTTGCTGCATGCCTACTAGTGAGGCAGTGCTTCCCTAGTAGTAGACTTTGGTCTGCGGCCACCACTGGTGTTCCGTGCTTGTGAAGCAGGTGGCATCAGTCCTTTGTCCCTCTGACATGGTGGAACGGTGTCCCGCCCGGCCGACGCGATGAGGCGAGTCGGCCCGGCAGGTGGCTGGTGGGCTGTTAAAGCCTATACCGCTGTGGTATAGAATTAGCAGCGACTGGCAACATTGCTCCCACGCCACACGTTCTGCGTCTGTGTTTGGTGAGCCTGGTGTTGTGTCTGTCAACGACGAAGATTGTCAGCGGGGGAACTCGAGGCCCAGGGGGTCGCAGCGCGAATTCCCCCAGCCCCGCCCTCGCCAGGCCGGGTATCACGTTAGTGCCTCCCACGGCCGGAAGACCGGCGTTGGTCAGTCAGGCACGCGTGATTTGGGTGGTAGTAATATCACTGCAGGGCTACGGTGTGTAGGAACCCACCCTATCGGGCAGTGTGGGGACCACACGCCTTGCATGTCCAGCTGCAGAACAGATCCTCAGCAGTCCATGCCGGGGAGATGTTCAGTGGGGGAGCTTATGTTACCTAGTGTGATGTCAGCTTCCCCCATATCAAACCGGCCCTTTCTGTCGGGGTCCGCCCTTGGGTGCGATTGCCTCGTTGGTAGTGTCAGGGTGCGATATCCCGGCTCCGCGAGACACCCTGCTTGCGTGGTTGGCGAGTCCAGGGTTGGCAACGCACAGCGGGTGGGACCGGGCCGCCTATCTACGGTTGCTGGCAGACCAGCGCCAAGTGGTGGCTGGTGCGCTTGGGATTATCATCACATATGGCTACGACAGTGCCATATGTCGAGGTGGATGGAGAGAACGCTGAGGCGAGGACTTGTGTTGCAGTTTGCACAACCCCACCCTCCATTTTCAGGTTTGGTACAGACCCTATTGTCAGGGTCAACAGCAGTGACAGCTCTGGCCGACGAGATCCAATCTCTGTTGGCGAAGCAAGCCATTGTCGTGGTCCCAAAGGAGGACGTGATGCATGGCGTTTCCTCCCGGTATTCTCTGGTGCCCGAGAAATCGGGGGGGGGGGGGTCTCAGACCCATACTGGACCTGTCCCATGGGAGGTTCAGAATGTTGACCGTCTCCCACCTGTTAGACGCTGTCAGGTGGGGGACTGGTTCACCTCCATATACCTGTAGGATGCGTATTCGCATCCCGATCTTCCATCCTAGGGCTTACCTACGCTTCCTTTGCAGGGCTTAGCGTACGGGTACCAGAGGCTGCCGTTCGGCTACTCTCTGGCTCCCCGCATCTTCACCAAGTGCGTGGAGACCATGCTGGGGCCTCTGCGTCGTCGGGGTTTACGAATTTTATTCTACCCTGGACGACGTTCTGGTCCTTGGCTGGTCAGGGTAGATCGCCAGGTCTCATACCAGGCAGGTGGTGCCTCACCAGCCTGGGTTTAGCTGTAGACTGGGAGTAGAGTACTCCTCCAGTATGGTACTGGCGGCTCCCTTCACTCTAAACGGAAAACAATGGGGCTTCACCGGGGGAAGGGGAGGGGAGGGGAGTAACAATGATCAGTAACAATGATCTCTGGCAGAGAATGGGCGAACAACCAGTGGAAGAACAAATCAAGAGAAGAAAGTGGGGATGGATCGGCCACACACTACGCAAACAAAACACCAGCACCACCAGACAGGCCCTTAGATAGAACCCCCAAGGCAAAAGGAAGAGAGGCCGGCCCAAGAACACCTGGCACAGGGACTTGGAGACAGACATTACAGAGTTCAGAGTTCAGAGTTTTTATTTGCCACATGGAATCATACAATCAGAGTTTCCTCATTACACAATCATAAATAGTCATTCCATGGACAAAAGGAGCAGGAAGAAGAATAAATCTTATAGTTATCTGCCCCTTAAATCTTATAGTTACACAGAGCGGACTGACATGGAAACAGCTGGAAAGCAAAGCACAGGACAGAGGACCCTGGCGAACTGTTGTCGACTGCCTATGCTGCCCCAAAAGGAGCGATAGGTGTAAGTAAGTAATGTTCAGTCAGTTCACAAAGTGAGTTCACTCAGTTCCACATATCCACATGGGCCCATATCCCTCCATCCCCTGCTTGTTTTTTGATACTCCATGTTCAGTCAGTTTACAAAGTGAGTTCAATGTTTTACAATGTTTTAATGTATGATTTTAAAGATTTTTAATGATTTGAGTTTTTCCTTTGATTAATAAAAATCAATTCATTACAATTTATATCTATTGTCCTTCTTAAATAGTTAAATAATTAAATGCAATGATTATGGAAAGTCTTATAGAAATGTAAGAGTAAAAAACTACTATTTATATGTTAAGCAGTATTTGTCTCTTCAACCCTGTTACCATATATTCAACCCCGTTACCCTAGACTCAACCCTGTTACAGCTACATGTTTATTAATTATTTCTTTAAGTTTATGAAAAACTAATTCAACTTTTGAATAATTTTGTCTGAAACGTTTAGAGCAAACATAAGAATATCTGAGGTCAAATCACATTTCTGATAAAAAATCGTGCGGCCGCTGACAAAAAAAGGCAAATTTCAGGGTTCAGAATAGCAAAAGTGTAGGATTTTACGTAATTTTTAGACGAGCAATTATAGAAATGGTGTGAAGGACATCTAATTATTATAGAAATGTTGACTTTAGCACAAATGCATGTTTTAATCTTATTCAGAGAGCTTCCAGAGTGTCCATAACGGAGTTGAAGAATAATGGTGTCCATATCATACAATAATGACCAAAAATAATAGAGATTTCATGCCTGAGATGGGAAAATATATTTTTCTGGAAGTTAAATATGTCATTCATCTTGAGGGGTGTTCAGAAAAGTAATACCTCTTGGTAAAAAAAATAATAATCCCAAAGTCCAAATCGGACTGGATTGGTGGAATGACTCAAATACAAACACAGTGATTAACATTTCCTTGATTTTCCTGACATTTAAAATGTGCATAATTTCACTGAGATGCATCTGTTACTTCCTGGAGTAAAATACATCTTCACGACATCACAGATTCCGACTCTTTAACTCAATAACTCTCAACCCGAATGGATTTGTATACACGATGGTTTATAGTATTGGGATACGCATGAGATTATGAACACAATTTAATACGCAAATTTTTTTTGGTGGAGTGTTCCTTTAAGTACTTTTTTTGTACTGTTACTTTGGACCAAGTACTATTCTATCTGGATGTTTTCTGCTGGGAGGTACTGCGTCCTCGCTCCAATCCAGAGTGTCTCCATATCACATCTCCTGCAGCAACACCCTCCGCAGTCACAGCCACGTCTCACAGGAGACTCCTCACAGGACACGTCCATGTGCCCTGCCTCAGTCACATCAACCTGTATTCAGCAGACGTATGGGACACATACAGTACATTCTTGCTCCAACGGGAGAGGCACGCATGCCACACGGAAGAAGAATAATGTGCAACATTTAGATTAGATTATTAATTTAGATTAGATTAGATTCAAATTGATTGTCTTCATTATACAGCACAAGTACAGTACAACGAAAATAAGTTTGGCATCCAACCAGAGTACTGTAAATAGAAGTGTTATATTGAAATAGTAATATACAATTTACAGGTGATTAAACTGGGTATAAAATATATAAATCAATACTACTGACTAGCTATGTATGTGATATAAGGGATGAATCTGTTTTTTTTTTATGTTGAACTCAAACTAAGAAAATTAAGTATATGTAATGACATACAATGTTGGAGTACACAGAAATATACACAGGGTGATGATGTTGACCAGCTGTGTGTGTGTGTGTGTGTGTGTGTGTGTGTGTGTGTGTGTGTGTGTGTGTGTGTGTGTGTGTGTGTGTGTGTGTGTGTGTGTGTGTGTGTGTGTGTGTGTGTGTGTGTGTGTGTGTGTGTGTGTGTGTGTGTGTGTGTGTGTGTGTGTGTGTGATAGGCATGATAGGATCGTGAACCTGATTGCAGACAGTGTCAGTTCCACACTCGGGTCACCTGCAACATATAAGCTGTATAAACACACCAGTGTGAAGCCATATATGCTCAATCTGTGTAGGGACAATTCACTGTTCTCTGACATTTCAGCAAACACCCCCGATGTTGTTATTGTTAATGAGTGTGACGTACCTTGGGTACGTGGGTTGGTCATTACCATTATTACTGTATTTATGACACCTTCTGAACATCAGGTTAGTATATTTAATGTGTTATGTTTTGTAGATGATGTGTGTGTGTGTAAACATGAGAGCTAATGCTGTCTCTTCTCTCCCTGTCAGGTGCTGCCCATCCCTACTGAAGAGTGCTGATTGCTAATGAATGACAGCTGATTGGCAATTAGCTCAAGAGGGATGGGTAGCCAAATACCTGACAGCACACACACATCTCGGCGCCTCAGTCTCAGTCAATTGCTGGTGACTAGAGAGGAGTGAGGTTGCCATTGTTAGACCACTGTTTGTGCATATATATATATTGTTGGCCTATGTGCCACTTCTCTAGCTGAGTGAGTATCCTCTTGTTGGCCTATGTGCCTATTTTCCACTAAGTGTGGAGTGATACTTTACTGCCCTTTTGCTATTGTTCCCTTCAAGTGGAACTGTATATATATATGTGTTGGTAGGCTGTATGCCATTGCCACTTTATTTATGTCTTGTTTGTCCTTCATTACCTTTTCCCCTTTGTGTGTGCGTGGGTTGAAATCCCCACCGACAACATCCCCTTTTCCTTTTGGGAAAAGGGCCATGGGTTGAAACCCCCACTATGAAATAAAACCTTAATTTACCATTTGAAAACGTCTTTGTTTACTATCTGCCTACCCGGGACTGTTTGAGAAGCATTTTTCTACTGAGGGGGTTGTTTTTTGCTCATGTAACACCTGCCCAGATTACTATCTTGTATGGTCAATAGACCTCTGTACATGACATGGGGGCTCGTTAAGTTTGCGCAATTGTATGGTTCCTTGTTGGTAAAATAACGGGGTGACTTGTCGATTGAAGCATGTCAGGTGTAATAAGATAGCGTTTTCTAAATTGGTATTGGTAGGGGTCCATTGTCCGTGCACAGTTGATTGATGTAAACCATTATTGTTGTGATGCTCTTAACCATTCTATTTTTCTGCCACATAGGTAACGGGGGGGTCACCTGCTTGGCTAGAGGGTGGGGGGCACGAGTCGTGATTCCGGTGGAGTGCGCAATGAAATCGGTAAGCGACTGAAGATATTTGTAGCCTTTCATCCATCTAGTGGAGTAGTTTATCTGGGATAGGCTAGAGTGACACAGGTGACTCCTAGTTGAGTGGTTAGGACCATTTGTTATTATTTTCATTTAGTAGATGTGGTCAGTTGAATTGTTTTGGTTAAGAGGTATGAAAGCAGAATGTGTCTATTATTATTGTGCACGGTCATGGTTAATTAAGTGAGGACGTGATATATATGTATATTTTATATTTTTTTCTCACGCACACATAAAAACATAATATGGCTGTGTCGGCATTTGTTTTGGAAGTCTTTATAGCGGATCCGACAGAGGGTCAAGTGGAAGGTTGCACTAAGGCGGAATTAGGCCTTATTGCTAGGCATTATGCTATTGCTGTACAAAATTCCCAATCCAAGGCAGATATGAAGGCAGCTGTTATAGCGGGGTTGGTGGAGCAACAGGTATTTAGCCCGGCTCAGGGAGTAGTGAGTCATAGTGATCAGGAGGTTGCACACACTGGCGAATGGGTTAACTCTCCCTTACGTGATCTTGACATGGATGGTGGTGCTATTAGGAAGGATGGTAGTACGGCCGGAGCTGAAAGTGAGGCCGCGGGCGATTCGGATAAAGACTCCACGTCTTCTGGCCATGCGCGCTCTAGTCTGCGTTTGGCCCGTCTCCAGATGGAGGAGAGAGCGCTGTTGCGCAGAGAGGACAGAGACAGGGAGGACAGAGCAGCTGACAGAGAGGACAGAGCAGCTGAGAGAGATAGACGGGACAGAGCTGACAGAGAGGACAGAGCAGCTGAGAGGGATAGACAGGACAGAGCAGCTGAGAGAGACAGGGAAGACAAAGCTGTACAGCAGGGATCGGCAATAGGCGGCCCGCGGGCCGAAATGGGCCCGCCAGCAATAATTTCTGGCCCGTCAGGTTATTTTGAGAATATGATGTTTATTTTACGCGCAGGAAATATTCACTCGTTGTGACGCCAGAGTGTCTTTTGAAGCTGTATCTATCTATTCATCATATCTATGGCTGTCACTATAGCCAATTGAAATGCTAGAAATGGTCACATGGACTGGGAGAACCAATGGAATTTCACTTTCACTTCCGCGTTTGGGATGCCGGCGAGCGAACGTTTGCAAAAACAAAACAAACGTCTTTGAATAACTTCTTTGCAATGCAACGGGGAAATATGATGAGCCAGAAGAGGAGCTTACGACCTATAAAGCTTATTTTAATAAACAGGTGTCATTCTTAAAATACGGGTTTATCGCAACAGGTAACTCTTGCAATAAGCAACCGGTGACTCTCGCTTGTTGACATGGCAACACGAGCAAGCAACTGTGTTCAAGTTGGGTGGGCATTCAACGCGAGTGGACATTTAACATGTTATTAACATGGATTTTGGAGGACCGAAGCAGAAACAATATCAAGTCCAGGGCAGGGCTGCCTGCATTATGCCGGTGAGTGTTGTGTTTTAATAATAATAATAATACATTCGATGTATAATACACCCGCTGTGGTGCTTAAAATCAAATGCACCCTACTGATCTCGATTTATAATGCGAGCACCTGCATTAAAATCAAATTACTGATCTGTTCATGTGTAATGCACTGTCTGAGAGGCACTTTATAATAGAAAAAAGACAGTGCAAACATGTATATGTCGTTTTTTTTTTTACAGTTAAAAAATGTTCACTTATCATTGGCCCGCCACACAATGGCTTGGGGAAAATTTGGCCCGTGGGCAAATCTAATTGGCGACCCCTGCTGTACAGGATAGAGAAGACAAAGCGGCTGTACGAGATAGGGAGGACAGAGCAGCTGACAGAGAGGACAGAGCAGCTGAGAGAAACAGGGAAGCTGTACGAGAGAAGGAGGAAAGAGATAGAGAGCTCCAGATTACACTGAAGAGGATGGAGCTGGGGAGTGTTGGCTCTTCTTCACCCTCATCTGAAGGTGGCCATGGCAGTTTTAATGTTGGGCAACATATTGCTATGGTTCCTGTGTTTCGAGAATCTGAGGTGGAGACATTTTTTTTGAATTTTGAGCGGGTAGCGGGGGCTGCGAATTGGCCGGAGGATCAGTGGGCACTATTAGTGCAATATAGGCTCACGGGTAGGGCTCAAGACGCATGCCAGTTTTTATCAAAGGAGGACAGCATGGTATATGAGAAAGTGAAGGGTGCTGTCTTGCGCGTATATGAACTGGTGCCGGAGGCTTATAGGCAGCGGTTTAGGAGACTAAGTAAAGCTCCCTCGCAAACACATGTCACATTTTCCCATGAACAACGGATGGTGTTCACTCGTTTGTGTGAAGCGTGTAAAGTGGATGGGGTCGAGGCTTTGAGCGAGTTAATCCTCATGGAACAATTTTAAAAATTTGTGCCCGAACACATGATAATACAGTTGGAGGAGCGAAAGGTTTCTACCCTCCAGGAAGCTGCAGTTTTGTGTGACGAGTTGGCAATGATCCACAAAAATGTTTCTGCATCACATGGTTCTGTGCGAAATGATGTGTATGTAGGAGGCGACGAGCGATCATTTCGACCACGCTCGTCTCCGTCAGAAAAGAGACATTGTGATTATTGTAGCAAGCAAGGTCATTTGGCGGCGGACTGTTATGCATTTGTGCGCGATCGGCAAAATACTGACAGGCCAGCTCAGGAACCAAAGGTGGTGGGGTTGGTTAGCACTGTCTCACGCCCTGGGCGGAGGAAACCGGACAGTTGTTTTGATCCTTTTATATCTTCTGGTTTTGTGTCACTGTCGGGTAAGGTCTGTGACCAGCGCGAGGTGAGGATCCTTCGTGATACAGGTGGTTCACAGTCCTTTATGCTGGCGGATGTATTGCCGTTAAGTGTGGAGTCGTCTTGTAATACAAGTGCTATTGTGTGCGGAATAGAGATGGGCTACACGCCCGCTCCGTTACATATGATACATGTGAGGTCAAAACTAGTCACAGGTTGTTTTCCCGTCGCGGTTCGTTCCTCTTTTCCGGTAGCCGGAATTGATTTTATCATGGGAAATGATATAGCTGGGGGGAAAGTTCTGTGCGATGCGTTGATTGAGTCGGCAATCCGGCCACGCTCGCCGCCGTCTAGGAGACCGGTGGTGTGCAATTATTGTAAAGAGACAGGCCATGTAGTGAAAGGATGTCGTACGCTGAGGAAGCGACAGGACAAAATCACAAAGTCAGCCCAGAAACCAAAAGGTGTGAGTGTTGATTTTGACGTGGCGAGCAAGTTTGCTGGGGAGAGTGTGATTCCTGTAGTGGGGGTTGAAAAGGCTCCATTGGCTGACTTGTGTTGTGATAATGTTGATAATAATCACCCCAATGTGTTTTCTGCTTGTGTTGTCACCAAGGCACAGGACGGAATGCGAACTCAAGTTTTGTCGTTGAGTGACTCTGTCGGTGGCGAGGCGGCTCCCGCCGAGGACAGGGGGCCATCTGTTGGAGAGATGGAAGAGGTTGCTGTATGTAGCGTTCAGGGGGAGCTGGTAGTTCCCGAACCCTTTATTGGAGAGTTGATGATGGAAGACATGCCGCTACCACCTGAAGTTGCATTCGTCAAGCAGGGTCGCCCGAGCAGAAAAACTCTAAAGCGAGCTCTAAAACGGTGGAGGCTGGGTGTGTAGCTGACCATGTGCATTTGACATGGTTTTTTGTGAGTTAGATCTCACCGCATTTTTGAGACCGGTTTGCATTCGGTAGTCGGTGTGTGCTACATGCAGTTTTCAATGACGTCACTGCGTGTCTATTTTTGCATACGTGCGTTGATTGTGAGAGGATAATTTTGTTTTGGTTGTTTCTGTTTTCCCTGGTGGGTGGTACTAATCGGATGTTGGGTAATAAGTAATAATGTTTTGCTAACCCTACAGGTTCGCTCTTATGGGGGGAGGTGTGACGTACCTTGGGTACGTGGGTTGGTCATTACCATTATTACTGTATTTATGACACCTTCTGAACATCAGGTTAGTATATTTAATGTGTTATGTTTTGTAGATGATGTGTGTGTGTGTAAACATGAGAGCTAATGCTGTCTCTTCTCTCCCTGTCAGGTGCTGCCCATCCCTACTGAAGAGTGCTGATTGCTAATGAATGACAGCTGATTGGCAATTAGCTCAAGAGGGATGGGTAGCCAAATACCTGACAGCACACACACATCTCGGCGCCTCAGTCTCAGTCAATTGCTGGTGACTAGAGAGGAGTGAGGTTGCCATTGTTAGACCACTGTTGTGTGCATATATATATATATATATTGTTGGCCTATGTGCCACTTCTCTAGCTGAGTGAGTATCCTCTTGTTGGCCTATGTGCCTATTTTCCACTAAGTGTGGAGTGATACTTTACTGCCCTTTTGCTATTGTTCCCTTCAAGTGGAACTGTATATATATATGTGTTGGTAGGCTGTATGCCATTGCCACTTTATTTATATGTCTTGTTTGTCCTTCATTACCTTTTCCCCTTTGTGTGTGCGTGGGTTGAAATCCCCACCGACAACATCCCCTTTTCCTTTTGGGAAAAGGGCCGTGGGTTGAAACCCCCACTATGAAATAAAACCTTAATTTACCATTTGAAAACGTCTTTGTTTACTATCTGCCTACCCGGGACTGTTTGAGAAGCATTTTTCTACTGAGGGGGTTGTTTTTTGCTCATGTAACACCTGCCCAGATTACTATCTTGTATGGTCAATAGACCTCTGTACATGACAATGAGAATAACAGAGAGGTTCTCATCCTAGAAGTTGGTTGCACGTTTGACTACAGTCTAGAGGAAGCATTTACAACCAAAATGTTAAAATATCAACTGTTAGACCATACCATATCACAACTCGGCTACAACTGTAAACTTTTAGTCTTCATATTTGGAAGCCTGGGTCATGTCCATAAATTGGGTGTTAGAGGCCTTCAGTTGGCCGGTCTTCCGAAGAGAAGAGCCAAACAATTAGCTAAATATTGCTCAGTGTCAGCAATTATTGGCAGCCGGGCAATTTGGAGAAGACGCTGCTATAATAATAATAATAATAATTCATTTAATTTATATAGCGCTTCTCAATAACCCGAAGTCGCTGACAGTAGTCGGGAGCAGGGGTACAAACAAAGAAATGAAAGCAAAGAAACAAAAACAAAAACAACAAAGAAACAAAAACAAAAGGAACATGAGACCATGGGGGGAACAGGGGAGACAGCCTGATAGCACAAAAAAGACTGGAGACAGATATCAATCAGGTTGGAGGGGAGGGGGGGGTTTAGGGGTGGGGGGGTTGAAGGCAAGGGAGAACAGGTGGGTTTTGAGGCGAGCTTTGAAGGTGGAGAGTGTAGGGGAGTCTCTGATGGACTGGGGGAGGGAGTTCCAGAGTCGGGGTGCAGTGCGAGAGAAGGCCCGATCTCCGAAGTTTTTAAGCTTGGATGTCGGGACAGTGATGTCTGTACCCATGAGCTGTGTGTTGATTGTCAGGTTCATCATCCGTGTGAGTCTGTAACTTTGATTGCCACTGTGGCACGATTGTATCGGAATAATCCCACAATGTACAAGTGCACTGTTAATATTTGTGTCCTTTAAACCTTGTCTTTATGTGGACATAAATAAAATATTCTAAATGTGTGTGTGTGTGTGTGAGTGACGGATCGTATCGGCCTATAGGAGGGAGATCGAGAGGCTGCAGAGCTGGTGCAGCTGCAACAACCTGGAGCTCAATGCTCAAAAGACAGTGGAGATGGTAGTGGACTTCAGGAAGAAAGCAGCCCTGCCCCCTCCCATCATACTGGGAGGCACTCAGGTGGCCTCCGTGGAGTCATGCCGATTCCTCTGCATTACCATCTCCCGGGATTTGAAGTGGGAGCTCAACATCACGGGCCTGCTCAAGAAGGCCCAGGGGCGGATGTTCTTCCTCCGGCAGTTAAACAAATATAAACTGACTGCACTGCACTAGTCCTTACTGGAACTCTGCACTCTTCACTTTATATATATATATGTATTTTATTGATTAATCCTCCACTGCACTGTTTCGTTTCTTGTCATGTGTCTGTGTTGGTGTTGTCGTTTACTGTGAAAAAAGAAAAGTAAATGCATACACTGTATTGCTGCAACAATTACCAATGTGTTTTACACAAATGGCTCAATAAAGGAATCTGAATCTGAATCTGCGTTGTGTTGTTGTTAAATGCTGATGTCCCGAGGGGGAGTCGAACAGGGGAGCTCCCGCTCTGCGGGCGACGACATAGACCGCTGCACTAAGAAGTGAATCCACTCCTATGGACCGTACCTATGCGTCTATTAACCCTGTTATGAGGAAGTGAGTTTAACTTACCAGCCCGTAATGCCACAGTCACTTGTCAACACCCCTGTTTCTGTGACTGTGGATATACTCACGGGCTTCCCCGTTACATGTGTGTGCGCGTGCGTGTCTGTTCTGTATCTCTCTCTCTCTCTCTGTGTGTATGCGTGTGTATATATATATAGTATGTGTCTGTTCTGTATCTGTGTGTGTCTGTCTGTTCTGTATTTGTGTGTGTAGATATATATGCGTGTGTGTGTCTGTATCTGTGTGTGTGTGTGTGTGTGTGTGTATATATATATATATATATACACGTGTGTGTGTGTGTGTGTGTGTGTGTGTGTGTGTGTGTCTGTTCTGTATATGGGTGTGTTAGTACAGCTAGAGAAAAGGTTTGGGGGGGGGTATTATTCATAGAAATATTTTTCATGATTAATCTTTTCACCTTTACATAATCTCAGAGCATATATATATATATACACGTGTGTGTGTGTGTGTGTGTGTGTGTGTGTGTGTGTGCGCATGCGTGCGTGTCTGTTCTGTATCTCTCTCTCTCTCTCTGTGTGTGTATGCGTGTGTGTATATAGTATGTGTCTGTTCTGTATCTGTGTGTGTCTGTCTGTTCTGTATTTGTGTGTGTAGATATATATGCGTGTGTGTGTGTGTGTGTGTGTATATATAGTTGAGCTTATAGGACTAGATATTACAATCCCTTAGATAATCAGCACTTTTTTGAATGGGGTAGTGGTAAAAGCTTCACTGGGGTCTTCAGGTGGGCACCCTCCTTCATTGGTGTTTCGTTGACAGGCCCACGACACCTCCGAAGGGCTCAACGGCAACACCTGGCGTCCCAGGTGTGCCCCCCTCTGCTTTTACCCCTCGATGGTCATTTTGCAGCCCAGTTGGGGTCCTTTCTCTTAATCCATAGCCATCTGCTGCTTCGTTCGGCAGCCTCTGACAGTGTTTTGACAGCTTGTCGGAACGCCTGTCCTCGCCTGTCCTTGGTTGTGGACATGGCAACAAATCCTCTAGAACCAACCTCCACCGGAAGCACCTGGGCACGCCAGCCGCGTTGTTCTGCCTCGGCTGCTATGTCGGAGTACTTCATTCGTTTACGTTCATATGCTTCACCAACTGCAGCCTCCCATGGTACAGTTAGTTCCACAATGAATACAGACTTCTGGGAGGTTGACCACAAGACCAGGTCCGGCCTGAGGTTAGTTGTAATTATCTCAGGCGGAAAGATTAGTTTCTGGTCCAAGTCAACCTGCATTCTCCAGTCCCGGGCAGTGTCCAGGAGGGTTGCCTCCACTCTTGCAGATGGCTTTGCTGGGAGCTGTCCTGCTCTTACAAAAGAAGTGGTGTTTGAGTGTCTAGGCATTGGGGGAGGGAGGGCATTGTTGGTAGTTCTCCTTCCTTCCAGGGTGATTGCCAGTTGTCTTAGGACCTGGTTGTGTCTCCAGGTGTAGCGCCCTTGGGACAAACTGGTTTTGCAGCCGGTGAGGATGTGCCTCAGTGTTGCAGGGTTTGGCAAAGCGCACAAGAAGGATCTTCTCCAAACCACTGGTTTAGGTTCTTGGGCGTGGGGAGAACATCATAGGTGGCTCTGACGATGAAGCTGATTTGGCTTCCTTCCATCTCCCAAAGATCCTTCCATGTGAGCTTACGATGCTCCAGGTTTTCCCAGCTAGTCCATTGGCCCTGTTTGGACTGTGAGACTGCCTTTGCGCATCTGTCTGCCTCCTCTTGTTGCCGAACCTGAGCCACCACCAGATTTCTCCTCTGGGTTGATGTTGCCTTGTGCCATGTGGGTCGACTTGTCCCAAGTCCAAACCCACCTCTTCCATGCTGCACCTGTCCTACAATGTCTCCATGCCTGAGAGCAGATTTTGCTTGCTGTACGGCCTCAGATGGGATCCATTTCCTCCCAGTTGCCAGTCTGGGAGCAGCCGCTCGGATCACTTCATCTTGAGACTCGGTCAGGGTCATGTTCAGCCTCACTTTGGTGCATTTAAACTCCTCTATGAGGCTAGAGACAGGCAATTCCAGGGCCCCGTGTCCATACAAGCCGATGTTGCTGAGGCAACGCAGGAGGCCAAGCCACTTCTTGATGTATGAACTGACTGTCCTCTCCAGCTTCTCGACTTTGGTCATGGGGATCTCGTAGACCGTTAGAGGCCACATCAGGCGGGGGAGCAATCCAAACTGCAGGCACCAGAGTTTCAGCTTTCCAGGGAGCAAGGTCTTGTCTATGCTGACAAGGCCTTTGATGGTTTCTTCCCTCAGCTGATCACTCTGGTCTGAGTCTTTGAGGCTTGCGTTGTACCATCGCCCTAGGCTCTTGACTGGCAGTTCTGACACCAAAGAAATGGGTGTATCCTTGATGTGGAACCTCTGGTCCACGAGTTTTCCTTTGACGATGGATATGCTCCTGGATTTGCTGGGTTTGAACTTCATCCGTGCCCATGTAATGTTGGCATGAAGCTTTCCCAGCAGACGTTTGGTGCATGCTATGGTTGAGGTCAAGGTGGTCATGTCATCCATGTAGGCGCGAATAGGAGGTAGACGCTGTCCAGATTGCAGACGTTCTCCTCCCACAACCCACTTGGAAGCTCGAATGACCACTTCCATTGCCATGGTGAAGGCTAGTGGGGAGATGGTACATCCAGCCATTATTCCCACTTCCAAAGATTGCCATGATGTTGTGTATTCTGTTGTTTTGATACAGAATTGCAGATCTTGGAAGTAATTTCTCACCAGGTTTGTGATGGTATTTGAGATGTGGAAGAAGTTGAAGGCTGTCCAGATGAGAGAATGGGAGACGGATCCAAAAGCGTTGGCTAGGTCCAGGAATAAGATGTGCAGGTCTCTTCCTTCCCTTTTGGCAGATTGGATTTGGTGCCATATCATGCTTGTATGTTCCAAGCATCCTGAGAAACCAGGAATGCCGGCCTTCTGCACAGATGTGTCAATCAAGTTGTTTTGCTTCAGGTATGTTGTCATCCTTTTAGCAAGAATGCTAAAGAAGACCTTCCCTTCAACATTCAGCAGGTTGATCTGCCGGAATTGATCGATGTTTGAGGCATCCTTCTCCTTGGGGATTACTACTCCCCCTGCTCTTCCCCACGCTTTTGGGATGGTTTGCTTTGTCCACATCACCTTCATTTGCCTCCACAGATAGCGTAAGATATTTGGGGAGTTTTTATACAGCCGGTATGGAACTCCATTTGGTCCTGGAGCTGAAGCTGCCCTTGCCTTCCTCACTGCTTCCTCAACCTCCCTCCACCTTGGAGGACAGTCATCCAGCTGGTGTTCTGGTTGAGGAATTGGTGGCATGTCTGGTGGTAGTTCCCTCTGTTCATATCTTTTGCTGTCTGTGTGAGTTGTTTTCAGATGGTCCTCAAACTCCCTCTTTGGCACCTTAAGTGACCCGCTCTTTTCCTTTGTGAAGAGTCCTTTCACAAATCTGAAGGGATCCTTGTAGAAGGATGTTCTCGCTCTTTCCTTCCTCTTGCGTCGAGTCCTGAGGTTTTCAGCTCTCCGCAGTCTTCCCAGGCGTCCCTTCAGGTCTGTTTGCAGGAGGTCGATGCCCACTCTTTCCTCCAATGAGGCTCTCTTCCCTTCTCTCTTTGACAAGGCGCTGGATTTCTTGCTGCCTTCTGGACTTGGGAGGGGTTGTTGGTGTCATGTCCTTCTTTCCTGTCTCTTTTGTTCCGAACCTTTCTGCTCCATAGAAGTAGATCAGATCGCCCATTTTATCCAGTTTCTTTTCCACTGTTCCTTTGATTCCATCCAGGATTTTGATCAGGTCTGCATCGATTGTCGCCCACTCTTTCTTGCTGCTGGACTTTGGCCACTTCACATGAGGTCTGTGGCCTTGCATGTTCTTCTCCAAAGAAGGTTGCAAGTGACTTGGTTCCAAGTTCTCTGATGTGCTTGAATTACTTTCAGCCACTGGGGTACAACTCCATAGTGAAGTTTGCAGACGACACAGTGGTGGTGGGGCTGATCTCGGACAACGACGAGAAGGCCTACCAGGAGGAGGTTGAGGTACTGGAACGCTGGTGCCAGGACAACAGCCTGCTCCTGAACATTGGTAAAACCAAGGAGCTGATCATGGATTATAGGAGAGGACAGCAGGAGACACACACACCACTGATGATAAACGGGGCTACCGTGGACAGGGTGAGCAGCTTTAAGTACCTGGGGGTCCACATCTCAGAGGATCTGACATGGTCAAAGGCGAAGCAGCGCCTCTACCACCTGAGACAGTTAAGGAAGTTCAGAGTATCGGGGAAGATACTCCAGTCCTTCTACTCCGGAGCTGTAGAGAGCATCTTGACTGGAAACATCACTGCCTGGTATGGAAACAGCACGGCACAGGACAAGAAGGCCCTACAGAGAGGGGTGCGCTCAGCCGAGCGTACCACGGGTATTGCACTACCTCCCCTGCAGGTTCTATACAACAAGAGGTGCAAATCCAGAGCCTGCAGAATAATGAAAGACCCCCACCACCCCAATAATAGCCTGTTCCAGCTGCTGAGGTCAGGCAGACGCCTGCGAACCCCAGCTACTAGGACAGAGAGGCTTAGGCTCAGCTTCTTCCCCCAGGCCATCAGAGCCTTGAACAATGAACACTGAGTGCCACAGAACACTGATCTATCCACACACAAGCACACATGAGCACACACACGACACGCACGCTGTGCACGCTCACACACTAGCAGCCACTTTAACACTTTAACATGAGCAGACACACACTCATGCCGCACACGCCCACACTTATGGCCAAAAAGGAAAGGTCACTTAAATTAGTATAACAACAGTAACAGTGTATTGCACTACCAAAGCTACCTAGCATGTCCTATATGCCCTGTAAATAACTATGTACAGATACCGAGATGTCCCACCATGTTACCTGTTACCTGTTACCTGTTTATTGCACAATGTTGTTTTTTATTGGATTCTATTACATGTTGTACCACTGTATTGCACATCATTGCGGGCAAGACCACCCGCATTTCATTGTATACTTGTATGCCGTGACAAATAAAACTCTTGACTCTTGACTTGTACTGATGCTCGGTGGACTGTGGGTTAAATCCTGCCGCTGAGCTTCACTCGCCTGACTTGACCTTTCTCTCAGAAGATAATGGTCAATGCGAGGGCTACATCTGCTCCTCCGTCCCCATCAACATGGACCCCCTGCAATTTGCATACCGCCCCAACAGGTCCACGGAGGACGCCATAGCCCATGTGCTGCACACAGCAGCATCACACCTGGACAAGAGGCAGGGGAACTATGTGAGAATGCTATTCATCGACTACAGCTCGGCATTCAATACCATAGTCCCCTCCATACTCATAGCCAAGCTCAGGGACCTGGGCTTGGGCTATGACCTCTGCCAGTGGGTCTTGGACTTCCTGACTGGCAGACCCCAGGTGGTGAGAGCAGGCAACTGCATCTCCTCATCCATCACCCTCAACATAGGGGCCCCCCAGGGCTGTGTTCTGAGTCCCCTCCTCTACTCCCTGTACACACACGACTGTGTGGCTCAGCGGAGTAGCAATACAATCATCAAATTTGCTGACGACACAGTGGTGGTGGGCTTGATCTCTGCCAACGACGAGAGGGCCTACCTGAAAGAGGTCAAGGTCCTGGCGGGATGGTGCCAGGAAAACAGCCTCTCCCTGAACGTCAGCAAAACAAAGGAGATGATTGTGGACTTCAGGAGGTCGGGGGTCAAGGACTACAGCCCCCTCAGCATCGACGGGGCACCGGTTGAGAGAGTCAACAGCTTTAAGTACCTCGGAGCCTACATATCCGAGGACTTGACATGGACCACACACATTGACAGTGTTGTGAAGAAGGCACGACAACGCCTCTACTTCCTCAGGCGCCTAAGGAAGTTCCAAGTCAGTCAGAAGATCCTTAAGAACTTCTACTCATGTACAATAGAGAGCATCTTGACCGGCAACATCACCTCCTGGTTTGGGAATAGCACTGCACAAGACCGAAGCAGACTACAAAGAGTGACACGTTCAGCCGAACGCACAATTGGAGGGGGGCTCCCCACCCTCCAGAACATTTACAACAAGCGTTGCACGGGCAAGAGAATCATTAAAGACTCCAGTCACCCGAACAACTGCCTCTTTGAACTGCTGCGGTCAGGCAAGCGATACCGGAGTCTCAAGGCGAGCACAGAAAGACTCAGAAGAAGCTTCTATCCCCAGGCCATCAGGCTGCTAAACGAACAATGAATGAACACTACACAACAACAACCACCAAACGCACATAGCACACACATCCACACGCACACACTCACTTTAAACAAACACACTGTAGCACCCACTCCACACACTTTATAGCACACACCCACTTTAAACAAACACACTGTAGCACCCACTCCCCACACTTTATATTTATTGATGAAGGATTGCACTACAACTCGTACACCTTACTGTAAATTGTACCTAAAATTGTACCTCATCCCATTTCTGCTTTGCACTAGATAGTACTGTACATTAGTACACTGCATAGTATTGTATATTATATGGTAACTCAGAACATTGTACATATGTCTATACCGAACACTGTGACATTTTTCTTCTTCTAAATTACATGCTATATTATGTTATTTGATACTATCTTGTCTAAGCACAGTCTCTGGAGCGTAACAGTAAGAAGCATTTTGTATGAAAGTATTCTGTACTTCTGTATGACAACTATTAAAGAACTTGAACTTGAACTTGAGGTCCCGGCCTCACTTTCTTCAAGCACTTCATCCGGCCTTGATGTATTCGTTGGCCTCTGATGGATGTTACCTTGGACCAGCCACAGCTACATACTCTGTGCTCCTGTCCTTCAGTTGATGTGCCGATTATCTGGTTCGTCGTCATGTTCATTCCAGGGTCAGTTACCGGGTGGTCAGCCGATGAGTCATCTTCCGCCCCCGCTCTCGATGCTAGGGGTGTTTTATAAATAATATATATATATTTATATACGTGTGTGTGTGTGTGTGTGTGTGTGTGTGTGTGTGTGTGTGTGTGTGTGTGTGTGTGTGTGTGTGTGTGTGTGTGTGTGTGTGTGTGTCTCTGTCTGTCTGTCTGTCTGTCTGTCCGTCCGTCTGTCTGTCTGTCTGTCTGTCTGTCTGTCTGTCTGTCTGTCTGTCTGTCTGTCTGTCTGTCTGTCTGTCTGTCTGTATATGGGTGTGTTAGTACAGCTAGAGAAAAGGTTTGGGGGGGGGGGGGTATTATTCATAGAAATATTTTTCATGATTAATCTTTTCACCTTTACATAATCTCAGAGCATATCTTTCCTAATTGATTTATTAGGAGTGTTGGGGGGGGGGAGATACTGTTTTAATTGATGCAAATCCTAATTGGATGAGAGATGATAGCAGTAATTGAATTATCTGTCCCTATACCGTAACCAGAGCAAAGGACATCTGATTATTTAGGATGGGCGAGAGAGAGAGAGAGAGAGAGAGAGAGAGAGAGAGAGAGAGAGAGAGAGAGAGAGAGAGAGAGAGAGAGAGAGAGAGAGAGAGAGAGATAGACACAGAGAGAGAGAGAGAGAGAGAGAGAGAGAGAGAGAGAGAGAGAGAGAGAGAGAGAGAGAGAGAGAGAGAGAGAGAGGAAGTCAAGAAGGCAGGAATCCAGGGGGGACCCCCTTTCTCGGAAGTGGTCCATCGTTGGCTCTCAACTTGGCAAATTACAGGTAATTTTCGAAGTTATTGGAAACAGCTGTCCAAGTCAGGCGGATGTAGCAGAGGCTCCAGAGTCCAGACTGGAACCCCGGGCTCCATGCTTCGCCTTTGAGAGATGGATGATGTCCGGCTTCTGGACAAGACGTCCGTCTGAATTCTTTGAATCCAGCGCTGCTTTGTACAAACCGAGGCGGTGGGGGTTGACAGCGAGGTCACTGAGTGAAGAAGACCCCCCCCCCCAGGTCTTTCTGTGAACCGCCTCAGAGAATATATATATAGCGTAACTGAATTATGTCATCATAACCAGGCTGCGATACAGTCAACATCACTCTGCCACTTGAAGAACTACCGTAGATACTACCGCTAATGCAGTCCTGAAATGCATTGGCTTCGGCAATCGGCTCTCAAAATAGTATCTAAACCAGTCGCACACTGTTATATTGTCTGAAAGAAAATGAGTTATGTGTGACAAGATGAGATCTGCCTCTGTGACCTTTCTGCAAGAGCTTCCTCGAAGAATTGTGCATTTGGCGATGGGGGGGGAGAGGCCTGTGTGTGTGTGTGTGTGTGTGTGTGTGTGTGTGTGTGTGTGTGTGTGTGTGTGTGTGTGTGTGTGTGTGTGTGTGTGTGTGTGCGTGCGTGCGTGTGTGCGCGCGCGTGTGTGTGTGTGTGTGTGTGCGTGCGTGCGTGCGTGTGTGTGTGTGGTGTGTCTGTGTGGCTACACGTGTTGTAGTATCTGACATAATTCAATATCACTATTAAACCGGAAAGAAAGAAAATATTGCCAGCATTCTGAAATAATTGCATTACAGAGGCACAGTCCTCTGGGGCATGGCTACAAAACAGGCCATATTGTTTGCTTATTATTGGACAATATTGCTTTTGATGGAGACAGGGCACATCGCTTTCACCAGGGTTGTCAGTTTGCTGAGGATGTGTCCAAATCAAAGGACCCTAAAGGTGATATAGAGGCCAAGAAGAACAACTTATTTTCTTTTTTCTTAAAAAAAAAGAAAAATTATATCTTGCAGCATATTTTACGTTTTTCTTTCTTATATTAAAGTATATTTAGTTTTTAAGAATTGTAAAAGACGGCGGCTACGTGGCGTAGTGGGCAAGGCGCTCGCCACGAATGCGGAGACGCTGGGCTCGCCTGTTTGAGCCCAGCGCTCCACATTGCTTTCAGTTTAGCTGGTTGTTCATACTAATACACATTGGCCGTATTAGGGGGTGGGAAACTGATGGGTGGGGATCGGGCGTTATGGACAGCGACTCCTACAGGTCGGTTGGTGCGCCTGCGCAGTAGAATCAGGAAGTGTCGGGGGCAGCGTGAGCCTCCCACGCGTTACTCCTCGCCACTGAGAGATCGAGCTGCGCAGGTGAAAAGATGCGACTGCTGTTACCTCAAGTACCGGAGGGGACTTGTGCTATGTATGACTTAGTCCACATTGCAGCCGGCTTGTGGGAGGCAAGAAACAGCGTTCGTGACAGGGGAGTGTTGAATTGGATGATTGGGATGGGAGAAAATATAGAAAATGGGAGAAAAAGTGGATCAAAAAAAAATTGTAAAAGATAGGCAAAAATAAGCATGTGCTTCAGCCTATTCCTTTTTTCGGTCATTGAGTTTGGATTTTGTGTGTGAGCTTACTTTGAATATGTACATTTGTGATTTTCTTTTAATTATTATTATTATTTTTTTTTTTTTTGAAAGTCCACACATGTGTTTTTGATTGATCTGTAAACAAAGACCGAAAATAAACTATTCATCATCATCATCATCATCATCATCATCATCATCATCATCATCATCATCATCATCATCACTAGAGTAATGGGGGGCTCCTCATACAGAGGACCATGGCCTCCATGTCCATTTTGGACAGGCAATTTATTTAGGCTACAATCTGTAAAGTCAATCAAAATCACTATGATTTTCATTATGACACATCATCTCCCACCCCCAGCAACCTCTAGGCCACTATAGCTTGGTGTAATGTAGGCTATACCCAGGGGTGTAAAAAGTACCCAGAAATTATACTTAAGTGAAAGTATGGGTACTGTCTCAAAATCTGACTCAAGTAAAAGTCAGAGTATCTGGCTAAAAACACACTTGAGTAAAAGTAAAAAAGTCCTACTTTTAAATGTACTTAAGTACTAAAAAGTAAAAGTAATTTTTTATTTTTTTTAAAGGATTCCATCATCGGCCAAGTTTTCATTTTAACTATACATTGCACCAGGTGAGTTAGTTGAAGAGGTGAGCCAATTAGTGAAATCATCAGCTGGTGTTTAGGCAAGGCTGGAATGAAACCAAGCATACACTCTGCCCACAATGGAATGTGTTCTGCGATAGACACTGCTGAAATGAAAGAACAGAGGACATTTAATTTAATAATGTCATTTATCAGCTATCTATGATAGGAGTGCAGATGTTTCTGCACTCCCTGCAAGAAGAATCACATATTAGTTGTTTCTCATGAGTGGGATTCATCCAAAAACTGAGATAAGAGTGTTCTTCATTACTGGAAAAGATTCACTCGGAGGCGCTTTAACAATGGATCACTAGAAGGCTTGCCAGGGGCAAGGTCATCTCTTTAGACTGAGGCATTTAACAGTCAGTTTTCCAAACACCCCACCCCACACATCAATCCCCACCACATCCCCATCCAAGACACACAGCCTGTCTTGTCACTGACTCTATTCTTCTGATAGCAGGTGTTTAATCAAAGATCCCCGCTTTCTAGTCTTGCACAAGGACCAATCAGCATGGGTATGGGCGGGTTCATTTTCCATTGATGGGGATTTGATTGGCTGTTTACCTGCGGTCGCAGGATTAATAACGTTAGTTTGACCAGATAAACAATTCAAAAATACTCATTAAAATGGTTGGACCTGCAAGATTTGTACTTTGTACTTTGTAGGTCTGCATTTTAAATGTAAGGAGTAAAAAGTATGTTTTTTTTCTCTGAAATGTAATGGAGTAAAAGTACAAAGTATACAAACCTAATAATACTCGAGTAAAGTACAAATCCCCCAAAACAGTACTTAAGTATTGTAACGAAGTACAATTACTCAAGTACTTTACACCCCTGGCTATACCTACAACACTTAAATGTACCACCTTTATAAACATTAGGTTTGAAACATTGTTCATCTGAAAACTGACTGTCGACTATGATGGGTCTTATAATTATAATTTCTAGGGATGTTCCAACAGGTAACAGACAGACAGCTTACCAATATCGATATGATTCGATCATAAGACATGACAATACTGGAAAATGTCTCTTATTTCTGTTTCTGTTTCTCTATTTGCCGTGCATTACGTGAAAGTAGCCTATACCCAAACAAAAGCAAGAACATCAAATTAACTACGCAGCTAGACAGATTAATTCACATCTGCCCAGTTCTGCTCAATTTAATCAATGCCGATAAATACAAAGATATATATCATTGACCGATGTCATCGCTGATTTATGGTGCATCCATAGTCATAATAATAATAATTAATTACATTTATATAATAAGCGCTTTTCTAGACACTCAAAGCGCTCCCCACAATGTAGGGTGGAAATTGCCTCCTTCACCACCACTGGTAGCACCCAACCTTGGGCTACGCAGGCTCAATGGCTGCCATACACTGGCACCAGGCACAGATCACATTACACAATGTACTGTCTATCTGTATGTCATGTATCATGTATGTCATATATGTTATGATGAATTGAAAATGGGGGACCCTGATGTAAACAAGACGAAAGTCTTTCTCTGGTCTGCATCCCCTTAACAATTGTATGTATTGAGCTGTACTGTACTGTACCCATTCTGCAATCTGTTAATAAACTTTTCAATCAATCAATCAATCAATCACAATGGCTGAACGGCGGATACAGGGAATTATTAATTGGTCTCATTCTCCAACGGACTTACGACAAAAAGGGCTTTCTCTTAGGGCCATTTGAGAAATGTTTGGGCAAAACATGAATATAGACAATATATTATAATATAATATTAATTATATATGTTTTATTGGGATGGTTGGTGAATCCCAAAATCGTCCCGAAAAGGTCTCAAATGGCCCTAAGAGAAAGCCCTTTTTGTCGTAAGTCCTTGGTGAATGAGACCGATATCAGCCATTTAAGGGGAAGGGATGATTAGGTGGCCTTGATGTCAGAGACCTGATTGGGAATTTGGCCAGGAACGTCGGGGAACCCCCTACTCTTTGCAATAGGCCTCCTGGGTTCTTTAACGGCCGAGATTCAGTCATTTCCCATCTGTATTGCTTCAGAATGTTCCCTGCAGAGTCTGCCCTGCCCTTTTAGGTGATCCCTGAACAGAGGGATCATACAAGGACAGCTATACAGCCTTTTCCTGGAAGCCCGTGCTGGTCAAGGTGAGCAATTATCTGCCCTTCACGGTAGAGCTGGGTTCTCTCTGTACCAGGAAGACACGCATTCGCTCCACATCTACTATCCCCAGGCCATCAGGATGCTCAATGAAAATTACACTATGTAACAACCCATCATCTCAAATGTATATACTCTCAAATGTATATATAATGTATATACTCTCTTTTTAGAAACTCTGTCTATTAATCAGAGTTTCCAACGCCAGGGTCTATATGACAGGCGTTGTACTCTTAAACAGTACTGTATATTTATAGATCTCGTATGTCATAAATGTCTGGATGTAACAGTACTGTCTATCTGTATGTCATGTTTCATGTATGTCATATATGTTATGATGAATTGAAAATGGGGGACCCTGATGTAAACAAGATGAAAGTCTTTCTCTGGTCTGCATCTCCTTAACAATTGTGTGTATTGAGCCATACTGTATTGTACCCATTCTGCAATCTGTTAATAAAATGTTCAATCAATCAATCAATCAATCAATCAATCAATCAATCAATCAATCAATCAATCAATCTACACTCACTGCACACACATCCACATGTACACACTCACTTTAAACAAACACTCACCTTACCACTCACTTTACTCACTTTAGACACTTTAACACACTTTATATTTATCTATTATTAAAGAGATTTGCACTACATTCATACCTCCTTTGCACCTTACCCTAAGTGTTGTTCCTCATCTAATTTCTGCTCTGTACCTCACTGTTACTCATTTTACTCTGTATTGTATATAATATTGTATATATGTATATTGACTGACTTACTTACTTTTGACTTACTTCTTAATGACTTTTTTTACTTACTTTTTTAAATCTGAATCTGAATCTTTTTATTTTACTGTATGTAGCTACAGTAGCACACTCTCAGGGGCTCATACAGAAACAAGCATTTCATCATAAAGTATTCTGTATTTTGTTGTGACAAATAATAAACAAACTTGAAACATGAAATTTTTCCTGGAAGCCCGTGCTGGTCGAGGCCATTATCTGCCCTTCACGGTAGAGCTGCGTTCTCTCTGTACCAGGAAGACACGGCATTCGCTCGACATCAATCTTTCCACTAAGGAAGACTCCAGGAATGTGGTGATTGATTGATTGATTGAAAACTTTATTAACAGATTGCAGAATGGGTACAATACAGTACAGCTCAATACACACAATTGTTAAGGGGATGCAGACCAGAGAAAGACTTTCGTCTTGTTTACATCAGGGTCCCCCATTTTCAATTCATCAGGACATATATGACATACATGACATACAGATAGTCAGTACTGCTACATCTATACATTTATGACATACAAGATATATATACAGTACTGTTTAAAGGGGAACTATCTTATAAATGGCCTTTTTCAGTGTTTAGCATTGTTTCCTAGCTATGTGAACTTATATTAATATGATCTATGTCTCTAATTCTCATATTGGCGCATTCTTCTAATTCTCCTCTCACAATATTCACCCTCACTGAACTGAGTCGTTTGAAAATGTGCCTATATGTGATGTCATATAGTCACTGCTGCATGTTAATGTTGAGATATGGAGAGACCTGGAGCTGGACCTGGAGCCCACACAGCCTCATATAGTCACTGCTGCATGTTAATGTTGAGATATGGAGAGACCTGGAGCTGGACCTGGAGCCCACACAGCCTCTAGCTCAAAACGGCTCGAGATCTTGAGGTAGAAAAATGCTGTTTTTGAGGACTTGATTAGAAATACAAAACAATGAATAAAAAAAATATATATATTACAGAGGTGTTCCATAGACTCACAGGAATTGTGTAAAAGTGCCCAAATAGTGAAAGAAATAGTAAAATAGTTCCCCTTTAAGAGACAGAGTTTCTAAAAGAGAGTATATACATTTGAGGGGGAAGAAACTTGGGGGCGGGGGGGGGGGGTGGAAACTCAGGAATATACAATATACAATACAATATACAATCTAAAGTACAGCCTAAGTACAGTGAGTAAAAATGAGTAAACAGTGAGGTACAAATGCCTGTACTCAGTGTTTGAAACGTGGTTTGACGTGGAATGGTTTTCCTGTGCATTTTTGATGAAAAACATGTTAAAGCAGTAGCCATACAGGCCAACGACAACACACACACAACATGTTAATATAAGCCCTTAGAAATCCATAGGCCTTGTGGTGAAGCCTTTTTCTATATGCGAGATGGACTTCCTTGCTTAATATCATTAGGATGAGACTCTTTGTGGGACGATCTTTACTTCCAAGTTCAGCATGCTTGGTTCTGTATGACTATGAGCCTCCTGAGATTGTGCTTCATACAGTAAAAAAAAAAGTAAAAATAATAAAGATCAAAACAAAATAATATACAATATACAAAACTAAAGTACAAAATGCAAAAATTAGGTAGAGATGTAGTGCAAATCTTTTTGGTGGTATAGTGGTATTAGATCGCCCTCTGGTGACTAGAAGTATACAACAAGGAACAGTTATATTGTGCAGTGGTCCTCAATCTTTTTCACGTCAAGGACCCCCAAATTGATACACATTCGGCCACAGACCCCCATTGGATAACATTGGATACCTCATCAAGTTTTGTATCTCATTTCTGCATTGTACCTCACTGTTACCCATTTTACTCTGTATTGTATATTGTATATAATGTATATTGAACATTCCTTTACTTACTTTTGACCTACTTCTTAATTACTTTTTTACTTACTTTTATTTATTTTTTACTGTATGAAGCACACTCTCAGGGGCTCATACAGAAACAAGCATTTCATCATAAAGTATTCTGTATTTTGTTGTGACAAATAATAATAAACAAACTTGAAACTTGAACTTGAAACCTGACTGTAGTAAGTCTCAGTTGTCAGCAGCAGAGGGCATCCTGTTCCCACAGTGGTTCATATTATCCCCACAGAGAGTGAATCTCAACAGCACTTTACAGTTCATACAACAAGGGGGCAGTCGGCCCCGATGTAAACTCCACTGTATAATTGTAGCAGTTCTAGCAGTTGTGTACTGTACAGTTTTGGGGGATACTAGAATTGACAAAAACATGTGGAGACAATAATAAACACTTGATGTTTTAATGACATGATGAAAGATGGTCTGAGTCCTGGTACTTGGACCTTTTGATTACGTTGTTCCTGGTGCCGGATAATGAACACTGAATTGATGACGACCAGTGATGCCAGTAACTAGTTACTGTTACTCTAATCTGATAACTTTTTTCAGTAAATAGTCATCTAACTTGTTACTTTTTACAAGCCAGTAATCTGATTACAGTTACTTTTCCAAGTGGCTGTGCGTTACTATTTAGTATTTAGTTACTATCTCATAATGCTGATGATAAGAGAGCCAGGGGTACAGTCAGCTAGACTGGAGATGGGACGTGCGCTTGCACACGCACGCACACAGCCACACACACATGAGAATAACAAACTATAATACCATGTTTTATATTACACAACGGTTTTACAATTTTATTTTTAATTAAAATTATATTATATACATTTTCTATTTTATTTAGTTTGGGAACCACTGTCCTAGAGTGCCTGAGCAGTGGACAGCTGTGACCTTATATGGCCTGATGGCTGATGACGTCTCATGATGACCTGTCTGAGCAGCCAATCATGATTTATGACATTATGCTTTCAATAAAGCATTATAAAAAAAAAAAAAAATTAAACTGTTGTCATTCTTATGTTGTGGCAGCAGCAGGGACGACGACGACGACTTCGTAACCTAGTTACGATAATCAAGTAATCAGTAAAGTAACTAGATTACTTTTTAAAGGAGTAATCAGTAATCAGATTATTTTTACAAGTTATCTGTGGCATCACTGATGATGACAGTCAGACTACCAGCCCCGTCCTGCCCCTGTCCACTGCAGGTCCCCATGGTCACCTGTACACCTGCATGATTTGTAATTACAGTAATAATGGGGGACACCGGAATCAATGGCTGTTATGGGGGACAGGCAGCAACACAGTCATTTAGATAAGCGCTCGCTCTCTCTCTCTCTCTGACATGTGGGGGGGGGGGGACTTAAAATCTATTATGACTTATTGACTTCTTAAATGCTTCTGAATATAAGCTGTAAGGAGAAACTAGCCTGGTTTGGGATTCCTTTGGGATTTTTAGGCTATCGTTGTGCTGAGTCCAGTTAGTCCAGTGGCTTCACCCCCCCCCCCCCCCCCCCCCCCCCACCCACCCACACTCAACATCTGTTCTTGGCTTTGTTTTTCATTGGTGGGATTTAAATTATTGTCTGTTTTTTCTTTTTTTTTATCCCCCCCCCCCCATCTCTTTCTATGCATCCATCCCATCTCATATTGCCTGTAATCTTGAAATCCTTTAGTGCCATAATATTATTATGTACGTTCATAATCAGCATTTTATGTAAACAAAATGACCTACATGAAATGAACCAGATGTTTCCTCCCATGATTAAACCCCCGGAGCTCTCATGTCGTCCACATGATTCCCTCATAGTGACAGTAAGTTACACTATAAGAGAGACCCCTTTGTCCAAATTCCTCGGGACTAGACGATGCAAAGAGTACCCCCCCCCCCCCCCCTCCTCCTCCTTCTCCATCCCCGCCCCCCTCCACCAATGGCAAGCAAGCACCCGGTCTTAAGAAGGCGACAGCGTGGCTCTGATTGGCTGGTCGTCTTTAAACCAGTGGTGTTGCTCTCTCGAGATAAAGCTGGGAACGAGGTTATGTTGCTACTGTGTCACTGCTGTCAGCTCTCTGTCCCTTTAAATTTAAAATAGTTTGTTTCCCCCACTTTGAAAGTAAGTACGCATCACAAAATAGTCCAATTTAGAAAAAGAAAAAAAGAAAAAGGCAAAGTCTCATGTGGCCTTCCTAGCAGGCATGTTGTTTTAAACAACCCTGACTTGTCCTGACAAAATCAATGCATGATTCGATTATGTGGGCAAGGTATTGGCCTACTACAGTACAGACTATACATTTTTGCATACGATCAAACATAATGATAGCCTGATGTATAATAGTAAACTATTCGACTTCCGGTGAGGAGTATATTTTCAGTGTGATATCGACGGGGGGAGAGAGGTGTCTGGAAGTTAATGATGAAAAATAGCAGCACTGATCACTTTTAACCCAATTACCAGTTTTTCTAGATTTTGTAATGATGATTTTTTTTTGTATTAATTAAAAGGAATGTATGCCAGCGACTGGCGATAGACTGTTTGTTTGGGCCTGTAGGCTTGGGGCTAGACGCATGATCAAAGTCACCCTAGCTGACACACTTCTCATGGAAGCAATAATAGCCTAAATGCCACTCCTTCCTACATATCAGTTCACGGGCCTCCTTTGTACATACTGCACATTCTTTTTATTGGTTTTTGTTCTGCATTAAATCCTCCTCCATCCCATCTCAACCATGAGGGCGCATGAGCAGGATGAATGAAACGCAGTGTTTATTAAAAAAAATATATACGTATATATGAATCTTTATTTCAAATAGTCAATATACACAGACAGTATAAAAAAACACATAAAAATCAAGCACATACACATAAAACAGAGAAAAAACAAAACAAGGGCGGCTGGGTGGCGCAGTGGGCAAGGCGCTCGCCACCAACGCAGGAGATACTGGTATCGAGCCCAGCTCTCGACGTTGCTTCCGGCTTGGCCGGCCGTCGTACTAACACAATTGGCAGCAGGGCTTGACGTTGACACCTGCCCACCTGCCCAGGGCTAGTGAAAATGCTGAGTGGCTAGTGACTTTGGAAAACCACTAGCCACAGTGGCTAGTGAGCCAAAAAGTTAACGTCAAGCCCTGCATAGGTGTGTCAATGATAATGTTCACGGCGTTTGGAGCAATAATATAATTGCTAGGTTCAACACAGTCAAGGCATATGTAGCAGGGTGGATTATCCCTGCTTCGTGGGAACGGTTGCTGTCAGTCACAAGGTAGCTGGACACAGTGGAACTCTGTCTGACTGCACCCTCGTCTTTGGGCCTGGGGCGTCGACTGGAGGCTGGTAGTGTGAGTGGATGGGGCCCGGGATTTACCAACCTGGTCTGGTACTCAGGTCTTCCTTCCCTGCAGCAGGGCGGTCAGCAGTACTCCCCAACACGCTCCCACTCCCCCCAGTTGCTCCTTAAACCCTCCCACACCTAGTGACTGAATTGTAATTAAATACTCTGAGTTCCCCCCGCAAGCAGTACCCTCCCTCAATGACCCTAGAAACCTTACAATGAAGAGGGAAAGGTGGAATAGGAAAGGGTTAATTATATTAACATTACCCACACCAAAAGGATTGTCCCCATGGATAGACACACACACCAAATCTCCCATCCGATTCTTTAATGTTATGTACTGGTCAGTTACAATGATCTACTACTAGTGGCCAATTGGACGGAAGTCCCACTATAGTACCGTTGGTAACTCCATACCTCATAAACACGTATATTATGCACCCACCTCTGGGTTAATATCAGGGATAATATACTTCACTGTGTTTGACTCATCACCCACGTCTGGGTCTTCACCCTGTATAATACCTCAAAAAGGCTTTAATTATACGGCCAGAATAATACCTCTCCAGGCTTTATTTATAATACACCAGGTCTGTAACTTCCCCCCAGGGAAATGGTTAATTGGATGGGAAAATATTATTAAACACACATGTTATCACACTCAAAGGAAAGGAAAGAAAACAAACGTGTGGGCCCACTAATACCTTGCAAAAGCCCTATTCTAATGCCGGCATATATTGTTTGGGGTCTGTAATTAGCAACGTGAACTTCGCCCGCAGGCCGCACCCCACTGTGTAACGTGCAATAGATCCTGGGCACCGAAGCCCTAATGTACTCTACCAAAATGGCGGCCGCGCCACTCCACCACCGTCCGGGTGGCAAGATGGCGTCGAACGCTCTCGTCGCAGGTGCTAGCAAGCGGGGCTGGAGCAGGGGCAGTGGTGGGTTGAGAGCGCGTGCTGTGTGCGGGCGACCTCTGCTGGACGGGACGACTCCCGTGCTGGCTGCTCCCAGCCGGTGCAGAGCTGATGCAGAACGCCGGTGCAGACAGCTGCTGACGGCCGGAGCAGACTGTTTGTAGGTCCACGCACGTATCTGGGCTCGCACTCTATACCGGCACAGTAACTACTATAACCCGACTACTAAGGACTCAGATATGTTATTAGCCGCACGCTACTTATACCACACACAGTAACTACTATAACCCGATACTGTTAGTGCTTGGTGCTGCACCGTTTGCTCAAGAAATGACCTATATTTATAACTTTTTGGGTGGGGGCGCGAGTGCGGGTATTTTTGGCTAGTGAAAATGCTGAGTGGCTAGTGACTTTGGAAAACCACTAGCCACAGTGGCTAGTGAGCCAAAAAGTTAACGTCAAGCCCTGATTGGCAGTGTTAGAGGGTGGGAAAGCCGGTGGGTGGGTCCTGGTCGTTGTAAACAGCGACTCCTACAGTTCGGTCGGGGCGCCTGCTCAGCGAGGAAAGGATCTAAGGGGGGTAGTGTGATCCTTCAGTTCCACACGTTATACCCTCTCAGTGAGAGTCCGCGCTGCCAGGTGAAAAGAAGCGGTTGATTGGCTACAGATGTGTCGGAGGAAGCATGTGATAGCCTCCACTCTCCCAGACCGACTGTAGGGGGTAGGTGCGCAGTGACCAGGAAGCGTGTATGCTTTTACCAACGCAGTTGTGTTTCCGGGTTCCCGTTTTGCGCTCTGATTGGCCACTGACCTACACGCGTACGCCCCCCCTCGCTATCGCCTTTGGGGCGTGAGATATGAAGACAGATTTAACTGGGTATAGGAAGGCAGTACCATACGAGCCGCAAATTGAACATGCAGTGAGTCTGCGACAACAACCCAATAATAAACACTCGAAACAGCTATTACCAGACAATTACAACAGCAGTGGTGCCTGCTTCAAATGTCACGTATTATAGGCTATAAGCCTGTGTAGATCTATTCGGAATAATAAACATATACACCCTCTAGCAAAACATGACACAATGTGATCCTATCTCCGATAGAGCGGCTGGTCGCAGAGACGCGAGTTGAACGAACACATCGGGAGGGGAATGAATGCATGAATGAAAACTTTATTTAACAGATTGCAGAATGGGTACTGTTACAAAGGGTCAGATTAAACCGAATATATATATTTATTGCCTGAGATCCCATGTATAATATTTGTATATCGTTTGATATCCCTTGTATATTCTTTGTACATATACACGGAATATCCCTTTACCTGGTACAGGACAGACCATAATATTCGTTCTCCTATTGGAAGCGATCCCCTAGGCGCCAGTGACTTACCCCCTAGAGCTGACTTGAAAGCTACCGACATGACTTGTCTTAACATGCCCGCTTCTGCCCATGAATACGGCTACCGAAAGCAGAGCGGCACTATTTGTCCACCGTACGTATAAATATGACCAGCGAATACAGAACTTCCTCTCTTCAGTTCGCCTTCAGTTCAGTCTGGTTCAGTTACCAAGTAAAGCCTTACCCACTACGCAACGTGCGGTACAGCAGGGCTCGTATTGCCTCAAATAGAGTCGTGTTTATCCTACTACGTTTGTTTAACGTATCGTTCGCTACTTACTAGTAAAAGCCTTCATTACGAGTCAAAGACCACGTGGAGTGAGTAATTGTGCGTCTACATAGAGCACTTATTGCCGCGTGCTAATAGGATAGTAGTAAGGTCAAGTTCAACCGTGGACCACCGCGCACCACGGAGGATACCTACACCGGTGATTGCAGAGCCACCTGGCAGGATTATTATTCTTCATTCTTCACCAAGCTGCTGGAGCAGAGAACCGTCTACACCCACTGCTGTGGGATCTACACCGGCCCGTGGGGACATCACTCGAGCCCGTCTCTGTCGGAGCAGAGACTCCACGGCTTCACCTGCACGGCGCGCACCCTGGGACCAGGCTGCCTTTCCCCGCTGACACAGGGGTGATATCGCCTCCGTGGACCCTTGACTTTCATAGAGCATTGCCCCCCCCTGCTGGCTTACAACCGGTAGTACACCCCTTCCCAGAATATCCCTAGATCTAATTCCTAATATTCAGTATTGACTTGCCTACGCACATTCTTTGCCTTATAAGCGCAACAAAGTAACGTATATTTGTATTATTATCTGTAATAAATATTCTAAACGAGTATTTGTGTGGAAACCGTGTTATTGTGGAGAAGTTCGCATCATATACCTGTGTACGGTATTGGCCAGTAATGTACATAGACGGTAGTAGTTTAATGATACTAATACTTGATTAATACAGTCAGGGAATTGTACCCCTCAGTTACAGGTACAATACAGTACGGCTCAATACACACAATTGTTAAGGGGATGCAGACCAGAGAAAGACTTTTGTCTTGTTTACATCAGGTTCATTCATTCTCCTCCCGATGTGTTCGTTCAACTCGCGTCTCTGCGACCAGCCGCTCTATCGGAGATAGGATCACATTGTGTCATGTTTTGCTAGAGGGTGTATATGTTTATTATTCCGAATAGATCTACACGGGCTTATTATAGCCTATAATACGTGACATTTGAAGCAGGCACCACTGCTGTTGTAATTGTCTGGTAATAGCTGTTTCGAGTGTTTATTATTGGGTTGTTGTCGCAGACTCACTGCATGTTCAATTTGCGGCTCGTATGGTACTGCCTTCCTATACCCAGTTAAATCTGTCTTCATATCTCACGCCCCAGAAGCAGGCACCACTGCTGTTGTAATTGTCTGGTAATAGCTGTTTCGAGTGTTTATTATTGGGTTGTTGTCGCAGACTCACTGCATGTTCAATTTGCGGCTCGTATGGTACTGCCTTCCTATACCCAGTTAAATCTGTCTTCATATCTCACGCCCCAAAGGCGATAGCGAGGGGGGCGTATGCGTGTAGGTCAGTGGCCAATCAGAACGCAAAACGGGAATCCGGAAACACAACTGCGTTGGTAAAAGCATACACGCAACCAGGAAGGGGATTGGGAATTGGCATAACGACTAACATTGGGATGGGAGAAAAACGGAGGAAAAAAAGGAGAACAAAAATAAAAAATAAAAGCAGTTACAAACGGAAAAATACAACAAAGACAAAACATAATACAATTTTATAAAAAATACAATGGAAATAAAGACGCATTTCTTTGTTTTGATAGATTTTTGTTTTGTGAGGTAGAAATCGAAGACTCGATCGTCTTCATCACTATAGTCATAGCAACCAGATAGGCCTATACTATTTATACAGTACAAAGTGAAATCTGAGAAAAGGTCACATTAGTGATTGATTGATTGATTGAAAATTGTATTAACAGATTGCAGAATGGGTACAATACAGTACAGCTCAACACACAATTGTTAAGAGAAAGGCTTTCGTCTTGTTTAGGCCTACATCATCAGGGTCCCCCATTTTAATAGTCAACATCCCCCACAGTCAACTATAACAGCATTATTAATGCCAGCCATTGTACCCATCAAAGTACCCTCTCTGCCAGCGCTATAAGTCTATGGAGATGTTTACCTTCTTTGCAGGGCTATAACTTTTTAAATTGTATTGCTATATTGTCATTACTATGGCCCATTCAACATCGATTATCTATCATTCAGGATGTGGGAACGTTATATTTTTTCATTCATACAAAAATACCTTCTAGAATTTGTATGTTTTTATCGTTTTCTGCAGTAATTCCTAGAATGTGAGTTATAGGCCTAAATGCATATATAGATTATCGATTGGCGTTTCTTCCCTATACACGCTATATTAAAAAATTCAAATGTATATGATCGGTATACGTTATGCTTCATCATGCGTGAAGGAAAGGGGGGGGGTCGTTTATAATTCCCTGATCATCAGTAAATGCTTTATGTAGGTTGGGTGATATATTGATCAGATCGGTTTGCTCACAAGGAAACTCACAATCGGGTTGAAAATAACGTTATATTCCTCTTACCGTGGGCCAATGAGACTGGCGGTGAAAGATCCCAAGTACACAACGCCGATCGCCTAGGTCCATTTCCGGTTTGTATGTCGCAATAAACGGCAAAATCATATCGATTATTAAGTTTAGAAAGCGATCCATTATGTACATGTCTGTCGGGAGTCCTGCAACGAGATGTGACTGTCGGATGATTTTCATCGACGCACATCGGCCACATCCTGTAGGCGAGTGTAACTCGCCCGACCATCCACCAGGCGGCGGTATTGAGCCGTCGTCACCTATAGGGTCCAGCTGCAGCGTCGCAGGTGTATATATGAATTATGAATGCCATGGCGAAAAAATGAAATGTTGATCTCAATAACGCTGGACAGCGTGGTCTGGCGCTCAACGCATGGCGGCCAATAACGCTGGAAAGCGATTTTGGCGCACAATGTGTGTCCCCACAGTTCATAATTATGTAAAATAGCAAGACCACATTTCAGGATGCAATTCACAGAAAGAGTGATTTACATCTATGTCACTCTTTTAACTTTTGTATAGTAATGTTTAAATGGTTTCACACAGAAGCGGTGATTCCCTAATATACAACAAACCTCCTCAGAATATGATTGTGGTGCGTTGCTTGCCTGTGCGCCAGCCTCCAGCACAGATCAGGGCGGGGCGTCGGAGTGGGAGAATGCAGCCTCTGTCTGGCGCTCTCTCTCTCTCTCTCTCTCTCTCTCCCCCCCCCCCCCTCTCTCTCTCTCTCTCTCTCCCCTGAAGATGACCACCGCGGCGTCTCCATCTACATCACCACCAGCGCACCGCTGCTGAAAACAACGCTCCTCTCTTGTAGACATGGTCCGCGTTGGCTTCGACCAAGGGATGTTTATTATACCACCGTGGTCCATCTGAGCGTAGAGCGGGTGAACTAGTCTCCAGGCTCGGGTTGGGGAGAAGAGAAGAGGAGGAGGCTACTGTGCGTCCCGAGTCGGGTGAGGGGATCGCGCTATAGCGGTCTGATGCTGCTGCAGAAAATTCGCCATTGTTTGGATGCGCAAGACCACTGGTCAAAGTTGAGAAAATAAGACTTTTTTTCTCACTCCCTTTGACTAAAAGCTACCATGGTCTCACACTTTGTCGTCACGGTTTATCTCCAGTGTTTTATCCAGGTAAGAAAGCGTGTTTTTATTGTAGTAGAAATAGAGGCTTCTTTGCCCATCAGTGGCGCTCCGCATGTCTGGGATGTCATGTTGTGGCTTTGTGGAAACATAATAACCAGATATGTCTTATTATTAGTAAATAGCCCGCGCCGGTGTGTCTTTTTTTTAATATAAAACACACAAACGTTAAATAAGTGCTACATTATTGATGTTCTTTCTGGTGAAATAAACCTCTAGTCAGGAGAGATAACACGCTGTGGCACATGAAGTCGGTTTCTGTAATAGCATTCTCAATAGCCTTCTTCAGGCAAAACTGGGTCACTCACTCGGCTGCTCGCAGTGCCTCCCCTGCTGCCATGTCAGTATCACTATGGAGTCTGGGCCTCCATCCTCCTCCACCAAGAGAGGATAGATAGGGGAGCGCGCACACACACACACACGCGCACACACACACGCACACACACACACACACACACACAGAGTCATTGAAGAAAACCAGCGTCCAAATGCAACTCACACATTATATAATTGAGACAGTCAGGCTGGTCAGCCGTATTCCACCTGTTATTACAGTATGTCTAGAGAGATATACTGTTAGATTCCATCACATTTAAGTCAAACGAGGCCTACATAATGTTGAAAATGGTCCTCAGATGTTACAGGAGCTGACTGAGTAGTTAAGGTCCATCCAGCTCCAGCAGATGGTAACATTCACACCCACAGACCTTATCTTTATTTACACACACACATATATATATATTTTTCTACTCAGCAGATGGTGCAATTTTAAGCACTTGAAATTGGTTTCTGAAAGCACATTTAGTCAACAATTAGGCCTGCTCGGTAAACATAGCCTAAAGGCACTGATAGGCTGCTGCCAAGCACTGTTTCCTCCCCTCTCTCTCTCTCTCTCTCTCTCTCTCTCTCTCTCTCTCTCTCTCTCTCTCTCTCTCTCTCTCTCTCTCTCTTTCTCTCTCGGTCCTCTTGGGTTGAGATAACTACTGACCCTTTAGACCTGAGCAAAACCTATGCCAGAGTAGCTTGACGATTTATTGACCAGACTTGTTTTATTGATTACTTAGGATTTAAGTGCTTATGATGGAGGCTATTTTCTCCAGTGCCAACATTGCTCACCCAAATTCTATTCAGCTATCTCCCTTTTTTTTCTCTTTTCTTTAAGTAATAATACAGCTTAACTGCTGAAATCCTTGGAACATCTTATTACAATCTTGATAATCTTCCAAATCTCACACAAGACAGAGTGCATAAAAAGCAACCAATACATGGCAATATTTGCGAGCATCGCCGAGCGTTATCTGATCGTGTGACTTTTCAATTTCCGGTTAATTTCATCCACCACTGACACGCTGTTGATATATTTAAGAATATATATGTACAGGTAATGAAAAAATAAGAGGGTTGGCGAGTGGTATTGTGTGTAACACGTACTCTGTAATTGTGGAGGTGTTCTTCAAACCTTTTAATTAAAAGGAAAGCTGCAATAGAGCGGAACGGAGTGTGACTCTGGCTGACGGGCGAAGGGTGGTTTATAGATGATCACCAAGGCCCGAGGAGACGTCTCGAACGCTTCGGCAGCCGCACCTGAGTCCTCTGGACCACGTAGTGATGAGAATGAACAAATCAATCCCATCACTGACCTTTTCAGGTGTGCGACCCCACGTGTAGAATTCAATTCTGCACGACTGAACGACGACAACACAGGCTGTGTTGGTCACTAAAAGCTATAGTATAGCTATAGTTCTACGGTTCCCGAGAAAGAATTTGGAGAAAACGTCCAAAAAAGAAGTTACATTAAATGATTCAAGTCAAGATGTTATAGGATGACGGCCACAATCTGGCAAACCGTAGTTGTCGAAAGACCGTGTTTAAATCAAGATTTCACATTGCGAGTCTTTGCTGATGACATCAGCAGACACCTCCCTACATATCACACCCTTGTCTGAATGCAAATGCTGTCCAATAATCAATAGAGGTTGGCCTTGCCCACACGGCAACGGTCTCTTGACCTTTTCCACCCCGTGGGCAACCGACCTAAAGTGAAATCGGATGAATGTTTTATAACCGTATCGTTATCACTAAGTGAAACATATAATCTGCGAAGATTTTCCTTGCTTACCATCTCCCTGAAGTCATCGTCATCGTCATCACACACACACACACACACACACACACACACACACACACACACACACACACACACACACACACACACACACACACACACACACACACACACACACACACACACACACAGTCACACACACACGCACGCACACACACTGTGACTACACCGCTATTAGCATGCAGGTGAGGGACGGAGGTAAGTGCACACAGCGGAAGACTGGTCATTAAAGTCTCCAGCACACCTCAATAATATAGTCTCTGTGTGACAGGTGCGTTGGTGGAGGGAGGCAGGCGCTTCGGGGAGGTGAAGACACCCACGCACTGTCATCACTCGCTCATTAATGCCTTTTCCGTGCCACGCGGCGCCCCGGAGGAGGTCCCGGAAACCCAAACTTCATGCTTCAAATAATATTAATAGGCTAGTGACGACAGCCCGCGGGTCTCCTTAACTCCGCACCCACACAACAGAAACTAAAGCCTATATATGTGACGTTACCCAGGGCGGTGTTGCTCGTAACATTTGGCTCACGGTGTAAGTAGGGTTGGGTACCTTTCACATTTGAACCGATACCGGTACCTGTGAATCGATACCGGTACCCAACGGTACCTTTTCTTCTGTACTTTAGTCTCTAAAAATGTAATCTACCTACCTCAGTTGTAAAAAAGAAAATCCAAACTTCAAATAATTTATTATCATTATTATTTATTTAGAACAATTTGTTAATATATTAATAAATTGTTCTAAATAAATAATAATGATAATAAATTATTTGAAGTTTGGATTTTCTTTTTTACAACTGAGGTAGGTAGATTAAGTAAAGTAGATTTGAGTAAAATGTACTCTGCAAAATCTACTGTGTATATACTGTATATATATAATATATAATATTGCAGCGAGCGTTGTCTGCATCTAGCTTTGTAAAGTGTAAAACACTTGCGACCGTTTTCGGCTTGCCATTGCCCCGACTGCTTTGTTGTTGAATCAAGTAAAATCCTAGATAAGTGTGTATTGTGCGTGTGAACGTTGCCGTGAACGTGCGGCACACTTCATAGGTTTCGTTTGCAGTAAGCAAAACGTTGACATCATCGGACTTTAAATGTTTTTTTTTATTTTTTTAACCTAAATGTGGCACGGGCGGATCTCACGTGAATCGGTACTTGGTAGTACCGACGGCGACGTGATTCGGTCTGTACCCTTAATTCGGTTAGGTTCGGTACCCATCCCTAGGTGTAAGTGACGTGTGGTTACCCTACCCAGTATCGTGTAGTAGCCTATACATAACCCATCAGGCACGTGTTACACGGTACATAACAGTGCCGTTACGCGGGCGGTTTTTGAGTTTACATTTACATTTTATATTTAGTAATTTAGCTGACGCTTTTATCCAAAGCCACTTACAAGTTCTGTACAACAGGTCAGCAGGAAGGGTACAACTCTGGCAGCTAAGTAACAATGTTCATCAAACAGTGTTGAAACTTGGGTGCTACAGTCTTGAGTGCATTATAGTGTATTTAGTGGAAGAACTAGGTTAGTTCAGACACGTTCTGATTTACTCACGTCTAACAGAAAAGAACCTCTCACCGCTTTACCGAAAACTGAAATGCTTGTTTGTAATTTTATCCCCAAGACCAACTCGGTAAACATCACTGTCACTGTTGTATGGGTTGCTTGGCTCGTATCGTATCTAGGCTTTACATCGTAGCCGCTTGACAGTTTCAATAGGAGTCACCACGATTTTGATAGCAGTGAACACTTGGCAGTGAATTCATATTTAGGTCAATTCACAAACCGTAGAGATCCACCAGCATTGCCTTAAAATGTCACTGGTTTCTCCCTCTGATTGACCTCGTTTGTCGACATAGTGCATAATCGCTCCTCACGGAGCTTCTTCTGTGCCGGTTGTTCTGTTTTGTGCTTTAGTGTCACAGTGCGTTACACACATGGTTCGTTTCACAACGTTATGGTGAGACGGACTTCATGTTCCCCTCCTCGCTCAGGATGACTCATTCCAGAGGAGTCCATTCATTAACATTCACTCCTGATTGTCTGCGTTTGACCTATTTCACGTTGAGATGTTTTTCCTTTTTTATCAGTGTTTCTCAAACAAGCCCATAACAGGAGATGATGATGATGATGTGATGGTGACAGAGCAGCTGATGCTTCTTTGCTACGGCACAAGGAAACACGCTGTTTATATGTACTGTACTATACCCTTTTTTTGTCATTTTAGTGTATTTTATTGCATTGTATGTGTTTTTATCATGTGAAGCACTTTGGTTTGGCTGCCTGCTAGTCATTTGTATATGTGCCATATAAATAAAACTGACTTGACTTGTTTGTTTTGAAGAGCAATCAAGTTTTCAGTGAAAGCTAGGGATTACTAGGGTACCAGTAACACCAAAATCAGATTTCTTCCACTTATATTGGCTGATAACTGATTGATATCTCCACCAGAGGGGCAGCCTGGAGGAGATAATATGTTCAAAACCATCTCACTGTCTTTTACTATTATGTACCACTACCTTACTACTATGCTACTATACCTATCATGCTAATATGTCTATACTACTATGACTTGTTCACAATTTGTAAGTCGCTTTGAATAAAAGTGTCAAGCTAACATTCCCAGTGAAATTAATTGGAAGTATTGACCTAGCTATAGCTACTTGTGGCGCTCTCTCTTCCTCCTCTTTCTCTCTTTCACTCACTGGCTTTCACAGTAGCGGCTAACTTTATTTAGGCTAATACATTATGATTATAAGGTAAAGCACATCTCTCTCTCTCTTTGTCTCTTTCATAGTAACGTCTTTGACATTATGTTAAAAGCTACATCTAGGTAGGTAGGTAGGTATTTATTTAGACAACAAAACATATACAGATCATTACATCACATATTTGCTTTAGTCAAGGATAGGAACGAAAAAGCCAATGACTTATTTACATCGTTGTCCATGGAAGTCAAGGATGCTTGATACATACACATACAACTCATTACAGGGGTGGGATTTTGGCGATGAGACAGTCACTGGTTATGCTTCTACAGACGCATCTCACTGGCTAATGATGAAATAGTCAGAGCCATCGACAGTGGATTGGGAGGTAGAGCAGTCGTCTGGTAATCCGGAGGTTCCCGGTTCGATTCCAACTCCTCCTGGGAAGCATGTCAAAGTGTCCTTGAGCAAGACACTTAACCCCTAATTGCTCCCGATGAGCAGGTTGGCTCCTTGCATGGTCGCCTCCGCCATCGGTGTGTGAATGTGTGAGTGATTGGGTAAAATCTGAGGAACAAATTGTAAAGCACTTTGGATAAAAGCTGCTATATAAATGCACCATTTACCATTTATAGAGATATTTATAATCATAACCTGAGAACGTGTGCCCATTCCCTGCTGCTCAGACTGACAGGAATGCTGTCATTCATTGGTAAACTCTAGGCTATGGCTAAGATACTATCAGCAGCCCGTCATCATTGTTTTGCCGCTCACATTATAAATCGAATTCACTGCAGCAAGGGCATTTGCAATTTCACATCCTCTTTCATCCATCCCACTTGCGCTACATTTTAATTTCACCTTTCACCTTTATTTAAACTCGAAAGGAAACTGAGGTTTCCCTCATTTACAGTCATGTCGAGTGCACATACATAAATCAGCTAAATAAAAGGCATATAAAATCACACAGCATATAAAATCATAACAATAAGACAACAAGACGAGGCAAAAGCAAATACATTTTAACGCGTACAACTTGATTGACAAAGATCAAGGTTTTAAACTCTGCAACAGAGGGGAGAATCCCAAGCTTTAAGTACTTTGGAGTTCATTCCATGAGCTAGGGGGGCATCATAGCAAAATGCAGATTTACCCTGTTCAGAGCAAACTCAGGGGACCTTAAGGACCAGCCAGTCACTAGAACGGGTTCCAACATATCTTTATGTTGCCACGGTCCCATCACGCTCTGGCCGAGCCGGGACCAAGCGGAGCCGGGACCAAGCGTGGGCCCTGCAGACCCTGTGGCTTCCTCTCGGGGGCCAGAACTCCGTTCACGTTCTCAAACCCACGAGTCCCCCTCGACGGCCAAGCCACGTACCGCTGAGCTAATCCACAAGCGCACTCTCGAGCTGAAGACACAGTAAGAGTAGTATTCCTGCCGGCAGTGAATGAATTCAGCCGACACTCCTTCAACTCCATTACACACTCATTCATTCCCCGCTTGACGCATCGTCTCCAAAGACCAAACACATCAAGGCTCCCTCTTCTGGTCTCGGCTTAACCTGCCGGACTATATTTGGTTAGCAATTGGCGGTGAAAGGAAGGAGAGGATTTCATACGGCTTAAAATATTATGCGTGTATGTGTCTCTCTCCCTCTGTGCCCCCCTTTGATAAATTCTCTGGAGTAGGTCCAAAAGTGGAAGCTTTTGTTTTGCGACGGCACTCTCATTTTGGGCAAACGAACGAGAGATCTTTTGACTAAATGCACCTCCCCGATTTGTCGTCTTAAAGGGGCTCGTCGCCGAAAAAACTACGCCAAATTTAGTTTATCTCTTAAACAGTTTTGGACATGTTCATTTAGTTTGACAGAGTTATTGAAAGTAAAGGAGTTTGAATGTGGCCACCAGTGATGTCATCGGGGACATTGAATCCTTGTGTTCATTACAGGGATATCATTTGAGAGGTAAATGCAACTTTGATAAGCGTTATGCTCGCATCAATCTCAGGAGCAGGTGCATGCCATCCTATGGAGTAACTGTGTGGAATGGACTAGAAGATAAAATGAAGGAAAGCAGAAATATTGCTCTATTTACATTTTTTTTTATAAAGGAATGATATTTGCAAATTACCAAAAAGAGGAAAGGGGATGTGACTATTATCAATCTTCTGGATTCTAAACTGTTGTTTTCTTTTTCTTTTGTACTACATTATGGATACTGATATTTATTTATTTTATCTTGTTTTCAATGTTAAGAATGAAGAATTATTGGCAATGTGGATATTATCCATTATATAATTTAAGTATTAATAAATGTTCCCACTTGGAAGTGGCAGATAGGGGTAGGGCATGATAATCTTAGGAATTTTTTTCGAACAGTGATATGTCTATTTTTCATTGTTTGTCTTTTTTATTCTTTGTTTTTTTTTAAATCATGTTCGAAATAAAGATTCATTCATTCATTCATTACAGCTCAATGAAATGATAAGGTAGCAGTCCCTCCCTATATGGATGAAATATACATATTACAAAATGCCTGCAAACAACAACAACTCATTCATCAACACATTACTGTATTCATCACATAGGATCCCAGTATAATGAGACTCTATTGAGGCTCAAGTAATTTCCCCAGTGTTAGTTGTCAGTGAGAGACTTCCTGTCAACTCTTCTATAATCCATGCTAGTAGTTGTGGTATAGTGATTATAATCCATGCTAGTAGTTGTGGTATAGTGATTATAATCCATGCTAGTAGTTGTGGTATAGTGATTATAATCCATGCTAGTAGTTGTGGCATAATGATTATAATCCATGCTAGTAGTTGTGGCATAATGATTATAATCCATGCTAGTAGTCAGGGGAGGAAATTAGGCCACTTTACTCGCCAATTGCGAGTATTTTTTACGTTTGGCGAGTAATTCATGAAGAGCACTCGCCAGTCTGGCGAGTACTAGTAATTACAAAACAAAACAAAAAAATCATTCTGCAATCTGCTGATTCGCTCACTGACACAAACCGAACTCTGACTCCCCCCTTGATTCCTCCCATTTGCGCCACATAATAATCAGACCATAACCAATGAACATCATCGTTGTACAGATGCGCTCTAAGCTCCTCCAATGAACACTCATTTTCTAGAAGATGACGCCCATCTAGGGGAAGTGGACATACCACTGCGCGCAGACCTACTAACTCCTGCCACCGGCAGCCGGCTTGACAACGTAGACAAACTTACAAAAACACATGAGTGGATGAAAATAATTGCATGTAGAGTCGTCGCTTTCGGATATCGGTGCGGTCTGACATGGGGGCGAACAACAGCACGCGACGCGTCTCCTTCGAGTCGGATGAGAATGACAGTCAACCAGCATTAGCCGGCTAGCTACCTAGCATGTAACAAGCTACCATAACGCGCATTCAACATAGTGGACGACTATACTGAGCGGCTTTGCTTAAATGCAGCCGAGTGACATTTTATTATTACCGGGTTTCCCAGCATATCACCACTCGCCCATATGCCCTTCACAACGGTGATGTTGTCATATTTGGCATTCAGAACACACCTGCTGAACCCCTAGCGTTGTCGATTCGGTTCCAATGTATTGTCATCTTACAGCACAAGTACAGTACAACCAGAATACATTTGGCATACAACCAGAGTGCAAATGTAACAAGTCAAGTTCAAGTTGTTTTATTTAGCTATTACATTACAGTGAAATGCTTGGTTCTTTCACTGCCCAACCCAGTATTGATTGATTGATTGAAAACTTTATTAACAGATTGCAGAATGGGTACAATACAGTACAGCTCAATACACACAATTGTTAAGGGGATGCAGACCAGAGAAGGACTTTAGTCTTGTTTACATCAGGGTCCCCCATTTCAGTCCTGTTTGCTTAATGCCTTGTCCACTTCCTCCACACTCCAATATGTTATGATGAATAAAAAATGGGGGACCCTGATGTAAACAAGACGAAAGTCTTTCTCTGGTCTGCATCCTAACAATTGTATGTATTGAACTGTACTGTACCCATTCTGCAATCTGTTAAGAAACTTTTCAATCAATCAATCCCTTCAACCCTGCTCCTGTCAAACCTGCTCTTTCCATTCCCTCCATCATGTCCCCCCTTTCTGATGAATATTTCCTGCACTTAAGAGTCAGACACACATTCCTAGTAGTTGAGCTGTGATGAATGAAAACTTTATTTAACAGATTGCAGAATGGGTACAGTACAGTACGGCTCAATACATGCAATTGTTAAGGGGATGCAGACCAGAGAAAGACTTTCGTCTTGTTTACATCAGGGTCCCCCATTTTCAATTCATTTTCAATTCATCATTCAGTATAACCTAGACCAGCCCAACCCAGCATCTTTCACTGCCCAGTTCAGCCCAACCCAGTCCAGAATAGTTCCCTCTTTCATGTTAATATGTGATTTAATGATGTAATATTTTGAAGAGTAGAGACAGTGTGATTAATTTACTATGATTGAAAATCAATTTAGACGAAGACGTACAAAGAAGTAATTATCACAATTAGCGATTTTTTTTGTCTGGTAAAAAATCTATTTGGCTGGTAAAAAAAATCAGATACCCGCCAGTTGGCTGGTAAGCCAAAAAGTTAGTTTCCTCCCCTGCTAGTAGTTGTGGCATAGTGATTATAATCCATGCTAGTAGTTGTGGTATAGTGATTATAATCCATGCTAGTAGTTGTGGTATAGTGATTATAATCCATGCTAGTAGTTGTGGCATAATGATTATAATCCATGCTAGTAGTTGTGGCATAATGATTATAATCCATGCTAGTAGTTGTGGCATAGTGATTATTATCCATGCTAGTAGTTGTGGCATAGTGATTATAATCCACGCTAGTAGTTGTGGTATAATGATGATGATTATAATCCACGCTAGTGGTTGTGGTATAGTGATTATAATCCACGCTAGTAGTTGTGGTATAGTGATTATAATCCACGCTAGTAGTTGTGGTATAGTGATTATAATCCACGCTAGTAGTTGTGGTATAGTGATTATAATCCACGCTAGTAGTTGTGGTATAGTGATTATAATCCACGCTAGTAGTTGTGGCATAGTGATTATAATCCATGCCAGTAGTTGTGGCATAGTGATTATAATCCACGCTAGTCGCTCTGGCACGGTGATTAGTGCAATAACGACCTTATTACCCACCCCTGTGAGCTCATTAACCAATGATATCAGCCCGCTTTAATGTTAACCCCTGCTCGACAAGGCGAGGGGAAAAGCCTCATCAAAGACACAACACACCAGGGGTTCGGCTCCTCCCACCATTCCACCATCCCTTTGAACCGCGGCCGCTGCCCCAAAAATGTACAACATCCATATGTTTTAGGAGGTTGGAAAATGAGGCCGGGAACGAGAGCAACGTTGTAATTATTACAGAATGACAAGTCACTAATGTCCCCAGAGAGAGAGTGAGCGCGGCGGGCTGGGCGCGTGGCTTCATGCACGGAAGTGCTGTGAATAACTCATCAAAAAGCTTATTTGGGACACATCACAGCGGATTTCACGGCTCTCATTTGCATATCACAGACGCAGTCTAAAGGGAGCGTATTTGCTGAAGTGGGGGGAGCGCGCTGTGACAATATTGAGGCAGTGGCAGCGCCGGATCACGCCCTCCCCAGTAGGGATTACACACCTCAGATCGCAAAATCCCCTTTTCATTTGTCATTACGGAGAATAGGGAGAACGAATACCCAGTGGCTGCTTGGCATACTGCAGGTAGACCTACTCTAAAGGGGACTGTCATCAATGGTTCTAAGAGTTCACGCAGGCTAGTCCCGAGGCGTGTTCTTCCCGTGCCACGGGGAGGGTTCAGTGGGTATCTTATTATGACCATGCAGGGTTCTCACCTGAAGCTACACACATCAGAGTCCTTGAAGTTTGGTGAATGATAAATGGATCGTTTATATAGTGCTTTTATCCAAAGTGCTTTACAATATCGTTCCTCACATTCACCCATAGACAGCGGAGGTGGCCAGGCAAAGGTGCCAACCTGCTCATCGGGAGCAATTAGGGGGTTAAGTGTCTTGCTCAAGGACACTTGGACACGCTGCCCGGGAGGAACGGGAATCGATCCGAGAACCTTCTGATTACCAGACGACCGCTCTGAGCCACTGTGATGTAGATTCTGAGAGTGCTTATTTTGTTAGACCCTTGAAACTCTGTTTCAGACCTGATTTCAAAGCCAGAACGTTCATCATGCGGGTATGAGAGACTCAAACATTTTATTAATTGTCTACGGAGCACTTTACACCCAGGTGACATCACAAACGTGAGCCTCATCTCTCTGATCTCTAGCTTTAATGAGAAGAGTGTTGCATAGTTCAGGAACCGTACTGGAGAACGGAAATGACGGAATTATGTGAATTTTCAAAATAGGTGGCATTCCCCTTTAATACCACAGACTGGAATAGCAGCACCTCGTAAAACCTCCCTCCTTCCCTCCCGTCTCTCCTCCTCCCCCTCCCCCTCGCTCCTGTGATGCAGTGCATGGAGCGGTCGGTTCTGTTGCTGGCGTGTCTGCTCACATTATCACTCTCCCAGAGCCTGGCGAGGACAAGATGGATGGAAGGGCTCCAACACGCCGGGAAACAGAAGCGAGCGGAACCTCATCTGCTCCCTCTGGCTCCTCCGCGGTGATGCTAACTGGCCCTGAATGAATGAAATGTGCAATTCAACTGAAATTATGATATCGCAGCCCCGTTCTCACTTCACATATGTAAATAAAGTGCTTATCAACCACAGGGAATAGGTACATAATGTATGTTATGTTATAGCCACGTTATATATAACGTAATATATTTACGTTTTGTAAACAAATTAAAATAAAACAGCGTGTGATCAGGAGTCGTGCTGACAATGCTTGTGGTGGCGGGGGGGGGGGGGGGGGGGGGCAAGTGCGTTCACCACTAGACCAAGCCTTTCCATCTTAATGCTAAAATGACCCATCATCATAGTATTGCTGTGTTTGTATCAGGGTGGGTGTAGAGCGACTATTTTAAAGTGACAACTAAAGAGCCGCTGAGAGGGCTTGGGCAGGGAGGTCCGTCCGACACGCGAGTCCAATGAATGAGCCTGAGTGAGTCCGTAGCTGCAGTTCAAGGGTTTTATTGAGCTCTTGCAGATGGTATATGGATGTCGATGGTAACTGAGTAACGTATGGCGCGGTCAACAGAAATATAGGCACCCTGCCTCCCCCTTTCTCTGTAACAAACAAACAAACACTGAGTTGTTCCTAGGCACAGGTGATATTAATTACACTTCTTCCCAGGTGACCCACCCACACCCACACCTCCAGACAGATACACCCACTACCACTGGTGACAAACTTACATCTCCCTGCTCCTACAGTGGGCGTCAAACGTCTCCTCGCGGAGTCCAGTCCTGTTGTTGTTGTTATCAGGTTATTTAGCTGACCCCCCTGTGGGCACTTATGGTGTGTAGGGCCGTCACATGTCTTCACCGCAGGGAGCCTGCACTTTATTCTATATTATAGCTGGTTTAGTCTTCCTGAAGATCTCCAGTGACGCCCGCCAGAGTGTTACAAGGGAGAACTCCCCGGAAGAGCTGTAGTAGGAGGAGGAAGAGGAAGAGGAGGAGGAGGAGGAGAGAGCTGCTGATGCGACCCGTACCGCTCATCGATTCCGCCGGTAGTGTCCCGCCGGAGAGGAGGACGCGGGTCACAGGAAACCTAAACGCAGGCCTTTATACGACACCCCCCTCCCCCCTGTCCTCCCCTCACTGCTGGGAGCCTAATTGAATTTTGGGGAGGGCGGGGTGTTGTTGAGTTTGTATAATAAGGAGCTATTGTCGTGGCCCTCATTGAGTTTGGCGGTGGGCGGGTGGGCGGTTAGGCATCCCCCCTCCCCTCCCCTTCTCCCGGTGAAGCCCCATTGTTTTCCGTTTAGAGTGAAGGGAGCCGCCGTCGACACCGAACACAGAACGCTGCTCATTTCCGCTTAGTTTATCAAGGGGTGGTGCTGGGGGGGGGGGGGGGGGGGGGGGGCTTGCGGAGGCGCCTCGCATCGCAATTAGCGTCCGCACACAGTGGCTCGTCAGTGGCCGGAGTCACTGGAGCATTCTTCTTTAATTACCGCTCCAGCCTCTCCTCGGGTTTCATCAATTAAAGCCCGTGTTTGTGTTGCCCGTTGTTGTCCTGGACAGGAGGAACAGTATTTTGTGGCAGAAAAAACCACGACCGTCAGCAAACTGACAGAAGACATTGTCCTCTCTGGTCCGGTTGGTCTTTTCAGAGCGGGTGGGGGAGGGGGTTATCGTTGTTATCTCAGAGTTATTACAGGAGGACTCGAGAGCTGAATGGTCATCGCGGCTGTAGGCCTTCAACGGGAGTAAAGATGTCTTACCCGCGACCTGAAGATCCACGATCACACGCGGAGACACTGAGCCACGGCGCCTAATCTAATAAATCGAAGCGGGCCTGTGGATACGGTCAGATGGGAGGGTGAAGCGGGCCTGTGGATACAGCCAGATGGGAGGTGAAGCGGGGCCTGTGGATACGGCGCCAGATGGGGAGGTGAAGCGGGGCCTGGATACGGTCAGATGGGAGGGTGAAGCGGGCCTGTGGATACAGCCAGATGGGAGGTGAAGCGGGGCCTGTGGATACGGCCAGATGGGAGGTGAAGCGGGGCCTGGATACGGTCAGATGGGAGGGTGAAGCGGGCCTGTGGATACGGTCAGATGGGAGGGTGAAGCGGGCCTGTGGATACAGCCAGATGGGAGGTGAAGCGGGGCCTGTGGATACGGCCAGATGGGAGGTGAAGCGGGGCCTGTGGATACGGCCAGATGGGAGGTGAAGCGGGGCCTGGATACAGTCAGATGGGAGGTGGATACGGCCAGATGGGAGGTGAAGCGGGGCCTGGATACGGCCAGATGGGAGGTGAAGCGGGGCCTGTGGATACGGCCAGATGGGAGGTGAAGCGGGCTTGTGGATACGGCCAGATGGGAGGTGAAGCGGGGCCTGGATACGGCCAGATGGGAGGTGAAGCGGGGCCTGGATACGGCCAGATGGGAGGTGAAGCGGGGCCTGGATACGGCCAGATGGGAGGTGAAGCGAGGCCTGGATACGGCCAGATGGGAGGTGAAGCGGGGCCTGGATACGGCCAGATGGGAGGTGAAGCGGGGCCTGGATATACGGCCAAATGGGAGGTGAAGGGAGGCCTGGATATACGGCCAGACGGAGGATAAGTCACGGCCGTCACATCCTTGCGAGACATCGAGTCCCATTTCCATGTTCCATCCTGGGACC